>NC_141697.1:444012937-444612937 GCF_964263255.1 Lissotriton vulgaris | reverse complement strand
TTATGTTTGCCCAGAATAGCCTTCATGCAGTAACGTCTCCATGCATGCTCAGTCAGTGTGAGGCATTGTTTTTCTTATTTAAGTTTGTAGGTACTAAGGAGAAAATCATTTACTACTGGTTCTTTTCTCTTTGACTTGGACTAAATTATTTAGGATGCCTGCCATGGTGACATGAAAGATATTGGTAGCTTTGTTCACCTCTTGATTTTCGGTAGGAAAAGTGGTACAGGAAGCAAACCAAGCTGCAGGATCATTGTGGTTGAGATTATGAGTACTCTAATCAAGTCTTTTTTGCAATTTATGTGGGCCACATGTCAAAGTTTACCCGCATGACATGAGAAAAGAGATTCTATAGTGATCATACAAACCAGCTGAGTGTAGGTAATTGACTCATTCATTTTTTTCATTTCAAAAACTTTATTTCGATTTCATATAGAAACCATAAAAGTATACATAAACAATTTTTAAAAAACATTTGAGTTAATCAACCATAAGATCACAGTACATAGTTACATAATTATTAAAAAACAAAATCCATCAATATCTTTTTCTGATCACCAGATTCATTACTCTGGGGCCCGGGTAAAAATCAAACAAGTCCCAAGTAGAAATAGGGCCATCACCGGGTTTTGGTTGGGAAAGTCTTAAAAAGGGGACAATGTTCCTGTGTTTAAATCTGATCAATATCAGGTCTCCCGAAATGTCTTTAGGCAATCTGCCTAACCACCCCACCCTCCTGACGCTCACAATTCCGCCATCTAGGGCGGGCGGCAGCGGTCTGTTGTTGTTAAGCCAAAAGATGGTCTTATTTAGCAGCTCCTCGCTTGTTTCGTGATTGCCCTGACCAAGTTCAGGCACCCCGGAAAGAATGGACACGTAGGGGGCAGCTTCAGGGGGTAAATTAATTCTATGCCTTCTTGGCTGGGGATAACTAGAGGCTTTAAAAGGAGCACTATTATGGTTAGGAGTGTTAATATGGCCCCTTGGGAAGGGTTTACTCAGGGCAGGGTCAATTGTTCGTGCTTTTCTGAGTTCAGTAGGAATAGGCTTGTCCGGGTTTATACAGAGCGTAGAGACAGCCGAATTTACAGTTGGTGGGTAAGTCATTTTTACTATTTGTTCAACACTGGACAACCTGTCTCCCAACTCCTTAATTTTAGTGACCAGGGGTAACAGAGCAGCATTCAACAATCGCTCAAATTCGGCCAATAGGGTCAATTGAAGAGGGGAAACAGGATTATTTAATGTAGACCCTGCTTTATGTGGCGTTAAAACAATTGGATTGGCAGGGAGGGATGAGGAGCTACAACACATTAGATTGACATTTGAAGGAGTTTCCTGGTTGTTAAACAGGATTAAATCAGGGGATACAGGAGCAGCTTGGGTGGTACAGGTTATGAGATCAGTGTCTTTGCCCACTCTGGGGGGGGTTAAGATATCAGGGACATAGTTAGTGCCGCACACGGCATTAAGCTCTTCCCAAAAAGACATCATGGGAGGACTATGTAGGGCCCGATGACGACACTGGACGATTGAACATAAATATGTATACGGTATTATGTCTCTGTACCTCTTATGTTAGGACCAAGTGGGGTGGCCCGACCCGTCCTCCTCAGGTCCTCTGAGGGCCACAGAGGGCCCGCCCTTTGCCCGGGCTTAGCCCGGCGGTCCCGCGCGCGTCCCGCGGGGACAGGAGGTGTTCCGCTGTTTGTAGGCGCCTCCTGGCGCAGGCAGTCACGTCCCAGGTGCGCCTCTGCCACCGGGGCACCTGGGAATTGTAGTCTGGGTCTTGGATTGCCGCTCCCTCACGGCGCTCGGTGGAGTGTGTGCTCCTGAGGGCGTGTGAGTGCCCCGGGAGTCTGCTGGTCCGCCTCCCTTCAGCCACAAGTCAGAGATGTCCCCCACGGAGCTGTCGGTGCTCCGCTGTTTGTAGGCGCCTCCTGGCGCAGGCAGTCACGTCCCAGGTGCGCCTCTGCCACCGAGGCACCTGGGAATTGTAGTCTGGGTCTTGGATTGCCGCTCCCTCACGGCGCTCGGTGGAGTGTGTGCTCCTGAGGGCGTGTGAGTGCCCCGGGAGTCTGCTGGTCCGCCTCCCTTCAGCCACAGGTCAGAGATGTCCCCCACGGAGCGGTCGGTGCTCCGCTGTTTGTAGGCGCCTCCTGGCGCAGGCAGTCACGTCCCAGGTGCGCCTCTGCCACCGGGGCACCTGGGAATTGTAGTCTGGGTCTTGGATTACCGCTCCCTCACGGCGCTCGGTGGAGTGTGTGGTCCTGAGGGCGTGTGAGTGCCCCGGGAGTCTGCTGGTCCGCCTCCCTTCAGCCACAGGTCAGAGATGTCCCCCACGGAGCTGTCGGTGCTCCGCTGTTTGTAGGCGCCTCCTGGCGCAGGCAGTCACGTCCCAGGTGCGCCTCTGCCACCGGGGCACCTGGGAATTGTAGTCTGGGTCTTGGATTGCCGCTCCCTCACGGCGCTCGGTGGAGTGTGTGCTCCTGAGGGCGTGTGAGTGCCCCGGGAGTCTGCTGGGTCCGCCTCCCTTCAGCCACAGGTCAGAGATGTCCCCCACGGAGCTGTCGGTGCGCCGCTGTTTGTAGGCGCCTCCTGGCGCAGGCAGTCACGTCCCAGGTGCGCCTCTGCCACCGGGGCACCTGGGAATTGTAGTCTGGGTCTTGGATTGCCGCTCCCTCACGGCGCTCGGTGGAGTGTGTGCTCCTGAGGGCGTGTGAGTGCCCCGGGAGTCTGCTGGTCCGCCTCCCTTCAGCCACAGGTCAGAGATGTCCCCCACGGAGCTGTCGGTGCTCCGCTGTTTGTAGGCGCCTCCTGGCGCAGGCAGTCACGTCCCAGGTGCGCCTCTGCCACCGGGGCACCTGGGAATTGTAGTCTGGGTCTTGGATTGCCGCTCCCTCACGGCGCTCGGTGGAGTGTGTGCTCCTGAGGGCGTGTGAGTGCCCCGGGAGTCTGCTGGTCCGCCTCCCTTCAGCCACAGGTCAGAGATGTCCCCCCGGATGCCTGCCATGGTGACATGAAAGATATTGATAGCTCAAAAAGCTTCCTGTGTCGGTTTTTTATCCAATCAATCAGAGATTTCACAGCATTAGATTTCTATAAAAAATTATGTTTGCCCAGAATAGCCTTCATGCAGTAACGTCTCCATGCATGCTCAGTCAGTGTGAGGCATTGTTTTTCTTATTTAAGTTTGTAGGTACTAAGGAGCAAATCATTTACTACTGGTTCTTTTCTCTTTGACTTGGACTAAATTATTTAGGATGCCTGCCATGGTGACATGAAAGATATTGGTAGCTTTGTTCACCTCTTGATTTTCGGTAGGAAAAGTGGTACAGGAAGCAAACCAAGCTGCAGGATCATTGTGGTTGAGATTATGAGTACTCTAATCAAGTCTTTTTTGCAATTTATGTGGGCCACATGTCAAAGTTTACCCGCATGACATGAGAAAAGAGATTCTATAGTGATCATACAAACCACCTGAGAGTAGGTCATTGACTCAAATCAAGTCTATTTTTGCAATAATTGAAGCCAGGGTACTGCCTTTAATGTGAGTGAGTCTTAGGGAATGTTGTGTCAAGCAGTTCTCCCACAGAAAAATTAGAACAATTGGAAAGAGCGTTGTTAGAGTTGAGCCAATGATGTTTGACGTCTCCAATAAAAGTGTGGTTATTATTTGAAAATATGAGCTGAGAACTGATATGTTCCATACAATGCAACTAAGGAGTGGTTGTCGCATAGGTGATAATGTTCATTTTAGTCCGTTTAGAGGCAGAAGAGTTTATTTCAACAATGAGAAGTGCGAAAGAACTCAGCCATCATTTGTCTACAAAAATAGAGTTCCTAAAGATAACTGTTACTCCGCCTCCCATTCTCTCTTCTCTATCAAGAAACATTATTATATAATTAGGTGGAATGGTAATTCCATGCAAAGGTGGAAAGTATCAATAAACCAAGTTTTTCTTAGTAGCCTGAGATCAAGGTCCATACCTAAAATCATGTAAGCTCTCTCCAGTATTTGATTGCCGACCTGCAACTGTGTAGGAGACAAATTAGCATTCATGTAATTGTGGTGTCATTACAATAAGATTTTACTGGGATCTCATTGAGAATTTGTTGTACAGCCCTTCTGATTGAATGATTATTGTGAGGTGGAACCCCCAAGACCAGATTATTTTGAATGTTTCAAGAGGTTTGTAACAAAGTTGGATCATCATGGCAAGGGAGTACTTTGGTGGGGGAAGTCTGCTCAAATTGTATTTGCTTAGGAGAAAATCTTCATTCTGGCCATTGTAGGGTGAGATTTCTCAAGGGAGAAGAGGAGGTCTATTCTATGATAATGTAGCATATAGCCTGGCCTGGAAAGCTGACAGGCTGTTCAGTTAAGAGGATATTTCAAATTCAATCAAAGCACAGTATAATAACAAGCCTTGACATAGCCAATATGTCTTGCCTTTGGACTTTATAAGTGTTTAGACATGCAGCACATTATCTTGAGTGCTGTGCCACCAGGGATTGTAGAGCTATACAATTATGACACACTGGGTGGGCTAGAAATAGTGAATTATTTTCTGGCCTTATTGATTTTAGGTCTCGCATATGCAGAGCGCAGGAGACCTTTAGTAATGGATTCAGTTTTTGGACCAAAAACGTGCTCGCGTTGCATTGTTTTCAATGGCAACGAGTGCACATTTGGCGATTCCCTTGCTGGAGCGAGCTTTGAAACCATTTGTTTCTATTAACAGATGGTTCCTGCTCGTTCCCGCAAGGGAAACAGGTGCTGGCCCCCTCCCTCTGCTGCTTCCTCCTCCTATTTCAGCGTGAGGCGTGCGCTGTGCTTTCTTTTGAATATGATGCTCACTCGCTGTCATTTTGGGAAGTCGGTCATTAATGGCTTCGAATGTATTGACTAGGTTGGAATGCACTGCAGGAGTAAAACAATGTTTTCTTTAATAGCTCGCATTTTGTTAGGGGGAGAGGGCCAGGGACATTTTACTAGACAAGCGTGGCAGAGCGCTGCTGTGCTAGGGTTGAGGCGTGTGCTGGGTGGGTTGGAGGCAGGGCTGTCGCTCTTTAGTGTGCCATGCTGCAGGAGTAAGCAGTGTCTCTCTAGCAGGCAGACCCCGCCACTCTAGACCAGCAGCAGCAATGTCCTCTGACTGCCGCCTGCTTTCCACCCTGGAGCAGCCTGCATGGGAACTGTCGCGCCAAAGGCTGCGGGTTGTGTGGAGCTTCCTGTCCGTGGCTCTGCACATCGCCAATGTGCACACGGGGGACTTCTACACCCACGGGGTGTGGGACGAGTTGATGTGTTGGTCCCCCGAGGCGTGCTAGCAGTCTTCATTTGGCACCACCCACCAGAGCAGCTGAGGCACCCGGAGCCCACAAGGACCTGGGGTAAGTACTGCTGGGGAGAATAAACTGTTCAAAATGGGTAGGAGGGACAAAGAAAAAGGCCCATCTCTGCACACTGCCTAGACCATGTACTTCCGGGCACACTGTGCCTCATCATATATCACTTCCTGTAATTGGGTAATAACAACTGCGAGCGTTAATGGGAGGCAGTCTTTCTCAAAGCACACGCTCATTCAGCAGGTATCCCCACCCCATGCATCAACACATAAGACCGACATCATGGCCCCGGTGTCTTTGATGCAAGCGTGCGGCATCCCGGCCACTGATCTAGCAGACAAATAACAGCTTGCTTTTTTCAGTCTCATTTACAATTTTATTTGTATTAAGGAAGGTTTCAATATGATTAAGGCTCGCAGGCTGCGCAACTATTTATTAATCACCAGACAGTGAGTGAAAACTAAATTGCATGATGCTCCGGAGGAAGGGGTTTCACAACAGTCACTCAGTCTTCAACAGCAACAGTTTATTGAGCCCTTGAAAGCAAAAGTAATCCTTCCTCAAGACTCGAGTTTCATTCTAAATTTCCGTGGAGGACAGCGAAGACTCACAGTGTAAACATCATTTGTCAACCAGAAACATTTCACAGACTGCCCTCAAAGCGAGAACAATACAGTACAACACAGTGAAAAGGAACAGGCAGTAGCGGTGACAAAATGTGGGTATTCTGCAAGATTAACTCTATTGCTACTTATTGACCTGCCAGCCCTTACCTCACTCTTTGGCTGTTATTAGATTTGGGGGTCTCTAGTTGGCACAGGTAGGTACTTGTGACAAATAGGGACCCTCTCCTCTAGTCAGGATAAGGGGATTACACTCCCAAAATAACCCCTGCTCACCCCTTTGGTAGCTTGGCACGAGTAGAAGGGCTTTACTTCAGAGGCGTTGTAAGTTAAGCAGTTGTGATCACATACAGTAACCCAGTGACAACACTACAAATGGACATCACACAGGTTTTATATGAAAAATAAGTAGACTTTATATAGAGTTACCACAAGACCATAAACAACAAAAATAGACACTATGATTACTTTATGATGGTAGAGTTAAGCTTAGTTCAGTTCAGTTCTTAGATGCAACACTCTGAGTCAATGTACCTTAGGTTGCGTTGCGCTACCACGACAAGCAATGTCGCAGCGATGGGAAATGCGGCAAAGTTCAGATACAAAGAAATAAAGATGTGAAGATCTTCCAGATGCGGCACGCATCTCTGGGATGCGAGAAGTCCTCAGTTCGATGCATGGACTGCAGCGGCGACACCCTTATGATGCGACGGCAACAGCTCCAGCGGCGAAGCTCTTCTCCCACGATGCGTGAAGCTTCCGCTCGATGCGACAACTACATCGGTGACATCCAAGATGTGATGGCAGCAGCTCTGACGGCGGCGTGCTTCTCGTGGATGCAAGGTGCTCTTGGTCGATGCGGTGCAATGTGACAGTTCCAGCGGCGACACCCTCCTTCCGAGTTGTGACGGCAGGCACAGCGCCGGCGACACGCTCCGACCTCGTTGCGAGATTCTTCTCCTGATGCAGTGCAGTGCGACAACTACAGCTGTTACACCCTCCTTTGGAGTTGGGACTGCAGCAGCAGCGACGGCGACACGCTTCCTCTTCGTTGCAGTATGCTTCTCTCCGTTGCGGTGCAGTGCGACAGTTCCAGCGGCGACACCCTCCTTCGGAGTTGACGGCAGGCCCAGCGAGGGCGACACGCTTCTTCCCATTTATCCCCGCTTCCAGCTTCTTGCGACATTACGTTCCTCAGAAGGCCCAAAACAACAGCAGGCACTTCCAAAAGAACTCTGGGGAGCTGGGGGTGAAGTCTGTTGTCCCTGAGACTTCAGCAGGAGGCAAGCTCTTTTCCAAGCCCTTGGAGATCCTTAACAAGTTGAAAGCAAAGTACACAAAGTTCCTTTCTCCTTCCTTTGGCAGTAAGGCAACCACTGCAGGCCAATCCCCCAAGCAGCACTTCTGCTTGGGAATAGTCTCTCCTCACTTTCTTCAGGTTTCTCTCCCAATATTTATACCCCAAAATCCTTTGTTCTCTGAGGGGAGAGGGGCCTTTGCCCAGTCCAAACCAGTTCTGAAGCACTCTGTTTACCACACTTCTCCTTTCCTTTCACAGTGCAGGGCAGGCACATCAGACACCCCACAGGAGGTGGAGCCAACATTGTGGAAGGTAAGTACAGTCCTGTAGCACTTTGTTTACAGGACTCCTTCTCTTCTTTCAGTGTGCAGGGCAGAGACATCAGCCGCTTCCCAGGGGGTGGAGCCAGCATTGTGGAAGGCAGGCACAGCCCTTTTCAAGGTCCAAGTGCAACTCCTCCCTCCCATCTAGTTGCAGATCTCTCTATTCACCACTGGGTGACTCAACCTGTCTCCTGGAATTCCCCCGCTCTGTCACTCACAAAACCAGACATAGGAATACACAACCTAGGAGAGGCAGGTTTGAATGGTTAGACAAGCAAATTCCTACTTTCTACAAGTGGTATTTGCAAACACAGAATTTTAAAATAAACAACTAAAACGATGTATTTTATTATTCTGAGTTCAGGCATACTAAACTCGAACTTCTACCATGTTCTCTGAGTCTGTTAGGATTATAAAATGTAATAACTCTAACAGCCCATTCTGACCTATGGAGAACAGGTAGCCTTGCAATAGTGGAAAACGAAAATGACTGTAATTCACTATTAGGACATGCCACACACATCAGGGCTTGTTCTATCTTACACTTACAATGCACCCTGCCCTTGCGCCTACCATAGGGGTCACTGATATGAAGAAAAGGGAAGGTTTAGGGACTGGGAAGTGGGTCACTTGCCCAGTCAGCATGACAGTACCAGACTGCACCCAGGCTCTGCAATGGCAGACCTTAGACACATTTTACAAGGCTGCTTCTGTGGGTGGCACAACCAGTGCTGCAGGCCCACCAGCAGCATTTTGATTGACACACCCTGGGCACACTCAGTGCACTAGACTAGTGTCTGACAAGTAAACCAAATAGCCAAACATGGAACCACTGATTCATATATAAATTTACAATAGGGAGCACTTGCACTGTGGCACTGGATAGCAGTGGCACAGTGCCCAAAGCATCTAACACCAGAAGAAAATACATGAGGCAACAGCAAAAATGGAAGGGAGACCCATGCCAATGGTGCCAGGTTTAACAGTTGTGAAGCAAGGTCTTTTGCCCGTAGCTTTGCACATAGACCCTTCCATTACACAATGTGACTCTTCAGGGTGAGAGTGGTCCAGTGCTCACATGATTGCAAGGAATAAATGCTGAAACTTTCTCAAATTAAGTTCAAATGCTCACATTTGCATACATGTTCTTTAGCTCCACTGGTTTTCATTTGCTTCGGTTCATGTTTTATGATTGTTGTTGGCACAGCTGCCCAGTTCGTTTCCCCTTTGAAGTAGCATTTCCATGAGGCATTTCAGGCTGTCTGAGCTAAATTTGTGTAGCTAGCTCCGTATCCCATCTGCTGGACTTGTTTTGCTTTCTTGTGACTGTTGTCCGGGGCCTCCTTTTGCGACTGCCCTTCTTCTGGGGTGAGCGGGGTGTGTTTTTCCTTGACAAATATGTGAGCTGCATTTCAATGCTGGTTCATCAAAGTGTCTGAAATACTGTGAAAACATTCATGTGTTTTTTTCCTAGTGATATTTATTCTTTCGCTGCACTGAGCGGGAACGTCTTTTTCCTCATAGCCAAACTTTCAAATGATAGGCGATGACTGTGAGAAATCAACGGTTTGGGACATCTTGTAGGTAGCATGTTTCAACAGTTGGGTGAATGGGTTGATGAATGAGTGACTGACTACATGGATAATGAATGGATGCGCGAGAAAATGATGAATGGCTACAGAGGTGAGTGCAGGCATACATTGTACATGCCTGAAGACTTGATGTTACAGTCAACAGGCTGAGGTGAGCAGATGTCTAAAACACCTACACCTAAACAGAGATAAGATATACAAGCTCCTATTAACAATGTTTATACATACTCCTGTATACAATGTAGTGCGAGGTTCTGATATCCAGATACCATACCCTGAAAGCCCTCTCAATCCCCTACCCCTTTATTTCTTGTGCAGAGAAGATATTCACCCAAGCCCAACAAGTCCCCTACATGCTTGGGATTCTTTCATTCCTTCTATCATTCACCAGTTGTACTCAACTGAAGTAAAACATATCAACTCCCACAAACTTCTCAAAAATTCATAAGGAGGAACCTATTGTACCATTTTGCCCAAATATTTTTAAGTGTAGCCTAATAATAAAAATTTTAAATACAATGAATGTATTGCACCCTTTATAACCTGACAATACTGTTACATTCTAACAAACTTCCTCAGGAGAATCCACTCCACCCTCACCAAACTCCTTTTTATACGGTTGTTATTACCAGGGGTTGGGCACCGCTAAACTTTTATTCATGGCTATGGGCCTAAGCTTAACACTTACTTTTACCACTTTTGCAACGACTGCAACTGGAATAGCTTCTGACTGCCCATAATTTTCCACCAGCTTTAAAATCCATGGGTGTGCAATACAGCCCTGGTTCATGGGCATGCTTCCTCTTTTGTGTGTCTTCTTAATAGAGAAAGCCCAAAATATCAAGTTGACAAACAAAATATGTGAAAAAGAATATGCTCCCTGAACTAATTCTCTGAGAGACAACATTTTGTTTAAAAGATCTTCAATACAACAATATTCAATAAAACAAGCTGCCTCTTTAATACCTATGAATATAACAATTTGGAACAGCATATCCAGTAATACAAGGGTGATGAAAAGACACACAGTAATAATTTACCTGCTTATGGAGGCAAAAACTGTTGGCATATAACTAGTCAACTCAAAAGGCTTCTAAAAGCAGACTGCATGCCATAGTCTATGATATCCTGACCTGGGTATCACATTTGGGACAGGATAGTGTCCCTTGGTACAGTTTGTGACCTGGAAATAAACTTGAATAGAAGGAGGAGAAGGTTTTTCAATATGTGGTGATACAAATGGCGTATATGACTCCTACACAACATTATTTTTAAGCATTTTAGGAAGTTCCGTTGTAACTTGGAATGAAGCGCATTGGCTGGATTTTAACTTATATATGATCAATAAAAGAAGATGATGGAATAATCAAATTGAACATGGACTTCTTTCCTGGTGCACATTGCTATTGTTGAAAATGTTCAAAAGGCTCTGTATGACTGTCCTAGCCTGCTGAGTAAATGGCCAGACTAAATACAACATCGACATAAGTGAAATATCGATATGGGTACTTAAAATATATTGATTTCTTTGATTCAAGCAAATTACACATGATGTAGGAAGTGTAGAAAACAAGACCCACCAAAGCAAAAGGTGGGAGATGATAAAATTCAACATTTCAAATAGTTCCCTAGCGATGCTCACTTATCTGTGAATCTTCTGTGAGACAAACATGGAGGCTATCAACTACATCACTTAGAAGGTTTTGGTTTATCCTACTAAACGTTACAAATTACAAATAATTTTATTGCTATTAAATAAAGACCTAATACCAAGTTTACACATATTTTATTTAAGACATATTACAATTAAAAAGCAAGTTACAAATAATGCAACAATGCTAAATGTGTGCATTATTCCGCATCACATACATGATGATAACCATTTATCCATTTTTAAAAAAAACTGGACTAAAAGGATGATTGGGAATGCAAGGACATGATTCAAGAAGGTGTAGGATTGAAAAATAATTTCTCAACTTGAAATTGGGATTTGGTTAATGCAGGAGATAGGAAAAACACCTGCCATTGCTGGAGTTAGAATTAGAATACTTATAGTAAATATATTTGAATTTAATTCACACTAAGAGAAATCTGCTCCTGTAAAGAAGAAATTATATATTCCCTTCATGGATCCTATTGGCATCTAAACAATTAGCTACATTTTCACAGTAGTACACAGATGCAAGTGATGTGGTCTACTAAAGCAAAAAGAGAACAAATCAAAATCTTGTCAATTATAATTTGGCACAATATCAAGGTAAGTTAGTCCCTAATTATATTTGGATATCAGCCAGAATGGATATTCACTCGAACTTGTCTGAGAAAAGGCTGATATTTTACTTTATTTTGTTAGCAAGATGGTAAAAATGCAAAAAGTGAATTTTCCCAGAAGCTGATCTAATTTCAGAATAGCCTACCTAAATATATAAGCAGTTCTGATATGAAATGTAACCCCATTAATGTACTTAGTCTAGCAAAGTTCTGCGAATTGTCAAGTAGGCCTCAAAGTCCAATGATTTCACCGTGCAACTGCTCTAATCTAATATCAGTATCCGTCTACCAAGATGTATCAGCAAATATACTATGTCACTGATTCAGAGTTGTCACAACATGTAAGGCATTCGTTACTACTCGAAGCTGGTTAAGATATGAGGATAAAAAAGGAAACAATAAGAAGAGGAAACAGAGTGAGGAGAATTAGGAGTTTCAATGAAACTCATGGGAGAGGGATTGGAGATGAAAGAGGGAAATCTAGAGTATAGATGGAGGAGAGTTTTAAGGAGAACTAGAGGGTTTGGAATGAATTTAGAGATGGAAGGGGGGTCCGGATGAGGTTAGTTAACAATAGACTGCATCACAGAGCAAGGTGTGGAACAATGAGTGAAGTATCTGGGTGGAGTTGGAAGTCCACTCTCCATGCTGGATTGTAGGATGTTCATGAAAATATTTTTTTTCTTTGGAGGCTTGGTTCATGATTTTTTTATTGCTGAAGATGTAGATTGACAACAAAGAGCTTTAGTTTGTGTCAAAGGGGTGGCCATGAAAAAACTTAGACTTATTGGAGATATGGAAAACTCTGGAAAAGAAGTCCACCCAAGCAGAAGTCAAATGGGAGAAAAACATGAGGTTATTTTTGAGTTTCCATTTGTCATGCTGTGGCATTAGTCCATAATCAAAGTTTCAGGATGCTCAAGTATATGTCTGTACTCAATGTTGTGGCAGCATTTTTGGAGGAACTGGATGGTTACACATTATTGTAGCAGTTGATGCCAATTTGCACACATTGCTTGTAATGTTAGTTGGAGGCAAGCATATGTTTCTAGGTTTGTCAGAGATGATATGATCAATAATAACGTCCAGGGTTCAGAGTCAAATGTAACCGCAAGTTAGATAAATAGTGGCTAATCCCTGAAATGGAATCATCTGCATTCCATAATATCATTGATGAGTTCAGCAAAACATTCATTTTATAATAATGTATAAACAAAGTCAATAAATGGAATTACCCTGCAACAACCTGTTTGAATCATGACTTGATAAGAGTATGAAGTAATACGGCAGTCTATACATTATTTGGATATCAAGGGAAGAGCTGAGGTTCTGTTTTTGTTTCTCCTTGAAGTGGCAGGTCCGACAAACCAGAAGAATATCTATGGTCTTTTAGTCCTTGTATTGTTTGGCTGCATGATTCCAGGAGAAAAGCAGTCCTACTTCACTTTACATGAATGTTGATAAGAAAATGGTGACGGCCAGTGTGCAGATATATGTTGAACCCAATTAGAAAATCAAAAACTCAGCAAGACCTCTAATCCAAACTATTTACTTTAAGATGTAGTTGGTGGTTGCTTCCATTTAAATCTCTGAAATCTCCAAAGTACAGTACCTTTAAAGAAAGATTCCCTTCAAGAACCTCCAATTGTGGACTCACCAGTTTTCTCAGTTATGGGTCGAATTGAGGAGATGCCTGTCAATTTGTGGAAGTGAGAAGAGCAGGCATCTGTGACCCCATGACCAAAGAAAGAATGTAGCGGTGTCCACACTGACCCCCAACAGAATGGCAATGGGTTTTTCCCAGAGGGGAGCACTATATATACAGACCACTACTTAGATACCCGTTACAAGCAGGACAGAGAACAGCGGACCAGGCAGGCACACAGCAGACCAGGACATTTAAGTCCAGGGGTGGTGTGCAGACAGGTGTAAGCGTGATAGGCAGTTTCCCGATTGCAGTGAGGCACAGTGCCAAGACAAGATCTTAAAAAAATCACATAAGAGCCGAAGAGAGGTGAGTTAATGCTGTTTATATTGAACAAGATTTCATTCCCTGGATCGAAGGCATTCTAAGAGTATGAGCTAGTCCTAGATTGTGATGCATGTCATGAAAGTTCTTTACAGAACATCCTTCATGGCATCCATGGGGCTACAACAGGTACAGTAAACTTAAGAATGGGCGAAATATTACTTATTTTTCTAGTTACCCTAATAATTCTCACATTATATATAGTGATTAATTGCAGTTTCTGAGAACTGTAGTCGAGAATACAACAAATAAGATAAGGCTAGTCCAAACACATCATGCTTCCTCCCTATTTAAGTTGAATTAGTTGGCAATTATTCCAGAGATTATTTACACAAGTGCATTTTTCTTTTATGGTGAACATAGATCTGTGCTTAGTGTAGTGATAGCAGTATTCGTGTTCTTCAGAACTTCAAAATATTTGTCAAAAATGTTCAAAGACATCCTCAAATTTCTCTATAAAGGGCATACTTATTTTATTTTTCAGATTCCATCCTCACTGACGCATCTTTTCTAGATGTCAATGTATGTCAGTCAACCCCAAGGTAGGAATTCAAAACCTTCATACCATCCTATAGCCCATTCATTATCTTCAGAAGTAGGCCAATCTTCCGGCCATTCCCTCTCTAATGAGGTTTGACATGTTCTGACATAGATGTTATAATGTATGGGACCAATGCTATGGGTATCAGAGAAGTCACTCAAGGACAGTACCCAAAATAGTGAATCTATGTCCACAGTGCAGCTCTCATGTCCAGCTCTTAATGATTAATCCTGTAACTGTTCTTTCTTCACATCATCTCAGACTAACTGTATTATTCAGTTCAGACTCCTACAATGTCTTTGATACAGAACTCTCTTTCTTCTGATGGGGAACACTTCCTTACAGAACATGAGCAAAACTGTTTAGGCAACATGACTCATCCACTCTTAACGAAACTGAATATAAGGTGCACGCAACATAATAGTAATAGAGCATAATCATAAAACGGTCCTAAACTGAGTACACCGCATCATAACTTAACATATTTCTATATGTTTACATGCTCATAACATTTGTACTGTTAACACAATAAGTTACTGGTATGATTCCCAGTATCTAAAGGGTTGAAGAGGAATAATGAATGGAGTATATCATCCCTTTAAACTATGTCTCACAAAAAATACACCAATGAACTCACCAAGTGTAAAAATTGGTGGTATGTAACCTGTATTCAAATACAGGGACTCAACATAACAGGGACCTATAACTACAGAAAGTCTCTCGAGCGAAAGGTTATGCTAATCAGAACCGTGACAGGTTATGCTAACCATAACCATGTGTTTAAGGGAAAAAGCACCTCTTTTTTTAATTACCCTCACACACCCTAGTGGTGTCGTGCTTCATCATCGGGTCACCCCGACCCCTACAAGTCGGGGTGGGCTCAACCACAGTGTTGGGAGCTCTTCAGATAGATGAAAGAAGGGGGGCTTACAGATTCAAAAATCTTAGTCAGACTCCTGGTTTCCCTTTATTCTTGGGTCTGGCTGGGTTGATAAAATTCTAAAACGGGTCTTGTTGGAGTTTAATGGTCATAAGACCCAAGTGCCTTAGGGTCTTAGGACCATTAAACTCCAACAAGACCCGTTTTAGAATCTTTAAGCCCCCCCTTCCTTCATCTATCTGAAGAGCTCCCGACACTGTGGTTGAGCCCACCCCGACTTGTAGGGGTCGAGGTGACCTGATAATGAATCATGACACCACTAGGGTGTGTGAGGGTAATTAAAAACAAGAGGTGCTTTTTCCCTTAAACACATGGTTATGGTTAGCATAACCTGTCACTGTTCTGATTAGCATAACCTTTCGCTCGAGAGACTTCCTGTAGTTATAGGTCCCTCTAATGTTGAGTCCCAGTATTTGAATACAGGTTACATAACATTTGTACAACACAAATTAAGAACATTGGAAACAGGATACCTTTTTTCAGGTGTAACAGTTTTTATACAAACTAAATATTTAATGTTTAACCATGAACTAATTATATGTTGATTAATTCTCAGGACATGAGATTAGGAGGGAAGAATACAGATAGCAAAAAATACATTTATGAAAACATGAGTGTGAAGAACCTATTGTGAAGAAAAATGCCCTTTTATAAAGCATTCACAGTTATGAAGATGCCATTCACAAGATTGACACACAAAAGAAAATCCCATACAACCAATGTAATTCTTATTCTATGACTAAACTTTGAATTAATCCTTCTCCAAAACCTAACCCTCTACATAGATCTAACACTAACAAGATTTGCACTCCTAACACTAACCCCAAATTTAACTAAGCCTTCATCTGTAACATATTTCCGGGCACAATCTAAACCACAAATATACTCCTAACTACTTTTCTTATTTAAACCTATTCAAGTCTCTCACTCTTACTGTTACCAAAATAACCAATCCTTGATTACAGTCTAACACCATACCGAAGCATATCCATGAACAAACACTCAATCCCAAAGTTTCTATCATTTATTAAGGGATATTTATATAGCTAGAGAGCAACAGAGCCCTGAACAGTGTTGGAGATCCCATGGGTACAATTCAAAATTGTTTCAAATGAGGCAGGTAAGATGTAGGTTCCTGCTTTCGACCACAAAGTCTGTGCAGATGTTTATACGTGAGGCTGCCTATTATCAATTTTCAGGTGCCTTTGACGTTTCTTTTATACCTATATATTCAGTAGTCCATGCAGGACTTTGGATCTACATCATTACTATTATAAGCCCAGTTTTATCTTGTTACACTCCCTGGTTCTTATAAAAAGCAGTTCTCTATTTGAACAAACGAAGTCCCTCCTCTTTGGCGGTGCATACATCTCGCCAACTATTGCACCTAACATTATTGGGCTATCAGATACTTCACTTTGAAGCCCTGATTTCTTTACTTTGCTCTGTCGCATATCCTCGACTCTGCATTTTTAAAGCATCAGCCGCAGTCAATATTTAGGGACCGTGGACCCGCCCCTTGTGGATTTTGAAAACTCCTATTTTTTAGAAATTCCAAGTGGTTCTCCTGAAGAAGGCGTTGGTTACGCTGAAACACATGTGTAGACTGTCATCTTATCTACTCAGATCCACTTACCCTTTTATTATTTTAATGTTTGATGTTGACATTTCTGTGTCCTTTTTTTGTATTATTTATTTGATACAAAAATGATTTTATATGTTTTGATATGTGTTTCATACTGTGATTGTTTTATCACTCAGTTTTTTATACATGTAATAATAAAATGATTTTAAAAAATGTAACTTCTTTTTTTGTCAGGACACTGAGCCTCTGTTCATCAAACTGCATGTGTTAAACCTGATTTTAGGCAGGTATTTAGTTGCCTAGGATTTGTTGCTACTCAAAGTAGGTTCCTGCTAAGCCTGGACTAAGTTTTCATAGAAGACAGAGTAATTTCAGTAATTCTTTATTGTTCTTGTGATGTGAAATTACTGAGAATAACATGATTACAACTGCTTGTATAATTCTAATTAATTTAGGGCAAAAATGTCAATTACAAGAGCACAGAGGGAGAGCACCAATGGTTGACTGCTTTTGTTCATTTTCTGTTGCATTTTGCATTATTCTCATAGAGCAGAATGCATCCTCGGTCCATTTTTTACATGAGGGTGCATTTCGGGCTAAGAAAATAGCAGTAAATGCTGGGTTTACTCCTCACATAATTCTACATTATCCTGTGAAATTTTGATTTACCTTTGCGTAACTACACTACAGCAAAGTACATGAATTATGCCCACACCTAGTTCATATCATGTGGAAAAGTGGTGCAAGTTAAGGTGACGTCTTCAATTATAGAGCATATAGAAGGGTACCCATATGTAGTTCCTTCGGTGTTGATCGTGTCTTCACACCTCTATTCAAGTGGGAGATTACCAACCTTGCACTGCTATTCAAAGTCATTTTGGGGTCAGAAGCATTTCACTTTCTTCATGAGACAGCTCTGGTACCATACAGCCTTGGTTTTCTTGGTGTTTTTTGAAGGGGAAGTCTATGGCAAGTGTGAATTCCAGTGATTTTGCATTGACTGTCAGATATGAGGTGAGGCTGTCTAGTTTTATTCTGGATTACCAAATTCTAATCTGTGTTTTTTCAGTGTTGTTAATAAACAGAAGGAATTTCGTACTTGTGATGTTGGGCATGAGGTAGGCAATTGAAAGCCATTGCAAGCCATTGCTTGAGACAGGATATGAGTTGTGAGCAGAGGAGATTTGAGATTGTGTCTCATTGGCATATTGGATGATTTTGTTGTTGTTGGTGAACATGAAACCACAGGGTCACGGGCAAAGGTTGGAGATGATGGAAGGAAGGGTGGATAACTGGGGTGTTACACATTAGATGGCAAGTTTCTGGGATTGTGAGCTTCCAATCTGAACAAGCTTTTCACAGATGATGAGATAACTGGTAATAAGCTAAACAAGAGGGAAGCGAGAAGGAATATTTAATGGGTAAGTAGTGAATTCTCCCTACTGATATACATTGGCATACTACTTTGTACTAATAAATTCTACTCTCTATACATGCTTCTAGCCTGAGTCCCTCAATTATTCCATCGGACATCGCTTGATGTATGGGTAAATATTAGAAAACAATATTAAAATGGTATCATACTCTCACCCACGCCTTGTGGCTTATTTCATCATTGAGTTTGCTCTGCTGTGAAATATATACATCCTTAGCATTTTGGAGTACAGGGGGAATAGCCTGCATTATAAGGAATGTCAGAAGGAGAAGTTTGTTACTCTAAACATGGATCCACTCAAATAATCTTCTGTCTAAGCCTACTCCTTGTAATTACATGTAGTGTAGACATGGGGTCTTTACTACACCACGTTTCCTACAATACTTCTAGGTCACCTGTTGGGCGAGGGTGGGTCTCAACTTTATTCTAGTACTTCTATTACAAACATAAAAAGCAAATTTGCTCTAACTGTAGGCCCATTCTATCTTAACTTACTGACATGTTCTGAGCCTTGGTCACTCATACAAGGTCAGGAGTATTCTTCAGGATGAAGGATCGGGGTTGTTGGCATTCATGTATGTGATACCAAATTACATGAATTTGTAGTGCTTCAAGGATATAACCTAGATACCAGGCCCATGTTATGTATATTGCATCTCTACTTTGAAGGTTAAAAATTCAAAATTCTAAAGGTCTTACTGATCTGGGGCTATTATGCCACTTTGCTTTTTAGTCTTCATATCTGATTTCTTCTTAATTGTTTATTCATTTCCATATAATGGCAATACTTACATTTTTAAACACAAACATGAATCTATAGGGCTTCCATGAACACTAAGGGGAACATTACAATGTCGGCTGGAAAGCCTCCTCCCGACAGTCAGAATCTCTTCAACTGCATCAGAGCCCTTCCAACCCACATGGGCTGCTTACATTTCGGCCGCCCGATTACGATGTTTGCGGTCGGAAAGTAAACTGTGCCTTCATTCTGAATTGGTTCCGAGTGGCTTGTGAAGTCTTACTGTCGGTCGGAACAACATCGTACACTTCTATGAACAGGGTTTCCGTCCTTCGGATTGTCAAACAGCCTTTCCGCATCAACCTGTCTGACACAAAAAGGCTGTTGGAAAGTGGCATTGCGGACCCCTGGCAGGGGCCCCTAGGCCCCACGACTTGTGGTTGATAGTCAAAGGGTACCTCAGGGACTCCCTGTAAAACCCTGCACTGTATGGCAGACAGCGTAGGGTGCCTGCAACAGGGTGCAGGGTTTTCCGCAAACACCCCATTTTCCCATAGGATCCTGTGTTACGGCCAGTTGTCAGGCGAAACATCAGCTCCTATAGGGAAAAATGGGACTCCGACCGAACAATGTTCGGTCACATCATAATCCGGTGTTCAGAGCTGTTGACCAAAGTCGGTCGGTCCAGATTCCGAGTCAGTGTTGGGCGGAGACTTTCCACCCACCATCGTAATGAGCCCCAAATTAGGGTAGATGGTACATCCACCTTTTGCTGCCACATGTCCTGCAACAACCATTCATTAAACAGGGCCCTTTGTTTGATTCAAGCAGTTTATGCAACTGACTCTTGGCTCCTTTTTTCCACCATTAGCTAATACCAGACTTGATCTAATTCACTGAATCTCCTTTCTCATGGTTTCCTCACTAAAGGCATACAGAATTATAGCTCGCATTTTCCCCTATCTTCGCCCACCCCTTGAAAAATATCTGTAAATTACCGTTCATCCATATCCATATTCTCCTACCTCTTTTCAAAGTACCTCACACTATTTCATCTGAATTAATGTACTCACTGGCTCAGTCATTCATTGAGACATGCTGAAAAGCACCTGGTTGGCCAGCTATCCTTTTGTATGTCCTTCAAAGTCTTACTGCGCTTTGTCTTTCCTCTCATCACCTCAAGAAAAGTGAGAGGAATGGGGTTAAGAGCAGCAGGAGCTCGTCTTCACTTAGCTGCTTCCTTGTTTGCTCCTACTTCTACACACTCCCTCAGGAGAGTCAGGAAGAGCAGACTGATGTCACCGTCGAAAGGAGCCTCGTGAAACTGTTTCTAAAGATCTGTCTCGTATCTCCCCTGAATCCCTTGGTCCCTCGGGAGGAGCTGTGGACTGAGGTACTCATATCTTATGCTTGCCGAGAAGACAGTAGCCGAAATCTGTAGTCCACTGGTGGCATCACAGTAGTGCTCAATAGGTTTCAGTACTTTGCTGTAGGAAAGTCCCTTCATCACAATGAAGTTGCCACACAGCCCTGCACATCCAGTGCATATCTGGCTATAATAATGTAGCTCAAAGTTTATAGTTAACCGTCATACTCATTATGGATGTGTTTCCGTTTGCTTCCAGAATGCTTTACAGCAATGCCGATGTTTGTATTTTATCTCGTTTTTTTCATGTTCAAATCCCTGATACTGTCTCACTGTTAGAACATGCACACTCACTTCTCATATAAAAATGCTCCGCCCAGTAATAAAATGCCTTAACTTTCATGGTGGATTGATAAAATATTTTGTCTCTTAGATTCCTTTTGAAGCAAAGTGCCGTAAAGGTCTGGTGTCTAGTATCGGGATGTGTTATACTTGTTTACATACGCATTTAGAACTCCAGGTAAATTTGGATTCAAGCAAAACTAGCAATGGACAGTCAAAAGATGAATGGAAAACAAGAAGTGGGTTTGAGTGTGATACAGTGTGTCACATTTCTACACAACTGCATTAATAAAGAGAATGTCTGCTGTCTTCATGGGGCTGGATCGACTGTGTGAAGATGTGTGACGTCCACACCAAGTTCACTCTTTAAATGCCCAAACAATATCCCAAAATTATTATTTTAACACTTTTTACATTCTTCTACAGCCTCTATCCGAGAGCAACACAACACAAATGCATTTTTCAGTATTATTAATCTATTCATACGAAAAGATAAGGGTATGTGTGATGCATTACAAGAGAAACCTCAAATCTCGCTGTTTCTTGAAGGAAATCGTTCATGTTCTGTCATTCTGCTTCTATATCTTTCTTTGGGAAATAGCGCACGTCTGTCACTGTGCATCTGAGCACGCTATTGATAAGATGCTGCATTTTGAATCAGCGCCCGTTTCCCCTTAATTGTTCTGTCAACCTACTTGAGATCTCATCTACCTTCCTCATTATGGCCTCCAGAGGAAAGGCTCCTGGCACGCCACGAGTCAAGAGCAGATCATGTACCTCGTTTAGGGGCCAACATGTCTTCTCGCGGCCCTAATTGTAAGGCAAGCCCGGGCTCATTTGTCTTCCCGGATCGTTAAAATTCATCGCCACGCGCGTGGAGCTTTGCTCTCCTGCCCTCGCGCAAGCAGCTGTAGATTATTTCGCCAGGCCAAATCCTAATGTTTTTAACTAAGAACTGACCCCCAGCACCTGAGCACCTGCTGAGCTCTCGGTCTTTGTCACGTTAGAAGAGTGCACAAAAGGATGCGGGCCCTGGAAGGCCTCCCGCTGCACTGCATTAAATATTGATAGAGAAATATGCAAATTGTTTATTGATCGTTTGAGGAAAGGTGGTGATAATGAGAGGAGGTCGGCCCGCGCGAGCCAGCCAGTATTGGTAATGTGAGTTATTTTTGCAGCGCTTGGTGTTTTTTTTTATTTCAGTACCAAATGGCAAAGGGCTTGAATGAAGACTGCAAGCAAATACAAACATTAAAAAAAACACATATTCTATACAAAATATTAAATTGAAGAAAAATCAAATACAAACATTAAAAACATACATTCTGTACAAAATGTAAAAAAGTAAATAGAACAAAAGCAAAATAGGCTGACTGAATATTCACCTCAGGATAAAATGTGAAAAAGAAATAAATGTGAGGGGAACATTTCTGTTGGAGTAATCATAGCCAAACCCATACCGATACCCGGGAGGCCGCAGACGGAAAGAGACGTGCTATCTCAACAGGTATAAGCCGCCACCACGGGATATGTGACAAAATAACGACTCTCAGGAATTTCAGAGGATAGGGTAATCTTCTCTGCTTCTATACCCTTTCCAACCGCGAAATGCAATGCATGAGTTATGTGTTCTATGCAATTGTCTTGGCTTCAGGGCTGAATAATGGGATTTGCACACCATGAAATCACACAAAATGGAGATTAACTCGGACACCCGTGTAAACAGGGTGTAACCGAGGACGAGCTTTTGTGCACCATTATATCCATTGAAGTGAACTCATGGACTCGCATACTCGCTTCAAAGAGAGTCGGAGTATTTCAAGGGGATAATTTTAATAAGCGCCCTTGACGCCTCCTGCCAGTCAAATCGGTGTAATGTTTTAAAACAATTGCAGTTTTTGGCTTAACAGGCTATAAAAGCCCTGGGCAGTGGGATTTAAAATAATGTGCAGTGACCGAGAAAGAATAAACGTTTGCAGATAATATAGTGTTCAGAGAAGTTAGTAAGCATCTGTATTCTGTTATTTTCAGTAGCCCCTCTATATTGACATAGATTCCATATTTCTCCAGGACCATTTAAATGTTTTCTACATTATAATTGCGGAACTCAAACAAAGGTCTAAACCACATTTTAATGACTTGACAGTATATAGCGCTTGATAGCGCAGTTTGAAATGTTGTAAAATTGTGAACAACAGGTCTTTACCTGGATATGTACATGGCAGTACATAGGGTTTAGCTTCAGATAAACGGATGTCTAAGTCTTCAAGGGGGTACCTTTTGAAGCTCGCCAAACTTTTTCACAATTTGCATGTGTTG
This sequence comes from Lissotriton vulgaris, assembly GCF_964263255.1. Lineage (NCBI taxonomy): Eukaryota > Metazoa > Chordata > Amphibia > Caudata > Salamandridae > Lissotriton > Lissotriton vulgaris. Next base: position 444,590,180 of record NC_141697.1, on the reverse strand, counting down.
TGTATTGCAGTGCAAACACAATAGTGTACCACAAAATGATCTGGCGCAGTGTAGAATGTGATGTGTGGCCCATTTGACACCCAAATTTCACACATATTCGTAGGCCGTAGGCTAATAAAGGGACCCTTGGATGTAAGGGGCTGCCCTGCATCGCATGACCTTTAGGGGCCTTTGTTACACCACTGAGCACACATACAAAGTAGAAAAACATTAAAACACATTTTTTGTACTGGAACAAATGTTATGTTTTATAGGACACACACACACACACCTTTACACTATCGATCGTGCTCAGTTGGAAGTGTTGGCCACAGGGTCAAGCCTGTGACCAGACATTCTGCCCAACCCCATTGATTCAGTAACCAGCCCCCCACCCCCCGCCCCCCCACACACACACTGTGCTCAGCCTTCAGCCTTAAGCCTGCAGGCAGGCCCTGGGTCCACCTTCAAGTGTAAAACAACTGTCCTACTGCACACTGTCTTTAACCATATTCAGCAGGGGGGCGAGGTCTGCAGGATATGGCTTGAGGCTAGGCCCTGCTCCCATCACCTCCCAAGTGAGCAACCAAACTCCCATAGTCAGCAATCCACCCTCCCACTGCTCATGGCCAAAAACAACAGGCCAGCTCCTCACAGTGCAACAATGATGGTGTTTCTCAAAAAGTCCAAAATTAAAGATGGCAGAAAATAAACTAAACCCATCTTCATCAGCAAATCATATCTAAGAAAATAATCTAATGTGATTGGCTGGATTCACGATGTTCTGCGGCATAGATGTTCAAAAGAGCCATCCATTGAAAGGCTGCTTGGCAGCTTTTTATTGTAAAAGTATAGCCCTACATGTCCACTGGCCACTGAATAATACAACAGAATGTCATATAAGAATGATCTCATGGAACTTATTCAGATCCGGTTCCCACTATCAATATTCCCCTGTAGGCATTTCCCCATATATACTTAGCCAACACAACATACATGTTTACAAAACCCTCTCTTCAAACGTAGAGTATTCGTAGGTCTCAATGTTTCACATATCATTGGTCACAGTGCAGACTGTGTAGTGCTTTGAAAGAGCGAGTATACAAAAAGAGGCATAAAGCGCATAGATAAATAAATTGTCTCTTCATTAATAATTTGCAGGAATCCATCAATCTTTTTCTCAGGTTTTCATATCTAAACAAACCAGGGTGCAACCTAAGGTGTATCATAGAAGTTTCAACCATTCACTTGAAGGGTCTCATCAGAACAAAAGTCATCTGTCTAAAAACCTGTAAGTTAAAAGGAGATAAGCCCTTGGTTGTATGTGTAGCGAGCATGATTCATCAAATATGGAAAAATCACATACCCGATAGCTTACCCAAAACTATGTCATACTGGAGGAAACAACAGATTAACCAATTCCTAAAACGTCAATGGTGTGTGATAAATACTGAAATAAATCACAAAAGTATATGTGAGTTCAATACACGTTCTATACACATTTGGTGTAAACAGACCTTTCAATGACTTTGTATCAATAATCCATCATCTTCCTGTGGTCCTCGAGTTACAGGGAAATAGAAGCCCGAATGCTGCTCATGTAGTAAATCTATACACATAAAACACTGTGTGGTTTGTCTATTGTGAGCTAGAGAAATATCGCTAGTTGTAACATACTGACAATTAATCAATCCAGACGCATCTCGCATTCCTCATTAAGCAGCAAGCACACGGCACAGTATGAATAAAATGTGTCTGCTGGCATTTTACTCAAAAAAACAGCTGCGGGCAGAAGACAATACAACTAAATTACTGAAAAATAGAAGCCAGAATGAAGTGCTTTAGGAAATCTACTACCACAGAGTAACCTGTGTTTTGTCTATTGTGAGGCAAATGCTTGTCAATGGACCGCCAGTAGGTAATATATATATATATATATATATATATATATATATATATATATATATATATATATATATATATATATATATATATATATATATATATATATATATATATATATATATATATATATATATATATATATATATATATATATATATATATATATATATATATATATATATATATACAGGACAGCTTGGGTGTTATTTGATGAAATAAAAAACACTTAACTTTGCACAAGATCTTGGGTCTGACTTGTTTGTTTTTCCGGTTGGAGCAGTGGAACTGGGATGCTGGCGGCATCGAGCGATACAGGACTTCATATATATATATATATATATATATATATATATATATATATATATATATATATATATATATATATATATATACCAAAATAACTATAGAAATTCACTGAAAAAAACAAAGCTTAAAGTCATGTTATAGTTAGGCCTTGTAAAAATATAGAAACTGTTGCGTTAAAACAAAAAAACAATGTATAGAGCCAGCTATACCTCGTGCCATGCACTGCTTATGACCTCACATATTACATCACTCATTACATCTTCAATTACATCATTAATGACTGTCAGAATAACTCTTTATTTCAGTTTAAGCCATAACAAGTGATCAATACAGTACATGTAGACAACACCATTTCAACATTAAGAAATTATATTTAGCAGCATAGCAATGTTCATATTTAGCAACATGCAAATTAGTCCAATTATTCGTAAGATTTTGCAAGAGAATTTCATATGCGAGCAATGCAGTTAACAATCACAATTCCACATGGTTGTTTTATATAGTTCTAAAAATGTTTTGAAATCTTAAAATCACATTACAACAGAATCAGCCCATCTTTCTGCTCACATCAAGGCCAAGGATTTTCTAAAAGATTTGAATAAAATGAGAAGTGCAATTTCGTTTTAAAATCTTAAAATCACTTACTCCACGCTTAGGGCTTCTTAATATTTGGAGGAGGAAATGGACCCAACAGAAGTAGAACAACAAATGACCACACTGGGATATACACTAGTCAAGCGGGCCATTGCAATGACGTAGGGAGTGGGGGAGGAGCCATCACCAACAAGTTGGGCGCAGGACTTAGACAAAAGTATGATAGCGGAGAAAGAGGTTTTCAAATCCCAGTGCTGCACTAAGAAGTGGGACCGAAAATGGGGTAAATGGAGCATGTGTAGAGGAGAGCTTTCTACTTCCCCAACTGTAGATATGGAAATGAGCCAGAGTGGCAGAAATGAGAAAGGAGCATGGACTCAAGTCTTTCTTGATACCTTTGACCAAGTGAATGTTATAAATGTGGTGCACTATATGTAACTATTTGATGTGGTGTATGTTTTATGTTTCAACCAATAAAAATATCTTTAAAAAAAACTTTGACCTCAGCACCTCCCAGGGGAGAACCCCCTCCGATGTTACTGGATCCGACCATACCTTAATCCCTGCCCTCCTAATGGGAAGAGATAAACTATCCCTAAGGCATATCGGTACACCTGGGGACTCCCAGATTGGGGCGAAGTCGGAATAGTATTTTATACCCCATCTCCCTTTGACTCTATTCCAGACAAGAAGAGCTAGTTTTAATACCTTGAGACATACATTTTTTTTTAGAATTTTGGTGCACCGAACTTATACAAAAACCAGTACCACCCCCCTCAAGGTCAACCATAATAGTCAAGATCCGCCCCCAGTTGGAGTCATCAGGGCTAGTGAGGAGGCAGCGGATATATTTTAGCTGAAAAGAAAATGCGTACCAGAGGACATCCGGGAGCGCTAGACCCCCTTTTAACAGTTTTCTTTTGAGCTTTTTCCAGGATGACCTGGAGTTTTTATTTGCCCAAATGAAACTGCCTATTTTTCCATGGATTTTCCCCAGAATTTTATCAGGAAATACCAGAGGTATAGTACTAAACAGGTACGTCAACTTGGGCAAGATTACCATCTTGACCAAGTCCACGCGGCCGTATATTGTCAGTGGGAGGTTCTGCCATTTCAAAAAAAGATGGTCAATCTCCTTAGCCACCTTCTTTATGTTAGTCTGCGTTATACTATTAAGATCTTGTGTTATTGTTATGCCCAGATACTTAAACTGACTACTTCAGACCCCCGCCCAGTTATCGACCCCCCCAACACATTACCTGGGTTTTGAAGTTATTAATCAAGTAGCCAGAGTACAAGCCAAACTCGGTCAAAGCATCCTCCACTCTAGGGAACACCTCTGCTGGATTACTGGTATACACCAGCAAATCATCAGCGTACAGGGCCAATTTACAGCTGTAATCCTTAACTCTAAAGGGGGTGATCGAATCGTCCATCCTCAACGCCTGCGCCAGAGGTTTGATATGAAGATTGAACGGAAGGGGCGAGATAGGGCATCCCTGCCTAGTTCCCCTTTTTATGTTAAAACACATTGTCAAGAGGCCATTTAAAAGTATAGCAGCAGATGCACCCTCATAGCAGCCTCTACGTGTTTGAATAAAGGTTGTACCAAAACCCATAGTTCTTAACACTTCCCATAGAAAGCCCCAGTTGACGTGGTCGAAGGCCTTCGCAGCGTCGTACGCAGCCATTGCCAAGGGATCCGACCGTGCCAACGCTAAATCAATACTGCCTATTAATTGCAGAGTTAACTCTTGGAAATGCCTACCAGGGACAAAACCCTTTTGGTCAGAATTAATAAGTTGTGGAGCCAACTTAGCCAGTCTCCCTGCCAAAACGCTGGTGAAGATCTTATAATCCGCATTTAGCAGGGAGATAGGCCTATAAGAATCTGCCTTAAGAGGGTCCTTCCCTGGTTTTAGGATAAGTACTATTATGGACTCTTTCCACGATGGCGGAGCCCTGCCCTCTGAACTGTAAACGTAATTAAACAGCTCGCAAAGCCTTGGAACCAAAACCTCCTGCAAAACTTTATATACCTCACCAGGAAGAGAATCTGGCCCGGCCGCTTTATTGTTCTTTATTTTATTGATATGGGAACTAATTTCCTCCTCCGTGAAGGGACCATTCAACATATCTCGGCCTTCTTCTGTTAAGCTTGGCAAGGCCTTGCTCTCCAGCCATTTTAGGGTATTATCAGGACTGGGGGACGGCTCCTCCTCGTAGAGTTTAGAGAACAGGGAAAGCAGATGCCTCTCCATATCCTCTTGATCATAGGAGATAGTTCCCTGATCATCTATGAATAGACTGTTTATGTAATTTCTCACGCGATCTGTTTTGGTCTTACGGGCCAAAATTGCTCCGGCTTTTTCGCCATATTCATAATTCTCCATACCATGGACAGCCCATTGCTCCTTAATTTTTAGGTCTATCATCCCTCTATATTCTAAGCGTAAGCGTTCCAAATCATCGAGTACTTGTGGCAAATTATTTGAATGAGCACTCAATCTGGCGACCTCTAGAGAAGAGACCTTGTCTTCCAGTTTTTTAAATTTCAGTGCCTCCTCCCTATTGTTTGAGCTTGTCAAGCTATGGAGCTCTCCGCGAGTATGGGCCTTGAATGCATCCCAAACGAACTCGGGCGATGTTGATCCGATGTTATCATGAAAATAATTAACAATAGATGTGCTAACCGCCGTTACTACGCCCTGATTATGTAGCATTGCCCTTTTCAGGGTCCATCTAGATGCTATATTACCCCTAGACCTGCCAATCAAGAGTGTAAACGAAATGGGGGCATGATCAGATAAGATGCTTGGGAGTGTATTAATGTCAACCATAGTCTATAAGCATGGCCTGTCCGCTAGGATGTAGTCCAGTCTTGAAGCATGCCCATATTTTTTGCTGAAATGAGTAAAGCCCGGAACCGCCCCACTCTTGGCCTTCCAAGCATCTATTAGGCCTAGCTCATGGATCATATTGATCATGGCACGACGGGTTCGCAGAGCTGCAGTATGCTGACCATAATTGGATCGGTCCTGGCGAGGATGGAGGAGAACGTTAAAATCACCCCCTATAACTACAGAGGAAGTGACCTCCACCAGCTTGGCCTGAACTCTAAGCAGACAGGCGGGATCATCTATATTGGGACCGTAATAAGATACTATTGCCTGTTCCCTCCCCCCAAAAACGGCCTGCGCCAGGATCCACCTCCCTGACTGATCTGTTGATATTGACTTCATGGAACCACCAGTCCCGGTCTTGATCAGGATTGCAACTCCCTAATTAGCCACTGTCTGCTCAGAACAGCAGAATGATCCTACCCATCTGATTTTCCCAAAGATCTCCTTACTCTCACTGAAGCTTAAGTGGGTCTCTTGAAGAAGAATAACTTGGGCCGGAGATTGTTCCAGATACTTCAGTATCAACCTACGTCTCCGGGGACACCGAAGCCCATTAACATTCCAAGAGATGAATATTATCCTATTATAAGCCATTAAGTGACCTCTGCCCCTCTTACCTTAACTGAACACCCAAACACCCATCTGTTCAATAGGAAACTCATGAAGATTAAGGAGAAATGAGGACTCCATTCTTTATTTTCTCCCCTTGCATCCCCACCCATGCCCCCCTTCCCTCCCCTCCCCCCGTGACCCCAGAAACCCCGATCCTCCTTTCCTGAGCATACGGTCTTATACGGATATCCCCCCCTCTGTGTGTGATCAGATATAGTACATGAATAATACCACGCCTACTACCTTATACGAGTAATGGCTGCAGCTTGGTGGGTGGCCGTGTAATGCAGAGCATATAAAAAATGATCGGCCCTGTTATTTCTTTAATCAACTACATCAACTACCGTTACTGCCCAGTTGCTTGCGCCCCCTCCCCACTTCCACCCCTACTGCCTTCCCTAATCTTTTCAATCAGGCTATCAGCTTCCTCCATCTGGCGTATATTATACATGTGATTGTTCCACATTACACGAAGTGATGCAGGGAATTTCAACTGGGCCCGAGCCCCCAAGGAATAAAAATTGCCAATCTCTTGCCCAGCTCCCATTGTTTTGTAGCAGTTATATGGGAAACATCAGAACGAATGGTAAAGGCAAAGGGACTGGAGAATTAGGTTGACTTTATGGAGCCTGTTTTGAAAGCTAAGGACAAAATCCTTTCTTTGGTGGCATACGTGAGGAAGTTCACCAAAATCTTCCTAGGGCGCTCCTTCCCTGGGCTCCTCCTGTATGGATCTCGATGGACCCTCTGAATGTCCCCTAATAAATCCAGATCCGCATCAGGAGAGTCCTTCAAGATTGTCGTCTTAACGAGTGCGACTATGAATGCCTTAATATCACTCCCTTCAAGATCTTCAGGGACATTCAAAAATGTTAAGTTATTTTTCCTTGAGGGGTTTTCAAGCCTCTCAATATCATCCTTCATCTCCCGATTCTGCTGTATCAGTGTATCCATAGCAGCTGAGGAGGAACTTAATGCTCCCTTGATCTTAGGTAGCTCTGCTTCCAGTGCATCCGTCCTTTGTGAAACCAAACCACCTCAACCTTTTGGGCCAGTGCCTCACATGATGCATGAATGGCAACCTGATTTGTCTCCGATATTGTAAATCTCCTCCCTCAACCCCAACAAAATATCCGCCAGAGTCCCCGGGACAGACAATGTTGGTAAAGTTTTAACTGTAGATACCCCATCATTGGTCAGAGGGGCCCCTTCTTCTCTAGAGCTACTTGCGGCATCCCTCGGTTCACCCTGTTCAGTATCTTGGTTTTCTAACACAGAAAAACTATTTGAAAGTTCCACTGATGAATGAACAGTTATTTGCTGAGCCGGCTGAGGGGACACAGAAGGCTTAGAAAGCTGGCAGGGCTGGGAGGGCAGAGAAGTACTAATTGCAGGAGCCACCAAGGGAGATATGGCCGGGATAATAGCACCAGCGACCGTACTAGTTGTGGCCATCCTATTAGCTTTATCGTCGGCACTATCCGAAGTGGCTGAGGAGAGAACCCTATAGTAAGACTTCAGTGATGGAGTACCTCTTGGTGCAATGGATAAACCTCCCCGTACTTTTTTCCTGCCCTTTCCTCTTCCTGGAGGGGTATCTGCACCGCTCTGGCTACCCTTCACTTTCCGAGAGGTAGCTTTAATTTCTATAACAGGGGGGAGATAGATGGTTCAGGAGGAGCCGGCACTATGCTGGCAGCCTGGTTGCGCAATGTATAACAGCTAACTCCCACCTCACAAAGAGGCACTATCAAGGGACAACCCAAATCACTTGGATGGACACTAGGGTGCAGGCTACCAGCGTCGTGGCCACGCCTCTCAATGCAGGGCTCCCACTCCTCTCAACCAGAATCTTGAGCAGCGTCAAACAAAACAAATTGTAAAGCAGCTTTCGCCTCCGCTGTAACCCTACAATTTGCAAGCTCCCCCCAGTCCTCTGCCACAGAGAACCTTACCCCCCTCAGGTCCGTGGGGCTAATTTCGACATCAGAAGACTCTTTATCGTGACCCCCACCTCGAAAAAACTTCACAACTGCAGGCGTCTTACCGGGGGCCAACCTTACCACTCCTCTGCAGAAATATGCCTCCCATCCCCCTAGGCGCTGGACCAGTCTTCTAGGGTTCCACCGCCACTCTCTTAATGCGCCGAGCTCCCGGAACCACGCCGTCTCCATCAGCATGCCGCGCTCTTCCCTGCAGACCATCCGCTCCATGTCAGCCAAAGGACAAACAATCTGCCCGCAGTGATCGGACACGCACCAGAAATGCCAAAAAATACCGATGCAGACAAAGACACCGATGCCGAGTAGAACTACCGGCCATGCAGTTTGTTTTCCTTGAAAACGAAAAAACAAGAGACAAGAAAAATGCTGAAAGCAGTCAACTCCACCACAGCAAGCCGCTGACCGATAGCGAGATTCAGACGCCACACACAGTGGGAAGAGCTCCGTCACGGCCGTTAGCTTCCGGCCGTCATGTTCCCCCGTGCCTTGTGGTGAAGGCCTCTAAGGGCAGTGAACTCATTTTGAACTAGCAATATAACTTCCTGTCATGTGGGACAGTAATTGGGTCCCAGAACTGCTCCATGCCTTACGAGGGCTTGAAGTTCTAGAAACTTCCCAGTTAGCGTAGCACTCCCGACTTTAAGCTCCTCTCTCTGAAGGGTGTAGGCCTAATAATATTTTTACAATGCACCCATCAAGGGGATTTTAGTTACCTCACAATGACGCCAAAGGTCACCCAAACCAAACCCCTTTAGTAGCTGCTTATTTTAGGACAGCCAGGTAACTTTATTAGCTTTATCCATCTTAATAATCTCACCTTGAGCGGCTGCATAATGCCCCAGCTCCGAGCTAACAAAAATTCTTCGCCAATAAAGGACAGAGCACAAAGGAGCTTTGAGGGCTACCCTTTTCAGACCCATATCCATGACTGAGTGTCACAATGAGGTGCTGGATGAAAGTGAGTGAGACCAATGCTCCTACAAATGTATTCTCTGATTTCACCATATCCAAGATGTTGCCAAAGCCCCAGAGTTCCACGCCTTATAAGGCTGCCTCTAGAGCTTTAGCTGTGTAAACCTTCAGGACAGGTGCAGCAAGACTAGTGTTGGAAGCATGATGTTCTTTTAAAATTGAGACAGCAGACAAAGTGTCATATGCAACCAACAATATCATTATCTTACCCATGGCTATACAAGGGGCATCAGCCTCAACTTTGGAAAGATGGTGTACCAAGCCATTTACATGTAAGGAGAATAGGGTTGAGCGCCAATATGCAACCTTGTCGGACACACATTAGTACTGGAATGTTATCAATTAGTTGGCCCTGCGAGCCTCACTATATCCAGGCCACGTTCTTATTGTGTAATCTAACTAACAGAGACAGTATGTCGAAAGGCATTCCCATCTCTTAAATGGCAGACCATAACCTTGAGTGTGGTACCAGATCGAAAGTGTTAATGAAAGAATTGGTTACATCTCAAAAGACATCATTGATGACAATTCAATGGAAAAAAACATAGGTTTAAAGTGATGTTATCAATGATGTCATAGAACAGTGTTTCCCTAACTTGTGGGTCGTAACCCACTTTTGGGTCCTGAGTTGATTTTTGTCGAGTCGAGAGAGTCCAAGCAATAAATGAAGGTAGCTTTAAATCTGTATTTATCTCTGGAGGAGTTAGAAAGTTAAATATTGGCACTAGAGGGTAAACATCAGAGGGTCAGGGATGGTACGATTCTGAATGTACTGGCCAACAAAAAGTACGAATACAACCGAATAGTGAGTGAAAGAGCAGGGGTATGGTTAGATAAAAGAAGGAGGTTCAAACTTTGCGACTCAAATAAAGTGGGTAGAGCCTGGCCTCTTATTTGAAATTTAAGGTACAGTAGAACACTATTAATGTTATCAAAGACTTATCAGGGGTCGTTCATTCAGAACAGGATGCGATAGCGGAGGTATTTAAGGAATTTTACGAAACTCTATATGCCAAAAATAAATCAGTGGAGGAAGATAAGATTCAGGATTACTTAAATGAATGTGAACTACCAAGGCTCTCCACTGATGACCAACTAAGCCTCAATGCACCAATCACGACCATAGAAATAGAATAAGCGATTAAAAGTGGGAAAGCCCCAGGCCCTGATGGATTCACGGCTAGATTTTATAAATCTTTTCCATCTCTATTGGTAGATCCTCTGCTAAACCTTTTCCAAGAAATAAATGAATCTGGCGAAGTTAAGGGTACCCTGTCTGAGGCTATAATTGCAGTGCTCCCAAAAGATGGGAAAGACCCCTCTCTCCCAAAAAATTATAGGCCCATTTCCCTCATTAACCTTGATTGCAAGATCTTGGTCGTGATCCTCTCTATGCGCCTCCAGAAGGTCCTTCCTCAGCTGATCCACCCCTCAAAAGCAGGATTCCTGAAAAATAGAATGTCTAGCGATAATACCAGGATACTAGCGCACGTTTTGGAAAAGGTAAAACGTCTAGACACACCCACTGCAGCAATAACATTAGATGCCGAGAAGGCTTTTGACAAAGTCGACTGGTCCTTCCTGAAAGCGGTCTTGCACAAGTTCAACCTGGGTGAAACATTCACGAAGCTAGTTATGTCCCTCTATTTTTGTCCCTCTGCGAAAGTAAGGGCGGGTGGCTCCTTTTCCTCCTCCCTAAATTTGCAACAAGGTACAAGACAAGGGTGCCCCCTATCACCTTCTTTATTCCTGCTGGCCATAGAGCCATTCCTGTACCACATAAGACACGATGACGCGATTGCTGGTATCCCATTTGATGATTGCACTGTAAAACTCACCGCATATGCAGATGACGTACTAATTATGTACTAATTATGTCAGAAAGAGCTGAAGAAGCCATACCTGCACTTATGGCAAATATTGACGAGTTTTCCCGTGTTTCAGGCTACAAACTGAACAAGGATAAGACGGAGGTCAAACTCCTAAATAATATAGGCAGTAAAGATATACTGGGAGACTCGGGCCTCACCTGGTCCACACTGCTTTAAATATCTGGGGCTAGATTTCGATAAAGATCTGATCACCACTTTGAAAATAAATGAGGACATAACCTTAAAGAAGATCTCCACTTTTTTGGAAGGGTGGTCACCTAAATTCCTCTCTTGGTGGGGCAGAGCAGAGACCCTTAAAATTATGTCCATCCTGCTAGTGAATTATCTGGCTAGCATGCTCCCCATGACGTTTTCGGACGACTTCATCAATAAAGTAACCCTGGGCGAAGCACTACGCTAGGCTCGCGGAGTTTGCGAAGTTTGCAAAACTCTGTTTTTTTCAGTGAATTTCTGAAATATTTTTTAATGAAAAGATATTATTACCATAATTAACTATAACATCATTTTAACCTTTGTTTTTTTAGCAAATTCTTTTTTCAACATCAAGTAAGATTTTGTTGCCATTCCTAACTATTTGAACATCTGTCATGTACAGCCTTTGACCAGGTCCTGTGCCTACTTCCCAATGAGCAGCCACCCCCCACCACGCACAACCTTCTTGCCTTGTATGGTGTGGAGTTTGCCATAGAACCTGGCCTGTATCCAGACCCTGCACCCATCCTCCCCTCCCCTCACACAGGCAGCCAACTCATTCTTTACACAACCTTCAGCAGTGCTGTGCTAGAGGTTGGTTGCAGGATAACCCTCACAGGTCGCCAATGTACCATGGATGAACAACACAACAAAGTTTCATACTCAACGTTAGCCTTTTTTAAGTTTTCTTTTTCTTGTCTTTCAGGACTCCCTCAGGAGTCTTTCAGCAGAATATATATTTCTACAATAGCACCTTAGTTTCTCTAAATCGACTTAAGAAATTTAAATCATATCACAAAAATCACTCCCATTTTTTCTCAGCCTCACTTGACAGATCAGGAAAAACGTTCCAGGAAGGAGCTGAGGTGGATTTATATTTTTGAGGTAGAGTTTTGTGAAGGTTCATTAAATGGTGCCTAAGTTATTAACAAAACAAAAAACAGCTCTTCCAATGGAAGCTCTGACACTCGCACACACACATGTATATATACATATATATATATATATATACATATATATATATATATATATATATATATATATATATATATATATATATATATATATATATATATATATATATGTATATATATATATAAATATATATATATGTATATATATATATATAAATATATATACAATTATGTGCTAATCCTATGATAATTTTTTTTGCTAGAACAACAGATAACAACATTTGAGGTGAGCAGATTCCGAGCATCAATGGTGTTGTAGTGTGCTCCTAAAAGAAGCTGCTCTCTGTCTAAGCTTTGAACAGCCCAGAGTTCCTTGATTCCTATTTTGCATTCTTTATTCAGCACTCTAAACTTGAAAATATACTGTCTTGACATATAGTGGGTGCTCCCTTGTGCCTGGACGCATCAGTACATCACCTGAGATGACCTCAGTGATGTAATAGGTGATGTCACTGACCATATCATGAGTGATATGTGAGATGATAAGCAGTGCATTGCGGGGCAAACATTATCATTAGCTCAGGTAACTATAACTATAATGGCTGAATTGCTCTGGTTTTTCATGAGTGAAATCTGACCCTAACTTTAACGTCCCTGTAACCTTTGTTTTTTTTGTGAATTTCTAAGGTTTTTTAAATTCATTTTCTAACCATAACGTCCCTGTAGCCTTTGTTTTTTTCAGTGAAAAAAATATATATATATATTATATGGCGCCAAACAGATTGATAAAGCCTGCTGCGCAGGCGAAACGCAACTCTCTTTCTTTGCGGGGGTCGTGGGAGACCTGAATTTAATAAACAAGCCTTATTCATTCCTACCTCATGTACGTGCCTCTTCCTTGCGGAGATATCGGGGCACTCTGGTGTCTGGGCACCGTGCTTGCCGAAGCATGAGGGGTGAGGTCGGTGTGGCATATTGAAAATTTTATTACCATCGGTCTCCTCCGACCCCGCATGTGGACCTATGACTGTGTCAGTTTGTGCTAATGCGTGACACTTGCAAAAGTGACTTTGGACTTAAAGCCCCTTCAAATGGAACAATATTCTGAGTTTGGCTGACTATATGTTAATGATTTCTTCACCTGGGACATTTATATCAATTATTAGTACAAACTTTTGATTTAGCTAAGCTGTCATAGGAGATTCTGGGCCTCCCAGTCCTACTGTTTAGTAGCGATCTTCCGGAGGCTGATATTAGGGTCAAAAGTGCACTTAGTTGATGCAATCCGAGCCCCATGGATGTGTTACGAGCCCCAATTCTCTTTAATTTGTTCCAGGTGACTGATAACTTTGGATGCATTTTTTCATTCCGCTTTGTCTGCCATAACTGAGTGATGGAGAACTAGGTTCCATTTAGCAATGTAGTCACCAGTAGGTAGTTATAGTTAGGACCATTTTTCCATAGGAAAAGCATTTTTTGACTTGGCTATAACTTTGACGTCGTTTGACTAATCTTCATGACATTTTTTTTCCAAAAAGTGTTAAGATGGGTTCTATTGTTATGGAATGCTTGGGGGTGATCCGTGCAGTGGGGATCGAGAATTTGGGTCACCAAATAAGGTTGCCTTTGTGATGTTAATTCCCATGGGAACCTTTAGCCACACCTACAGCCAGAACTACTGAAGGGACTTACATCAAATTTGACAGGGAGGTAGATGTTAGTTCAAGGAAGAGCCTTTTGCTTATTTGGTGTGAATCCTTTCAGTAGTTGTTGATAAATGTAAGTTTAAAATTATAGTGATATCTCTGGCTGCGTATATTGGGCTATGGTTCCGTGATGAATCGCAAATGCACATGCCAGCGGGAATGCTCTGTTCGGCAAGACGCAACATGAACAGAAAGATGTGGCTGCCATTTTATCTATTGGGAATAGTTCCCGGGGCTGAAAATTTCAGGAAAAGCTAACATAAGGGGTCAGAGTAGAGTTACTCTGATGTATGAAAATGAAATGGGGGTTTTAGTGACACAAGTTATGTGTCCAATTTTTTTTGTTTTAATGTTTGTGATATTCACAGTGATGCCATGACTGCCAGCATTGCCCCCTGTGTACCATCGCGGGACATCACGACTAACAACGTCATTGTTAATGTTGGTTAAAATATAAAAAAATATATCAGTGAATCATCAATACGCATTGTTATAGAGATATTGATATTTTGAAAAATGTTTTTTATAGAGTAATATATATAGTGAGTTATCTATTGTGATGGTTAGAATTAATTATATAGTTATAATTTTTTATGTGGTGGTGGCTATTCAGTTATTGCTTTTGCTTTCCACTTTCGCGATGTAATCGCACGATCACAATTACTGACATCATCGTGATCTCAGGCCTCACTGCAAAAACACAAAATAGGTTTCAGAGATTCTAGAGATACACTTGAAAAACATGACTTTGAAGTGCACAGTAAAAAAACCTCTAGTGTGTAAAATACTGTAATATGTGTGCATATCTATGTTTCCACTTTATGGAAAAGGCATGACATTGCCACGAAGTCCAGAATACCACAGAAATGGAAAATAGGTCTGAAAGATGCTTTTGAAAGAAACTTAGTACAAAAATATGAGTTTAAACATGCTTTGAAAGAAATATGTATATAGTAATGTGTGTAGGAAAATGTTCAGAATGGATTTTTTTTACATATTATTTTTGGATGTGTTGGTGGTCATTGAATGTCTGCTTTTGTTTTCCATTTTCGTGATGTGTCCGTGGGGATCGCAATGTCGTCACAAAGATCCCCAAAAACTAAAGGAAAATAAAGCCCTCAGAAAACAACTTCACAATATTTTGGGTACTAGGGTGGCTCTGACAAGAGCCGTTCCATTGGTTGTGTGTATATGGCTGCTATACATAAACCCGGATGCAGAGTTTCAGGTTACTTAGAAACACTCTGTTGCTTTCATCTGTAAAGAGCATTCCATCAATCCTATAAATTCCATGCATGTCAAAATGCAGATTGTTGTTTTATTGACATTTTCCTGGCATTGGCAATGTGTGGACAGAATTGATTTGACCACTTCCATTTCTGTCTTTGTCATACATTAGAGTACACCAAAAGAGTGTGCGGGAAAGGCGACATCAGTTTTGTAAACGATTCTTTCATTAGGATTTCCATCCCTATCCCAATCAATGTTCCTAGGTCAATGCCACCACAGTGCACAATCATGAGGTGAGGAGCTTGGGGAATTCACAATGGATTTAACCAAAGCCAGCAACTGATGAAACTTTGTCTCTCTGTCCAAACCAAGAAATCTGCACATTTGGCAATCTCAAGTCCTTGTCAATACCTATCTTTTTCGCAGCCTCTTTAGCCCAATAGATAAAGCTGTGGCCCATATCCATACTGTAAGCGTTTTGAAGTGAAAGAGCAATAGTAATAAGGAGAAGGCTGGAGCTCAATGGGGCAGTTTTCCAAAGGAAAAGCAGTTAGAATGGAGTTAAAAAAAAAAGAAACATTTCATTGGCTGCTGTCAGCATGAAAGTGAATACAATTAGACAGTCTGTTGGATGCAGTAGCAAGAAGTTTTATCATTGGCTGCTGTTTAAGAAAATAAATGAAATACAGACATGGATATGCTTTTTAATCTGTGGCAGAAAGCACAAATGCTGTATCTAATTTGGAAGCAGCATGTTCCTTCTAGAATGTGCTGTGAACTTGTGGCCTACTGGTTCCACTGGGTTGCTAGGTACACCGAGCTAAGACTGTACTGGAGGTTGTTAAAGAGACAGAACATTTTTTTTAAAATTGAGGTATGATGACACCATTTAAGTTATGGCAAGTTTTACTTTCCAACTCAGGACTATGTAATAAACTGTTGTGTAGTATTTACATTTAAAACCTTTAGAAATTCACAGAAAAAAACAAAGGTTACAGTTATGTTATAGTTGAGAAATAGAATTAAAACAATCTTAGAAATTCACTGGAAAAAAACAAAGGTTACAGGGATGTTATAATTAGGCTGACATTTCACTCATACAAAACCAGTCATAATCAGCAGTTATAGTTAGCTGAGCTAACTATAACTCGCACCACCACAATGCACTGCTTATGAACTCACATATTGCGTCTCTCAAGACATGGTCAGTGACATCACTGATGACATCTCAGATGACATCACTGATGACATATCCACAGAATCTCTGATGGACCACCTCACACTCAATATAACCTTTCATATACTCACTCCAACTTCCACAGTAACATTCCCAAAACCATTGACACACCGATGCCAGCACTTACACGCCCCCTCACTACTTCTTAGGTCTACACACACATCTACTCAGTTACCTACACAGCCAGTCATACACCAATTCAATCACTAATACAGCCACTGATATATCCACTCATACGCTCATACAGCCACTCACACTGTCAGTCACTCATAGAGCTACTCACACACCTACTCACTCACCTATAGAGTACATCACACAGCCATTTACTCACCTATACAGTTATACATTCACCCATTCACTTATTAATGCAGATACTAACATATACTCACTCACACATACAGCCTCTCACACGGGTTCTCACTAACCCATATAGCCACTATCATAATCCCTCACTCACACATACAGTCTTTCATATACTCCAATGCTCAGCTATGCTGCCTTACACATATCCAGTCACTCACCCATATACCACTGACACATCCATTCACCCAACAGCACAGTCATACACACACAGTCACTTATACATTACTTCACTTACACACTCACTAACCCATACAGCTACTGACTCACTCATCCATGCAGGCAGTCACATACCCCCTCACCCACCCATACAGACACTCATACACACATACAGGTAGTCAGACATCCATTCAATCACCCATAAAGCCACTCATGTACCAATTCACCAACCCATATAGCTATTTAGACACCAACTAACAAACTGATACAGACATTCACAGAACCAAATCACTCACCCATACATTCGCTGAGACACCTAATCACTCACTTATATAGTCAGTAACGCACCCACTGAATCATCCATATAGACCCTCATACACACTAATTCAGCAATATACCATCATACATATATTTAACACTCATTAACATTTTAAAAACACTCACAGTCACTGGATGATGTCATCAGTGATGTCGTTTGAGATGTCATCAGTGATATCACTGACTATGTCATGAGTGATGTAATATGTGAGGCCATAAGCAGTGCATTGCGGGGCTCGAGTAATAGTTAGCTCACCTAACCATAAATGCTAATTTCTCTGGTTTTGTACGAGTAAAATGTCAGCCTAACAATAACGTCCCTATAACCTTTGTTTTTTTCAGTGAACATATATATATATATATATATATATATATATCCAACACCTCCGAATCACTTTGCAGCGCCCAGCCGGAACACAGCCAAAGAAACGGATACAGACTCCAGTTTTCCGTGGTATTAGCAGGTCTTTATTTCATTCCAAATTTGTCAGACGCGTTTCGAATACCTCTGTATTCTTTCTCAATCGAATATATATATATATATATATATATATATATATATATATATATATTACGTTCCAACTCCTCCTCATTAACGAAGAAGACAAAACAGCACTCAAAAGGGTATTTGCCAATCACGCTTGATTTATTTCGCGGAAGGGGCTCATACAGACGCGTTTCGGCGTGCTGCCTTCGTCAGTGTGTGTTACGCCATATGCATTACCGACATGTTAATAAAGCTTTCAGGTGGTCATGAACATGAACATGAACATTGACAAAGGACTATCATCACATTGCTCAAAGTGCGCGCCATCTTGGAGTGACATTTGATATATCTTATATCTCGGCCAGTCAATGGAATTAGATGTAATACAGCCCACAGATGGGCTATCGCTCCTTAAAAAAGTGATGCATATGTTATTCAGATTGTTCTTAACATAAACAAAAGAACGTATATATATATATATATATATATATATATATATATATATATATATATATATTCACTGAAAAAACCATAGGTTTCACCCATGTTATAGTTAGCTGGACATTTCTCTCATACAAAACCATTGAAATTCCTCCGTTATAGTCAGTGACATCACTCATGACATCACTGATGACATCTCAAATGACATCACTGATGACATCACTGATGAAATCATCCAGTGAATGTGTGTCTTTCTGAAAAATAAATATTTTTTATATGTATCTCTAAAGGTCGACGGAAGAATAAATGGGTAAATAACTGTCTTAATGGATGTTTTGTTTTGTTAAATTGATTGTATAACTGACTTATTAAGTGTATCATACTGAATACATGTATTAGCGAGTAATGTTTAAATATATAAATATCTGCATCAGTGTCTCACTTTGTGTATATGTGGCTGCACGGGTTGGTGAGTAGCTATATGAGTGTCTATATAGGCTATTAGTTGATTTTTGTGTATCAGTATGAGTGTCTGTATGGTTTAGTGGGGGTATTACTTAGTGCATAGATGCATGAATAACTGACTCACTGTATGTATTTTGAAGACAGCATGTGTGCAGGACTGTATCAATGGATGAGTGTGTGTATGGGTGTGTTAGTGAGTGAACGACTGTCTCAACAGTATCTTTATGAGTATCTACATATGTTTTAAACTAGTATATGTGAGTATTGATGTATATAAGTGAGTATATGTGAGAGTGTGACAGATTGGGAAAGTTCCAATATAAATAAGTATGTGTTTCTATAAGTGATTGTTTAAGAGATTGTTTCTGTAGAAGTAAGTGTAGTGGTGTGTGTATCTCTAGATATACAAGTAAATGGATGTTTGATAGTTTATTTGCATGTGTGAGTATGTGTATGAAATGAGTGGATGTGTATGTAGATGTTGGAACTACTGAACAGGTTGTTGTAACTGGTATTGGTATCTCCATTGTTTTGAAATTTGTAGTTTCTATTTTTTAATGTGTGTATCAAAGGTTATATTACGCTGAGAGGAGGTCTCCCACTCTTTCACAAGGATAATGTCATCAGTGATGTAATCAGTGATGTCATTTGAGATGTCATCAATGATGTCATGAGTGATGTCACTGACCAATATCATGAGTGATGTAATATGTGACGTCATCAGCAGTGCAATGCGGGCTCGCAAGTTATAGTTAGCGGAACTAACTATAACGGAGGAATTTCAATGGTTTTGGATGAGAGAAATGTCCAGCTAACTATAATATGGGTGAAACCTATGGTTTTTTCAGTGAATTTTTAAGGTTATTTAAATGCTAATTCCTAACTATAACAAGGATGAAACCTATGGTTTTTTCAGTGAATTTCTAAGGTTTTTTAAATGCTAATTCCTAACTATAACGTGCCTGAAACCTATGGTTTTTTCAGTAAATATATATATATATATATATATGCACAGGAAAACTAAACAGGTCCTTCCCTTACAAAGAAGTACAACGTTTGCAAGTCTGCAGCCTTTCTTATTTTTCACCTTCTTCATCTTCTGCTCAATCAACACATCATCCACACATGCACACACCTATTTGCTCCGTTTCTTGGCTGGGGTTATCAATCATTCATCTTTAATTCAAATTCAAACTACAGGCCCTTTATCGAAGCTTTTTATTATAACAACTACCCCGGCAGAAGGCACTATGAAATTTGCACACTTGCTCCCTTTCTTGGCTGCACTTATCAATTATTCTTCAATTTCATATTTTGATTCAAACTCAAGGCCCTTTATCGAGCCTTTTTCTTGTAACTACTGTTGCAGTAATTCTGCTCCTACACACAACTGTGCATAAAGACTTACAACCTCAGTGAATTACAGTGTTCCAAACCCCACTTTAGTAACCAAACCCCCTAACAGACTAGCAATCAGTGACTCATTGGTTCTTCCTCCTATAGCAAAAACACCATGGGCGGATTCCGCGGAGCGGGGCCAAACGGGCGGGGGCTTCCATGCAAGTTCACATGCCTCTTGTGCGTATAAAAGGTCAGAGACCGATCAGAGCAGCAGATCAAGAGAAAGAAGCTCCTGGTCACAGGAACAGCACGAGGATTACGCTCGTGAAAATCAAGGATACAAAGGCCTCTATCCAGCATCACAGCGGATTTTTGACGGTAGATTTGGGAAGAAGGCACACCTGCCCAGCCTCGACGACGCTCACGATTGTTTTTGGGCTGATGAATGAGTCACTGAATTTGAGCTTCAACTAGTTTCAGCGGCCATGTGTGCGTTTCTAATTATGCACACCGATGTGCGCAGGGGTCCCTTGAGTGAGCTGTCATCCATCATCCTGTAACTATTTTAGGATGGCGCCGGCAAACTGCCAGCGCCATCCTAAAATAGTTACTAAATTAGCTTCATCAGGAAGCACTAATAGATAAAATAAAGCAGGTGCTCGAGCACCTACTTTATTTTATCTATTAGTGCTTCCTGTTGAAGCTAACTTAGTAACTATTTTAGGATGGCGCTGGCAGCTTGCCGGCGCCATCCTAAAAAAGTTACAAGTACAACTTCAAGCTTGAAGGCTTGAACTTTTGCCCCCTGAATCCGCCGCTCGCGGATTCGCGGATTTTCGGTAAATTCGCGGGAGTTCGCGTATTGCGGATTTACCGAAAATCCACGAAATCCGCGAGCGGAACGGATTTTGCGCTCACACTTAATTATTAGTCAACCCACAACATGCGACTTAGGTTACCTCACGTAAGGTAGATAACAAGAGCACTCTTCGTTACATTCTTACACAAGTCCAAAACAAGCACTTAATAAACACACCTGCAACACCGTAATCTCATGCCCAGTACCTTACATAATACAAGCAAACATGTTATCAGAAACAAAGTTGTCAGCATTGTTACTATTCCATAAAATACAAAGGGAGAAAGCATCCTGTAACGCAAAAGGGAAACATATTTAAAATATACCTAAATTTCACCCTCCCTACTTAGCAGGTTAGTTTATAACTACAGAAGATCACATACGACTACATAGGCAGACCCATACCTCTGTTACTCAGCAGTAGTGGATCACATTGAGTTCTACACAAATTGTCAAGATACGAATGTTCTTAAACTGTGTTTTATCATGCCTGCACACTTCATTTCTAAATGCGCAAGTATAAGAGATACCACAGCTGCATATCTCTTGTGGCTCAAACTTGCGAACATCATTCCAAATAACACACACAGTATCCAACATAACCTTGAAGTTTCATGCTCTCACTATACACACTAAAGTAGCGACACAGTCTACAAATGTAGTATATAAAATTATTCTCATATGAAGCAAAATACTCAGCCTTCTCTAAACAATATTGCAAGTGCATGTTGTGTACAAACCAGAGCAGGAAAACAAAAATGGTGTTAAGCTTCTAATAAACCCATGCTAACTTAACACGGTGTGAGTGCAAGGCTCAGCCCACAACAAATTTCCTTGACCAAAGCACATAATGTAAACACGGGCAAACTATGAACGCAGACTCCAAGCCTAAAAAGCAGAGTCAAGTTCAATTTTTCAAAAAAAATGATTCGATCTTTGATAAAAAGCAGTAACTAAAGCAGTAACTAAATAATAAAGAATAGGTAGAAAAATCAAACAGTCTTATTCCACCAGCATATAAGCACAGTATGTAGCAACAGCCTCCAACAGGAAGTCATTGTTCTCATCTGAAAACATTTCAGCCATCCAAATAAATAGTGGGAATGAACATACATGTTCCTCAACTACCGGAGCCTCTATTATCATCGGAGGAAAACTCGGGTCATCTTCAAAGTAACTGCGTGCCAAGAAGTCATGCGCCGCTGCAAAAACATTCCAACGTCCCATTATTCCATGTGTCGCTGCTAAGGCCATAATCCCGCCGCCAGAACAGAGCAATTCATGAGCAACTAAGGTGCTCGTCAACTGATCATAATCTGCGTTGGGAGACACCGTACTGCAGAGACACAAATCAAGGGCCCAGTCGAAATCGCAGCTCAAGCAATGAAAGACAGGTTGAACGCATGTGAAAAAGGAGAATCGAAACGATAATCCATAAACTGCACTCAACGTTGCAAGAGGCAGCACTCCATAGTAACTAAGCATTCGGTTGCGTACCAGCAACAACCGAGAAATATTGTCGTCTGCTGCAAAATGTGCATCCATATTTAAGTAAACAAATTAATACAAGCACACCAGCAACTAATGTGAGCATTAAGCACAATTCACCAAAGATGCTGGAAAAAAGCAACTGAAAAAAAACCGACAAGACACCAAATATAGTGTCTACAGAAGTCACAAGGCCAATGCTTATAACTTTAAAAAAGTAAGCTAACCCCCTACTCGAGGACGCATTAAAGATAGTCTAAATTAACTCCCTAAAATTCCAGGGCACGTCTGTATTTAATAAAGCATACACTTTTGTGCGGGTGTTTATTACATGAAGGACAAATGTTTCTCTAGCAGATGTAAGAGCGACCTCTTTTTGAGACAATAGCGCTCTTATATGGCTCATTTGGTTGACTCTTTTTCAAGGTCGGAATCGACGACCAGATGCAAACATCCAGCTTCCCATACCAAGGACTAAACACAACTTTTTTTATAGCAAACCACACGCTCAGTTACCGTAATCATGTAAGAAATGCCTGCTAACATCGCACAATAAGCCGCACAGCTGAATCGGATCTCCAATAAGTGACCACTTCTAACTATTCTCATAGCGCGCCCTCTGCTCTGATTTGACAGAGAGAGAGTGATTGCACCATAGTTTCTACTGCTAATCATTCTCAGCATACGCTACGAATACGATAAAACAGCGATAATTTTAACACCGGTCCTTGATAATATGCCCCGAATTTTGTAGCGCGCACTGCACCGCAAAATGCGATGCAGGGCATGGAACGAAGAGGCATATTATCAACAACATACATTATCGCCGGTTTTATCTGCAGGAAACTGACGATAAAGCGGCGATAATGGGCTTGATAATAGGCCCTTGTAAATTCCCATAGCAGCCCAGGTTCTGGTGTTAACCTGGGCTGCTATGGGAATTCACAAGGGCATATTGTCAAGGCCATTATCGCCGCTTTATCGGCAGTTTCCTGCCGATAAAACCGGCGATAATGTATCGCCTTATGTTGTTGATAATATGGCCCGAAATTTAATTTAATTGTTTACTTACCTACAATCATCCAGATTGCGTTGTTTATCACCCCCCACCCTGCCCCTCCCCCGCCCCGCCTCTCCCACCGCAACTGCCTCCACGGGCCGCGTCTGGCCTTGATAATACGCCCTTGTTAATTCCCATAGAAGTCCATGTCAACACCAGAACATGAGCTTCTATGGGAATTAACAAGGGCGTATTATCAAGACCATATTCACCGTTTTATCAGCAGTTTCCTGCCCATAAAACATCGATAATTTTAACACCGGTCCTTGATAATATGCACCTAAGTTTACTGGTCAAAAAAAAGAGCAATGCCATATCATCAGTAAAGGGCGATACATTATCGCCGCTTTTATCGGCAGGAAACTGCTGCTCTAGCGGCGATAATGGGCTTGATAATAGGCCTTTGTAAATTCCCATAGCAGCCCAGGTTCTAGTGTTAACCTGGGCTTCTATGGCAATTCACAAGCACATAATATCAAGACCATTATCACCGCTTTACAGGCAGCTTCCTGCCGATAAAAGCAGCGATAATGAATCACCCTTTATTGATAATATGGCCCAAAATCCCTTAATGTACAGAGACGCACAAACTGATATTAAACAAAAAACATAACAGCATGCATTACAGCAAAACACATTTACTACTATAAAAAGTTTAACAACGGACGAATATAGGGGCATATTATCAAGACAGGCGATAACATTATCGCCGCTTTATCTGCAGTTTTCTACCCTTTAAGCCGCAATAATATTATCGCCTTTCTTGATATACCCCATAATTCCTTAATGTACAAAGATGCACTGCACACACTCCCATACAACTTATCAACTCACCTTTCAAATTGATTTGTAGATTAAGAAGAATACCACTCACACAGTGGATATTCTTGTACAGAATCTCTCTAGTTTCGTGTTTGCAGAAGAACCGTCAAGTGGAACATTTTCCCCTCTCATTTTACACATACATACATATAAATAACCAATTAAAATCCTGCACACATTAATTCAAAACAAAATACACATTTCTATTGATTTAACTTTCCAAACCTTTCCAACTGACATAACTTTCCACCCTACCCCCAACAGATCATGCAAAAGTCAACTGTCAACAGAGGTCAAAAGTTCAGCACTGTATAAAACACTGCTCCTCAACAAATTTAGACTATGGATAAGCATTTACTTATAAGTACCAATAAAGCAAAAACGTCTCATCATTACAAGCAACACAGATATACACACATAAACTTGATAAATATCTGTAAAAGATTTATTTTTAATAAGGAAAATGAAGCCGAGTGGTGGCTGATATGGGGCTGGGGACCAAGATTAGCTGTGGGATAAGGTGCACGGTAGAAGGATGGTAGAAAATTGATAATCAGGCTTTGAAGGAAGTGTGCTGCAGAGTGTGGTTCAGGTGGATGTATTAATGAAGAGAGATTCTCTCTGAAGGCTGGCAACGAGGGAGGCTGAGTAGTGTTACTTGCCTGATACTCCCACCTCAGAAACCTACTCTTCCCATGAAAGAGACCTTACATGGGGAACGGAACACTTTTTCAGAGTGTTAACGATTAGAAAGATTTGCAAAATAATGCATTTTACTTGGCCTTGTAAGACTAAGGAAAGATAAAGAAGGGCCCTGAAGTAGGCCTTGCTAGATATATGGGCCCATCTCTAGGGATGGGTGGGACAACAAATTAACAGGAAGAGCCGAGGCAGTTGAGCTATCTGTTTGGCTTGGTTCAAAGACCCTAGCAACAAGCCGAGAACTGAAAGTTTGCACTGTAAATTGTACAGCATACCACCTGTGAAATCTCTTCAATATTAAAAAAGTCCTTTCTTAAATGTTGAAGAGATTTTCCAGAGGGATAACATCACTTCTCTGAAGGGAATAGATTCTCTGCATAGAGAGTACCAGCACTTCTAAGGAGCAAATAGGTTCTCCGGGAAGAGATTACTGCATGTTCTCAGGAGCAAATAGTTACTCTAAATAGAGAGTACTACACTTCTCTGGGCCAAATAAGTTCTCAGAAAATAGAGCTCCTGCACTTCTGGATTCTTGAGCTCTTACAATGCATCTTAGTCCTGGTTTGCAGCCCTGCTATTTCTGCACTAATAATCACTAAAGTCCTTTACATTACATTTAAATGGTGAATTGTAGTACTCCTGCTTTGCCGTCTTGAAAACTGCCTCCAGGCTGAATATTGCCCTACTGTTTTTGAACTTTTAAATACTCACATGTTAAACCTCACTCACAATTCACTCGCTTCACATCAACTAGGATTCTTGCCTCCAGTGCCATTTCTGTATTAATCAAATCTGAACTAAAAAGCCAGCTGTTATGTGTGACCTACTTGTGGCTTAGATTCTTTGTGCAGAAGAAGCATTATTATACTATACTAAATTAAACAGAAAAGGTGTTTTCTATGGTGCACAGCTACAACACATGTATTTGAAGGTGCACTCTTATGTGATGATGAATAAAGGAGGCTGTTGGAAATGAAGATTTGGCTCGGATCACACAATTGGGTCAAGCATGGAAGCCAACATTGATCCCAGGTTTTGTAGTTTCACATTGTGCAATTCACTCAATAGATAGGTGTCTCACTCTCCTGTTTGTCATTACAGATTCATGCTTTACCTTTCATACTTAGCATATGACATCACAGCCTGGGCAGCAGGCAGGAGCCAAATGAAATCTAGGCTTGTTTTGGAGCATGAGGATCAAAGAGGACCTTGAGCTGAACCACGCATCTGGCTCAAACCGTAAGCAGAACTAACTGTTTCAAAACCATTGTTACAAAAGAAAGTCCCAGATGGTGCAGATGTTGCCACCATTTGTGAACTGGTACGTGATTATGCTGAAGCTTTCCCAGCACTTCATGAAATGTATGTATCTGCACTGGTTATACGGCTTTTAACCACAGCCTGTGAGAGCTCCTTTTCAAACCTATCCCGCGTCCTCACACCTTTCCGAAGCACAATGAATTGTGATTGGAAACAGAAATTGACTATTTTACCACATGAGAAAGAGCTCACTGCAAACCTATGTATGCATGAGTTTGTAAGGGAGTTTTCAAAGAACAATAGAAGATTACCTCTGACTGGAACTGGCAGTTTTGAAATGGTCGGTGTGAATACTGCTGGCAGTTTTCAAAAATATCCCTTTCTCTTTTTTCAAATGTGTTACTGTTTTTCAAGAATTTTTATCTATGAAAGTACTTTGCAAAAAAATGACAACAAAATAGGTGCAGAGAAAAAAGTGTTGGGCAAATTGCAACGAGTAAATTGCCAGGCTTTCTAGTGCAATGGTGTCAAGGCTTTCCTGTAGGAATAAGGACTTTCTTAATCTTGAATGCTTCATAATATGCTTAGCATTCAACTACTTGTGTTGAAGCCAGGGAGCTGGAATTCGAGGGTTTGCAGTTAGGTCCAGACATTGCTCTTACTGCCTGGCCAGCTGGAATTCGAGGGTTTGCAGTTAGGTCCACACATTGGTCTTACTTTCAAATAACTCTCCACATGCTCTGGGTACACACAGAAGCAATCCGTTGTCTCATGCTGCCTGTTTGCAAGTACATATGTTGTAATCTAGGGCTACCTCCAGAAGCGACAAATTGGGCCCACAGTGGCCCACCCGAATGCACCCTTGCCCCACCCAAATAAAAATTCCTGGAGCCGGGCCTGCTGCTCTCTCAGACGAAAAACAATCTGCTTTCCTACTTCAAAGGGAACTCTCGCCCAACCATAGCAAACAGCAGACTCCCACGAATAGGCACCCTATAACACTACAAGAGCTGACCTTCGGAGACGGTGCTTCCCAGGGCCATCAAAGGCTCAACAAAGGCCATCAAAGATTTTGAACTTGGACATCATTGTAAATCCCCCTAAGCAGTCCTACGGGATCAAGAAGTCCTATAGCAAATAGCAAACTTTTCAGATCAAACTACACACTCAATCTACACACATATACAAATAAATAAAAAATCACATTTATTCCCACATTAAATTCAAAACGAAACACATTTATATTGCTTCAACTTTTGCACCCTTTCCAACTAACAAAACTTTCAACCCTTCCTCCATTCCACAATCTGCCAGTTACCATAGAAACACTTCAGGGAACACCTTGATGGAGCAAGGATTCGCATGTAAAGCGCCTTGCTCGTATGCAAACCCTTGTCTAAACCGCATAATAATATTAACACCATTGTTCGTCATTTGTAAAGTGTTTTCCCAACACGCGGGTGTCCCCAGGATGCTTGCTTGTTTGTTTTTTTCCGTACTAAAACGAAGCTTGCACTGAAAATGGCTGCTTCGCTGAGATTCAGTCTGCGCATGCGTCGGTCATACCCATGTGATGTGACGCACTCGCATTCTGGAGGGATTCTGTGCTCATGCGCACTGATGCAAAATATGGCCGCTTGTCTCTCACCACGCTCTCTGCTTGCTACTGCTGCTTTAGCCTATCTGTCTTTTCGCACTAATCCATAATGCTATAGTCATTATAAAATAAGGGTTGGTTAGATTTTATCATGGTATACAGTGCGATCATTTTTATGTATGATTTTAATTTGTTTTCGCTTACTTTTCATGTACCGCGTCTTTGTGGGCTGGGGCATACATGAGCGACGCCATGCTGAGGCTCCTCTGAACCCTGTCAGCTGACCAGGGAGAGTCCTAACTGCGCAGAAGCTAAAACTAGCCAGCTGGCTCCTGAAGCCCGATGCGCCTGGGAACCCATCCCGAAGATGCAAGATTACACCTTGAATTGTCATACACTGTTGCTATATGCTGGACTCTTGCATTGTCTTCTGTATTCCTATGCCTGGGAACGTGAACCAGGGGGGCGGGTGTGCAAAATTGAATAATTATGATGGGAACGTTGAATTCTAGGAGGTGGTAATGACCGCACCACCTCTCCTGACCAATCACAATGTGGGAAACTGTCACTTGCAACATTAGTGGGTGGTCTGAGGGTCCCCAAAACAGTATAATTGCCCTAGTTTAGCTTAGAAAAATTGTCCGACTTGTCCGAGTAGCAGACCTGTCACTGACCCTACGATCTCAATAGGTGCTCATTCTGAAAGTGCTGCGGAGCACTTTGTCCATACTTTCCACAATCTCCTAAGGGGTGGAAAATCCTAAAGTGCTGGCGAAGCACTTTGCTGGGGAATTCAAAAACCCAATCGGGGTTTCTGGCGGATTACTTGCAGAAGGGGGTAACGCAGGCGTTGCTGTCCGAAGCTGTGGGTGTTGGTCGTATCCTGGGAGGCCCAGTCCTTGACCTGAACCTGAGGGGTATCCTGTCCTTACTGTCCGTGAGCTGTACCTGCTCGCATTCTGGCATTCCTTTTCTGAGGGTCCCTGTCCCCGTCTTCCCAACTGACCCGTGGCCAGGGTTGGTCTTCAATCTGAACTAGGTAATTATTGATTGTGGGTTTGCGTATCTCTATCTCTCTCTCTCTCTCTCTCTCACCCTTTTTGTCTGATCTGTTAAAGCATTCTTACCTGTGATATTGCTCTATTGCCGTTGAAATATCAAATATATGTGTCTGAATTTTTAGTTGGTTCCTTCTCTCCCCCTCTCCTTTAGAAGTTCATTGATTTTATAAAGTAATAGCATGTTCCCGTTCTTCCCTTTCCTTTAGTGGATTGCAGTGAACTTAGCAAGAATAGCTTAAACACTTAGGTTAAGTACATGTTCTAGGTCTCATCCCCATTCCTATGTTCTAGTATAAAATTGCAGTGACTAGTTTTGTTCTAAAAACTTCTACCTTTAGTCTTCCCATATATCCTAATGGTCATATTTTTGATGCAAAGTTACCTATTGGTGTTGATTTTAATGTTTGATATATTATTCTGTGTATCGCTTATTATCTTGGCATCTTCTCTTTGAATTCTTATATAAAGTTTTAAACTTCATCAGGTGTCTGTGGTCATTTTACAGAATTGTGGAAAGTATTTTTCTGATTATAAAGAGTACTTGATGTTAGGCCTGTCTACTATTTTCCCTGATAGCTCTAGGTCCGTCGTAAGAATTGTGCCTGTGGTAAGTCGGGTACATGGTAAGCAGAGGTAAATCCAAACTTGATTACTCTTAGCAGCGTGCAGGAGGAGAAATCCTCACCCGGTTCACCCAAACAAATTAGTGTGATAATAAAAGGTTTTTATACGCCAAGGGCCCAGTGCGTGTAAAGGAATTGGTAACTCGGGTGACCTGGGGGAACTGCGCGCTCTAGCAGTAATTTTCTGGCAGCCAGAGGATGGTTTGGACTAGTTAGATTAGGTAGACAGGATAGGTCATAAACAAACCGTGAAAATTAAGTGTGCTGCTGATTTTCTACTGTATTGATTCAAAATTTTGAAATGTTTTAAGGATTTATATGTAAATGTGCATGATTTTGCATTGCTGCTATAAATATTACATGTTGAATTAACCCAGAATTGTTTGTAAGTGTTCAGTGTAGTCTGAATCCCCGGGGAAGTATTTTAGCTAACGGTGAGTAGAATCCGGTTAGCTGTTGAAGTCACTAAGTTCGAGGCATTAGTGCAGGGTTAAAAGAGTAACTGGAAGCACTAATTAGGACCTTTGTTTCTGGAGTGAATGATAGCTACGAGTCCGTTATAAAACTTTCATTGCGATATCACCTAGTAAGGGTCGCATACGAAAGGAGTAGTAGGGTCTCCGAGGCTTGTCTGGTAAGTAAAATAGTTCGCTGGTGAAATCCTGGCTCAGTACATATCCCCGACTAAGGTGGATGAGTCAGAAGAATAACGGGTTCTATGTTACTAGCGTGAAGGGACAGGCAAAGAAGTCTATCCAGAGTGAATGAAAAGTAGACAGAAGTGGTTTACTAGTAGCGAAAGAAAAGTCTTTTCTCTCTTTAGAACACTCAGACATAGTGGCAATCGTTGTGTGTTGTTAACTAAAACTTGCACTCGCACTTTAGAGAAAGTAAAAAGTTTCCGTTACCTTGTAAAGGAGGGAGTCAGTCGGAGAGCTGCTCTGACGTCACTCCGTGCCGCGCTGGTATTGGTCAAAACAGCGGGTGGGTAGTGGAACTGAATTTGTAAAGGAGGGGTGAGTGCCGAAGCGTGAGACTCTGTCTTGCGAAAAGGCCGCGCACCCATTGGTTAACCGTATTTGTATTCTCTGACCTGATTGGGTGGTGCGAAATAAAAGTCGCGCTAGCATTGGAAGCACAAAGGTAAACAAAATTAATCCAGCCGAGCTAGAAGCGAGTCTGGAGAGTTGTATGTGGTATCCAGACTTCATACCAAATCCCAAATACCTAGGATTTCATAAGGAGCAGATTGTACGAGGTAGACCGCACATGATGTATGGAATAAAGAGAAAATTGTCATTCTCCGATAAAGTAAAGAATTTTTTCAAAACTGACAAGCCCATTAGAACGAGGGAAGGCGTACTCATTCCCCCGCCAAATACCCCTGCTTCTTTCATGTTGTTTGATAAAGGGTATCACACTTGTGTCTGGCTAGAAAATTGGGCAAAGTATACTGTAGATGACGGAGTCCTAGCATTCCCTGTTGAAGGTACATTTAATGGTGGGATCCTGTTTAACTTAAGGACCCGCATGAATGAATTACACCCTAGACCTAGGTTGACCCAGTACGAAGCCTTGGAGGAATGGGAGATTGAGGCTGCAGAGCGAGATAAACCCCGAATGGATAAGGGAGTGAGTAAGTGGTATCCCAGGCTTCCAACGCCAACCAAAGAGCAGAAAATGAAACAGTGGAGGCAATCTATGTTAACTGAAGGGCTGTTCCCTATGATGGGGGTATCAGAAGAGAAGAGAGGAAAGTGTAAAGAAAAGACCCATCACCTAGCACCTATGGGGGACATAGAAGATGAACACCTGGAAGATTTGTTAATGAAGAATCCACCTCCCTATGTTGCAGAATTAGAACCGGTGCATTCTCAAAATCCCTTTACAAATTACCCCCGAAGTAGGAGGGAAAGTGATACAGACGGAACAGCTACAGGCAGTAAAACTAGTGAAAGGGATGGGTTTTGCAGACCTAAGTCCACAGTCCCAAATTATCAGCCATTCGGAGAAAGTCCCCCTCGATTGGTTGCTCCGACTGCCCCGAGTATTTATCCGTCCTTAGTACCTCAGGTATTGCATGGCAATTCTGCTGAAAGGGGGTTGCAGGAAAAAGAGAAAGAAGCCCTGACTAAACAGCGAGAGGAATTAGTTAGAACCATTGCCCAGATGCATCCCCATCCTGATTCCTTGACTATTCCGGTATCTATTGGTCCTGCTATTCCAATGTATAGAAATGACCTGACTAGTCCCCATCCTCCTGTTATCACCCCAATACTGCCTACTCCTAGCATCCAGACCCCGAGGAAGGAAGTATTCATAGATGAGGATCAGGAAAGTGAGTGTGAATCTGTGGTTCTGATGGATCTGCCCATAAGGGAGTCGAGGGCCAGTATAGCAGGGACAAGAAGTCAGCCCAGACAAAAGGAGGTGGTGATTGAAAGTGCAACTGGAGTTAGGAGTGCCACTTTAGTTTCCCCTGAAGAATTGGACAGATGGACAAAGGAGCTAGAGAAGGAGACCCCTCCCCAACCTAAAGCATTGGAAATATATAAATTAAGAATAGAAATAGAAGAAATGATGGCTGGGAACGTGGGAGTTGAGCGCCTAAGCTCGTATAATGAAGAAGAGTTACTATTCATCAGTAAAAGTCTTACCCGGAGTGCTAGGGTGCTCCATGAAAAGATAATGGATACCGCCACAGAAATGGGAGTTGATGTTAGTCGCTCCAAAATTCTTCAGAAACCCTACAGAGTGGACTTCTCAGACAAGGATTTAGAAAGCCTGAATGTGATGGGAAAACAGATCCAAGTAAGAGAATTGTTGAAAATCTTGCAGAAATGGGGCGAAGTGGGGAAATGGAGAACCAGGTGGGCAAAGAAAAAGGAAGGCAGCAGGGCTGGGTCAGTAACTTCAGAATTCGTATTAAAGGAAGTAACCCCAACAGAAAAATTGTGCCCCATGAGAGAGGTCCCGGGAGGAAAATATGTCCATGTCCCTTGGTCCAGACAAGACATTGTGTCATTTACAAACGACTTCCCGAAATTACGTGAGAAACCAGTTGACTGGTACAGACAGGTAGAACGTTTCATAAAAGTTCAGAAGTGTCTACTGAAAGACCTGGATGGGTTTTTCGACATTGTGGTCCCTGTAGATTTGTGGACCGACTGTAAAATTGAAATTGATTGGCCCAGTGAGGAATTTCCCAGAGATGAGAAAACAGGAGCTCCCGCACCTGAAGTAATGAGGAAATATGAGCAAGTCATACAATACCTCAAGAAAAAAGTACCAGCAAAAGAGACAGATTGGACCCGTATAGATAGAACCACCCAAGAACGTGATGAAACGGTGCATTCATTTTATGAAAGGTTACTGCAGGTATTCAAAACTTACAGTGGTATCGATAATGTAGACATGAAAGACATGACCCATTTCAGTTATAGGTTTGTGCTAGGATTAAGGCCTGAAATCTCACAATGGATTCGAGATAACAAAATCAGTTGGCAGGGAAAACCCATAGATGATGTCCTGAAATATGCAAAATACTGCGAAGATGAAATCGAAAATAAAAAGAAGGCCCTCAAGGAAAAAGTCATGTGGGCACAGGTGAAATTAGCTGAACAGCAAGAAAAACAGTTAAGTAAAATGACTTCTGATAATAATGTTCAGAATACCAATACTGGGGGGGGAGGAAAGCCCAGACCTAAAATGAGTCGTGAAGAGGCCATGAAAAAGTTTCCGTGCCATGGGTGCGGCCAGATGGGGCATTGGAGAGACGAGTGTCCACACCTACAGGCCGGTAATGCCCCTGTAAATGGTTTAAATCCACAGGTACCGAAAGAGGGGACGAGAAAGAACCAGCAACAGGTAAAATTACCTCCAGTACCTCGCGCTCCTAGACAGAATTTTAAGAGTCAGGGTCAGCAGAATGAGAGGGCGGAAGTATGGGAGGTTGAGAGTGAAAGAAACGCAGTCATTCCACAGTACTTGCTAAATGATACCTTCCTTTGTGAGGATCAAGATTGACGGGGCCTGAGAGGGGAGGATGAGGAGTGCGTACTTGGCGCCTCCTTACCGGTAGACCAGACTGGACCATACATTGAAGGAAAGGTAGAGGGAAAAGACGTCACCTTTCTGTTGGACACTGGTGCTACCCGATCTACTGTAAGAACAGTGGATGTTCCTAACCTACCCCTCTCGGGAGAAGCAATCCAAGTAGTGGGCGTCTCAAATCAGATAATAAGTACCCCTGTAACTGAACCAATGGAAATTTCTATAGGAAATTTCAAGGAAATGCACAGATTTGTGGTCTGTGATTCCAGTCCTGTAAACCTGCTAGGACGTGATTTATTGTGCAAGATGCGTTGTACCATTTTCTGTACACCAAATGGCGTCGAAATTCAGACCCCCGATGAAGATGGCCTGTACAAACTGATGTTAGTCAGACAAGATGCCGATATCAAGCCTTTGACAATTGAGGATTTACCTGAAGAGCTCCAGTTAAGGGTAGTACCAGAAGTGTGGGATTTCACAGGAAAAGATGTAGGCCTGATGGCAAATGTGGACCCAGTTAAAATAGCAATAAAAACAAATGCTATCTACCCGAAAACCAGACAGTACAAAATGAGTGTAGAAATAAAGGCAGGAGTAGCGACTGAAATTACGAGGCTGCTCGAAGCAGAAATAATAGAAGAAGTGTTGAGCAGCCCCTGTAATTCGCCTATCATTGGGATCAAAAAGCCTAGTGGGAAGTACCGGGTGGTGCAAGATTTGCGCAAGGTAAACCAAATTGTTGTGCCTTGCTGTCCTATTGTACCCAACCCTGCAGTGATACTATACCAGATTCCCTGGAATGCAGAATGGTTCACTGTCATCGATCTGTGCCACGCATTCTTTTCCATCCCCTTACATCCAGAAAGCAAATTCCTTTTCAGTTTTGAATTTGACAGCCATATCTATGTCTGGAATCGTGTCCCCCAGGGGTACACCGAAAGTCCATCGATTTTCAACCAGATACTGAAAAAGTGCCTTGAATCCCTAGTGCTGCCAAGAGAGTCTGTTTTGGTACAGTACATAGATGACCTGTTAGTGGCATCTAAAACCCAGACTGACTGTGTCACTGACACAATTGCCTTGCTGAATCACCTAGGAAAAGGAGGACATAAAGTGTCGCCTGACAAATTACAATTCTGTAAAAACTCAGTAAAGTATCTGGGGCACCAGATAGAAAAAGGAATCAGGAAGGTCACTACCGAAAGGATCAAAATAATCAAAGCAATGGAACTGCCCAGAACACAGAAAGAGGTGAGAATGTTCTTGGGAGTTGTGGGTTACTGCAGACAATGGATTGTAGGATTTGCGGCTCTAGCCCGACCCCTGATAAATATGACAAAGAAAGGAGTAGAAAACCCCGTCCATTGGGACAGTGAAAGCATGAATGCTTGGGTAACTCTGAGAAACTGTCTATGTACCGCACCTGCATTGGGTATACCTGAGTACACTAAGCCATTTGAGCTGTTCTGTGACACAAGAGAGAATTGTGCTCTTTCGGTCCTGACCCAAGAGCACGGATTAGTCAGAAGACCAGTAGCCTACTTTTCGGCCACCCTAGATCCAGTGGCTGCTGGACTGCCTGGATGCTTAAAAGCCGTTGCTGCTACTTGCGTCAGTCTGGAACAGAGTGAGAACATTGTCATGGGACATCCCGTCACTGTCTATGTTCCTCACTCTGTTGTCATCCTACTGACTAGAACTAAGACCCAGTACCTCACACCTAGTCGGCTGACTAAGTATGAGAGAATTTTGATTGGTGCTGAAAATGTAACTATTTCCAGGTGCAATGTCCTAAACCCTGCGACACTGTTACCTATCCCTCTGGATGTAGAATCTGATGAGGACGGGGAACATAATTGCATCGATCTAACTGAATATAGCACAAAACCCCGTCCCGACATCCGTGAAATAGCGCTACTTGACGGGGATAAAACGATGTTCGTGGATGGCTCGTGTTTGAGACATGAGAGTGGGAGTCTGAGTGCTGCCTATGCTGTGGTTACACTGACAGGAACCATCGAGGCATCTTACATGCGCGAGGTGAAATCTGCACAAGTGGCAGAGCTCATCGCGTTAACCAGAGCCTGTAAGAGGGGTAAGAACAAGAGAATAACTGTTTACACAGACAGCCAGTATTGTTTTGGGGTCGTTCATGACTTCGGCCAATTGTGGTTACAAAGAGAATTCATGACTTCCTCAGGCACACCTATCCGAAATGGGAAGGTGGTGCATGACTTACTGGAAGCTATCCAATTACCCAAAGAATTGGCTGTGGTCAAGTGTGCGGCTCACAGATCTGGAAATGATGATGTGACTGCCGGTAATAGGTACGCTGACCAAATTGCACAGTTTTGTGCCCGACACCATATGTCCCTACAAATTGCACTGTGGGATGGAACCAGCTGCCAACTTATGTTGTTTGAGAATGTGTCAACGTGGGAAGAATTAAAGGAGTTACAACAAGCCACAGACAGGCAAGAAAAGGGCAGGTGGGCCGCAAATGGATGCGAGTTGAGAGAAGATGGTGTGGTGGTAAATCCGACTGGGGTGCCTGTACTGCCTGATAGTTTGATCGACCCCATGATCAGAATGATACATGAGCCAACACATATGGGAAGAGACGCGATGTGTCGGGTGTTTGAACAGGTGTTCTGTAATTCAAAGTTCAGGAACCAGGCGGAAAGGCTTTGCCAGAGGTGCCTAGTGTGTCAGCAATTCAATGCAGGAAAGAAGACTGTAGTGGAACAGAGCACTATTGGAAAGGCAGTAGGGCCCTTCGTTAGAATGCAGGCAGACTTCATAACCATGCCCAGATGCAAAGGATATAGATATATCTTAGTCATAGTTTGTCTATTCTCCAGGTGGGTGGAAGCATATCCAGCTAAGAAAAATGACGCTATCACCACAGCCAAGTTATTGCTCAGGGAGTTGATACCTAGGTACGGAATCCCAGAGACAATCGAAACGGACCAAGGTGGGCATTTTGCCAACGATGTCCTAGAGGAACTCTGTAAAGCATTCAAAATGAAGCAAAGATTGCACTGCGCCTACCATCCAGAGGCTTCTGGGGTAGTGGAACAAATAAATGGCACCCTGAAGTCCAGATTGGGAAAAATGTGTGATTCCACAAAAATGAACTGGATAGAGGCTTTACCCCTGGTGCTGATGAGTTTGAGAAGTATCCCGAACCGAAAGACTGGCCTAAGTCCCCATGAAGTGTTGATGGGAAGAGTGATGCGCCAGGCATGGGTACCCGGAAACAAACTGCTAAGCATTTCTGATGATATGGTGTTAGAATACTGCAAGCAGCTGGGTGACCAAGTGCGTTCTCTCTCTCAGCAGATTGGAGAGACAGAAGACGAGTGGCCAAAGACTCCAGCACACAATCTGCAACCAGGAGACTGGGTGGTGTTAAAGAAACACACCCGGAGCAGTTGCCTGAAGCCAAGGTGGGGAAAGCCACGACAAGTGATCCTCGTCACTACCACTGCTGTGAAGTGTGCTGGTGTACCGAAGTGGATCCACGCCAGCCACACAAAGTGGGTATCTGG
Source organism: Lissotriton vulgaris (assembly GCF_964263255.1). Taxonomy (NCBI): domain Eukaryota; kingdom Metazoa; phylum Chordata; class Amphibia; order Caudata; family Salamandridae; genus Lissotriton; species Lissotriton vulgaris. The sequence continues at coordinate 444,553,088 of NC_141697.1, read as the reverse complement.
AGAAAACGCGACTGGAGCTGAAGGCAGCGCAGCTGAAGAGGCTTCCGAGGAAGAGAGTCCGGAGCTAGCTGACATCGAACTGCCGAGCACAAGTCGAGACGTTGAATGGTATCCCGCCGACGAACCAGTTCATGATCCAATACGAACCAGGAAATATTCCTACTTAGACAGTGAGTGGGATAGTCCAGGTGAGTCAGAAATAGAAGAAGAAGGTCAGGTCAACGAAAGCCACAACACACCTGATCAGGACATAGGCCAAGTAGGGTCAGATCAAGACCTCGAGACTCCTCCTGAAACTCCGGAGCCGAGAAAGGGACAGTTAGAAATTAGAGCTGACGTTCATGCAGAAGAAAGCGAAGAGATCGAAGAGCATGAACAGGAACAGATAGAACTAGATCAAAGTGCTCAGACAACGGAAACAACAGTAACCAGAAATAAGAAGAAAGTGCGTTTTGAATCTGAGCAGGGTCAGAATAGGGACCAGGCAGAAGAAATAGACGAAAGACCTGGAACTAGTCAGACAGGCAGGAAAACAGAGGTGCCACCACAAAAGGTGAAAAGAGTGCACGAAGAAGGCGAAGTCTCCTCAACCACTGGGAGGCACGGAGGAAGAAGTGCACCCCGATACGTCAAGAGACTAAGGCTCAGACTAAAGACAGTCGAAGAAAACGATAAAGACCGGAAAAGGGCTCAAAGTGAAAGAAATGCAGCCCAAGGCAAATCGCTGAGAAAGAGCGACAGAATAAAGAAACAGAACCGACTGTATCGGAGCCCTGAGTGGACGTACTTTGTGTTGGAGGAAATTGACGAGCCACAACCCAGTGGCAACAGTGACGACGAGTCCATTGCTGATCGGAGTTCGGACGAAGACCCTCCTTGAGTGAAGCCCCGAAGTGAGCCTTTGGTGCAAAGAAACGAAGAGGGGTAGCAAAAGCCACCTGTAAGCTAAATATGTCTGATCCGAATGTCTCTGGGAGATCCCGGTGTGGGTGTCTCAAAACCTGTTGTAAGATATGCTTATGTAGTATAGCCATGCTAATAGTAATGTGGATAGGACTAACTGTTTTCCTACCTTTTATGATAAGTAAAGATCCAAACTTGTCCCCTACTGAACCCGAAGCAGTAGATGTAGGGGTTGTACAGACTGCAGAAACACCACGAAGCCTAGTAAGACACGACAAAAGAGTAGGACTGACACACACACGACCTAATTTAGAAGCACCAGATGAGGATGGACTACATTTTCACAAAATGAAAAACAGGACGCATCTAAATCTTTTTGCTAACTTATTAGTGCATTATGTAGAAGCTATGGAAATAGAGGACTGTTATGTCTGCATGAAGCTACCAACCTCAGTGGCTGAAGGCGTGACATACCACCATCTACCTTTGACCTATGGAATCTCCTGTAGTATATTAGCTAGCCTGTTCTATAGAAGCACCTTGCAGTACTATTATTCAAATGATGACGTAGTATTCTCTGAACTTCCTGTTAGAGGACACTTGAACCGTGTACATACTACAAGTGACGTGACACGCTATATGGGAGAATATTTCCTGACTATAGGTAACATAGATTTAGATCAAGCAAGAGAAGATAACCTGACCTGTTCACTGCAAGAGCAGGAAAAGATGTTTATAAAGATGGCAGACAGAAGGAGAGAAAAGTTTCAGAAGAAGGCAAATGACGAGAAGGATAGAGTCCCTAGGTGGGCTGAGCACATGGATAACACCTCGGAAGGCGAAGCTAGTCCTGCCTTGTTGCTGGATTTTGAACGAAAGGGGAAACTTTGTATCCATAGGGAAAAGACAGAGTACTATAACAATGTATTCATCGGTTCCAGCGAGTGTGAACATAATTACAAGGTAATTGGAGGTTGGGGATTCAAAAATGGGTCAGAACCTGTGTTTCCCGGAATATATTATATATGTGGGAACAAGGCGTATTTCAAATTGCCGGATCACTGGTATGGAAGCTGCTACTTTGGCATTGTTTTCCCGAAAATATACCATGTGAATAATGCAGCTGGAAGCGATGAAGAAACTAATGGTTTAGTGCGTAGTAGACGTGAAAGTGTAGGTGAAATTATAGGTGATATCTTTAGTGCACTGATACCTGGAATGGGGGTAGTTCTGAACACTCATAGAATCTGCAAATTGTCTACAGTAGTGGACCGGTTATCAACGGACACTGCTGCTGGTTTCCTGCTGGTCAATACGGAAATGGTTGCGATCAGATCAATGGTTTTACAAAACCGTCTTGCCCTTGACACCCTATTAGCAAAAGAGGGCGGAGTCTGTAGAATGCTGAAAGCGCAACATTGTTGCACTTACATTCCTGATAAAAGTATCGAATTAAAACAATATGTGAAGAACATAACTAATTTGGAAAGGGAACTCAAACCATTGGAGGTTGACAGTGCCTGGACGAGACTGACTGGAGGTCTCTCCTCTATAGGTAGTTGGTTTACTAACTTAGGTAAAAATCTTTTGTGGAAAATACTGATGCCAATAGTTATAATAGGTGTAATTGTGTTGATCATGTTTATCTGCTGCAAATGCCAAAAGTGCAAAAAGAAATATACAGTAAATCCGAGGGGGGTGAAAAGAAACATTGACGAACTAGAACTAGAAGAGCTAAAGAGTGCAATTTACAAAAAGGCGAAAAATCACCACTCTCATAGGGAAGCTGAAAGAAAACTAAACAATAAGTTTATTGAAATTGAAATGGACGATGTGGATGAATGAGAAAAGTTGGCATCTGTTTCCTTCATGTAGTGATGATAGTAAATATCATCAAAGAGGGGATTGATGGAGCAAGGATTCGCATGTAAAGCACCTTGCTCGTATGCAAACCCTTGTCTAAACCGCATAATAATATTAACACCATTGTTCGTCATTTGTAAAGTGTTTTCCCAACACGCGGGTGTCCCCAGGATGCTTGCTTGTTTGTTTTTTTCCATACTAAAACGAAGCTTGCACTGAAAATGGCTGCTTCGCTGAGATTCAGTCTGCGCATGCGTCGGTCATACCCATGTGATGTGACGCACTCGCATTCTGGAGGGATTCTGTGCTCATGCGCACTGATGCAAAATATGGCCGCTTGTCTCTCACCACGCTCTCTGCTTGCTACTGCTGCTTTAGCCTATCTGTCTTTTCGCACTAATCCATAATGCTATAGTCATTATAAAATAAGGGTTGGTTAGATTGTATCATGGTATACAGTGCGATCATTTTTATGTATGATTTTAATTTGTTTTCGCTTACTTTTCATGTACCGCGTCTTTGTGGGCTGGGGCATACATGAGCGACGCCATGCTGAGGCTCCTCTGAACCCTGTCAGCTGACCAGGGAGAGTCCTAACTGCGCAGAAGCTAAAACTAGCCAGCTGGCTCCTGAAGCCCGATGCGCCTGGGAACCCATCCCGAAGATGCAAGATTACACCTTGAATTGTCATACACTGTTGCTATATGCTGGACTCTTGCATTGTCTTCTGTATTCCTATGCCTGGGAACGTGAACCAGGGGGGCGGGTGTGCAAAATTGAATAATTATGATGGGAACGTTGAATTCTAGGAGGTGGTAATGACCGCACCACCTCTCCTGACCAATCACAATGTGGGAAACTGTCACTTGCAACATTAGTGGGTGGTCTGAGGGTCCCCAAAACAGTATAATTGCCCTAGTTTAGCTTAGAAAAATTGTCCGACTTGTCCGAGTAGCAGACCTGTCACTGACCCTACGATCTCAATAGGTGCTCATTCTGAAAGTGCTGCGGAGCACTTTGTCCATACTTTCCACAATCTCCTAAGGGGTGGAAAATCCTAAAGTGCTGGCGAAGCACTTTGCTGGGGAATTCAAAAACCCAATCGGGGTTTCTGGCGGATTACTTGCAGAAGGGGGTAACGCAGGCGTTGCTGTCCGAAGCTGTGGGTGTTGGTCGTATCCTGGGAGGCCCAGTCCTTGACCTGAACCTGAGGGGTATCCTGTCCTTACTGTCCGTGAGCTGTACCTGCTCGCATTCTGGCATTCCTTTTCTGAGGGTCCCTGTCCCCGTCTTCCCAACTGACCCGTGGCCAGGGTTGGTCTTCAATCTGAACTAGGTAATTATTGATTGTGGGTTTGCGTATCTCTATCTCTCTCTCTCTCTCTCACCCTTTTTGTCTGATCTGTTAAAGCATTCTTACCTGTGATATTGCTCTATTGCCGTTGAAATATCAAATATATGTGTCTGAATTTTTAGTTGGTTCCTTCTCTCCCCCTCTCCTTTAGAAGTTCATTGATTTTATAAAGTAATAGCATGTTCCCGTTCTTCCCTTTCCTTTAGTGGATTGCAGTGAACTTAGCAAGAATAGCTTAAACACTTAGGTTAAGTACATGTTCTAGGTCTCATCCCCATTCCTATGTTCTAGTATAAAATTGCAGTGACTAGTTTTGTTCTAAAAACTTCTACCTTTAGTCTTCCCATATATCCTAATGGTCATATTTTTGATGCAAAGTTACCTATTGGTGTTGATTTTAATGTTTGATATATTATTCTGTGTATCGCTTATTATCTTGGCATCTTCTCTTTGAATTCTTATATAAAGTTTTAAACTTCATCAGGTGTCTGTGGTCATTTTACAGAATTGTGGAAAGTATTTTTCTGATTATAAAGAGTACTTGATGTTAGGCCTGTCTACTATTTTCCCTGATAGCTCTAGGTCCGTCGTAAGAATTGTGCCTGTGGTAAGTCGGGTACATGGTAAGCAGAGGTAAATCCAAACTTGATTACTCTTAGCAGCGTGCAGGAGGAGAAATCCTCACCCGGTTCACCCAAACAAATTAGTGTGATAATAAAAGGTTTTTATACGCCAAGGGCCCAGTGCGTGTAAAGGAATTGGTAACTCGGGTGACCTGGGGGAACTGCGCGCTCTAGCAACCTAACTCAGAACACAGGTGAAAAGTTCATCATACATTGTTGCAAATTAAAACACCAAGTATGCTTCACTTGGGAATATACTAGCTTATTTTATGTAACGTTCTTTGCTAACACTTATTCTTAACCAATAAAAATCAGCCTTTTAAAACACAGAAACATTCATCGTAGCTTAGTGCAGAATGTTCTCGAACAACTAATCAATCCTTTTCTTTTTCCAAAACTGCAAGTTATCCACCATTTTAGAAAAAATCTCACTTTTCAAACTGCCACTTCATTTACAGAGACCTTCATAGTGCATCCAGACGTCTTTTCAAGATGCTTACAGTGTGGATTCCCGAGGACCACATCCTCGGGGCTCAAATCTAACGTTGCGGACCGTGGGAACAGCCGCAAGGCCTCTATGATCCCAACCGGCTCCCCACTTCCTGCGGGAGCCGGCATTGCTATTCCTCACAGAGAGCAGTTTACATGCTTCCATTCTAATTTCAAACATGTTTTCAACAATTTGTTATACATTTTATAAAATAATATACTACTGCACGCTAAAGCAGAAAAGTCAGCACAATTATGATAGAATACAAAATTGAAAAAAATAAATATATACTTCTACACTCAACAAACTCGTAACCAGAGTACACAGTTTAATTTAAAAAACACCCTACCACAACTGGTTTTTCAAACGCATTGTACAATAAAATGCATCACAAAGTAGGTCACATACATAATAACAGGGAAGACCAAGTTACACTAAGCACCCTCTTTACAGTTCAAAGTCAAGAAACAGACATTCTTTTTTGTTTCCAAATGCGAAAATAAAGTTATGGTTCTTTTTCACCAATTTCAACAGTCAGTCCATTGGTAGTAAGGCTTCAAAGCATGGATCCAAAACCGTGTGTAATACTTTCAAAGTCTTTATTTTGAACACATTAAAACGTTTTTTTCCAGCTTGGCTCTGCCGACACGTGTTTCGCCCTCAGGGGGCTTTTTCAAGGCAATCTAGATAAAGAAGCACTTATTTTCAAACAGTTCTTGTTGGTTGGGCGTAGCAGGTACGATGTAATAAGAGTCCTATTGATTCCAATGCTGACAGCTAAGTAGATACAGGTGCAAGTTCCAGTTATATTGTCAAAAAAGTCGCGTAAATCACTGTGTGGAGATCAATTCTTTATGTCCATGTAGTTAGCAATCCCGTAGACCATGATAAGTCTTGCCAGTTCAGCTCGTGTCTCCCCGATCTCCACTGCTGGACAGCGTCCAGCAGTGGAGATCGGGGAGACACGAGCTGAACTGGCAAGACTTATCATGGTCTACGGGATTGCTAACTACATGGACATAAAGAATTGATCTCCACACAGTGATTTACGCGACTTTTTTGACAATATAACTGGAACTTGCACCTGTATCTACTTAGCTGTCAGCATTGGAATCAATAGGACTCTTATTACATCGTACCTGCTACGCCCAACCAACAAGAACTGTTTGAAAATAAGTGCTTCTTTATCTAGATTGCCTTGAAAAAGCCCCCTGAGGGCGAAACACGTGTCGGCAGAGCCAAGCTGGAAAAAAACGTTTTAATGTGTTCAAAATAAAGACTTTGAAAGTATTACACACGGTTTTGGATCCATGCTTTGAAGCCTTACTACCAATGGACTGACTGTTGAAATTGGTGAAAAAGAACCATAACTTTATTTTCGCATTTGGAAACAAAAAAGAATGTCTGTTTCTTGACTTTGAACTGTAAAGAGGGTGCTTAGTGTAACTTGGTCTTCCCTGTTATTATTGATACGAGCATTAAGTTGCTCTGTGTAACACCCCGGGTGGTGGGTGTCTTACCAGGTTCTTAGTGCACCTCTTCCCTTGACACTGTACACACGACTTGCCCAGAGGAAATAGTCTTTGACAGAAGGTGCGGACGCTTTCTCTCACTGAGAAACGCTACCACCAACATTATTGTATTACTAGGTCACATACATGGTGACTCTATAACGTCACATAGAAAAAAGGCCACTCTTACCCTACCAGGAAAACACAACAAAAGTACAAGGCCCAAACTTCCATTGTAGTGATTTCTTAGTTGCAGGTCTAGTTGTCAGATCGACACACACACTCCCTCATGGCTGGTATACACCCACACCACACCCATTCAGCGCATGACTCACTACACACGTGACCCTATCTATAAAAAAGACGGAGTGCACGTGTTGTACGCCATTTTACAGTTGTTCCCAAAGCATGCACCGACCAAAGGGCCCTCTACTACATGTGTGGCCTCTTTTGTCACTGAGTTAGTAGTGCCCGAAGCACTGAGCGGGTGAAGAACCTACGATGATGATGATGATGGGAGCACGAGTATATCGTGAGCCATAGATGTATCAAGACTCGGCAACACGTATGACACTTCTTTGTTGAAGATCGCGACTACATCATGAAGAAACTTGTTTCCACAAAAGGTGAGCAGTGATACTTGAGTACGCATCAGAAGGAGTCTAAGGGTTGTAGCTGACTACATACAAAAATGCAACTTAATATTTTAGACAAATGCACTCCTATATAATGTATTAATTTACATATTTAATTTTTTTCCCCATTAGCAGTAACGTTTTTAGAATAGCTGAAATGTCCGCAATATATTCACGCAACTCAGTATACAATGACTAATCAAAATGTCCTTTTGTTTCCTTCAGCAAACATCCTTCAGAAGCAACCACGGCCTTATGGGGAAACAGCAATGGAATTGTCTGCAACGTATTGAAAATACTTTGACGTATAGAAGCAGAGTTCAAGTCAAGTGGTGAACTCCGGTGGCCGTACTATTTATACAAGGTAAGCACAGCAGCCTACATATACAATGCCATCATAGCAATGCATTAGAAATAAGTCGGCATAACGGGCGTCAGTAACGCAGTAGGCACTTCCATATAGACACCACTTGAACGCGGCACTATAACAAGTGAAATGTACCAAGTACACTGCACGCGTAAAACTGTAGTGTTACTTTTATTTGTGAAAGGAGAGAGGGCCATATTATCAAGCCTGGGCGACAAAATTATCGCCACTTTATTGGTAGGAAAGTGCAGCTAAAGTGGTGATAATGGGTTTGATAATATGCTCTATGGAATTCCAATCGAAGCTCATGTTAGATGTCCTTTACATCTAACATGAGCATCGCACAAGATGGCCACCAACACTTCCTGGTTTCGAGTGTTGACAGACAGTTCACAGGCAATCAGCATGCAGCTCGCGCTCGTAATTGAACGGATTTCCGTACGCGTTCTGAACTCCGTCTCTAGATATGGCTATGATTTTTACTTGCAATTTTCTCAGAAACTACTAAACAGATTTACACCAAAAGCACAATCTGCGAACATAACTCTACCTCTCTGCCAAATTTCGTGTAATTCCGTTCAGCCGTTCGGGCTGTAGCCCTGGCTAAAAGTCCCTATGAAAAATTGCATTGGGAAAACACGTTTTGGGACCCCCCTTTTTTCTCAGCCCCCGCTTGACAAATCACCCCCAAACTTTCAGGGAAGGAGCGGAACCAAGCAGGCCATTTTCTTGGAGAAATTTGCGAAGATTCGTCCACTGGCGCCAAAGTTATTCCAAATAGAATGTTTTGAGTTTCCTATGGAAACTAGGTCCTAACTATAACTACCTACTGGCGACCGCCAGTAGGTAACACATATATATAAATATATATATATATATATATATATATATATTTATATATAAATCACTAGCAACAATCCTCCAAAACACCCGCTCCTGGTGAAATGAAGGAGGCGGACCACGAGGAACAAGGCAGAAAGGTATTTTTATTTCACTCCCCCGCTCTGCTGCGACGCGTTTCGAGCACAGCCGTGCTCTTGCTCACACAAAGATTTTGACAGCATAATGTTACTTTTAAATCTACACAGACTGCCCGCCCCTGGTGCACATAATCACGTGATTCACTATTGCATAGACATGAAAGACATAATCATGTAACGTGCGCTTTGCCTCTTGTTGATCAGTGCATTGAATCTTCCCATTTCAAGATTTCTTAATAAACATACAATTATGTACAGATGTAAATCATCAACTCTCCTAATCGGCTTGAATGCCTAAGTGTAGCCACACCCCTCCAATATTTGTAGTGCACAATTATGCAATACATACATAGATATATAACATCAGTACCCATAACTAATAAATATACACCAATTACTAACATTCATAAATATAATTTCTCTGGTTAAAACTATAAATATATAAATCTCATATATATACACATGTCGCTGAACAGCTTTACCCTTGTAACCATTTGGTTCTCAATGGGAGTATATACATGTACTTTGTACAATGTATTTGTATATTTTGATGTTCTATTGTTATCAAAATTTGGAGTTTTAATTTTCTATATTAAGAGAGTTAGTATTTCTGCATGAATGCAAATTTTCATTTATATTTACACTGATTCAGCTTAATGGAGGCCTACACAAAATGCTTAAGAAATTAAAGTGCTCAAAGTGCCACACAATACAAAATCTGTAACCCGTAAAAGTAAACAACACATATATTTTGAGTTAAAATAACTTGCGGTTTCTAGAGGAATATAATACAATAGGATTTCATATGCCTCAAATTGATAAATAAACCCTGAAAATGACACCTGGAGATTTGTTCAATAAACTTTACACAGTATTGACTATTTTGTATTCATGTGAGTTTCTAATCTTCTTAACAGTTTTTCCCTATCTCAACCTCTCTGCAAGGGTGCTACAGCATTGATTACATAGTAGAAGAGGCAATTCAGATTGTTGTTGTGTGCTACTCTGAAATGTCTCGCCACCGGATATGCCGCATCATTATTAACTAATGCCCTGAGATGCTGCAATATTCTGACGCGACCTGTAGCTTAGTGCTACCGACATAGCGTAGTCCACAGGTGCACGTCAGAACATATACAGCATGCTCAGTGCGGCATCCATAACTGCCTTTAATGGCTACACTCATATTAGAGAATGGGGTAGTATAACTCCTTCCACGCTCATGACGAGCCCAGCTCGTCATGCAGAAGCCTGCTGCTACACTCATGACGAGCTGAGCTCGTCATGAACTAATGGAAATGAGCCAGAGCCAGCGCAGCAGGGGAATTCACATAGCATTGAAGGTGTTAATGAGTTGTGTTCACTCCGAATCTGCACGCTCTGCATGATGAGCATTTGAAGAACCCGGTTCTCGGCTTGAGCCAGGTACCATCTGTTTTAATTTCCGGACTCATCCTAACCAATTGATTTATCATAGATCTTGCTCGTCTGAAAGTTATTGTGGGTGACTCAGGTAATCTACTTCCCAGTACACCGTCAGTGAGCATAATGGGCCAGTTCTTTTTGATGATAGATTTGATTTTTCTTTCTTGTTTACTGAAAGTGGTTATTAATCTGGGACTTTCTTCTTCATCTGTTATCACTATAGCGTTGGGGGTCAATAATGATTCTCTTGTTCGCTCCCCAGTCTTCCCCCAAGCTTTAGAGAGAGTGGATTTAGAATACCCTCTATCACGTAATCTATCCATCATCTCTTTTGCACATATGTCATAATCTTGTGGGGAGCTGCAAATGTGTTTTAATCTTAGCAGCTCACCCAACGGGATACTCTCAATTAGGTGACAGGGATGGCTACTGCTGACATGCAATATGCTATTGCCAGCAGTTTTCTTCCTGAACAGGGTAGTTTCCAAAATATTGTCAGTTACTGTAATACGTACATCCAAAAATTCAACTATTGAATTACTAATATTGGACGTAAAATGTAAGTTGCAAGAATTGACATTTATATTTTTTACAAACTCTTCCGCACTTTCCAAATCACCATCCGATATTGCAAAGACATCATCTATGAAAAGAAGCCAATACTTCACTTTGTGTCTGTTAGGTGTGCGATCAAGGACCTGTTTCTCCCACCAGCAATGTGCAAACACGCATAGCTGGGGGAGAAACAGGATCCCATTTCTACACCTCATTCCTGTTTCCAGTATTCCTTGTCAAACAAGAAGAAATTATTGTTCAGACACCAGGCGGTCAGCTCGCACAGCATCTTATTGTGACTATAATATTCACATGATTTCGTGCCAAGAAAATAGTTGACTGCACGTAGGCCTGCTTCATGTTCAAAGCTCGCATAAAGCGACTCGATGTCTAATGTAATTAAACACCAGTCACTTTCCCATTTAATACTACCAAGTTTGTTTAAAAAATCTCCTGTATCTCTCACATAGCTTGGAAGATTTTTTACATGATCCTGGAGGTAGAAATCTATATATTGGGACACATGTTTCGCCACACTGTTGATTGCGGATATTATGAGTCTACCTGGTGTTGGTGAGACCATTTTGTGCACTTTCAGTATTAGGTAAAGGATTGGAATCACTGGATGTTCCACATGCAAAAACTTAAATTCTGTCAAAGATATTAGACCGTTTCTTTTATACTCATACAGCAATTTTTTTATTGTGTCTTTTGCTTTTTTGTATTCCATCCCACTTGATTTTCAATAACAATGTGCATCCCCCAATTGTCTCATGGCTTCGTTTATATAGTCCGTCTTTGGCCATAGGAAAATGTTGCCCCCTTTGTCAGATTTATTTATTATTACCTCTTGATTTTCTGATAATTTTTTCATCAACTTGGTGTATTGTACTAAATTGTAATTTTTCTTTTTATGTGGATATTGTTTCTGCACAGCATGATTGAGCTTTTTCAAATCTTCAACAATGCACTCATGAAAAATGTCAATCACGTCTTTTGGCATGTTGGGAGTGAAGACACTTTTAGGTTTAAACAGACTTTCTCCTGCTCCCCTTTGCTTTACTTCTATACCTCTAAGACGCTCTTGTGTGCTAATTGTTTCCTTGTCAGATAAATGAGCTTGTTCTGACCCTGGTGCTGCTAAATCATGCAATGTCAATAAAGTGCTAGCCTCAGATGATTGCACCTCTTGAAATGGTGGATTATTTGACTGTTCCTTGTTAAGTTGGCTGTCCGTACTTCCTCCTGATTTTATAGTGAAAAACTTTTTAAATTTTAGTTTCCCTATAAAACAGAAGACATCTACCCTAGTGCTTGAATAATTAAATGAACTCTCTGGACAGAAATTGAGACCCAGTGCAAGAAGTTGTTCTTCAGCTGTTGTTAAAGTGGTTGTTGATAGATTGATAATTGTTAAATCTATTGTCTTTTCTTTTTGAACCACTGCTTTTTCTTTGGCTGCTGCTTTTTGTCTTTTTCTTCTTGCACTGCGCCTTATATTTTTCCTTTTTCTTGAACATTCTTCGTTCTTGGTCGGAGTGTTTTTAACCTGTCCTCGACTAAAAAATCAATTTCCTTACTTACATTCAAAACCAAATTATTGCCAAAACTCGTGATGCTGATGCTTTCTGAACCAGAGGCACTGGATACAGATAGAGTGTCCCCTTCTGTATCAGAGGTTTGCTCTGTTTGTGGTTTACTTTGCAGTGTCCCTGTGGTTGCATTTGTATTATTGATTTTTAATTTCTTGGCATGGTCGAATTTTCTTAAAAATGTGTAAATCTGTCCCAGTTCATAATCCTTTAAATCCCTTGCAAATTTATGCACTTTGCGAATTTTTATCCTGTCTTCATGTTTTCTTAAGCGTTCACTAATATCTTTTCTGGTCTTCTCAATTAGCTCTTTATGTTGAACATTCTGACTTGCCGCTTCCAATTCCTCATTGATCTTTTGTATTTCGTCAAGTAACGCCAGCCGATCAAGTGCTGCATACTTGATTAAAATTTTGACCAAATTCATTGAGGCCTCCAGATTACTTTCGCCCCATTCGCGGAGCATAGCAGGATTTGGTGCTTCAAAGCTTGGTGCCAGTAAGATTCTAAGACCTCGAGGAACCCGCCTTGCCTCAATATATTTTGTCAGGGATTATGTTCCCACCATTATATATATATATATATATATATATATATATATATATATATATATATATATATATATATATATATATATAGTTTCTTCAATGGCACCCGATGTTGTGAGCAAGGCGGTGCGTCCACCGAAACGTGTCAGGGCCTCTTTGTTCATTAAACATTTTGGGCACATTTACAACTTCTGGATGCGCCAGGACAGTTGTGACACGCCAAACCACCCATGCACCACCACTGATGCGCCGCATTTACAATGCAGCGCACTGTGGTACACGAATGGGCAGATGCGTGTTGCATCCCCCGGCGGAAAGGCGGATTGCTGGAGTCGCGGCCCAAGCCCGACGCAGCTCTAGCAAGGCTCGGTGTGTCCCTATGCCTAACATGCTGCGTCAATCCTTACGCCTGCTTCAAGCAGGCGCAGGGTTTTGACGCAGCATGGCCGTAAAAGTGACTGAGTGAAAGCTTGTAGATTTCACTCAGCCACTTTTCTGAGGCGTTCCTGCACCGGAAACGCCCCCCCCCCCCCTGTGCCGGAACGCCAACATGTGACGCAGGGCTTTACAACGTGACACATCTCTCTAGATGTGTCACGTTGTAAATACCCTGCAGCATGGTGCTGGCTTTGCGTCGCCACTGCGTCACAAAAGTGACGCAACGGCAGCGCAAATGTGGCGTACGGGGCTTGTAAATCTGCCCTTTCGTGTTTCACTTTCCATGGTGTTGGCACCTGCTTGTTTGCTTGGGAGCAGGACTGGTAGCTATATATATATTTATAGCCCAGAGATCAACACAACAGAAAACTGGCTGTCCCCTAGAAAGGGTTTCTTCAGGTGCAGTTCATGCGGGCCGGTAAGTTTGGCATTAATACTGCCACTAATATGACACCCTTCTCAGATATACCAATTGCACTGAAAGCACGCTATACCAGCAGGACAGAATATGCTGTCTACGTTTTAAAATGTAGTTGTAATTTGTGTTACGTGGCCAGCACAAAACTGCAGGTATATGTTCGGATACTACAACATCTGCATGCAATTGTGAACATTGACCCCGCCTACGCCATTGTAATGGCAGGGTTTTTGGCTCTATTTAGCAGTGATATAGACTTTAAACTTGCTCACATCTAGGATAGGTATTCTTAGCTTGTGTTGGCCCTTTTAAGCCCTTTTTTCCAGACCTAGAAGAGGATAGCTGCTTAACATGATGATAGATCCCTTATTCTTGACTCTAATCTGTCTATTGCCTATTGGCTTTGACATACTTGCTTATAGTAGAGGTTGGATCCTGTGGTCCTGACTTTATATTACACATTGGTATGGTTTATGTAGGTATTCTGACAGAGCTAAGGGGTATTTCATCCCTTTCAGGCCTACAGGCCTAGAACTAGAGGGACTCCATCTTGATGGAGCTGAGAGGCTTCAGGGGGAAAGGTAAAGTTTACAGTAAGGCTGTTTGTGTGCTAGAGGAAGACCGGTTAGGACTGCTTCTTATCCGAGGAATGTGTTTTTCTCTTGGGCCCAGACGTAACAAGCAGCTGACCACTGCGGTTGCGTGGAAGCCTGGGAGCTGGCACAGGAATTCGGTAGGAGGCAGCCCTCTGTTGGAAATTTCCATGAGGGGAGGGGAATCCATATTAGCGAGCTACAGGAGAGGAGGAGTGTTCATTCCAGCTTGTGTGCAGTTCAGCTTGGAGCTCAGTTCAGCTTGGAGCTCAGTTCAGCTTGGAGAGAGAACAGGATGTCTGCTGGAGCTGCAGAATAGAGTGCAGTTCTGGAATGGAGAAAGAAGGCAGACGATTGCTGAAGATGAGGAGAGAGAGCAGTGCAGAGAGCATCAAAGAAGGCTGTCAGCTGGAGCAACTGAACCAGAGGCGTGGTGATGTGGTGAAGGAGGGAGAGACAGAGAGAGCCCTAATCCCACCAGAGGCAGAGAGAAATCTTCCTTCTAATAGGTGAGGTAGTCTGAACTAGTCCCCTTTACACTTACACCTTAATCTTGTTCTTATTCCCTAGGCTATTGTATGTCTAATCTTTTCCCTTTCAGCGGTGTGTTAAAAGTTCCTGTTACCCCACAGATAAATTGTATGTCTAATCCTTTTCTTTCAGCGGTGTGTTAAAGTTACTGCTAGTTATAGAGACCCCATAGTTTTGTGTATGTATACTTTATTATTGTTACAATAAACTTCCCCATTAATTAGTGAATCAGTGTGTATGAGTTTTTTATGATAGAGCTAGCCTGTCTTCTAACAGAAGGGAGTAGGAGCGCTTAAATCAAGGAATAACTCAATCACATAGTGTGTATATCTTTGTCCCCATACAGTGAGGGTAATCCCCTTTCCTAGTCAGGTATTACTGTTTGAACAGATGCTACCCCTGATCAGGTAAGTAATAGTGAATAATTAGGGAGATAGGAGACCTGCAACTAAGGGACAAAGTTAGTACACCATCCCATAATCCTGTAAACAGCGTCTTCTGTTCCAAAGCATAGGTAACCTTTTTCTCCTAGTCAGATGTTACAGCCAGAACAAATGCTGCCCCTGATCCGGTAAGTCTGAATAAATAGGGAGAATAGGGAGCCCTTGAGCTAGGGAATTGTTGACACTAAGTAATTCGGCTATCCCATAATATTATTGTAGTAGCAGACCCTTAGTGAAGAGACAGAAAACTGAAGGTGTTCATAGGAATGTGGTCGTCGTTGATATACGGCGTTAATGAGAGCGCTGGGGAGGATTACCAGCGTGGAGGTCTGCCAGATTGCGGGCCGTGTGTAAGTGAGAGCGTTGGGGGGGATTACCAACGTGGAGGTCTGCCGTATTGTAGACCGTTTGGAAAAGGAGAGCACTGGGGCTGCAGACCCACGTGTGTAGACACGCCAGATTGTGTGTCATATCTGCCCCAGGGTAGATTAGTCTGGGTCTGAGTGGCCGCAAGACTATAAGGTATGAGTGTGGTGTAGGGCATGGATATCCTTAGTAATCAGTGAGTATTCTTAGTATCCCTATAGATTTAGTGGTGTTTCTGATAATATGAGCTTGTATATTGCGAGTTCCCCATCCTCAGGTAGGTACCCAGGTGCCTGGATAGATGGTCCTGAGGAGGGATGTGGTTACGTTCTGGCTGGGTTAGAGGGGCCCCTAGGGGCTGATCCCATCTAGTTAGAAAATCCGGCCATTACAGCCATGAACAGGCATTTCAAGGCGGAACACAACACCAACTTGAGCTGTCTACAATATTTTGTGATAAATGCCGTGGCACAGAGGAAATGGGGAGGCAATAGTGAGAAGAGTTTGCGCCAACTCGAATATCGATACATTATAGAGCTGGACACCAAGACCCCCTTGTGGTTAAATATTGGAGAAGATTTATACAACTTCTTATGATATCATTCTTAGTGTGAGCAACTGCTGATATTTAACCTCATCTACTTGAGTGGTTCACTTGAGATTTATTGACACAGACCCTAGGACATACGATCTATAACATATATTCTTTTTCTAATATACCATAGGGCCTCTAGGCACCCAAGAAATAACGTCATGAATATCTTAATAAGACCATTCCCACTCAATGTGTGCTGTCTGGTTGCGAGTTAGACTGTTGTAGCATCTATGAGCTTAGATTTATATTATGTTGCTTAATAGATCATAATAGTGACAGGGGGCTCCCTGCACACTTACTTCCCAGTGGACATGTTTTATCTGTATTGTGGTTCACATTCTAGTAGATACAGCTTATACCAACTAGTATTCGTACTGACAATACCGACATGATTTATTTTCAAAATTGACCTAGGAATTGATCTTAGGATGAAGTTCTTGTATTCATGTAAAATATTAATACCTACCGCCTTGTATCCGGGTTGTTTCAATGTGTTTTGCAAATTTTTTGCACAATTATTGCACTTTTTGCACTTTATTGCACTTGAATACTGTGACTGGCACTGGCATTTTATTGTGTGGAACAATTATGGTATTTGCACTGTGAGACTGTTTTGGAACTGGTGTATTTGCACATGAGTACAGCATTATCTGCACAAAATAGCAGATAGGCATAAATGTTGACAACGAATTTGCTTGTGTTTGCACCATTGCGTATTTTGCACGTCTCAATGATTTATTTTACATATGTCTATTTATTGGTTTTATCTAGTAATAACCAATATTGTCTGTATTAATTTATTGCATTTTGCACTTTTATTTAGCTAATGAAATAATTGTCAAAATGGGATGTATCTCTGAATTGGGGTAGAAATACCAATATATTAGTGCGATCTTGCTTAAAGACAAATGTTTGCTAAACACGATGGCATAGACATTCAAAGTCTCAAAAAGCTGCTACATTTATGCATTACACGCCAGGCATTATGTATTTGTACAGGAATTTTTTGAAGCAGTGTGGACATATCTAATGAATCTGTTACAATTTGGAGGTACAAAGCTGCTCCATATAGTATGTTTTCTATGATTACCTGTGCCAGTCCACGTCATTGTTAGCATTATAGTCCCTTTAAAAATCCGTTTCAGATACGTTGCACATCATGTGATCAAGGACACCGTTGTGTCTGAAATGCGTCAGAGGCAACCACTACTGTTTTTTCACCGTCAATAAAAGAATTTGGCACCAGCTAAACAAAGTGTCTGTGTTCCTGTTTTTTGCGCTTGATCGCGCTTGGGAGTTACGCTGTTGGATATATATATATTTATATATATATGTGGTATGTGGAGCTCCCAAAATTAACCAATGCAGCAAATTCAGCCACTCAGGAAAACAGGAACCAGCAAGACCCGAAATAGGTGCAAATTTTCTTTTATTAGATGTTAGCCCAGCACCATGACGCGTTTCGGCTAGAGATAGCCTTGTTCACATAAATATATATATATATACATATACATATATATATATATATATATATATATAGATATATATATATATATATATATATATATATATATATATATATATATATATATATATATATATATATATATATATATATATATATATATATATATATATATATATATATATATCACAAAACAAATCCCGGTAAGGACAACAGGCTGTTCATCGGGGTCGCCTTGCACGTGTTTCCGAGACCCCCATATAATCTGTAGCGCACTTTCTCTGTTATCACACGAGAAGACATGGATGCCCAGTAAGATGCAGAAAATATATTTAATGGCTGCACACACAACGCGTTTCAACTTTTGCCTTGATCAAGCTTGAAGCAAATTAATATCATAGCTGCCATTTTAACTGTGCTATTCAACATAGAAAGAGGACTTGTGATTCAACACAAGTCTGTACAAGGTAAAGTGCAAACAGGGCGGCCATCTTGTCATTATACAATTCCTCCATAAAGTGCATAGAGTGTTACGTTCTTCAAATACAAAACAAAATTTCATAAGTGAAAATGACACTGAATGTAATGGCATAAA
The DNA here is from genome assembly GCF_964263255.1 of Lissotriton vulgaris. Lineage (NCBI taxonomy): Eukaryota > Metazoa > Chordata > Amphibia > Caudata > Salamandridae > Lissotriton > Lissotriton vulgaris. The sequence goes on along the minus strand of NC_141697.1, from coordinate 444,534,798 downwards.
TTCATCATAACAAACTGGCTGATTATAGTAGTACATCCTCATTCAAGTATGTGCAAATATACGCATTATACCATAAATCTCATGGCATACACAACAACTGGGGCTGCCGATGAACAGCAGGTGATCTCATCAAAACAAATGGTAATATCCATCCTGAACTAGAAACCCTGTACAGGACACTCGTCATTTCACTTGCGCCATAATAGTCGTGTTGTATACATGCAAAACAAAGATAAGGCACAAATTACAGGGCCTAAGCTTATCGTGCGCAATCTTGTGTGTAATCCAAGGTCATTACAAACATGTCACCCCAGTGGGCATATTGTAACTAATGGTTGGATGACCCTGGAACACACATTCCTTTTGTTAAACAATTTTTTCTAATGGCTCAAATTCTGCCCCTGTGGGCTATCAATACCAGTACATATCAGTCCATAAACAGAATTGATGACAAGATGATTGTCCCCATTCAGCAGAGACAATGCCCATACCTAAAAAGTGAAAGATAATAATATTTGAATTCAAAGAAATTTCAAACAAATCCACAGCAAAATATCAATGATCCTATACACAAGTTAAATTAATTCTGTAAGTGAACAGACAGTTCTTCACTCGAGTTTAAACCCCCAGGTGTCTTTGTTTCCAAATCAATAATGTATCTGGATTCCAGTTAGCGCAATGACAGTTGCCGATTGCCTCTTCTCACATCGCCCCGCACTGCATCCAGAACTACCTTTCTAAGATATTTCTCATTTTGGTAATGGTGCTCAAAGAAATGCCGTGCTACAGGGTACTGCTGTTGTTGTGGTGGATAGCCCTAATATGTTCAAGCACTCTTTTCTTTGCACAATTAATGGTACTGCCTATATATGCCATATTGCAAGGACAAATCAGAACATAGACACAGAACATCCTGTTAAAGGTTAAAGGTTAGGTTTTTCTTGAACACAAATTCCCTGCTTGTGCTAGATATTGAGAGAGTGGTACAGTCCCTACTGTTACTGCATGCTTTGCATTTCTTGCAACGCCAAAAACCCAGGACGACCAATATGCGTGGGTCTGGTGTTGCTGGTCACTGTGTTATGACTTAATTCATCTCACAATGAGCGATTTTTCTTAAACGTAATCTGAGGGCAGCTTTTCAAAATATTTCTGCAAGTTCCCATCAGTCAAAAGGATATGCCTGTGTTTTTTAAGTATCTGGCGTACATCCTGTGCCTGACCCGAAAAGGTCGTAACAAACCTCAAAGTGTCACTCTCAATCTTATCCTTAACAGGATGGAACAGTTGATTTCTAGTAACATCCTCTACTCTATTGCATGCTTCAGATCCAGTTTTAGCATTGTAACCTCTCTCCCTGAAGTGTTGGCACATGATTTCCTTTTCCCTATGATAGCCAACTTCAGTGCTGCAGTTATGCATGGCACGCTATAGCTTACCATATGGAATGCTGTATAACATCTTGCGTGGATGGGAACTTGAAGTACTTAGAATGCTGTTCCCAGCCGTTTTCTTGTGGAACAGTTGAGTTTGTATGGTATTGTCTTTGATTTCTACTAACACATCAAGGAATTCAATTTCGGTCTTACTGATATGTTCCGTAAAAGCCAGATTGTATATGTTGGTATTCAATTTCTTGATAAAAGCTCTAGCAGAGTCAACATCACCATTCCAAATAAAAAAGATGTCATCAATACATCGCAAAAAACACAGTTGATGGACAGAATGCAGAACAATGTCTTACATTCACCCCAGTGCAAAGATCTGGGCCTAAATCCATCGATGTTTTGCACTCCACACCACACTTCAATACATCGCAGCCACAGGACACAGCTGGAAAATTCCTCGAATTGTGCCGCCACCTGCTCCTCCCACCAGCCCATATCTAAATTAGCATAGCTGGGGGTGAAGCAGGTGCCCATATCTGTGCCCTGTGACTGCTGGTAGATAACATAATCGAACAGAAAAAAATTGTTTGTTAAACACAATTCGATCATTTCTATGATCATCTCTGAACAAAAAAATAGAGAAATGGAACGAGTTTTTAAAAAGTGTCTTACTGCTTGTAAACCTAGTTGTTGTTTAATACAAGTATATAGACTACAAACATCTAGAGTAAGCAATGTATAATTGGCCTCCCAAAGAATTCCATCTATAGCAGTCAAGACATGTGTGGTATCTCTAATGTAGGCAGGTAATCTGACCTCAAACAGTCTTAGATAATGATCTGTAAACCTTGAAGTATTCTCCAACAGTGACCCTTTTGACGAAACAATCAGTCTTCCAGGGGGGTTGACCGGATCCTTATGAAGTTTCGGGAGTAGATACAGTATAGGGATTTTGGGATGAGGATCTCCCACTCCAATATTCCCCTCTCTCTCCACTCAACCAGCATCTCCCCATACCTTCCATTAGATTCAACCACTTCACTCTTACTTGAAATGCAATAGCAATTCCCATCTGCCAGTTGGCTCTGTCCCTCTGCTAGGTAGGCACTTTTATCTAAGACCACAAAATTTCCTCCTTTATCGGATTGACAGATTACTATGGAATTGTCAGAACCTAAGCTTTCTAGTGCTAACATTTGGTCCTGTCTGAGATTTTTCTTAAATTGAGGAGTTTTCTTGTATCTTGTTTTCTTGAGATCTCCCAAGACTCCCCGTTCAAATACCTCTATGGCATCACACTGAATTTTGGGTAAGAATACCGATTTAGGTTTGAATTGGCTACCTGGATTCACATTTAAGTCAAAATCACACTCTTGTAAGTTCAAAATCGCATTGTCATTACACATTTCCTCATTATGCAGAGATGACATAGCATGCAAAACCTCAATATCATCAATATTAAGTTTGGTCAATACAGCATCTTCGCTTCGTACCTCCCTTCCAATCTACTGTGCTATTTGGCAACCCACTTTTTCAATTTCAGTTTACTGTAAAAATAAAACAAGTATATTCTAGTTTGTGCAAAGTTAAAATTCATGGACCGACAGAAGGACAAACCTAGTGCAAGGAGTTGCGTCTCTTCCAAGGAAGGGGTACGTTGGGACAGATTAACTACTGTCATTGTTGAACCTTTCTGCCCCTTGTGACCATTCCCATTGGGGTTATTGCTTCTTTTTCTGCTCCTTTGTTTTGCTTGTTTGTTCCTCTGCCGCCTCACCCTCTGCCTCTCTGAGCATTCTGCTCTTGGAGGTGTTCTGTCCTCCCATGGTTCATCATTTGGAATTGACGTAAAAAATTCCCTGACTTTTTCTGATGAACCTGACTGCTAATTTGATTTGATGCAGAAACTGATACATCGGAAAGACTGCTGTCTGAGACATCACTCCCACTGATTTCCACATGCACTCGTCCTGATGATGGTTGAATCACTGTGCCTCCATCTTTATCGAAGAGATCATCATATTTCTTGTGGAAAGTCAGGGTCCGACCTGATTGATAACCTTTAAAGTCCCTGAGGAATTTACGCAGTTTTTGGCCGTTATTTCCTCCTCTAATTTCTCCATAAGACTTAAAGATTTTCGTGAATTCCTCCAATGTATCCTTTGAGACTAGTTTTTCCAAATCTGCATAAACCGTATAAATTTCTGCAAGCAGTTTACTCCTGTCTTTTAGAGCATACTTCACCAGGATGGACATCATTGTCACAAAGGAGGCTGCAGAGTTGTTGGACCTCTCTTCCAACATTTCCGGATCAGGGTCCTCGTATGTAGGTATAGTGAAAATATGAAGACCTCTAGGTACACAAGCCACATCCAGATATCTTTGCAATGACTCAGCTTCCCACTTTTGGAAAGTTCTTTCTTGTGTAATTTTTCCAGTTGGGTAAACAATGTTTGAGCTTTAATTTCTTCCATAATATCATGTGTCGAATTGGTGGTACCATCACTAGCACCCACCTGTGCAAAAAACAATCTATTTGCTATTTCATTCTGCTTAGCTTCAAGAGCTGCAGCCATTATCACTCAATTCACACAGAACCTTATTGTGCAAGCAGCAAGACACATCTGTCTTGTACTATCTCTGGCTCCCCTCCATTTAGACTAGCAAAAGAGGTAACCAGGTTCAGCAAGACCCAAAATGGATCACACCTACCCGTGCACTCAGGAACGCGATCGTGTCCTCTGACGAAGTTCCAGTCCTGCTGCAGTGGGCACAAATAATCCGCTCGGGCTCGTATCCCGGCGTCTCTCTGCTTTGATTTCCAATGGCAAGCCGGCAGCTCAAAACCGCTTTTCAATGTCACATGCGGTGGTCCTTAAACACAGAATCCGACAATACAGCGAGGTCTTACAGCTCCGGCGGCCAGGTCTAATAAGGGGTCAGCCTCGATACCAATTTAGACCACAAAACAAATCCCTGTAAGGACAAGAGACTGTCAGTTGGGGCGGTCTGTGAACGGGTTACCGAGACCCCTGTAAAATCTGTAGCGCACTTCCTCTGTTGTCACACGAGAAGACACGAATGCCCAGTAAGATGCAGAAAATATATTTTATGGCTGACACACAACGCGTTTCAGCTTCCGCCTTGATCACACTTTAAGCAAAATCTATATCATTGCTGCCATTTTAACTGTGCTATACAACATAGAAAGAGGACTAGTGATTCCACACAAGTCTGTACGAGGTAAAGTACAAATAGGGTGGCCATCTTGTCATTATACAATTCCTCCATAAAGTGCATAGAGTGTTACGTTCTTCATATACAAAACAAAATTTCATAAGGAAAAACGACACTGAATGTAATGGCATGAATTCATCATAAAAACTGTCTGATAATAGTAGTACATCCTCATATGATATGCAAGTATGTGCAAATATATGCATTATACCATAAATCTCCTGGCATACATGACAACCAGGGCTGCCGATGAACAGCAGGCGATCTCATCAAATCAAATGGTAATATCCATCCTGAACTAGAAACCTGGTACAGGACACTCGTCATTTCACTTGTGCCTTAATAGTCATGTTGTATACATGCTAAAAAAAGATAAGGCACAAATTACAGTACATAAGCTTATTGTACGCAATCTTGTGTGTATGCCGAGGTCATTAGAAAATTGTTTAACAAAAGGAAGGTATGTTCCAGGGTCATCCAACCATTAGTTACAATATGCCCACTGGGGCGACATGTTGCAGTTTACCCATTGCTCTGTGTATATGTGTGGCTAAAGTAACTATCATGTGAGTCACAACGCCTCCAAGTTTATTGACAAGAAGATTCACTTTGTACACATCAAATACATATGCAGCATACATCTCATTGAGTTTTGTCTGTTGACACACTTGCACAATGGACTTATAAATCTAACTAAACTATGAATGCATACAATGTCCAATGTAAGTTTTGTCCCTTCATCCCACGGTTCTATACAAACCTCATGGGGACATTGGCACCTAGCCAATGTAGGTACACAAATCCATGCAACATCTTAATAGACTTACATACTCCAGGAACCATATGCTATCATTTTCATACTAACAGAACTGTACTCACACATCAAATTACACATGAATAAAAGTTAACAGCAAGAGGTATGTATGCTTGGACACCGGAATACCAAAAACAAAATAAAAATTGCTTTATTCAGCCTTCAGAGTTCAAGCACGAACACAAAGGCCAATGGCCAGTCCAAATATCCATGTTGTGGGCCAGTAAATTGTGGCCCACCCAAAATTGCCTTCAGTAATGCTGCTGCGGGATACATCCCCTGGAAGGGGAATCTAAGGGGCATGCCAGGCACCAAAATAAAAAAAATTAGGAGGGTCTGGGTTGGCCCTTGAGAGGGGTGGGCTCAGGATTAGGGGGGTCAGTTGGGTCAGTGGGAGAGCAGGATGTAGGGGGGCTGGGCTTCATAATTGTGGGTCTTTTATACCCCTGAACGGTGGTGAAGGAAATGGGAGGGGCTTTTTGCCTCTTACAATCTTCCCCGTGGAAGCACTGGGGTAGGATAGGGAAGAATATCTTCTGGGTTAGGATGGGGTAGGGTGGTGGGAGGAGGGCTTTGTATCCTTTTACGGCTTCCTTGATGTTGATTTTGGGTCTCAGTACGGGACTGGCTAGGTGTTTTGGGGGTGGATGTTGAGGAGTATGGGAAGGGAAGAGGTCAAAAGCAATAAGGTAGAGTTTCTGAGCCAATTGGGTACGAGGAGAGGCAAGGGTAGGGGGTGTGGAGGCAGAGGATAGTGATGTATGCGGCATGTATGTGGATACTGGTGTGGTATCTGTTGTGGCTGTGTGCAACGGTATCGCCTGCATTCAAGTCAGTGGATGTGGAAGTCAGGGTGTCTTGTGTCTGGTGAGTATGTGGCTGTCTGTCTTTCACCTTTTCTGTGTGTTTGTGTGCTGCGTGTGGATGTTGCTGTGGATGCATGGTCACATTCCAGGGGGATCCCCCACCACATGGGGGGGCTCACTGGAACTGGAGTCGGATGATGACGACATTGCTGTGACTTCCGTTAGCTCCTCAGTGATGCTCTCATCACCCTCTGTGCCACTGGTTCCTTCTTGCTCGCTGGCAGCACGAGACACACTGGTCAACTGCTTTCCTAACAGTTGTGGCACTGTCTCCCTTGCTGCCCTGGTCTGATGCTGAAAAACAGATTAAAAAAGATATTAGCTGAGATGTTCAGATGTACATGGTACATAGGTCTAATAACAACTCTACCCACATTGACTAACACCATCATTTCTACTTGTATGACAACATTAGGTCATATAGTGTCAAAAGCACATTAGAGAAAGCTACAAGACCTGTGCTCACTCTCACATAATGGTGTTAGGATAATAGTATGATGCAACGTCATGTTTATCCTTCCCAACATCTTAACTACATCTATGTACAAGCTGACATATTTATCTCACTTCTGATGCCCCCATAGCATGCCACCTTTATCTCATGTTATCCAAGGGAGAATAGATCTTCTACTAAGAAATGGAAGAACACTGCAGCCTTAACATACAGCAAATAGTGCACTCTCCCTAATCCAGAGCTTGGGGAACAGCAGGTGCCCTGCTTCAGTTAACATAGTTTGATGAGTCAACATCAAGATGTAGTAGTCATGGAATAGGCTATTTCACTAAGTGTGGGCAGTGAGCTCCGCTCCGCCCTACAGAGTTTGCGGAGTTTCGCCAACTCCACACTCCATTGGTAACGTGGAATTCAGGAAAAAACTCAGATTCCACCGCATGGTGGAGTTTGCCCCCACCACCCACCCCTTTGAGTAATTAATACCATGTGCAGCAGGCTCTGCAGTTTTGCAGTGTTGTTCTTTTACTGACAGGATCCAAACAGGGCCCACCCTCTGTCACTGCACTACCGTGCATTCCAGAGGGACTTTGCAGCAGGAGGACTGACCCCATGAGCTCTCACTATGGACTCGAGACGATAGTAGGTAGAAGGGAGGGATGGACACGTGGGAGAGCAAAATTAGTGGGAGTGATTACATGTCACATGACATGTCATTACGCTGCTTGGAGCTGACCTGCTGTGGGAGATGACTTTCTCAAATTTCTCAGTCTGACCTGATCGGCCAGCCATCTCGCAGCCCCTAACTCCCTGGCCATGCTCCCTGGCTCCCATGACATGCCAGGCTCAGGAGTCAGGATGGCTCAGGAGTCAGTCAGGACGCCGGGAAGAGGCGAGCCCTGCTAAGGACAGAGCGGTGGGGGCAGGACTGGGTAAGGCCCATGTACGACAGATACACATTTGGGATGAGGGGTGGGTGGAGTGGGTCACTGGTTGCAGAGCAGAATAGGGTTTAAGAGGGAGGGAGGGTTCGGGACTGCTGGTGCAGGTTGGTGTGGGCTGGAGAAAAGGAAAGTGTGAGCTCTCTATCCGTTGAGGTCAACTCTCCAGAGGCAGGCAGGACAGTGAAACACGAGGGTGAAAGGCCGAGGGTCAGCCGTGTAGAGAGGTCAGGACATACAGGTTGGGGGGGCACTGTAGACACCTTTTCCTTGGACTGCCCTGATTCTCATTGCTTCCGCCTTCTTACAGTATGTACCCTAGCACGATGAATGGGAACTACTTCCCTTTTTGGCCCAGAATACTACAGGGTCGCAACATAACCAGCGTGAAACAGCAGCACAGTGATGTATTACAGTGGAGCAGAACTCCGCGAATTCCACGTAATTTGTATGCAACTCTGTGGAATTCCACCTAGTGCAACTCCACAAACTCCATCCACCCTACGACTCAAATTACTGTTGCATATCTGTCCATTAGCAGACAAAGCAAGTGTCACATGTGCAACTCATATAGAAGTTACACATAAAATATAGGCATGGCAAGGCAAAAATGTTTGTCTATAAGTATTGTGTCATGCCAGCACAGTGCAATAATCAATTGTACTGTAGATAGATTGTCACACTTTTAACAGTTTGCCATGTAAGCACAGCTTATCACACTGCCAATGACAATGACTTAATTTTACTTCAGGGACTTGTGGCTTACCATACCACCAGGCCAGGTAGAATCATTGTGTGGCCACAATCTTAGTGCACAACATTTTACTCAGTGGCGGCTGGTAGGGGACTGTAGCGGGGGCAGGGAAAGGTGGCAGGGGGGTTAGGAAATAAATAAAAAATACAACGTACCTGCCAGTCACCACCAGGCGCTGTCTCACCCACGCTTCCAGGCTCACCTGACCAATCACAACGCTGCTGATAGCAGCATTGTGATTGGTCTGAGCACTGAGGTTCGGCGCTTAGAGTGGGAGTGGGCATGTTCTCCACCCACACTGTAATGCAGCTGGGGTGGGAAACATACAAAGTGCACATGACTGTTTGGCCAACCTGATAGGGCCGGCCACAAAGTTATGTGCACTTTAGAGTGGATCAGCCACTCCTCCTCCCTGTGACACGGGGAGCTCAGCCCCTCCCCACCCTAACCTGTTGGCAACTACAATACAAAAAATAAAATGATAATAACTCTCAGTTATTATCATTTTATTTTTTCCTTTGCACTGCTTTAAAGCAGTGGGGAAACGCTCCTCCGCCTTAGGGGAGGAGCTGCCGCAGATTTTACTAGATACCTTTTGACAACACTATATCTTATTGTGTACATCCTGTTGATGCCCTCATCTCACAAGGACAAGTCAGCCTATCCCTCCCTAATAAATATCATCTGTCACATATTGTCCAGCTGATATGCTGTTGTGTTCTTCACCTGAATATATCAGCCCTTTTCAGATGTCGGTGAAGCCACATTTCCAGATATCTGAATTACAGTGCTAAACCATAGTTTTATTTGCACAAAAAGATTATTGCCCCATGTCATCAATACCATTGTGAATGTGTAACTTCCACTTCCATGGACCTACCCCCACCTTTACAACATAACACCTACTTTGTTAGGCACTCACAGACATCTGTTGTCACCTACACATAGTCCAAGACATGGAATCAGCTCAAATTCAGATAGGATGTATTCTGTCATGTGACATCAGTACATATAAGTCTGAATAATTCCAGCTGCTACATTGGATGACAGAAAGCACCAGTGCTGTTTGTAAATTACTCAACACAGATCAATCTCCACTTACCAAGGCCTTCAATTACAGAGTGCCTGGTACATGGTTGTATTGTATGGCATTTCACAGTCCTGTTCACAAGCATCAAATAACGCAAAAGTTTTGTTGTTTCAATACAGAGAGAAGGGCAAATGATGGTATTTTTGATGAACTATGTTGAGCATCACAAAAATATGTAAAATGTCTCTTTCTTGCACATTGTGTTGTCATGTGCCCATTATACAATGGAATTGCACTACTGGTAATACCCAGCCTATTTTAGTCTTACTTGGCCCTGATTCAAGGCGACCTAACCACGCAATAACAACTATTGTTGCATATGCTACATGTTACACATTACATGGGTCTCGATTGTCGCAAAACCTTAAAGTTATGACACTGGCTGCAAAACGTGTACATGCATGGTATTGTGCAAAGTTCATCAAGGCACATACTCACTCCCTCCTTGCTGCTGTCTGGCTCTCAACTGCACATCGAGGTCGGGATAGGCCAGGATGTGATGCATTAGAGGGGTCAGAGAGGGGTGTGTGCCCCTCCTGCCTGGAGGTCGCAGTCCCAGCTGGACTTCGGCATATTTCTTTGCCAAGCCTCTCATGTCCTGCCACCGTTTGCTCAGTGGGCACTGTGCAGACGTGTGACAACCCAGGGAGCGCACCTTCCGGGCAATGGTCCTCCACAGGAAAACCTTTTGACAGGCATTGGCCTTTAAGAATGGCATAGTATCAGACACTTAGTACACATGCAAGATGTACATATCCAGGTACTTCGCCACATAGGTCAGGAATAGTTAGCGTAAGCAATATCCAAGTTAGTAGACAATTCTCAACACTGCACCTGTTTTCAAATATGTGATCTTAACATATTTCATGACACTTTTTCATTTCCTGCTGACACCACATTCCTACATGACCTTGCCCTAAGTGACCATGCAACACCTCTCACTACACTGTGGATAGGAGAACAACACAGGTGACATGAAATTTCATAACTACTAACGTCAGCACACCTATCTCTTCTGCGGAAGGGAACAGTAACATTTTGGCCCTGGACATATACCTAACTAGTATGGTAAATTACCAGTGATTAGACTGTGTCATTAACACATTGTCAAACATGATCTACACATGGCATGAATGTATATTATGACCAATATTCCTGGTCACCTTTCTAGATCTGACATGACCATTTTGGCGCGCTGTGATTTGCCATGTGAGGGCTTGTGACATGACAGACGTAACACTGATATTGCATCATGTGAGTGGACTTGTTGTGACTGCATACAGTAAAAACTTAACCACATATGTAAATGACATTTCACATTCACCATTAGAGTTAGTTTAGCTTTGACTCCACAAGCAATTGTTCTTTGAAATATGACAGAAAACATGGCATCATCATGTCAAACTGATGTGTACATGCCTAACTAATATACCATACGACGTTTGTGATTGATGATGAGATATTCACCTGAGAACAGTAATTTAAGTTCCTGACCAGTACTGACACACATATAGCAGTTGACTTGTCCATCACATTTCCAAATACGCTTTTAAACGAATGGCTACAGATTCAGATGTGTGTCTCATTGCAACATTCTGTACTATGTGCGTGGTTTGCTGACATTTAAAATATATATCCTGTCTGAATTGTTCTCACCTGATTCTCTGGTGTGCCATTCAGCTACTTGTACAGGGGAAGGACCATGTCAACCAGCATCTTCAGCTCCTCTGCTGTGAAGGCAGGAGCCATGATCCCTGTACAGCGAGACATTGTAGCGCACAGAGGATGTAAACAGCAGCAGAGGGATGGGGAGGCCTGTCGAAGCGCAGGATTTGAATGCAAGTGATCTGTGTAGCAAAACCCAAGGCTTATTTCTAGACAGCATAGGTAGTCTTCTGTGGGGGCAGTCAAAGGAATAGGTCCACGTCGCTCGCATTTTCTGAAGTTGTCCAATACATTCAAATGCTGCCTGACACTCTACCTACCACGCATTTCAAAATAGCCGGCAGTCCATAAGTAAGATTGCTATATTAGCAATGGAAGTTGACCACGTCAGTCTTCTTTGCAGGTGGACACAATCAGCAAGCCACAACTGTCACCATAAAAAGTTACAGCCTATGGCGGTGCCCGCCTCAGTTCTGATCCAGCTACTACGACTTTTGAATGAACGTTTGGTTAGGGGGAAAAACTTGAAAATTTTGATGTTTTGTACTACACCATGCCTGGATCCACTATATTGTGTGTTGAAGGAGCATACAAATCAAATGCCCACATTTACATGAAGAAGTCACCTTGAGAAGTCACCAGTATGTTTTAGTTGTGATTTCCAAGAGGAAAGGGGCTCTGTGTCTGATGTACAGTATCCAACCTTGCCAAAGGGCCTATACACTTAAAATGTAAGCACCCTACAGATTCATTGAAACTAAATGGGACATTGTAAGTGGTCTTTGTGTTCCATGCTTAAGAAAACATCTGCATATTGAGAAAGGTATACATTGCCAATGGGTTGTATATGGCATCGTGTGTGCAATGCAGACATGACAGTATGACAGGGTACACCATGTAACATTTGTCAGCATGAAGTGCTGAGTGAAACTCAAGATGTATGTGTTTATCACATGATCCTACTGTGTTTTCAACAAAACTCGCTCAGACATTAGACATACCTAAGTCATGTGTTCTTGGCTTGTGAGATTTGGACTATGTCCTGCTTGATTTTACATTAAAAAAAACTTTTCTTAGTGAAATGAGTCAGGTGTACTTTCCTTCCTATACTTTTGAGACATAATAAGAAATGTAAAATATGCTGTGGTATGTTTAGTGTAATTTTTGTTATGTGAAATCTGGTTGCAATGTCATGGACTGCCATGGAATGTCATGTGTGGTTACTTGGTCTTTGGTGTTTGTCTAAGTACATGTTACTGGGCACATTGTGATCTAACACGTACTGTGTTAACACTTCACACATAGGGATTGCGGAGGAACTGTAAAACAACCTCCTGTCTAAAGGCCCTTTCCTGACCTACAAACCATGGAAGAGAAGGACGTGATCAGAATATTCCAGCTCAGTAAGGCAACAATAAATGATTTGTGACAGCAATTGGCACCTTCATTGCATCCACATCACTACTATCCTATATAACTGAGGCCCAAAGTTAAGGTGATGACAGTACACAGTGGCAACATCTGGAAGAATGTCCCAGCCTATGTTTAGCAATGTACTTCAAGATGTACTGCAGGCATTGACCAGACACATGGACAGATACATCACGTTTCCCAAACCAGGAGAATTGACCAATATCAAAGCAGAATTTTATGTCATTGGAGCAATTGATGGACACATATTGCTTTGATTCTACCACAGACCAATGAGCAAGTATATCGGAACAGGAAGCCCTTCCACTCAATCAATGTACAGGTGGTGTATTTGGCAGATATGTGTATTTCCCACGTCTGTGCCCGATTTCCCAGATCTGACCACGACTCACACATTCTAAGCAACAGCATCATGCTCCTTTTGATGACAGAGGGGGCCTGGTTTGTTGGTAAGTAAACTTTTTAAAGATGTTTATTATGAGTGGTTTTGCGTGTCTTATCAGTAAATGTTTGCTTCAACATTGTACCTGCATCTAGCTTTCATTTAGGAGACACAGGATACCCCAGCCAGCCATGGTTATTAACACCATTTCGGAATCCAGGCACTCCAGGAGTATTCCCCTTCAATGAGGCCCATGGAAGGTCAAGGCAGATAGTGGAGCAGACTTTAGACCTCCTGAAGGCAAGATTCCTCTGTCTTGACAAAACTGGATGAGCCCTACAATAGTCTCCTGGAAAGGTGTGCCAGATCACAGTACCTGCTGCACAACCTTGCAATCAGGAAGGAAATCCCATTGATTGAAGATGAAGGAGACCAGCAAGTGCCACTGACTGAGGATGCAGGGATGGGCAATGAAGACAGTGGTGAGGAAGAAGGAGTTGACTTGCGACAACAGCGTATCAACAACTTCTTGTCATGAATGTAAGTGTGCACTAAGATGTATTTTCAATTCCACAGTGTTTGTCATTGTGAAGCTGTATGGCCTATGTGTATGTACACTAAGGGAGGGCGGGGAACTCCGCTCGATCAGCAGAGTTTACATAGTTTTGCCCACTCTGTGCTATGCTTGGAGTGCAGAGCGGGCAAAACAATCTCTGTGAACTCTGGCAGAGCGGAGTTTACGTAGGCTGTAAATTAAGTGAATAATGCTGGACGATGCTCAGAAGAAAGACATTATTACTCACTGACATGCTGGTTGACTCACAACACACATGTCTAGTTTCCGGGTGTGTCCTGTTTTCATTTCACACCAGTCCCTTTCCCTCTACGCATATGCTAAAGAGACAGCAGCTTTGGGCATGCTTCGAAGATCAGTGTTTCGCTTTTTTCTCATGCGTTTTAATTTGTCAAGGAAATTACATTGCGGTCTTTGCCTGGCATCTTGTAAACATGGAGTGCTTTTAGCACCAAGCCAGCGTAAAAGAATACCTAGACAGATTTTACTAAGCGTAAACCCATTCTCTATTCACAAAGGGGTGCAGCTCCTGTGTGAGTAATGCCAGGCCTGGCCTCTCGGCAGTGCCCAGACTGCCGGGTCACCTACTACTGCTTAGCTGAGCACCTGCTCAGTGACTTCAAGTGCCACCCACAGCGCTGCCACCTACTCATGCCACTGCACCCCCCAAAGCCCGCACTCTGCAGTGAGATGGAGCTGCAGCATTTTGCAGGGAAGTGTTTGCAGTTCAAGCGGCATCTGCTGGACATCAGCCATCAAGCAGCCGAGTGGCTGTATTCCGGGAGGCACTGTCAGTGCTATTCACGGCCTGCACTCCCTGCAGCTGATGCCCGCCTACCTGCTGCTCACTGAGGCCAGAACCAGGATGGGCCACAAGCTGGACTGGACCATGGAATGATCCTAGGAATGCCTGGCACAGACGTTAACTGATAGATAACTACTATGACACCTGCTTGTAATAGTTGGAATAGAAGTTGCTGTAACACCAATGGACTTTCATCCCATTGTATGCACAATCATGTGCTCAAAAACAATGTGGTTGTGGGGATAGATCATGGCAGTTCCCATTCATTTCTCCTAGATGATCAATGCTTGAAAACTTGATGTAGCTATAGATGTGTGCCCTCTTTGTATGTCTTCATTGTATGTCACAGTGCAAGTACCACACCACTGACATATGCTTGTAACCTACCCAAAGATGCAGCCCAAATTGCTGTAATGGGACCTGTTCACACTGGCCAGTAGTACAGTTATGTGTTCTTTTATTTTGTGGACTGATTGTGTATGGCATTTATGGTGTTTGTTATCTGCTACCAAGTGTTCACAGAAAATAAAATTTGTTTTCTGAATTGAAGGTTGTATTGTCTGATGTAGCTCCTCCAATTTGTTTGTCTAGTTGTTTGAACATGACAAACTAGTTTGCTGGCATAGATTGTTGAGTGTGATGTCAACTTGTGATTATTATTCATACAAATGACTATCTGTGAATATGTACAGTGGACTAAAGTGTGTACGATACACTGAATCTGTATGACTAACTTGTGGTGCCACGATTGATTGACTTTATGACACTGAAGTTGCAATGTACATGTACTTCTTGATTACTCTTTCATCAGAGTGCTCACATGATACTAACAACAATTTGAGATAGATGTGAAATGCACAACATGAGTTAATAATGATGTGCAAAGTGTATTTTATTTACAAAACATGGTGGATAGGTGAAGACAGACAATATGGAACAGTGATAAAATAGACAAGTTGACAATGTTGTTGGTTGAAATCCAAAAAGTAAAAGCCACAGTTATGAGAGTCCAAAGTCCAACAGTGTACTTCCATCTGATGTGGAACGGTTGGTATGAATAGTCATAAAGTGAACGGGTAGCACACAAATAAGGATAACAGGCGTGCCTTTTTTTACTGCCTGGGGCTTGTACATTTCCATCTGACCGTCCCTTATCTCTCTTTGGATGATCCACCCCACGTTTGGAGGGGGGGGAACAACTGCAGGCTCCTGGGGTACTGAGGATTCTCCACCAGACTCATTGACCCTCCCTGTGGCTTGTGCAGCTGTTGATGGCACAGCTGGAGATATCACACAGGGAGGGGCATTTGTGTGTTCAAATGCCTGGCGCATGGTGGAACTGAACTCCCTCTGCACCTGTATGCCCTTGTCCATTTGATCATTGAAGTGCTCGAGTCTTCGGTCTTGGGACGCCTGCAATTGTTCAATGTTCTGCAGGTGTTCAGAAACCTGGCCCATTGCTCCCTGGTACCCCTCATAGGTATCAAGTACCCGGGAGAGGTTGGCTTAGGCCTCAGTGGCACCAGCTGTTTGGTGACAGGGATCCTCACATCCCCTCCCACCACCCATACACGCACAGGCTGGCATGGTTTGTGTTTGCACAGTCGAAGCAGGTCCTCCTTCCTCATTGGATGAGTTTGTGTCCGTTAACTGCAGAATGTACTGTGTAGCTGTGATAGTGTTGTTGCCCGTGGTTGATGGTGCATCTGCTGTGGTAGACGTCAGCTGTGTGTTGGTAGCTGAGATGGGAGTTATTATAGACGATACCACTGGACGTGCTGGTGCTGTCCGTCTTGCCAAACCCGATGAGCCACGTTCCTCCTCCTCGTCCAAAGGTACGGGAGAGCATTCCTAATCAGTGAGTTCATTCAAGGTTGGAGTCTGGGCCTGGCTGTTTTTTCTTTGGTCTGCATTGCGGTGTTCCCAGATTCCCCTGTTGGTACACATAATCAATTATGTGATTATACATTTTTCCTCAGCCTGTACACATTGAGAATATGCCTTAATGTAAAAACTGTTTTAGAAGGATGATTTGGCACATATCCCCTTGATGTTAGCCTTTATTTGGAATAAACAATGCAACTTAATCATGATGTGGATTATGGTCTTGCTCCACATCTGTGTTGATATGCTCATGTTCTCAAATTGGATTGTAACACGTCTACTGACATTGACTTGTACCTGACACTCTGTAGATGATACTTAAGGATTAGTGAGCACAACGTCTTCAAAAGTTGCATGACATACATACACATCTTTTGTTATTTGTGTGTGTTGTGCATGGTCTATGTCTCACCAGACACATTGAAGTAACAGCCTACCCCTGAGGGTTTTTTTATATTCCCTTATAATGTAGTCATGCTGTGAGTGATAGTCTCATTCCTTTCTACTCAGGAGACTGTGGTACCTCAGCCTAAGTAGACATCTGTGTATGTGCATTGCATTGTATATACACAGCTCAGTGAATTTGACCTTACACTTCACAGTGAGATGTGAGGTAAACGGTTTTGGAGGCACATCACAAGTGACTGTTTCTGTGAGCTTGTATAAGAAGGACTGCTGGGATGTACGGTCTTTTCTAACACCCCCCACTTGACCAATGACTTCCTGCCAGTAAGGGTGAATGCAGTAGCAAGATGGCTGGCAGAGGGGGATGTAGTTTGGAATGGAAGGCCTGCCTGGATTTGTGGTCAGTGTAGTGAGTACTCACCCCAGCCAGCCCCCTGGGCCTATTTCTTTTAGCCAGTGAGGGTAAGTGTAGTAGCAAGATGGCTGACAGAGTGGGATGTAGTTTGGAGTGGAAGGCCTGTTGGGATTTTTGTTCAGTGCAGTGAGTACTCCTCGAACCCAGCCCACCTGGCCAATTGCTTATTACCATTGAAGGAAAGTTGCAAGGTGAGATGGATGACACAGGAGTCTGTTGTTCTTAGGTGGAGTGTGAGTGGCTGATGGTAGGTGTAGTCCTTACCTTTAGGGAGATATAATTACTTGATGAAGTGGTTTGCATTACATACATGGTAAATACTTACTCTAGTTAAGGGCTATTTTGGGGAAATGTTGACAGATGTTGTTGTTGGTGCCATAATGGGTTACATGGTTATACACTAACAGCCTACATGTGGCCATTTGTAAATGTGATTGTTTGGGTACTTTCAGATGTTCAGTACAGATATACTGGTTGTCTTTATTAGTTACACATCTACAATACTTTGACTACTGCTTCATTTCCAAAAAGGCATAATTACAAAACTTGGACAATTGCAGTTCTGTTTGGTAAGGTGTGATGGCTCACTTGTGGCTGTTATTTTACGGTCACTTAGCAGACTCCATTCCTTCTGGTATTAAAAAAAAGCTCCCCGGTGGCATGATGGCATGCACCTTCTCCTCTCAGGCAGTAAAGGGCATGGGTGGCACAGGAGGGTCATCACCAGTCCGCTGTGCGACCCAGTGGTTTCTGTTGACTATCACCTTGACCCTCCTCCTGACATTGTACCACCTCTTCCTTATAACCTCTTTTGTACACAGGGTGGTGGCTACTGCATTCTCCATGTTGACAATCCTGTCCCACATCCATCAGGTTTTTCTGGGTGATGGAAGTTTGTTGGACTTGGGTCCCAAATAACTGTGGCTCTACCCTGGGGATTTCATCCACAAGCACTGTCAACTCCTCACCTGTGAAACATGGCTGCCTCTTTTTAGTCATTGTAAGCTTGTGAGTGTGAGATTAAAGAGGTGTGCAGAACAAGAAGGAACCAATAAAAGAAAAGTGAAATGTGCAGTGACTGATGCAATTGTGGTGCGTGAAACTGTGAAGGGATGGCTGCACTGTATGTAAGTAGGAACAGCAATGTGCTTGGTCAGGCTCTGCTGAATTTTGATAGCAAACGATCACCGTCTGGTAACCTTTTTCTTTTATAGGTGGATTGGTAGTTGTGTCTACTCCTTGAATTGTCATCAGCTTTATAGTTTTGTGAAGGCATACAATGTTGGTGTTATGTTATTTATCGATAGTTTCTGTGATCTACAATTGCCATGTGGTAGGCAGGCCGCCATCAAACCGCACTTGCGTCCAATGCCACATAATCGGCTCGACTGAACAACACATTTGCATAGTCGGAATCCCTATAGAACAGCCTTTCTGACCGACGCGGTTGGATCGGACTCATTTTGACTGACTCTGTCATGACGGAGTTGTCTCTGATCGACGCGGTCGGATTTTGCCTCGTATACATCATAATACGGCGGTCAGAGAGCTTGCGTTTGAAACGGTTGGAAATTCATCATGGCCATCTGACCGACATCGTAATAAGGTCCAATGTATATTATAATTGATTTTGATTGTTAACCTTTTTTTTTGTACTGTGGACATTCTTTTTTCTGAATATGCTTAATATACGTTTAAAAACAAAAAATCAGATATGTAGTTATTGTAATGGATGTGAAGTTTTTTTAGTGTAATTAAACACTTTTAAAAAAAATATATTTTTGGAGTACTGAGGTGCCTTCATGGGTCTGTAAACATAGACAGACTACTACTCTATAGTTTTTCATCCAGATCACATGATCAGATCGAATCTGCTGATCGGAATCCACAGATTCACCAAAAATGTAATTAATAACCGAGAATATGTACACCACTTCATTGTCATTACTCATGTCAGTGTGAACATATTTACAAGTATATATAAACCACCTTATATCTGTTTCCCAACAAAAATACAGTTTTTGTAACTTTTGCGAATCCGTGAATGTATGGGCCAGATCAGCGAATCCTCTAACAAGCACACCCAGGCTTTGTCTTCTGATTTGATATATTAAGACCCCACACTTGCACATGGAAAACCACACAAAAAACAGTTACTCCTCAATAAAAGCCTCAAGAAGGAGAATTGACGGCGAGTGGTGCTGTGCTACCAACAATGGTTAAGGCTACATCATCGGTCCAAGATAAGCATCCACAAACTGTTCAAGATAAAGTTGAAGATACACCACCTCGCAGTAAAGAAAGCGATGTGTGGATCCACTTTTCAATACCTTCTGGGTAGAAGAATGTAACAGCAAAATATGTGCAGTGCAATATTTGTGAAAAGCTGTTATCCAGAGGAACTGCAAAGAAGTATTCACATGGGACAAGTTCCATGTGGTAGCACCTAAAAACAATTCACGAAAGGTTCTACAACCAGATGTTGCAAGAGAACGAAGATGAGCAGGATTACTGCCTTTTACTTCATAACATCGGCCTGTTGTTTCAACTGCCTACACTCATTTATTCTCTTGTAACTATCATCAGCTACAGTCATTTCAATGCCACCAGCTGCCTATGAACAATTGAGTGACATGGTTAGTCACTGCACGAAATGCTGCATGCTTGTCGGTATAAAAATTTCTTTTGTGGGTGCATTCATGGATACAGTGAAGAAGCATCGTTGTACGTTTTGTTTTTGTTTACTTCCAGTGATTACATGTTTTTTGAAGACTGAAGCAAGTTGCTTCTTTGCATTTCCCCACCCTTACTCTTTTTACAACCCTGTTTACTTTTTTGTTCATTAAAAGAAAAAATAAGGGGCCCATTAGGATCACTGGCGGATCGCCACCGCCCACATGGCGGAAGCGATCTGCCCGTGATCCGACCCCGCCCGCCACTTAATTTCCCCGTCATATTACTATGGCAGGGGGACCGCGGCGGATGGAAAGACCGCCCACCACTTTCCGCCTGGCAAAGCCGCCACAGAAAGGCATGCAGTGTTTGACATTGGGGGCTCGTTGCTGGACCCCAGGGACTCTGGGGGGTGGGGGTTGCACATGGGGTGTACCTATGGTACCCCCCAGCAGTTCCATGCACAACATGGCAGGCACCGCGCGGTGCCTGCCATGTTGTGCATGGAAGTGCACAACATGCCTTCCTGGCATTGTGGAGGGTGGTGCTGAGTGCACCGCCCGCCACAATGACAGGAATGTAGGATGCACCCGCCACTGTGGTGGGCGCATCCTAATTGCCCCCACGGGACCCCCGCACTTATGGCAGGCGGTCCCATTTCCCAATAAGGTGGCCATCCTAATGACCCCCTACGTTTTTAAATTTTTTAAAAAAATCCTTCTAAAAAAAAGGGGTCTTTGTTAGGACCACCATGTACTCAAATAAAGAACTAACTCTGTGCTTTTAATGTGTCAGTGACTGTATCCGTGTGAGAGTGGATCTGTCAGTGTATGGATGAGTATATGCCTGGGTGTGTTATTGGATGCATTTGTGTTTGGCTGGGTGTGTCAGTGCCTGTTTTGGTGTATGCTTGGCAGTGTCGTTGTCTGCATTAATGTAAGCCCAGGTGTGTCTGTGTATGCAATAGTATCACCCTGCATGTTTCACTGTATGCCTCAGTGTGGGTCTGTGCATGTTTTTGGATGCATTAGACTGTCTGTATTGGTTTATGCCCTGGGGATATCAAAGCCTGCTTTGCTGAATGCCTTTGTGGATCAGTGTCTGCATTGGTAATCTTGTGGGTGTCTCAGTATGCGCTTGGGTGTGTAATTGGATGCATTAGTGTTAGGCTGGCTATGTCAGCATCTGCATTGCTGTATGCCTGGGTGTTTGAGTGTCTGCATTGGTAAGACCATGGATGTGTCAGTGTGTGCCTGGGTGTGTTATTGGATGCATTGTTTGGTTAAATGCATCAGTGCCTATATCAGTGTGTAGTCGGTGTGTCAGTGACTGTTTTGATGTGATGTGTGTCTAGGTGCATCAGTGGCTGTATCAGTGTGACTTATGTGTGTGAGTACCTCTATCTGCATGTAGCTGGGTGCATGAGTTGTGTTACTGATATCTGTCTAGGTGTGTTAGTAATTCTGTGATTGGGTGTGCATTCTCTAAATCTAAAGTTATGGAACAACACTGCAAGAACTAATTTAGAAAAGTACAATACTCAAATAGATGGTGCCATTGATATGTATAAAGAGAATTCGATTGAAATATTCATGAGTTTTACAATTAATAGAATTACAAAACTAACTTATACTTTCAACAATGCCTAAAGACATAACAAAATAACTAGATATTTCTCATATGGCAAAGGTATACATTAATATAATGTTTCCCTTTTTTTTGCTGTTTTAAGCTTCTTTACCATAAATGATGTATTTTATAAGGGTGTAGAGACAGAATATCGGTGTAGAAATATTGAGTTGCATGAATATCGAGTCAAGAATATCGATTGTGCCAAATATCGAGGTAAGTTTTTTCGTTGTTAAAAATATAGATTTTTGTGTATTTTAGAAATATCGATTTTGATAATATCGATGTCAAAATATTGTTGTAAATAATATCAACTGTTTGTATTTTTTTGTTTGTGTTTAATGGTTAAAATCTTATTTTTATTATTTTAGTAGTAGTTATTTCAAATGTTCAATTTTCAATTTAATGTTAAAATGTCAGTTTTTATTTTATGTTGATTTATTTTTAGGAGCAGGATGTTGGGTTTATTGGGGTTAAGGGTGAGGAGGAATTTGAAAATGTAGGTTTAAAATAATTTTTTTATTAAACATTTTTATGAAAAATCTAAATAATTTTTGAAAATTAAAAATGTGAGAATATATATTTTTTTTAATGTTGAACGTTTTTTGTGGTATTTTAATGTAAATAGTATAAAACATATTTGAATTTTTATTTATTTATTTATTTTTTAATATATTTTTTTAAATTGCAGTGAAAAAACAAATACAATACAGCGGAGATGACTAAACAGAGTGTAGTAATCCCCCCTTCGCACCCCCTTATATGCAGAGTTTATATGTTGAGTGCTGATTCTAAAAGAATAGCTGTAGAAGTATTTTTTATCAAAATATCCAAATATCACTATCAAAATCAGTAGCTTAAGTAAACAAATTTATCATAATGCAACAAGACGATATATAAAGAGGTATTAATTTAAACAGTTTTGATTAAAAACAGAAGATAAAGTGATCAGTGCAATAGTACATCACTAAAATGATGACGGCATCCCTGCGAGGTAGATATTGTAAACTATTACTAAGAAGGTATATACAAACGTGAAAGTGCAAAAGAGGAAAGTGACTTGTGCATGTTTGTAGAGAGGCGTAACTTAATCTCTCCTGCTTACAAAGTTGGTAAATTAAGCCAGTGAGAGAGATGACCCCCGATGATCAATTCTTTTTTTTTTTTGATTCCCTTTTTAGTGTATATTGCCTTCTCTAGTGAGTGAATTGATTAGAAGCGGGCTAACCAATGCGTAAACACTGGGGGATTAGGGTCCAACCAGGCAGAGGCAATGCACAGCCTAAGAACAGCCATGGCAATGAATATTAGTGCACCTCCATTCTTTCTGCTTATCGAATCTATTCTGCCCAACATTATAGTGGAAGGTTTTAAAACTAAATTGTGAGATAGAACCTATCCCAAGAAATGTTGGATTGTATTTAGTAATGGTTCTAGTTTGAAGCAAGTAGCAAACATGTGGATTGAGTCGGCCTTATACTCAGCACAGCAAGGACAATATGTTCCTTTACCGGAACCCCATTTTGCAATCTTTCAAGGAGTGAAATATAAGAAAAAACAAGTCTTATAGAACTGTGCCAGTTTGCTTTGAGCAGATTTAAGTGCTAGGCAGAAAACAGTGTTAGTGATGTTCAGTTTCTGTTGCCACTTGGTAGATATTATAGGCAGATTGTCTGGCATTAAGCTGTTAAAAAAGTCATAAATGACTCCAATGCGTGGAGGTGTATTTCCACAGAGCTTCTCGATCGGATCACAATTGGTGAAATCTGCAGGGCCCCCTTTCTTTTGTACAAAAAAAGATTTAACAGCTAGATACTTAAAAGATTCCCTGTTATCTAATTTATAAAGAAATTGAAGATCTTTAAAAGACAAGACCTCATTGGATGAGCAGAGGTCTCCCAATTTCTTTACTCCCTTATCTATCCAGGTTTGAAAATTAGATAAGCTAAAAATATCCGGTAGGTTAGAGTTGTTTACAGTAGGAGTATAAAAATTTAGTCTGCCCATACCAAGGAGCTTGCGTATAGCTGAAAAAAGTTTAAAAGCACCCAGAAGCGACTTAAATTTTACTCTTTTATAGTAGTCTAATTCCAGCTGCCACCACAAACAGCCCCAAGCGTCGGGTCTGAGCAGGAATTCAAATGGTGAAGGCAAACAACAGCAGGCAGTGGGGGGGAATCCAGACAGTCGCCCAGTAGTATAGCTTTAAGTTGGGGAGGGCCCATTCCCCTCTTTCCAGGGGTAAGGACAAAAATGTAAATGCCCTTCTAGGTTGGGGAAAATGCCCATACAAATTGGGAGAATAACTTTTCAAACCTTGCAGGTGTCAGCTTATTGAACAGGATATAGCCCTGAATGGGTATAGTATTCTTGGGAGAAAAATAATTTTCAGCAGATTGCATCGCCCAACAATAGAAAGATGTAAGTTGTTGAGGTGGTTCAAGGCTTTCTTTGTTTTAAAAATAAGAGGGTCTGTGTTATGACTTACAATAAGATCAGTATAGGCTAAGATATTAATACCCAGGTATTTGGCTTTGACCACTACTCTTCCATAATTCCAGGCAATATTTCTGTTAATTATAATTTGAGTTTTTCCTTTATTTAATTTATATCCAGATAGATTGCCGAATAGATGAGCCTCAGCTTCGAGTACTGGATGGCTTTCTTTGGATCCGGTTTGACCAGGGCCAAATCATCGGCGTAGGCCATGATTTTGATTTCTAAACCGAATCTACTCACTGCTGGTATAGCCTGGTTGCCTTCTAGTTTTTTAATGAGCTGGTCGATATAGATGGCAAAGAGTAGGGGGGGACAGGGGTAACCTTGACGGGTCCCCCGCGTGATTTTAATTTGTTCTGTCAGTCCCCCATTGATGGATACCCTAGCCATAGGGGTGATATATAATGCCTTAATGGCTTGAATGGCATTGACCCCAAAGTTAGTTCTCTGCATGACACCCCAGAGATAATTCCAGGAGACCCGATCAAATGCTTTTTCAGCACCTAGAAAAATTGTGGCAATCGGGTCCCCTGAAACCTGTGCGGCGTCAAGCAGAGTAATGCATCTGCGGATATGTTCTGTGGTGCCCTTAGCAGGAATAAATCCATGCTACCACCTAGATACTAAACCTTCAGTTCTAGCCGAAAGCCACGAGGTAAGAGTTTTAGAATATGCTTTTAAATCACCATTAATAAGGGTCATTGGCTGATATGAGCCCATTTCCGTTGGGGGTTTATCTTTTTTAGAAAACACTATAATCTTGGCCGTAGTCCAAGATTGAGGAGGAGAAACACCCTCGAAGATTTGAGTCACTACAGCATTAAGGATAACTTTGATTTGTGGGAGAAACCCTTATAAAATTCCACAGGGATAGATCGGGCTTGGCAGCTTTTCCATCTGGTCTGCTGTGCTGAGGGTATACAACGTTTAGCACGCATTTTTTACCACGCACTACCATTACAACGCAGGCATTACCACGCATACCATTACAACGCATTGCGCTGGGGGGGCGCTCTAGGATAGGGAATAAGTTTATTTTTATATCCAACACCTTCCCTAGTGTCCACAGGGACTGGAGTTGGAATATAAAATTATACTTACCACTATCCAGCACCTCAAAGCGCTATGCGTTGTAACGGTATTCGTTGTAAATACCGCGTTGTAAAGGTATGCGTGGTAATAGTATGCGTGCTAACGTCATACATCCGTGCAGAGCGTTGGCGATTTCTTCCCAGGATGGAGCAATTTCAAATAGCTCTCGCTCTTCTCTGCTAAGCTTTGCCAACATTATTGAATCTAGATAAGTATCTAGGTGGTTGCTAAAGTCAGGTTGGTCGCCCGTACGGGCGTACCCTCAGAGCATAGATCTTGATAAAATTCACAGACGGCTGAGCGAATGTCTTCGGGGTCACTGGTAATATTTCCTGCAGGTGATTTAATTTTTGGGATTTCATTGGCCGAAACCTGTAGTCTAGTTCTCATAGCCAACTGATGGCCAATGTTTTCACTGCATTCATATGTTTTTTCCCGAGCTGCCGCCCATTTGGAGGCAGCTTTATCAGCCAGTACGAGCATATCTCTGCCCCAGCGGCAGCCACAGCAAATTGAGCCGTATCAATCTCACCCCTAGACTGAATCACTGAAATAAGGTTTTCCTCAGTTTTTCATAATTTAGTTTGTAGTTCCATTAGTTGAACTTTCTCATGTTTATTTTGCTTTAGAGAAAATTCTTCATGAACACGGGCTTTTAAAGTGTCACAAACTACCATGGTATGGGCTGTGCAAAGGTTGTTATCAAGGAAGATCTTTATCCATTGTTTTATGTGGGTCTGGTAGCCTTCATCCTGTAGAAGTGCTCTCCCAAAGCTCCAGGAGGAGATTTCATTTTGAGTTATCAACCCCCGAATATTAAGACTTAAGGGATTATGGTCAGAAAGAATACGGGGTAGCAATTTGATTTTGCTATAATGAATAAAAGATGAAGAAACCCCCAAAAAATCCAAACTTGCAAAAGGCTTGTGAGGCGCAGAAAAGAATGTGTAACCAGGTAAATTTGGCTATAAATAAGACCAACATCCACTAACCCATGAGTATATAGGAGATTCTTAAGGGCCTGAAGCACTTTGGGTTTGCAGGTAGTCTAGAGGCATTGAGAGTTAGATCCCCAGTTACATGGTAAATTAATATTAGGAGCCCCACATAGGATGACAGGCAGGGGCCAGTGAGCCAATTTGGCTGAAACTTGGTTAATCACTGTAGGGTCATCCAAGACACTCCCATATATAGAGCACAAAGTGAATGAGAATGTGGTGGTAATACGACATTCGGTGAGCATCCACCTTCCTTAGGTGTCAGATTTAGTTCTGATAGATTGAGGGAGATAGTTATACCGGGCTAAAATGGCAACACTAACAACAACGAGAGAGAGAGGGAAAGGACACTCTCGGTCCCCCACGAAGTAGTAATAAACAACAAAAGAGTGCCCACTGAAGGGTACAGGTGTCCAGCACAGAGACAAGGAAAGTTTGAATCTACCTTCGTAGGAATTTCCCAGGGATTCTTTTTAAGCCCTCACTCACCACCCTGGGTGGTGACATGCTTCATCATTGGGCCCACCGGGAGAAACCGAATGTCTCCCCGGTGTGCTGCGACGCCAGGTTACTGCGGAGCGGGGTTTATTTGTGACAGAATGTGAAAAAGTGAATATTATTAAAAAATACCGGCAGCACTTACCACACAAAAACTTTATTCCGTGGTTGGCTGGGTATTAGTTAAAAGGTATGTGATGGGAAATCTACCAACTATTGTGTTGGGTGTTTTCCCCTCAAGGTTTACAATGGGGTCAACATGTTTCTGCCCTTTAAGTGTACATGTGTTACTGGGCATTCGTCAGGACCATGTAAATGTGTACCTCGGCGGTATAGGCACGCTAAGGCCTACCCTGACCAGAGGACGTGAAAGTTAAAAGACTGACTATGTGTCCAAAAAGGGGGGTGCAAAAAGAACAAACCAAAAAGGAGGGTTCGAGCTAAAGTGTGCGAACCTGTGGTTTGTGTGTTAAAAGATCCACACCTCATGGGTCTCGGGAGGGGGGTGGTGGCGACAATGGCACACCGCCCGCAACGCCAAACACCCGCTTGGCACCTAGCGCTCTCCTCGAACCGGACCCCGTGGATGATCCACGGGGTCCGGTTCGAGGAGAGCGCTAGGTGCCAAGCGGGTGTTTGGCATTGCGGGCGGTGTGCCATTGTCGCCACCACCCCCCTCCCGAGACCCATGAGGTGTGGATCTTTTAACACACAAACCACAGGTTCGCACACTTTAGCTCGAACCCTCCTTTTTGGTTTGTTCTTTTTGCACCCCCCTTTTTGGACACATAGTCAGTCTTTTAACTTTCACGTCCTCTGGTCAGGGTAGGCCTTAGTGTGCCTATACCGCCGAGGTACACATTTACATGGTCCTGACGAATGCCCAGTAACACATGTACACTTAAAGGGCAGAAACATGTTGACCCCATTGTAAACCTTGAGGGGAAAACACCCAACACAATAGTTGGTAGATTTCCCATCACATACCTTTTAACTAATACCCAGCCAACCACGGAATAAAGTTTTTGTGTGGTAAGTGCTGCCGGTATTTTTTAATATTATTCACTTTTTCACATTCTGTCACAAATAAACCCCGCTCCGCAGTAACCTGGCGTCGCAGCACACCGGGGAGACATTCGGTTTCTCCCGGTGGGCCCAATGATGAAGCATGTCACCACCCAGGGTGGTGAGTGAGGGCTTAAAAAGAATCCCTGGGAAATTCCTACGAAGGTAGATTCAAACTTTCCTTGTCTCTGTGCTGGACACCTGTACCCTTCAGTGGGCACTCTTTTGTTGTTTATTACTAAAATGGCAACACCCCTGGTACGAGTCCCTTGTGTAATACCCCCTATAACTTTATATCCTTGGCTATATCAAAGATACAGTTGGGACCCTTCTATGTGTGTCTCTTGGAGACATACTATATTAGCCCCTGACAGCCATAGACTTTGAGACTTTGAGCTACCCTTTGCCTTTTTTGGATGTCATTTTATCCACAAATATTCAAAGATAAGATTTTAAGATTTATTGTATTCATCAATGTTTGGTAATTTTAAACCCATGAGTCAAAAAACCTATGTGTAAAAGAAATACGAAAAAAAAGCAAAACCGCCCACAGAATGGGCCATTGGGATGCACATGTCAAACTGTTAGACCTTAGGCATATTGAAGACATAAAAACACCTATCATAGATTCGGCCCTCCACACGTAAGCTGCATCCCCCCATCCAACCCATCCCTAGCAGCCACCCCTGTCATAACACCCCGTCACAAATGCCTTGCTAAGAAAGGTACTTTTCAGAATTAGATATGCAGCTTATGTAAAATCTACAGCCGAAACAAATCTTCGGCAAAAAGAAAAAACAAAAAGAGAAAAAAACAGAGAATGAAGAAAAAAAAGAATATATGAGGGAAAATCTTCTTGGTTACCTAAATCTATGCTTTATAATAGGCCAAATTATTTTTAATTGTTTTGGCACTTTCTTAGATTTAACTTCGAAAAGATATTCTTGTGCTTTGATTTCAGACATGAAAATTCTTGATGCACGATTCAAAATAACCTCCAGTTAAGCAGGGTTTATGAGGAATAACTGGGCACCCAGCTGTTGTAATAGGGTTATTAGTTGTCGGAGTTGCCATCTTCGCTCTACAGTAGAGTGGCAGAAATCTGGTTTGGAAAAAAAGGATACCCCTTCAAAAAATTTCTGGGAGTACTGCCTGGCTTGATTGAAAATTAGCTGTCTTAAAAGGTAAGTCCCAAAGAAAACAAGGAATGCTTGTTGTCTTGTAGGATAGTTGGTATGGCCTGACTGTTTTTTTAGCATAAGGGGGAAGCGATGAGCTCATTGGATTTCATGCTCCCAACACCACTCAGACTGGTCGGGAAAGGCCCCCATTTAGAAGCTTTATGATGTAGCGCTGGAATCTTCCCCCTCAACTCCTTCGGGGATCCAGAGAAGGCGGTCCAGTGAGGTTACGGGGCCGATAGGCGGAAACTCTGACAGCGTAGATCTGTTCAGTCCAGTACGAGGGAAGATAGGGGCGGCATTATCAGTCACCTCTAACCCTGCCGGTACAAATGAGGCCTGAATGCTACAGACTTTATTAGCAAAAAAACCTGCTAATTCCATGACCCATGGCTCAGAAAAGGAGCTCTTGGTCGTCGCCGAGGCTGGAGATGAGAATTCCTTCACAATCGTGAAGATTTCTTTACTCGTATTGGCTGCCTCCTCAATCCTCCTGGCAAAGTAACCCTTCTTTTCTAAGTAGATGTCTTTGTGATATGCCTTAACACATTGTCTATAAGCTACTTTAAGAGATTTGATCTCCATGCTCTTTCAGCCTTCTTGCAATGTCTCCGGCCGATGTTAAGTGCCGGCGTGAACCAGGGTGCCATGTGTCCTTGCTTAAGCCGTACAACCCAAATACCCGACCCGAACCACCACCTCCACCCATACAAATGAAGGGAAATCTAGAATATGAAGTGAAAAGCATAAAAGGCGCAAAAAGAATTCATGGACGTCTGTTTTATATAGTAGAACGGAAAGGATATGACAAAATTGATAATTCATGGGAATCAGCGTCCTATGTACATGCCCCATGGTTGATTAGACAGTTTTATCTAAAAAATCCAGGGAAACCCCGTCCAGTAGGAGTGCCTTTGAGGGGGGCGACTGTTAGGGTTTGTGCACAGCAAAGAGCATGTCCCCTCTCATTGCACTAGTGGTCTCTGTAATAGCTCTCTTTAAACATACTACTGAAAGCCTTTCTTGTTATCTCAGCCCCTCCCTAAGACTTCTGTGTATGTTGCTCAATGTTTTCACAAGTTTGGACATTGCTGTCTTGTTTGCACATTGGACCTTGCTTTTACCAAGGCTTATTTAGAAAACATTGGACCTTGCGTTTACCAAGGCTTATTTAGAACACTCCTCCCTAGGCCATGTGTTACTTCAACTCATTAGCATAATAACTGAAGCTCTGCACACCTGCTTGTGAGAACCACACCCAGTTCTTCGAACCACACCCAGCTCTTCGAACCAGACCCAGCCCTGTCTATAAAAGGCAGCCCCTGAGCCTCACCCAGTGCTTGTGCTTGTCTACCTCCCACTTACCTGAGAACAGATCCTGCTCTCTCCAGACCTTCATTGACTTCAACGGGTGCGGCTTCTGGCTCTTCCTTCTTCTGGTTTCTGGTTGCTTCATGCCTCAGCCCCTCTTCTGTCCACTGCAATCAACCTGCAAAAGAGAAAGAGGTCAAGGTTAGACTAATCAGTATCCCTTTTCAGTAACAAGTAAGTGCAAAACCTTTTATTACCTGAAAGAACTTTATCGGCGATTTCTGGATTCATGTAAAGACAATTTGGAACAAGATATCTCCCACAAACTTTGTGGTTCAAACCCTTTGTTACAAGAATACTTTGTGGAACTTTGTGAAATAAACATTTTTTCACATGGAACTTTTTTAAGAATCGAACAGAGGAAACCATTGACAGC
Organism: Lissotriton vulgaris; assembly: GCF_964263255.1. Classification (NCBI taxonomy): domain Eukaryota; kingdom Metazoa; phylum Chordata; class Amphibia; order Caudata; family Salamandridae; genus Lissotriton; species Lissotriton vulgaris. The sequence goes on along the minus strand of NC_141697.1, from coordinate 444,504,314 downwards.
AAGGCAAACAGTAAATCAAGGACTTGCACAAATTACCCGCTGTATTTTGATGTAAAAGTACAGTATTTGTTTTATAAAAAGTCTGGAAATGTGTGAAAAGTGAGTTTGCTATTAAGAATTTAGGCTTTAGTTATATTAAGGTGAATGTTAGACATTGGTATTTCTGATAATAATATTCGTTTGATTTTACAGAAGTTTTACAGTAATAGAAAGCACATCCCAGAATAGTAACACATTCCAAACCTAGAAGCTTGAGACCAGGATCCAAGAGGTACTTTTAGAAGAGAATTTCTAATAAGATTAAGGTTTATTCAGGAACACATTTAGGGATAGGTTGCACTTATCTGTTCTTTGTTTATGTGTCATTAGGCACCAGTTTCTACAGAAGTCAGAGAGGGCCGCAGATTTTAGCAGCTCTTCTACAGTGGAAACGCAAGAACGGTGTTGTCTCTCTTTTTTTATTTTATCCACTTCCCCCCTTCCCTTGATCTTCTGGTTCTTAGTGCACTGTTTTAAAACTAGTGTGCTGGAACAAGCAGTTTCAGCGTGGGGTCGGACTGTCTTCAACCTCCATCAGAACTGAACAGAAACTCAGGTGATCTGGGCTTTGACACTTTTTCCCTTTGGAAGCGTTGCTATAATTAGATTCAGATACGTCACTATCGCTGGAGGAGCTTGCTTCTGCCGGGGAGTTTGACCCATCTGACACCGAGAAAAAATGCCTCCCCATAGGATCAGACGATCCTGGATATGATAGCCATTGTGTGCTGGTATTTTTGAGGTCGTTCAAATCTGGAGGCATGTGACCCAGACGTTTTGGTCCTGAATAGCACTTAGCTTGGAATCAAATTGGTGTTTGTCTGTAAAAAAGGGACTGAAACCTCCCTGTTCAATTTAGGAGTAATTCCATTGGTTATCATAGCCCCCTGACTTAGATCTGACTGGTTGGTTTCAAGCTCGCAAATCTCAGTTGGCGGTGAGGGAGAAATCGAGTGCAGATCTGGGAGCTCGGTCTGAACAGCTATGACTGAGTTTTGCCAGGTTACTCTTAATATGGGGATTGTTTGCTGACCATGTCCCTTTTCCAGAGCCCATCCCTACAGTGGAAAAAAAGTATTTTTGGTACCCACAGTCTCTCATTTATTTTTGGGAGTGGGATCTATTTTTGCAGGAATTGGCCCCACATTTACACCGGAGCTAGGATTAGCTATTGGCTTGCCTTTGGCACCTCTGACCCCTCGGGCAGCCATACCCCACTCACCAGCACACAAATCAGGGTCAGGGTCAAGTTCCGCAAGATCAGCGGTGTAGGCCTCCGGGTCCGGTGGGTTAGGCAAAGGACTGTGTCGTACCACCAGAGAAACCAGTCAGACGAAGTAGAGTCCAAAAAGGGCACTGAACCGGGCCAGCTGCACCAGCTGAACCGGCATTCCAGAGGCGATAACTGCACAATCCAGACTACAAAGTCCCGGCGTCTCCGGGCTGTCTGCCCCTTTCGCTGCTTCAAAGGATTCCGCAGTCGCGTTCGTGGTGTTCAAATTGAATCAATAAAGATCTGCAGGAGCACCGGGAGCAGCTGTTGGACGCCACCTGTAACAACGACAGTTCGTGCAGCACTGTCACAAGGTCAGGCAGCATAGCTGATGGCCGAGGAATCCCTTGGCGCAGGCGGTGGAGAAGTATCACACAGAAACCATCTTGCTCAGCTACCAACGCAGTGAACACAGACCGCCGGATGGGAAGTCACTAAACTGCTCTGGACTCCTTCGAATTAATGTTCGAAACTAAAAAATATTTAAATAAATATATGATATATACCCTCAGCACAGCAGACCAGATGGAAAAGCTGCCAAGCCCGATTTTTTTTTTTTAAATGTTTTGAGTTAGTTAAAAAAAGCAATTATTTGGAAAATGTAAAAATAAAATCTTAAATTTAAGGCAAATTTATCATTTAATATTTACACTTTATACATTTTTGTAAGAAGAGAAAAATCTTCTTTTATTGACATCTATTTATTGTTTTTATATATTGTAATTTATAATATGTTTGTGTTAAAGTTTTTATTTTGCAAACAAATTGTATATTTTTATAAATTCATGTTTTTTTCATGGTTTTAAATGTTTGAAAAATTTTTATGTTTCAAATGTTTACATTATCTAGCACTTAGTTTATTTGTTTTCGATTTGAATAGTAATTTTTTTACGTTTGGTTTATTATTCAGTACTTTCTTTGAGTTTAGTTGGTGTGGGAGTTAGGAATAGTAATTTTTTCAAAAAAATAAATAAATAAATAAAAAAAAAAAAAAAAAAAAAAAAAACTCTAGCTGATAAATGGGGTAGATGGGGACTTGCTGAGTTAGTCATTGGTGGATCCAAATTTACCTTATGCTGCATGTATGGTCCAAACTTAGATGATGGGGAAGTTTTTAATACGATTAATGCAGAACTAGCTATGTGGACGCAACCCATTATAATGTGTGGGGATTTTAATATTCATTTGTCGGCTGACTGGAACATTAAATTAGGTAGGAGATATACGGGATATAAACCTAGAACTTATAGTGCCCTTAGGGAGTTGGTTCTGAATAATGGACTAACGGATGTTTGGCATAAAATGTGCTCTAAAGATCCTGGATATACCTTCTATTCTAGCCCACATCGAAAGTTTGCCCGATTAGACTATTTTTTTACGTCTTCGCAGTTTTTGGAGTCAATTAGTGTCGAAATTCTACCCCAAGTCATCTCAGACCATAATCCCATAATTGTTGAGATCGAGGTCCCTACAGAATGTCAGAACACACGTAGGTCTTGGTCATTTCAGAGAAATTTGTTATGTGATGAAGAATATTTGCAATGTATGGCGACTATTATTAATGATTTCTTTTTAACAAATAACGATACGGCCTCCCCACCAGTGGTTTGGGACACTTTTAAATCAATCGTACGTGGAGAGACAATTAGCTTCGCAAACTTTAAGAGGAAAAAAATACAAACAGAATTTAAGGAGAGGTTAAATAAGATCAGGCTAGCCGAGTTGGATCTTGCGACGGCATGCAAGAATAATATAAGCATAGAAGACGCGCAATTACGTCTAGTAATTGAACGTTCTGGTCTACGGACCCATATTGCTGATAAAGTAGCATTAGATTTTAAGCAATACAAAACAGAACGTTATGAGTATAGTGAGCGCACCGGCAAAATCTTAGCACAACGTCTCCGTCAGAAATCCTCTGTTAATGAAATTCAGGGTGTCAATGACATGAATGGGGATTTTCACGAATGTAGGGAAGGAATTTTAGAATCATTCCTGGAATTCTATAAAACATTGTATAATGACTTCAACAATGAAGTAGATAAGACTCTGAATCCTGTAAATTATTTTCACAGTACCAATCAATCATTATTGGGATGTGTAGAGGCTGATTTATTTCGACGCCCAATAAACTGGGATGAGATTGAGCAAGCCATTTTGAGTCTTGCGGCTGGCAAAGCCATGGGATTTGACCAGATACCTCTCGAATTTTACCGGACATTTATACATATGTTGAAATCAGAGTTTATAAAGATCTTTAATTCAGCATTTCAAGGGAAACCACCTGATTCATGGTCCACCGCTATTATAGTGGTGTTTTTAAAGAAAAACAAGGATTCAAAAGAATTGGGTTCATATCGACCCATATCACTTATTACGGCAGACAGCAAGATTTATTCTAAAATTCTTGCAAATAGACTTAACCAGGTAATGCCCAGTTTAGTGTCTAATATTCAACACGGTTTTATCAGAGGTAGAGATACTACTGATCACGTTAAACGGGTGATCACACTTTTAGATTGGGCACAGGCAAAGGAATCCCCAGTTGGGGTGATCCTACTCGATGCTGAAAAAGCGTTTGATAGAGTAGACTGGGGATTCCTTTGGACTGTGTTAGAAGGGAAGGGGTTTCCCCCACAATTTATTCAGGCGGTGCGCTCGCTTTACTCTGCTCCTAAGGGTATAATAAGATTAGGTACTGATCATTCGAGATCTTTTTCAATCACGAGAGGGACTAGACAAGGGTGCCCTTGTTCCCCGCTTTTATTTGCGTTATACTTAGAACCTTATCTGAGTAGACTTATTTTGGAACCTAATATTCCACCAGTTCGTCTTTTTGAAATTGACCATAAAGTTCTAGCGTACGCGGATGACGTTGCAATTGTCACTTCTGATGTCTCCTCTGCGCTACCCACAATAATCGATTTGGCCAATGAGTTCGGGAAGGTCTCCGGCTATAAGCTAAATATTACAAAAACTCAGATTATACATTCGGAAACGGGTAAACCCACTGATATCCCACTAAATTCTACTGGTTCATATCTTGGTGTTACTCTATCTTCTAAGGTTGAGGATATTGTTGCATTAAACTTAGATCCCCTACTCATATCTACCAATAGAACGTTAGAAAGATTTAATAACTTACACTTGTCATTGTATGGTCGAACTAATGTTATTAAGATGATGATTTTTCCAAAATTTTTGTATTTTTTCCGTACTATTCCCCTGTTTTTCTCAATGTCCCTTTTCAACAGAATAGACAGAATGGTGTCGAGGTTTTTGTGGGGGTACCATCGTGCTAGAAGATCTTTAAAATGGTGTACTCTTCCATCAGATTGTGCTGGTTTGGGGCTTCCGAATTTTAAAATGTATTACTGGGCTATTGCTTTGAAAACTTTTCGGGTTCTGCTTTTTCATGATTATGTATCAGACCCAGCCATTTCACCTTCTATCTTCGAAATGCTCTTAGGTACCCATGCGCGGCAATGCCTGTTGAAAGTTATTGAACCCAGTTACTATAAAAAAACAAAGTTCAAGGTGCTCCTTGCTGCATGTTTAATTTGGAGGCAAATGAACAAAATTTTACATATAATCCCAAAATTGAATTATTATACACCTCTGTTTGATAATAAGATATTACCCGTAATATTCCAAGATACTGTAATTTACCGATGGCGTATGAGTGAGATTTATCTACTGGGTCAATTGTTCCAAAACGGGTCCCTTATGTCCTTTTCTAAATTACAAGAGACATTTGGTTTATCTAGGAACGATTTTTTTAAATACCTACAGATTCGCAGCTTCCTGGAAAAAAAAAATGTTTTATTCACCGATACCATGGAAACAATTGACATTCTAGAAAGCTCCAGGAAGAACAGTCGTATTGGTATTATTTACCAGTTAATGAATAATAGGATGCAGAACGATCTTGATCATCACACCCTGAAATGGGAGAGAAAGATTGGCACTGCAGGGATTGATTTGGTAAAAGTGTTTGAGATGAGCAATAAGACACTAATTAATAGCTCTCTTAAGAGTCAACATTTTATGTCCACCTTAGATCTTTACTATACACCTGCAAAACTGGTAAAATGGAAATCTTTAAAAGGTATTAACTGCAGTCGCTGTGGAACTTTAGCAGCCGACTCAATTCATATGTTTTATAGTTGTACCAAACTTGCTGTATATATTGAGAAGATTGAAAAGTTTCTGTCTAATTTGCTACATGTACGGATTACGCTCCATCCTACTATCATTATCTTTGGTGTTTATTTTCCCTCTCGGAATTTAAAGACAGATCAAGAACATTTTTTGTTTATGGGAATGTCTATCTATCGAGCCTGTATTACCTCTAGATGGCTGGATGTTGATCCACCAACTTTTGAGTTATGGCTGGGAAAGCTGCTAAATGTATATAGAATGGATAAAGCAGTCTATAAATTGAAAGGACTCAAAAAGAAGACTTTTGGTCGGAAGCTATGGTTACCAATTGATAATTGGATTCAAAATGTATAATGGTTGTTCTGTGTAAAGAATTATGTTGGATTTCTCATTTTTGTTTTATCCTTGTATGTATTACTCCTGCCAGAAAATAAAAAAATAAAAAAAATAAAGGAATAGTAATTTTTTTTCTTAATTTATTATATAGCATTTTCTTAGATTTTATATATGTAGATTAAAATAAGAAAGAGGACGTACGCCAGTTTTTATTGTTAATGTTTTTCTTTGCAAACACATGCATATATTTTAGTTGTTCACAATTAAATTGTTTTTTTTTCACACAATTTTGAAAATATTGAAAAACATGATTAACAAATGTTGATGTTATTCTGAATATATTATAAAGTCTAAAATATTTTAACATATTTTTATTGTGCATTTTCAAAATGAAAAATATATTTTTACATGCATATTTTTTAAAACCGTTTTGAAAAATGGTAATTTTTATGAAGTATAGTCATGTAGTAGTAAAGTAAGTATATTTTCAGTTCTTTCATTATAAACTTTTAGATTTTTGTCATTTATCATTTTTTTGAAGAAAAGTAAACATTTTAGTACATTTGTTTCTACAGGTTTTTTTAATAAATGTTATATAATTTTATTTTTGTCATAATATTATTATTTGAAAAATATTTGATATATTAAATTTAACAATTTGTTTCACAACTATATTTTTGTATCATATATTTTTTAATTAAACATTGTTATATTGGTTGCACATTTAGAACAATCTTCTTGTAATTTTATATGTTGAAGGTGGTACATCAAAGAAATAAACATTTTAATATATATTAAATATTGAATTTTATGTTTTGTGATAATACATTTAATATATATTTAAAATGTTTGGTACTTTTTTATATTTTTAATTTTTTGTTTCACAATATTGAAATTTACATTTCTTTTTTTACTATTTCTCCATTCTTGTCTAAGGGGAGTTAGTCTTTTTTTTCTTTTTTATCATGCAGCCATTTTTTTCTTCATTTTTGTTTATTAAGAGGATTGCGTTGTTGGAGCCTTTTCCTACAGTTTTATTTATGCCATTTTTTGTCGCTTTCTTTTTGAATGGATTCATGTTTCGATTTATCGACTATGTGTTTGTTCGTTTTGGAGGACCATCTACTCCAAATTAACTGTACGTTATTTTTTATTGTTATGGGTGGGAAATGTTTTTGGTAACATTTGGTTTGCTTGTTTGTTTTTTATTTTTATATTATGTCATATATTTATATGTAAGTTTTAAATTTTTAAATGACATAATTATCATTATTAATTTCAAAAGAGTAGAATTATGTTATTTAAATGTTTTGTCATTTTAAAATGCTTCATTATGTTTGGTATTGTTTTTTGTTTAAAGTTCGGATTTGACTATTGTCTCTAGGTATTCTAGTCCTGTGGTGTTTGGGAATAGCCGAGTTTTGTGTTGCAGGTATTCATGCATTGTTTTTGTTTGCTTACCTAGGGTTTGATTAGGATGGCGGGTGGACGGCCGCCGGCGGTGGCAACAGCCAGACAGGCGGTGGCCATCCGCCCGCAATCGAAACCCAGAAAACCACCAGTCCAACTAGCATTGTGGTTGTGGCCGCAGCGGTGTGATTTTCCGCTCACCAGGCAAGCGGGCGGACTGCAACCGGCGGAAATGTTACTACAATTGCTGCGGATCAGGGCCAAACACCGTCGGCAGGATTATGAGGCCGGCGGTAGCTAGCCTTTCCACTGCGGTGAAAACGTAAAGGAAAGGGTGGCGGAGACATGTCCTGGGGGGCCATTGCAGGCCCCCAATGTGTTGGGTTGTGTGCGTGCACTGGGGGGGTCATTTCCTTGTGCCATGTGTCAGGTACTGTGCAGTGCCTGCCAGGCAGTGCAGGGAGATGCAGAACATGCTCCTTTTAACATTGCAGCGGTGCTGTTGGCAGCAGCTACCGCCTCAATGTTAATCGCCAGAATCCGACCGCTCTGTCGGATTTCGACTGAGGAGCATCCTAATTAGACCAGTGGTTATGCTGTGGTCCTTGTAGGCGGTCTTTTCCCGCTACCATGGCGGTCGGGGAAGTTTTCCGACCACCATTGTAATCGGCCCCTAAGTTTTGGACCGATTTTAGTGAGGGATTGTTCTAGCCTTAGTTCGTGATAGCTCTGTTTTTTTTGGATGGCTTCTATTAGTTTGTGTAAGGTTGCTTTTCCTCTTCCTATTGTGGCTTGGAAGGCATTATGCCATTCTTCTTCAAAATTTCAGAGAATGTCCAGGGATCCTGGTCCTGGATAAAATTGCCTATATAGGTTAGTAGTCAATGGAGGAGCTTGGGTATTTATAGCTTTGCAGTGAGGGTTTAAGGATATACTCCTCCTTAGATAATATGCATAGTTTCTCAATTCAGATCGCACCTTTTTTGACAATTGACTTGTGTTGTCGTAGAGAAAAAATGTTTTTATTGGTTACATGCTTGTTGTTCCAGAAGAATGTTTTTTGTACTCTGGGGGTTCAACAGCCAAAACGTATGTCGCCCTAGATGGTCAATCAGACCAGTGCCTTCTCAAGGCTTATAAATTGTTTAGAAGGTCATAGAACAATTTTTCTTTTGATGCAATGCAACAGTCCTCAATTAAAATACAATAAACACTAAAACTTAAACAGCAGCAAGACGTTCCTTTGTCAATTCCCTGTCATGGTGAGCTAAAAAGGATACGATCGAATGTTAGAAACCATGCTTATTATCTATGGATGAGTATATGTTCAAACCCTCACTGCAAAATTATGCCGTCCTTCTGCTGCAATATTTGTTTTAGCTTTTTGAGCTAGGGTGCCATCATCATTCCACCAGGGGATTTGGAATTTACCTTCCGTGCCCTGACCTATGTAGTCTTCTTAACCAAGTGTCTTCAATGTAGTCAAAGAGGGGTGTTAGTTTTGCTTTATTGGCTTGGTAGAAAGGGCTTTCAAAAAGTATATTATAGTGGTTGGCTACGACTGTTGTTGGTACATAGGGCAGGGCTATTAGTGTTTTGATTTTGTAAGCGAAGGTGCTATTTGTGACATAATCTATATTTAGGGGCCGATTCCGGCAGGAAATTGTTTCACCCGACACTTACCCGTCATTTTTTCCGACCGAATCGTTCACCCGCCGTCCAAATGAGTAAGTACGATGCGAAGTAATAAATCACCAAAACGATTATTTGAAAATCGTTTTACCCGACACGGATCAGTAGGCAAGGAGCCTGGCACAATAGACTCGGACGCGAACAATGCCCCACACCCAAGCACATACACCATGCAACAGACTCGGACGTGAATGATGCCACATAGTCCAGCATTAACACAACCTATTAGACACATACACAAACGATTCCACACAGCCTGGCACATACACTACGTGACAGACTCCGTCTCGTCTCCCTTGAACGTGTTATGGTGCAATTCGGAGCTTGAATACTTTTCGTCCGAATGCTGCAAGGTGCTGGAACTTTTGCCCTTGTACGGTGCGTATGAAAACGCATCGTACTTGCGTGTCCGGAATTTTGTAAGCTGAGCCTCCGTACAATTTGATTTCCATGTTTCGTGAGCTTATTAAGTACTTACATAGTGCATGAATCGGACCAGACGATTTGAGCAGATTTTTCCATGAAAACGCATCGTACTTGCATGTTTGTAGAAAAAAGCTCCAAATACGATTCGATCGGAAGGTAAGCCTATGAATAGCATTAGGAAGGCATTTTTTCCAGAATCGCAATCGGCCCCTTAGAGTAGATTTTTGGAGATGTCTCCAGATACTTTGGTTGAAGTGATAATAGCAACCTTGTATTGCAGTGTGTGGGTATATTTTAAAATTGACTAAGCATGGGCGAATTTTGTGGACTTGCGATCCGCAAACTCTCGCAAAATGGCAAAAACATCTTTGAGTTCACGAAAAAATTTGCAAACTCGTGGATTTGCACAAATTATATACTAGAGTACTGTTTCTACTTTCTACTGGCTAATCAGTAAGTGCTAGCTCGTTGGGCAAATGTATAGTGCTTTTCCTAAACTGCAGCTGCGTAAAGGGCCAGAAGATTTGTCTCCAGTGACCATGTGTGCCTGTAACTTTACCACAGCGGCAAAAGGCGCCGAGGTCCCCTGAGGGAGCTGTCCATCATAGTTGGGAAAGGGCGGGAAGATGTTTCATACCGCTAGTGTGTGGTGGGCGGGGCCAAAAGGGTGGGGCTTCTATGCATGTTCACATGGCTCTTGTGTAGGGTCAGAGAGCGAGCAGGGCAGCAGATGTGGAGAAAGCAGCCTCCTGGTTACAGGAAATACACGGGTGTTGCGCTCGAGAAACTCATGGATGCAAAGACCTCCCTCAAGTATTACAGCTACATTTTGGAAAACAGATATGGGGATAAATCACACTTGCCCAGCTTCGACCATGCTCACTAATTTTTTGGGCTGATTAAATCGTTGCTGAATTTGAGCTTCAACTCGGGCATGTGCGAAATCCATCCGCGAGCGGATTTGCGGATTTTTCAGCAATTTCGCAAGATTGGCGGATCACGAAATTGCCGAAAATCCACAAATTCCGCGAGTGGAACGGATTTTCCGCCCATACTTAAAACTGACTGAATCATTGCTTGTTCAAGGTCGATTATTATTTTTTGTAGGAAGTAGTTGTCGGTTTGTTGTTTTATTATTATTATTGTAAGATGTTCTATGTAGATAGTATTTTGCTTGTTGGGGAGTAGTGCATATATGAAGGAGATATTAGTTTCTTCATGTTCTCCATGGATGGTATAGAGTTGGTAAAAAGGCAAGGGGCAAACTTTAAATGTACCATCCATCATCCATGTTTCATAATATTGTTTAACTTTTGAATGTTGGTGGCAAAGATGATAATTCGTTTTTCATAACTGTTATTGTCATAAAGAATTAAATGAATTTTTGATTTGTGTGTGACTATGTATTCTTATAGAATTTCAATTTCTGCAAAAGATTGTAGGGTGGGTGGTTTTTGAGCAGTAGATCTTTTATTTCTGGCTATTAGGCGTTTTAGAGTGGGGATGGATGATAGTTGTCATGTTACATGTTCAGGAACCCTAGTTAGTGAGTTTTTCAATATTTGGGCATAGGTTTGTTGGGAGCTGGTGCTTGCTTATTTGATGGTTTCTAAAGCATCTCTCACCTCGATTTCTCTGACATTGGGGAGATTGTTGTATTCCCTGACATTAATGACATTTGTTTAGACTGTTGTTGCTCTCCCATAGCAAGAATTGGAGAAATATTTACTACATTTCCAATGGGTTTTGTTTCATGTTATTTTTCCTTGCGTGTAAGCATAGCCCATGTAGCACAGACGTATATTTCCCTTTTGTGAGGTGGTGAATGCTGCTCCTTCTGTCATTTTTGTTTGTATATCTGTGAATATATTTATATATGTATTTAATAATTTTTAAGGGGCTCATTAGGATGGCGGGCGGAAGCACCTCTGCGATGCTGGCGGAAAATGTCATTTTATGCCCTCCAGCAGCGGTCCTCGCACCCTCCATATTACAATGCCCAAACCTTGTCCATTTACCATATGCCGGAGTGCGACGTGAACCACCATAAAAATTCACCCACCACCACAGTGGTAGGAGGCAATAGAAACCCATCACCATGCGGAATGACATCCCGTTCGCCGTACAAATCAGGATGCCCCAAACAGCCCATCACACTGCAGTGGAGAAACCACCCAAATGGAGACGGTGGAAGCACGACATTGGAGCGCAAAACCTGACTCACGGTCCCGTCAACCCAGTCAGGACTGCATGGATCCAGCTTTACAAGCCTTTCCAGTGCTGTACCTGATCCACTACCAGGAAATAATGAACCATCGCAGACAACGCCACAGGTACCCAATCACACAACTCCGCACACAAACACAACACACAACTCCTGGGCTGATATATGGTTTCTGTCCACATCAGACACTCTGGCTGGGGGGGTATTACTCCATCTTGCACAGCTTTGGGACAAGGGGGCCTGTTGGGAGTTGTAGTGCTGGCCTCCCACCCACACACACCCTTCCCTGTGAATATGGCTACCTACCTATAAGTTTGGTTGGGGATGTACAATGGCTGCCACATGCATCTGGCTGGGGAGGAGTACTCCATCTTGCTCAGCTTTGGAGCAAGGGGGCTGGTGGGAGATGTAGTGCTGGTCATAGCCATCATAGGCTATGATGGCTATAATTGTGTACTGTGTTTTTAAAATAATCGAATGTAGCATCCTCTATCAAATACAAAATAAAAGAAGAGAACATTTCTTCATAAGCAATTGGAGTTTCTAATGAGTTTTTCTTGGGAGATTATTTTGTTTGATCATGAAGGAAACTAATACTGAGAATTATTAATTCTGTTACATTTCAAACGACAATTTATAATTTGGGTATGTGCTGAGCCTTTTGAATCTGATATTATAGGAGTCGATGTTGTATCAGTGATCCCTTTATAAGTATATATCAAGGAACAACATGTTCCTGAGGACAATGTATGGGATACTTATGCACAATGGCAATGGTCATGGGTAAAAGTATGTCGAAAGAGAAAAAAGAACACAGGCATGTGCGGCAGCAACACGCCATAAGAAGTCAGTTCTCTTTTCCCTTCACAAGGGTGAGTAACCAGCAATTACAGATCCTATCAGCTGCTTATCTAAGTCATTGAACCATAGCCTATATTGCTAATTTCCTATCAATTTAGTTTCTCCTTAATAGCGCCCAGCTCGCTCCATGTGAGTAACTACTCTTTTTCTTAAAACTCGGTTCTGAGTCACTCCCGTTATTGATGTGCACATCACCACTCTGGCAGTTTATTGTTTTTCCTTTAGATAAACCTTTTATCATGCAGACTATTTTCTCTACAGTTTCTCTCTCTCTCTAGTCGATATAGGGCCATATGTAGGAGATCAAATACCGGCCTGTAACAGACAATTTCGGCCGTTACCGACCGGTATTTGGGTTTTGTAATGTAGGGGGCCTTTGATTGACAGAATCGGTAAATTTACAGATTCGGTAAATTTACGGAATCGGTAAAATACCGAATCGGTAAATTTACCGATTCTGTAAATCAATGTGTAGGTGCCCTTAAGAATTTGTTATTTACCACCCAATACTATTGGGTGGTAAATAACGAATTCCTGTATACATGCACATCTGTGCATGTACACCTGTGCCATGTGGCACACATACCTGCCCTAAGGGCATGTATGTGTGTCACATGGCACACAAGCCAGAAACAGGGGTGCAACAGGGTGTCAAAGTGACACCCTGTCGCCCTTGGCAATTCGATATTTTTACCGAATCGGTATTTGCCATTGATTCCTATGGGAATACCGAATCGGTAAAATTTGGTATTTATGAATCGGTAAATCTGATTTACCTACATCTAGCCCTTAGTCATTTTTGATTATTTTATTACAGGTGGCCCTGATTGTTATGGCCTGATGAGACCTTCTACTGAATGTGAGATAGAAACATCATTGACACATCCTTAAAATGGATCGTTTCAGCCCCTTCTAATGTGTCAGAAGGCTGTTGATAATTATTGTATACTTACTGAATTATCTCTTTTGTACTTTATAAAACCCTACTGTATGTCACAAATTGTCACACTTTGATATGTAGGTTCTAAGTTCACTTGGGACACTGAACACTTTCTTTATTTACATAATAATACAGTTGCAATACTTGAATGAACAGCATTTGGACTCTAATTTATGTTCTGTATAATTCTTTTCCTCTTTTGACATACATTTACCCAAGTGTATTGCCATTGTGCATAGCTGTAATTATGTACCGCATACATTGTCTGCAGGAACCATTGTTCCATGATATATAATAGGTACCTTGGTTCCTTGTGAGTAGGGTGGCCCTTGTTTACCCGAATGCAGTACTTTAGAAGCAGTCATCATTGAACATTGAGGAAATAACAATCGTAACTATTGTAGAAAATTTCACCCAAAGCTTCACACTGTTTCATTGCAATTAAGGAACACTGTGTATTGCACCCAATACATATAAACAAATAAACATAACACAACTTATTTAACTATTTACAAATAGAGTCTTGTGCACAACCGCTTTAAACACATGCAGAGATATATTTTCACCAGCAAGCACAAAATAAAGTGATATCAGCAAGCATTTTAGAATACCTTTAGTGGAAAAGATTACAGCCAAATATGTGCAGAGTAATAGTTGCGTCAACAACGTTTCAACCCTCTCAGGGTGGTGGGATCTCATCAGGATTAACAATGGCAGGGGTCTGTGGAAGAAATGGTTTACTATTAAAAGCAAATCAATGATTTATAATAATGAATGTTCTATAGAGCAATCAAGTACACAGTGGCTTGTTTCGGAACTGTGAGAATCCTGTCTAGTGTCTGGCAGTTCCATGATAGATGGCCATCAGAGATAGGCCTAGAGCAGGGGTTTTCAATCTGTGGGGCGCGACCCACAGGGGGGGTCGTGGAGTCCTGGGAAGGGGGTCGCAGACTGTCATTTTACCTTAGTGGCGTCGGGCTGATTAAGGGTGCTCACGGCGGAGGAATAATTCACACCGATGGGTGAAAAACAACAAAGCCTCATTAACAAGTAAAAGGTCTTTTAAAGATCTGTGAAGTACTCGGGTGCAGTGCGGCTTTGTGTGTGTCCCTGAAGGTGTTTCAGCTGGGCTCACATACACGAGGGGGGGAGAGCTAGGGGCAGGGGAGGGTTGCTGGGGGAGGAGGCTGTAGCCCTTTGAGTTCCATGGACGTTGCATGCCTGGAGCTGTGGGTCCCGCCTGTAAAGCACAAAGCACGAACCCTCATGATACCTGGAGCCTGTGCGGAGGAATGTGCCTGAGAGTTTGTTCTTCATATTGAGATGTTGTTACAGCCGGTCTGCCACCCCCCAACCCCCGCCCTCAGCAGGGAGGCACAGGAATGCCCTCCCATGAGAGAGGAAGAAGAAGGAAGAAGACACAGAGAGATACTGGCCCTCTCCCCCTCCCATGAGAGAGGCACAGCAAAGGTGGGTGGATGAATGGATGAAAGGGTGGATGGATGAAGGATGAATGTATGGATGTAAGGATGAAAGGGTGGATGGATGAAGGATGGATGTAAGGATGAAAGGGTGGATGGATGAAGGATGGATGTATGGATGGATAAAAGGTTGCATGGATGAATGATGGATGGATTGTGAAAAGGTGGGTGGATGAATGATGGGTGAATGGATGGATGAAAGGGTGGATAGATGAAGCATGTATGTATGTATGTATGGATGGAAGGATGAAAGGGTAGATGGATGAAGGATGGATGTATGGGTGGATAAAAGGTTGCATGGATCATGATGGATGGATGGATGTGTGAAAAGGTGGGTGGATGAATGAAGGGTGGATAGATGGATGGATGAAAGGGTGGGTGGATGAAGGATGGATGGATAAAAGGGTGGATGGATGAAGGATGGATGTATGGATGGAAAGATGAAAGGGTGGATGTATGGATAAAAGGTTGCATGGATGAATGATGGATGGATGTGTGAAAAGGTGGGTGGATGAATGATGGATGGATGGATGGATGGATGGATGGATGGATGGGTAAAGGATGGATGTATGGATGCAAGGATGAAAGGGTGGATGGATGAAGGATGGATGTATGGATGAAAGGATGAAAGGGTGAATGAATGAAGGATGGATGGATGGATTTGTGAAAGTGTGGGTGGATGAATGATGGATGGAGGGATGGATGGATGTGATGAGGTCTAACAGGCGCATTTATGGTTGTCGATAGTTGTTGATGATGAGGAGTACCAGTTTGTAGCAACATTTGTTGGAAGGTGCTCCTTAAGCCTAAAAAGGTTTTACAAGGGGATCTCGGCATCATAAAGTTTGAAGACCTCTGGCCTAGAGATATCCTCTAGGAAATCAATGTCCAAGGTGCGCAATTACCTGAATAATAGCGACGCTCATATTGAAGTGCACGGTCGGCGTCTGTTGCCGACTGCCAGAGATATGCACTCTGGAATGCCTCTGACAGACAGAACTTAGCTTCATCTGGGGATACAAACATTGAATTTTTATATCTATGATTGTGCATATTTGAAAACTGTTGTCTCCTATTTGTATCAACCAATCACCTTGTTCAGCTGATTTACAATTTCACTTTCTGCCTTTTTCCTGGGTTTGGTTTGATTACACACCTGGGGTTTTGTTCTTCTCATCTATTCACTGAACAACACCCTATTTTTTGTACATTGTATACTTACTTACGAATAAAACTCAGTTTGGCTGAACCTTGTTACATACTGGCAGAGTTATTATTTTGCCTTTTAATTGCTTGTAACTTTATTGTTTTTCCTAGATTCAGTCTGCCCAGAAATACGTGTGACGTTTATGAATTTCATTCTGAATGAGTTCCATGTGAATGCCTATTTCTAGAATTACTTGAAAACATTGTTCTCATGGACATAAGGGTTGCTCTTATTGCTTTACTTAAATAGTAATAGTTGCAGAATACAGTTATCCAGCAGCACTGCCAAGAAGTATTCACAAGGCACAACTTACAATTGGAAGCATGTAAAACCTTTTTTTGATAGGATGTAGAACTGAATGATGCAGCAGAAACTAGGTGCAACAGAGTATCCCCCCTCTACAGCACCTTTGGGAGAACCTTAATCAACTGCAGTCATCAGAATACCAGTAGCCTGTGACAATTTCAATGAGTTGGTTAATCACTGTGTAAAATGCCACATGTTTGTTGCGGTACAAATGTGTTCTGTAGGTCCATGTTCCCTTCTACTGTTCTCAGGTTGTATACTTATACATCACAAACAATGTACTATTGAAATAATCATCATTTATCAGTTGGGAAAAAACAACTATAAAGATTATTGATGTCTGCATGTGTTAATAGGTCTGTCACTGACTGTACGGGTTTTTGAATGGGTTTATGACAGTGTGTGGGTGTGTCAGTACCGGTGTGAATGACTCTGTAGACGTGAGAGTACATGTATGAGCACCTGTATGGGTTTGTTTGTGACCCTTAAGTTAAATTAATAATGAATATATTTATACCTTTACAAGCACATTTTAATAACATATTAGAATACAATTTAAACCAAACAATTAACATAACATACCTTATATAACTATTGACAATTTCAGAAGCACACTTAAACATGAACTTTTGATTAACTACTGTAGAAAGCCATGTGCTTACAATGCTGCTGTCTATTTACTTTCCTTCTCCAAATTTGTAACAGAGAAGTGGCAGCACTCCAACAAAAACAATATATTGAGAGTGTGGTTGGTAAAATGTTTGCTCTGAAGGGCAAAATATTTATTTTGATACTAAACAGAATGAAAACACTGTATAAAACAGTGTTGACTATGAAGCACCCCCAACCCCAAAAGGGGAATCAATAAAAGTAACATTTGCAAAATGTTGAAAGGAGAATTGAAGCGTATGTCTACTACTGACCCCTTTCTTTAATGAGGAAAGTTACTGACAAGAGAAAAAATTAATGTATGCAGTTGAAACAATTGGCTGGTGTTGTGAAGTAAAAGACAGTAGTCCCAGTGCAGAAGAAGAGATGGTTCCTAGAAATGTAGAATAAGACATAGGTGAAGATATAGCCATGCTTCTGAGTATAAATGGGAGTGCAGTAGTATTTGTAGAATTTGTCAAGGAATACATTGATACCCATGGGACCCCGTCCATGTGCTTACAGTGCTGCTGTCTATTTACTTTCCCTCTGCAAATATTGGGGTGAATTAATACTGGTGTCATTGTCATGTTGAGCATAAGTGCTTGTTGTGAAATTTAGGAACACGAAGTTGGTTTCTAACTCCGAGTTGTGCAAAATATCCATGGAGTCACTTACATTACTTTTTGAGAGAAGCACACTCTAACATTAAAGGTATCATTCACAGAGCTTCAGAAAGGGTTTAAAGGTAGAGTTTTGTATGTACCTTTAGATGTTAAATGCAATATTGAACCTGTGGGTGTAGAGAGAGATTTGGAAGAACTGCTTGTTATTCTTGTGAATGGTTTGCCCATGAAAAAGAAAAAAAATCTGTCATTAACTTGTGGATGTAAATGAGGTAAAGAAAGCTACGTTATATCTTAAAGACAATAACGTGTACTATAAAGATGTAGATTTTGTCTAAAATGGAAGTTGCATGGAGGAAGGAATGTTGCCTTCAAGTAGGCAGTTTGATAAAGTGGATAGAAGTAGATCCGAAAAAATATAGGAGCATTACAATATCCATCCACTACATTCAAAAGAGTTTATTGGGGATGCCATTGCACTATATCATATGAAATAAGCTAAAAGAGCTCCAATGAGTGTCTGGGGAAAGGATTAGAGACTCAATATTTTCCTCAACTATTTCAAACTGGACTAGGTGGATGGTATGATGATCACCCTATGCAAATGCCTGCAGTGGAGTACAATTCCACAAGATTATATTTTGAGGACCCTCGATTTTATATTTCATATGCATTCTGTCTGTTGCTTGAAACAAGTTGCTTCTTCTAAGTTCTCTTTGGGAAAAAAAGAAAAAGTATAAACTGTTATAAACTCCTTCTTAAAAAATATCAGTACTTTTAACAAGCATTATAAATGTACTCCAGAAAATCCTTCCAGCAATAGTGACACTGTTTCTGACTAACGCTGAATTTCAACCTGGGTTAAATCATACTCACTGAGAAGGGCCTTCTTTATGGTGGGGTACCTCAAACTCTTCCCCTTCTTAAGAGCCAGCACGTTGTCCCTCCTATCACCACAAATATGACTCTAAAGGCACCTCTACAAAACTTCTCAGAGATCCTCTGTACCTCTACCGCTACTTCTTATGCCAGCAAAGTATGTACAAAGCATTTTACAGGTCGCAAACGGCCCATCACACTTGCAACTGGTATAATTCATTTTGTCATGTACAGAATGCGAAATGCAACTTGGTAACTTGTTACCAAATCTCATTTAGCTTTTGCGATTTGGTATTAGGAAGGGGCGTGTTTTAGGGCGTCCCTTCCTAATACCGAGTAGCACTGGTATGTATGAATGTTTTGCGACCAGGAATGTAGTCACAAAACATATGCAGTTACCACCAACTTCAAGTTATTGGTAACCCATTTAAAAATTCGAAGAGATCCCCAAGGGACCACTTCCCCTTCGTGAATGTGGGATCCAACATTTTTTCAGAGCAGGCAGTGGTCAGTGGTCCAATGGACCACTGCATAATCTTAAAAAATGAAAAGGTTGTTTTTTATTTTTATTTTTCAAATGCATCCTGTTTTCCTTGAAGGAAAATGGGCTGCTTTACAAAAAACATATTGCTTTATTTAAAAAAAGCAATCACAGACATAGTGGTCTGCTGATTCCAGCAGGCCACCATTCCTATGATTGTAGCCATTCAAAATGGGTTGCAAATTGCGACCCGCCTCATAAATATTGATGAGGCCTGTCCATTTGCGATACACTGCAAATCGCTAACAGTGTGAAACACACTGAAGTACATCGCACTTTGAGATTTACTAATAGCGAATTGCTAAAATTTGCTATTAGTAAATCGCAAACACGCAATTTCATACAAGTCTCTGAATGTATGAACTCTTCTGCACTGGATACAGTAGTGGTACTCCCACCATATTTGTTAGACTATAACAGCTTTTTGGCCTCCAAGTGCACCTCCTTGACACTCTTCAGCATTTCTCTAGTCTGTACCCAGCTGGGCCAGCTGCAGCATCAGGCTCAGCCTGTATGTCCTTGAGGTCCTCGGGGTACTGGGTTAGGGAGAAGACAGTACTTCCTGCACTATATTCAATGGAGATGTCTTTCTCTGGGGATCCCCTCTCTCCTCTGGAGACGTTATCAACTCATTTTTCCACTCCTCTCCTCAATCTGAAACTCCCTGCCCTTTGGGGCTCTCATTCTGAGGTCAACTACAATCAGGGTTCCCCCTTTTCAAGAGTGAGGAAGTAGTCCTCTGCAAACTCTTCTTGTGGGGCAGGTTGCATTCTGCACATGACTCCCTAGGCTCCAAGGGCGAACTAGAACTTGGACGTACCCATGAGTGGGTGTATGTATGGTGTTATGGGTGTGTGAGTGAGTGAGGCAGTCACTTTCTGGCTATATGAGTGATGGGTACATAAGTACTTTTCTATGAGTATAACTGGTTCTGTAATTGCCTGCCTCACTGGGCGAATGTGTATAAATGACATACTATAAGCAAACACTCACCTCTAGCTTCAAATGCATTCATTGATACTAGCATAATAAAATGAATATACATTCAGCATAGGAATTCCTCTTTCTCCTTTCCTGCTCACTGTATTTTTTAGTTAATATTCTCTTATACGCACCCATCTGTTTTCCTTTCTAGTAAACTGTCTGGAAGCTACACATTTTCTTTCACTTTACATTCACTCACTATTTATTTTCTAAATATACTTTTATATATGACATACCTGTAAAAGCTCTTTTCTGTTCTCTAAGTTTTATTTCTTTGTCTGGTAACATCTGTTTTCATTTAAAATCTCCAGTCAAAACTGCTGCAAACAACCTCCTCTCTAAGTAGAAAAGAGGCGAAAATGGCTACTCCTAACCATGTGCTATAAGGTATGCTGCTCTAGTTAACAAATCACAGGATTACTTTCATCTTTCTTTTTTATTATACCACTTCTAAATGGTATGGATTTCTTGAACCTTTTTCATGTTTCCTGCAAAGAAGCCCAATTTGGCTGGGTTTTTCCATGAATCAATGGATAGACGGCAATGCTCAGCATGGCACCCCAGAGTAACTTTGTGGCGAGGTTCACGGATTTACATTGGGGGCCACGCTGAGCACCGCGACAGCTCTGTGGATCTTGCGAGCGACTAAAAATAATGTATGTTACTGCCCAATTAATAGACTTGAACATAATTTAAAACATACACACAGGATCTGGAAAGCTGTCACCTGATCCATTCAATTAGTATGCAAGCAACCTTTCAGCCCCGTGGACCATTTCCCGAGATATAAACTGGTGGTCTCAACTTTTCTCTCAGGTTGAGGCCAGCCAATCACGGCCTAGCTGTGGCATGTGGATCCATGAAAACAACACGGGAGGATCTGTGAAGGGTATGCATCTCTAGATATACAAAATTGGTTTTGAGTTAATAGCTCTAAAACTATTGATTTACACAAAATAACAAAAAGCATGTTTTCTGGACCAAGAGATAACTTTCTGCCAAATTTGTTTGAATTCAGTTCAGTGGTTCAGGCTGTAGTTTGTTCAAATGTTAGGATGGCTAATCCTCATACTGTGTATTAGAATTGACCCAATATATGTAGCATGTTCAGTCTTTATTTTGATTTGCTTTATGGAATTGCACAAGTGTGAACTTCCATGATTTTATTTTTCTTGTATAAATTGGTATGACTTGTTGTAATACTGTTTTAAACATTAAGAAGTTCTTGGTATCTGAATCCATTTACCTTGAAACAACTTGATTAAGCAGAACTAATGACAGTTAACATATGCCTGCTATACCCGCTTTACAGTTGGCAATTTGCATAGGAAACCATTGATCAGCAGGACTAATGACAGTAACCATGTGCCTGCCACACCCGCTTTACAGTTGGCAATTTGCATTTCTGTTAAACCTCCCCATCCACATGAAACCTATAAAAGGCTTGAAAGCAGAATGAGACGTACTTGCACTCGTCTTCACGACTCCCCACTCACCTGATTTCCTTTGAGTTCCCGCACCGCAGGCAGCATTCTTCCTCATTGGTTCCAGTTAGTTCTTGGTGGTGTCCAGGACAACGGCACAACTTCCTCCTTCGTTCCGTCTAGGAAATAACTGCGGCCTGCAACAAAGAAAGAAAAAGCAGCACTCTGTCAAGTTGATAATTTACCACTTTTGCGCTCACAGAAGAAATGCTCTAAGGTTCATTAAATAATAGTTTCTTTATATTTCAAGAGTGAGACGAATAAGACTTTTCAAAGTAAAGAGAGACAGACTCATTTCCTACTCAGAAATAAGTGGACATTTTCTGCTGAAACTTATTTTGTGTTGTATTACTTTTATTTTATGATATTCTTGAAGACAAGAGAAAGGTGTTTTGTTAGTAAGTGTTTCAAGGAACATTTGATTTTCAGTTATTTGTGTGTTATGCTGAGGACACTAATCAATATCAAACTATAGCAGAAATGCTACAGAATCTGCAGGTAGAAAAGCAAAGATTGAAAGAAGAAAATACAGAGTTGCGTAATGAGCTAATAGTATACAAACCTAGGGAGTCTTCATGGGACAGTCCCTTTCCTAAAGCCTTCAAGATCACTGCAGAAACCGGTGCTAGATCAAAAACGGCAAACACTTTCATGGCATCTGATGCAGCATCATCACCAGTACATGTAACAGTAGTGGTTCCTAATGTTGTACCTTTGGCTGCACTGGAACGTTTCTTTGGTGATAGTGCTAAGTTTAATGTCTTTATTAGTCTGTGCCAACTGCATTTTATTTGTAAGCCACAAGCTTTCCCTACCGATGCATTCAAAGTGGCCTTTGTGCTGTCCTATTTGAGGGACACAGCCACTAATTAGTCTATCCCATACATAGATAGGAATGACCCCATCTTGTAAAATTGTCAGTCGTTTAAAGCCACCATGACCAAACTGTTCGCTAAGCACACATACGTTCAGGTCAACGATAACGAGTTATTGAATATAAAACAAGGAAGTAAGGACATGTTAAGTTATTTAACCACCTTTAACAGGTTACTGCCGGAGACCCAATGGCCAGAGGAAATATGCACTTCCCTACTCTATAGGGGATTGCGGGATGGTTTGAAAGACGCTCTCACACATATTGTTGAGTTACCAGAAGATTAGTCAGACTTCCTAGATTAAGTGGTAAAGCTAGATGATCGCCTTGGAGAACATAAGGGGCAAAGATCTAGAATAGATAGTAGAATGATTGTGGTTAAGACTGACAAGATAGATGTTGAAAGCAAATTACGATAACTGATGCAGATAGGAGGGATCAAGGGACCATTATCTGCGGAAGAAAAGGATAGGAGACGTAAATTAAATCTATGCTTATATTGTGGTCGGTTTGGACATTTTGCCAGAGATTGCTCTTTTAAAACAAAAGTACCGAAAAAGAATAATTCCACAGCTTTCCGTTAATACAGAGCAGGAAAACTAAAGAGCTCATTAGGAATGGAGGTTGCCTTGACGATAGACAGGGTTTCACAGATCTCCCAACATTTAGCCAACACAGTAGCTCGTATACCCAGACATTTCATCATTCAGGTGACATTAATTTTAAGTACACACATCAGACATTCAGTTCCAGTTCTTTTAGACTCTGGAGTGACAGGAAACTTCAGATATCCGATTAGCACAAAAATTACATCTTTCCTCAGTATCTAAGGCACAACCAGAACCAGTTTGTGCTGTTGATGGTCTGCATTGTCATCTGGATTAATAACTAATCAGACTTGTCCCATCACTATGGTCTGTCAGAATGGTCACACAGAAATAATAAGCTTTGACCTCATAGACACACCCACCTTTGGACTTATTTTAGGTGTACCATGGTTGATGATGCACAATCCAAAAATGAATTGGGATTTAAGAACAGTGACTTTAGACTCTTTACATTGCCGGTCACATGGTTACCAGGAAGCACACATTGACTCCATAACGATGTTATGTTACATTGTGCCACCACCACAACACCTTCTACTACTATACCTAATGAATATCAGGAGTTTAAAGACGTTTTTGACCCTGTAATAGCTACTACTCTACCCCCCACATAGATCATACGATTGTCGTATAGATTTAATCCCAAGAGCTCTGCTTCCCAGTAGTAGAGTGTACATTCTTTCATAGGAAGAAACACAATACCTACAAAGTTATTTGGATGGTCTATTGTCCTTAGGCTTTATCCGACATTCTACGTCCCCCATCTCCACACCACTATTTTTCGCCCCAAAACAGGATGGGGGCTTAATAGGGTGCATTGACTATCGCAGGTTGAATAAAGCCATTATTATAAATAAGTATCCATTACCATTGATCCCAGTCTTACTTGACCTGGTGCGTCATACCACTGTGTACACTAATTTGGACCTTGGAGGGGCGTATCATCTAATATGGGTCTAAGAGCATGATGAGTGGAAGACAGCATTTATATTCAAATACACTGCCATGCCCTTTGATCTGTGTAATGCCCCTACGGCCTTTCAATATTTTATTAATGAGGTCCTATTTATTTATTTATTTTATTTTTTAAATTTGTAAGGCGCAACAGCTACCCAAAAAGTCTTTACGTGCCTTCTAAACCTAGCATGGTTTTCCTCCTTTCGAATGAAGGGAGGGAGTGCGTTCCAGAGGGATGGTTCAAGGTGGGCAAAAGATCTGCCTCCCATTTTTGCCAGTTTGAATCTTGGTACGCAGAAGTTGGCAGCTGATTGTGAGCGAAGTTTTCGCTTGGGAATGTAAGGATGAGCCAACGCTAGAAGGTATTTGGGTGCAGTACCAGCTTTGATTCTGAACATGTAGTTCAGGGCTTTGAAACGGATTCTACTTTCTACCCTGAGCCAGTGGAGTTCACAGCGGTAGCTCGAGACTCCCGAATTTTTGGGGATTCTGCACAATAGTCGAACAGCTGCGTTTTGGACAAGCTGTAGTCTACTGACTACAGTTTTGTTGGAACCAAGGTACAGAATATTGCCGTAGTCAAGCCGTGATGTTATGAGGGCATTGACTACAGTTTTTTGAGTGGAGGAAGGCAGCATCCAGAGGATTTTCCTCAGCCATTTGATGATGGTAAGGCATAGGCCGACAACTTTGCTGGTCTGTTGGTTCATGGAGAGGGAGCTATCCATGATGACTCCCAAATTACGTACTTGAGTAACTGGGGTCGGAAGATTGCCCATTTGGTTGGGCCAGTGTGAGGGATTCCAGAGATCTCGTTGTTTCCCTAAGAGAAGAATCTCTGTTTTGTCTCCGTTAAGCTTTAGTTGATTTCTTGTCATCCAATTCAGGATATTTTGAAGCCCTAATTTGAGGAGAGACGGAGATGATGGGCAAGATTCTGATAGGGAGAAAATAATTTGGGAATCATCTGCGTAGGTCATGAGGGTAAGTCCGGATCTTTCCGCTAGGTCGGCCAGGGGTATGAGGTAAAGATTAAAAAACAGAGGGCTCAAGATAGATCCCTGTGGCACTCCGTAGCGAGATTCTAGACATCTGTGTAATAGTGTGCATAGATGACATTTGCATTTATTAAAAAAATGAAGAAGTACATGTGCGGTGTTGAAAAAATTACAAGAAAACACATATTTGCGAAATTGGAGAAGTGCATATTTAATACTGATACTGTAGAATTGTTAGGGTATTGTTTGTCACCAGGTGGCATAACGATGGATCCAAAGATAGTGAGAGCCATGTTGGATTGGCCAGAACTGACATCTGTTAAGGAAGTACAAAACGTGTTGGGATTCAGCAACTTTTATAGGTGTTTTATCCCTCAGTTTGCAGAAACTGTTGTGCCTATCACTAAACTGTTGCAAAAAGGACAGGCTTTTTCTTGGACAGACAAGGCAGCTCAAGTTTACTTCAGCACCATTACTGAGGCATCCTGATCCTGAGCTCCCTTTGTTTGAGGAGGCGGATGCGTCACAGGTTGCAGTGGGAGGAGTTCTCTCCCAGAGGGATTCACAGGATGGGCAACTACATCCTGAAGCGTTTTACTCCAAAAAACTACTCCCTGCTGAGCAGAACTATACGGTGGCTGAGAGGGAGCTACTAGCAATTAAACTAGTCTTTACAGAGTGGCAACATCATTTAATTGGAACTCGATATACTGTGACCATTTTTAGTGATCACAAAAATGTGCAATTCTTCAGTTCTGTCAAGGCACTTACACCTAGTCAAATGCGATTGTTAAATTTCTACAGCGCATTTGACTTTGTCATTACTTACAGGCCAGGTTCAAAACAAATCCAATCAGATATTCTGTCATGTTATGGGCATACAGCTGACTTAAGGAAAGAGATGGAACGCCCTCCTATTGTTAATCCTCAGAAAATTGTAGCACCTATTGTACAACAAAGTTTCATTACTTTGATGCGGGAACACATTAAGTTAAATATACAGGAATGGTTAGCAAATCCCTAAAAGACAATTCAGCATGGATTATTCTACCATAATAGTCTTTTATTCGTATCCACTACCGAACTGCAAAATAAAGTGTTATCATAGAATCATAATTCAGCCTTAGCAGGTCATAGCAGATATCAAAAGACCTTAGATAATTGTAAGAAACAATGTTGGTGGTCCTCCTTGTCAAAAGATGATCAAAACTACGTAGCATCTTGTCCCATTTGTGAAAGAATTAAATCTTTACATAAAGCACCAGTAGGTTTATTACAACCTTTATCTACTCCTCCAAGCCTGTGGCATTCTATTAGTTTAGACTTTATTACTAATTTACAGTAGCCAATGGGTACACCACCATCCTTGTGGTTGAGGATTATCTGTCAAAAATGTCACATTTCATTCCATTGCTTAAAATACCAACTGCAGTAGAATTTAGTAACGCTTTTATGACTAATATTGTCCGTTTGCATTGCCTGCCATCTAAGATTATTTCCGACCGTGGCAGTCAGTTCACGTCTAGGTTTTGGAAAGAACTCTGTAAAAGCCTAAAAATGGAAATAGCCCTATCTACTGATGACTGACATTACTAGTGAATGGGATAAGGTCTTGCCATGAGCGGAGTTCATTTATAACAACAATGTTCATTCTGCAACACATTGTACACCGTTTTACTTCTTAAATGGATATCATTCCAAGGCATTGCCAATTTCTGTAGAGTCTTCCCTTATACCTGCAGTCACTGATCGTTTGCAAAATTTACTGGACATCCAAGAAAAAGCCAAAACGTAAAAACACAAAAATTCCCCTCCATGTTCAAACATTGGAGATAAGGTCTGGTTATCCACCAGGAATCTTAATATTGTAGACCACAGAAAATTACAGCCACGTTATATTGGACCATTTTCAATAAATAAACTCTTAAACCCTGTTACAGTTCAATTGGATTTACCCCCTGAATACCCTGTACGCACCACCTTTCATGTCTCTCTGTTAAAAACGTACAATCCTGAAACTAGGAGAGAACCCCACCTCCACCCATTCCCATTGACGGACATCTAGAATATGACGTTAGGCGTATTCCTGATGCTAAAAGAATTCAAGGTCGGCTCCATTATTTAATAGCCTGGAAAGGTTTTTCCAATGCAGAGAATTCATGGGAACCAGTTTCCTTTGTTCATGCCCCCAAATTGGTTTGACAGTTCCATCTACGATGTCCACAAAAACCACACCCTGTTGGGCATTCTTTGAGAGGGGCAACTGTTAGGGCTTGCAACATAAACATGGCTAATCCTCATACTGTGTATTAGAATTGACCCAATATATGTAGCATCTTTCAGTCTTTATTTTAGTGTGCTTTATGGAATTGCACAAGTGTGAACTTTCATGCTTTTATTTTTCTTGTATAAATTGGTATGGTTTGTTGTAATACTGTTATAAACATTAAGTAGTTCTTGGTGTCTTAAAACAATAACTTTTTTCAGCAGAACTAATGACAATTAACATTTGCCTGCCACAACCGCTTTACATTTGGCAATTTGCATTTCTGTTAAACCCCCACCCATATGAAGCCTATAAAAGGCTTGAAAGCAGAATGAGACGTGCTTGCGCTCGTCTTCATGACTCCCCACTTACCTGATTTCCTTCGAGTTCCCGCGCTGCAGCCAGCATTCTTCCTCATCAGTTCCAGTCAGTTCTTGGTGGTTTCCAAGGCAGTGCCATGACGTCCTCCTTCGTTCCGTCTAGGAAATAACTACAGGCCTGCAACAAAGAAAGAGAAAGCAACGCTCTGTCAAGCTGATAATTTACGACTTCTGCGCTCACAGAGGAAATGCTCCAAGGTTCATTAAATAATAGTTGCTGCATATTTCAAGAGTGAGACAAATAAGACTTTTCAAAGTAAAGAGAGACAGACTCATTTCCTACTCAGACATAAGTGGACATTTTCTGCTGAAACTTATTTTGTGTTGTATTACTTTTATTTTATGATATTCTTGAAGAGAAGAAAAAGGTGTTTTGTTAGTAAGTGTTTCATGGAACATTTGAATTTAAGTTATTAGTGTGTTATGCTGAAAAGGTGACAAGGTGTTCTTTTATTTCACTACAGAGAGCAGTATTATACACATGTGTTTAAGAACGTCACTTTAAGGATGTGATTAACCCTGGGCGTAGTTTGCGTAGTCTCGCTACGCGTAGCTACGTAAAGTGCACTTCGCACAATGCAAGCTACACGTAGCTAGGTGAATTGCGTGGTGCACTGTGCAGAATGCTGTTCGCACTGATTGCAGAATGATGGATGCTTGTCCACATAGTGCAATCAGTGCAAATCACATCTTGCACAGTGCTAGCGGTCGTTTTCTGCCGCTTGAGTAGATCTCTACTCGAGCTGCAGCTTTCTCAATGCGGACTGGTAGTTTCTCATTGCGAGCGGTCGTGAGCATACATGACCACTCGCAATGAGAAACCTGACCTCCCTGCGTTGAGAATCTCACCAAGAGGTTTATTTTCCCCACTTGCGATCGGCAACTTGATGTTGCTGATCACGAACGAGGAAAAAGTCTCGCCGGGATGTCATTTTGCTCACTCACGGTCGGCAACTTGACGTTGAGGACCGCAAGCAAGCAAAAAATGACTGATACGCGTGTTTGCACTGTGCCACGTGCAATGTGCATAGTGCGAAGTAGCGCAAACTTCGCAAACTTCGCAAGCATAGCGTAGTACTTCGCCCAGGGTTACACGTTATACATCTGATGATAAAAGGGAAACTTTATTTCAGCTATATTTTGAGCAGCAAATTAAAATTAAAGGTATAATCTTTAAGTGCAACGTAAATCAGGATACTAGTGAATGTATTCAACTAAGTAGGTTAATGAATGTTTATAGGTTTTTATTGTTTGTACATAGATATTTTCCCCAAAGAATTGCTGTGTTTACAGAGTGGCTTAAGTATTGTGATCAGTGCCACAGTCGTGCCAAGATCCGAATCCAACAGAGTGTTTTCTTTCTGTTCTTTTTTATTTTGTCCCATTTTCCCCCTTCCCATGAAGATCTGTTCTTGTTAAGCTGTGTTATACATACGATTTGACAGGCGTAGATTGTGGGGGGCGTAGAGAACAAGTGTCTCATCTCTAAAATAGAACATCCTGGATTTCAGGTGAGTGGAGACTTGACATCAAATCCGTAAAGGAAATTGTTTGGGAAAAACATGTTTTAGGACCCACCTTCTTCTCAGCCCCCACTTGATGGATCACCCTGAAACATTCAATACAGCAGCTGAAGTAAGTGGCAAACTAGTTTTGGCAGCAGAATCATCCAGTCAGCCCTCCAAGATTATTACGTGACTGCCAAACACGTTTCGAGCAGGTAATGCTCTTGATCACTGGCTCTCTCCAATTAATCAAGGAAAGCGGTATTGTAGTGGAAAACACCTTTAATTCTAATTGTTAGTCCCGCCCACATGGGCATCTGCAAAACAAGGCATCATGGTCTTGGTAGTATTGGCCATCGTTGCTTAGACCCTGTTCCATCAAAACCTGGTTTGGCACCGCAAACCAAATAGAAAAGTTCACTTGAAATGTCAAACCCAGTGGGCACGAGAACTCAAATTTTCCACTACAATACCGCTTTCCTTGCTTAATTGGAGAGAGTCAGTGAACAAGAGCATTACCTGCTCGAAACGCGTTTGGCAGTCACGTACTAATCTTGGAGGGCTGACTGGATGATTCTGCTGCCGGTGGCTGTGTGCATTAACCCCTGCTGGTGTGACGTTCTCATTGGGTCAACCTGTGTGTTTTTTTTATATAGATAGATAGATAGATAGATAGATAGATAGATAGATAGATAGATAGATAGATAGATAGATAGATAGATAGATAGGTATAGATAGATAGATAGATAGATAGATAGATAGATAGATAGATAGATAGATAGATAGATAGATAGATAGATAGATAGATAGATAGATAGATAGATAGATAGATAGATAGATAGATTGATAGATAGATATTCAGTGGAAAAAACAGGTTTCAGGGATTTTATAGTTAGAAATTAGTATTTAAAACACCTTAGAAATTCAATGAAAAAGCCACAGGTTTCAGGGACAGTATAGTTAGAAAATAGCATTTAAAATACCTTAGAAATTCACTGAAAAAACATAGGTTTCAGGGACATTATAGTTAGAAATTAGCATTTAAAAAAACCTTAAAATTCACAGAAAAACCAAATGTTACAGGGACCTTATAGATAGGCTGACATTTCACTTGTACAAAACCAGAGAAATTCAGCCATTATATTTAGCTAACCTAACTATAACGCATGCCCCGCAATGCACTGCCTATGACCTCACATATTACATCACTCATGACATGGTCAGTGACATCACTGATGACAGCACTGATGACATCTCTAATGCCCCCTACACTTTATTTTGTAATATACCACCGGGGAGGCGGTGGTTACCAGGGCTTAGGGGGTCGACGGGGGTCATGTGGTCCCACTGAATTTAACAAAATTAGCCCCGGGGGACTGGCGGTCCCCAGGTCTTTTGGGGAGGCAGGAACCCCAATGCCTTTTTTTAAGAAATAAAGCCCGGGGAGGTGGCAGTCTCCAGGGCTGCATATATTTAGCTCATTGCCCCCAAAGACCTGGCCCACCAGGGGCCTAATTAAACAAAGTACAGGAGGCAGCACTTTGTTAAAAACACAAATTGCCCGAATTTATGCATCCAACGTAAATCCCGCAACACTTTTTTTGCCCTGGGGGTCCCAGTAGGACCCCCTGAGCAGGTCTAGTGGGTCGGGGTATTTTTATCCTGCCCCCTTATCTTAATTTTTATTATTTTTTACCTTTTTCCCTGTGACTTGGTTCAACCAAGTCACAAGATGGCTGCCAACACTACCTGGTTGGAACTGTTGGCATTACCTTTTGTTTTTATACCGCCAGAATGCTACAAGCTAAGTGAAGGCGGAGACTCACGTTTGGAGTACTTCTGCAACCCGTTGCATCCCCAGGCGGCTGGTATGAGCAGTCAGGCTGTCTCTGGGTAAATAATGCTCACATATGGCTTTAAACTTATACGGCAGTCCTTGGGTGTGTTTACATGTTTTTAACTTTCCATATGTGCCTGTTTCCTTGGTAGTTAATACAGAACAAGTGTCCAAGAGTGGAGTGGCAGCATATAGTGCAGCCCCGATGAATCTGCCAAAATTGTTGTGGCAGTGAAACATGTCGGCATTGGCAATAGGTAATGGTATGCATGAATAGCTACCAGCCTTTTTATCCTAGCAGCAGACATTCAATTCTCTATGAATAAAGTTATTGAAGGGAAATTGGATGCTGTGTGTTATGCACTAATTTATGTTCTTGTTTGTCACTAGCAGATGCTTTCTGCTTCCACTGTTTGTTGCACGTTTTCGTTGTTTGTTTTGGACACTTTCCTTATTCTTTCTCTGAGAATCGGATGACAACCGATGATGAGACAGGGGCCTGTCTGGAGATTACATACCAGTTACCCCGTTGGTGGTGTTTCTGTGAGGTGTCATCCGTTTCTCGCACATTTTTTCTAAGTAGAACTTAGTCCAACACGGATGGTGTGGATGTCTGGTACTGATTAGAGGTGTCAGACAGCATTTACATGGTGTTCTGCATTTCTGTCAAGGAAGATTGGCCTTTTTAGTTTGAATTTAGAAACCTATGGGCGTAGTGCAGTGAATTGTTCCCTCAAGAGTATATAAAAAAGATGCAGGGGACTATAATAGTTATCAGTACGCACAGACTGTTCTATTATTTTAGTAACTGACACAATTTACGTTCTGTGGACAGGGTCTTTTGTTGTTGGTTTATGTTTGAGTGGAGCACAACCAGTCCTGTTTTTCCCTCTGGACTCCCATTTAGAGTTGGAGCTGTGGGCAGCCAATCAGATCACAGACTCGAGATCGGGAGGTTTCACGGCTCCATGAGGGGGGCCACGTGGCCCCCCTCCAATAGTATTGAAGCCCCGGGGAGGTGGTGGTCCCCAGGGCTGCGTGGGGGGTTTGAGTCCTCGTGCCTTTTTTAAGAAATAAAGGTGAGGTGGCAGTCCCCGGGCTGCGAGGCTCACATGGCTCCCCACAATTAATGAACATAGCCCCTGGGAGGTGGCAATCCCGAGGGCTGCGGGGCCCACGTGGGCACCCACATATATTTAGATCATTATCTCCAAGGGTCCTAATTAAACGTAGCACAGTAGCCCACACTTCAATTTGTTTTAGCAAATTGCTGGAATTATGTATTCAAAGTAAATCCTGCAATTTTCTTTTTTTAAATGCACTTTTTTGGGACTCACCGAGCAGGTCTAGTGGGTCCGGGTGTTTCAATCCTGCACCCTTTTCTTAATTTGCCATGTTTTTTTTATCTTTTTCCTTGTGACTCAGTTCAACCGAGTCATAAGATGGCTGCCAACACTTCCTGTTTCGAACTGCTGCCAGCCAATCAGATCACACGTTCGAGATTGGGAGGGTTTGTGGATCCTCCACGGCCATATTTGTATGCCTGAGAAATGTTTTAATTTTTCAGGTACTACTGAACGGATTTACATCATTTAACAAAAATAATGCACTCTGGACCAAGAGCTACCGTTCTGCCAAATTTTGTGCAATTCCATTTAGCAGTTCAGGCTGTAGCTGTGTCAACTGTTTCCTACAGAAATTAACATGGCGAAAAAGCATTTTGGGCTCCCCTATTCCTGGCCCCTGCTTGACAGATCACTCTGAAATTTTCAAAACACCAGCTAAAGTGAGTGGGCCAGTAGTTTCTAAAATTTCCCGATGATTCGTCAAATGGCACCAAAGATATTGGCCAAAGAAAAAACGCTTTTTGTATAGAAACAAGGTCCTAACTATACCTACCTACCTGCGGCCACCAGTAGGTAATAAATATATATACACACACAAATACACACATATATATATTTGCATATTTGCAACAAGACACACTCTTGCAAGAATTATGGTGATATTACATTTATTCCAGTTTCTTCATAGTAGGGAACCAAGCCTGACATGTTTCCGCTCAACAATTCAGCCTTCTTCACAGTGTGCACCGTTTTGGATTTCAAATATTTAAAGCCAAACTGAAAAAAAGAAGAAAGGCTATTACTTGTTAGGTCTATTGAGTTCCTGTAAGTTAGGCGGAGTTCATAGGTGTTATCAAGCATATTATAGATTTCACTAATGAATCTAAAATTTCATTGTAATAATCACTTAGAGTGCCTATAGAAAAAAATCTACAAATATTGTTTATGTTGGGCTCAATTAGTCCCATGTGGGATTATCAAGGTTTATTATACCTATCAGCACATTTCATGATAATAGCTTCTCTCAGTCATTAACAAGCATATGTCCTCCTTTGTAGACAAAGTCCATTCTGTTAAGGCCCAATTACATTGATACATTTCTTAATCTATACTGTAATCAGTACGAGAGTCAATCAAATGAACAATACGTTTTTCCCTCTATTCGGTTAATTAGGTTCACATGTGTCTAGGCCTAGTTTTATACTGGGATTCTTGTTTCCTCAGTTCTTCCTGCCTGTCACATTCTCTTGAATGTCTAGGAATCCTGTAAATACAAATATATCAATGTTTGTCCAATCAGCATCATGATATTTTTCGAGGTTTCTTGCTAAAGGATATTTGACATCTGTTTGTGACTGCTCGCCTATTTAGTTAAATGTGTGAACAATAATTTATGAATATAGAACAAATATTCTTATGGCCATTCTTTGATACGTATTTGAAAAATAGCAACTAACTCAAATTACATAAGAAGCTGGCCTTTTGACATACATCCCACATAAAAAACATATATCCCCGAGTTCTGTTGACCTACAAGGATGTTAGGCTCCTCCTGAAACTAGTTTCTTCATACCAAACTGAGCAACACATCATGCCACCATATGCAGCATTAGACGCCCACTCAACCAAACAACATCATAAAACTTCACAACCACATCATTTTCACTTCTGAACATACCAATACTTCATTACACAACACCAGCCTAAGCCCCATTTTACAACCCCACTAACACTAGACACACAATGTGCCTTCGGACCTCACCATATCACATTGCACATTGATGCCAAACCCTCAATCACATTACATCACTACACTCTGTAAATGACTACTAACTACTGCAACTAACCACATGGCCAAATCGGATATATCAACTTCTATTTAATAGTTATCATGTATTATGTAATAAGTCTGAATGGGCAGGTGTATTAACCTAGGTAAGAAGCTCCTGTGCTTCGTGAGGTATAGTATCAGCTAGGTGAGTACCACCTAGCATGGGAACAGAAGATAAAATATGTAAGCACATGTCAATGCTGAGAAAACTGAGAAGTGTCTTCAATCAGTTAAGAAACAACAAGAAGGACCACATGCTGGCAAACTGAGAGCAAAAACAAGTATATCCAATATAATATAATTCCATAGCGCTTTAACCTGATTATTAGCAGTGAAACGTTAAATACTGATAGGTGCACAAAATGCAAAAACAAATCCAACAATACAACAAACATCCTTATTTTTGTAAATCCACATCCCACCATCAAAAATCAAAACAGATTCCCATAAATCTTCGAAAAATGAAAAAATAAATGCATATCTCAACAAACAACCTGTTGTTATCTAATGCTTCTCTAGGTACTCTAATAGATGTTGTGCTTCCAGGCATGATAAATGCAAAGACCATGAGCGAGAAGCGGTGTCCTTGTACAGTTGTCAACATAGCCAGAAACGAGGAAGCACCTCTATCTCAACCTCAACTACCTCAACCTCAACTACCCATAGAAACACAGATTTTCACCAACTGTTGAAAGTTCCTGCCGTTTAAAGATTCGGTTCACAACCCTCTACCTCCAACCACACTCCTGGAAACAGAGGAAATACAAAAGCAGCACATATCAGTCACAATTTATGATCGACTGAGCCATTAGGGTACATAAACAGCGGCTTGCGTGCCTCACATTCAACTACCATCCACACCTCCAGGTACAGAAAATACAAAAAGGCACATGTTAAATACAATGTACCACTGATTGACCCATTAAGGCATGTAAACATAGACTTGTGTAACTCATTATCTGGCAGATTCAAACTCAGTCACTGAAGATAGAAAACCTGGTGGAGATCTTTCTCATCCTCTACACCATGAGTATCAGCAGAGGTCTTTAAATCATATATTCCCACAGACTTAAATCAGCATCACCTCTAATGCTCAAGCATTTAGTGATCAACTGCTGCTAGCCCATCCCACTTATGGGCATTTGAGTTATGAGTTGCAGTATCAACTCTGAATGTTTACAAGTTCTGAACAGATCTTTACTTGCCATCTTGTAATATAAAAATGCCGGTGTACGGTGTTAAGTGGATTCATAACATATGTTTCACATTTCTTTGCTTTGGAAAAACTCAACGGAGACACCTGTTATATTTTAATGTAGGCTGTGTGTGTTCCTATGCCTCTAGTGCCTGTGGTACCTGCCTTTTTTCTTTAAGTTACAAATGCAATTTGTATACTCCTCCAGGTTTGTAATTTCCAAATAACATGTAGGAGATAATTCACAATGGGAAAGCCTGAAACCAAGATTAAAAACCGCTCCTCCAGATGCATCAATTATGAATGAGTGAGATGTGCTTATTTTGCAAAAGAAAGCAAAATGGTATTGTTCATGTCTGTAAGGAAGTCTAACCTTCATATCATTTTCAAGCCTGGAGGCCTTGCTATGTCCTAGACTAAAAGTCATCTAGAATAAAAATACTTTCACTTTCCTTTAAACTGACAGGCTGCGTGTTAACTGGCTTTGTCATTTCGTAAAAATAAACACACACAGAAGAATTTGCTCCCAAGTTAACATTATAGTTGCTAAATGAATGCATGAAAAATTTGCCTAATTCACAGAAGAAAATGAAACTGCCATTTACATACGTAAGGGACATTCAATAGAAGTCTTGCTGCAGCGTTCTGTATCATCTGAAGTTTTTTAAGGTATTGTTTCTGCATATTCAGGTAGAGTCCATTGCAGTAATCTAACTTAGACTGCACGAGTGTGGTCACTACCGTTCTTTTGGAGTCAAGGGGAATATAAGATAAAATATTCTTCAATTTCTTGATCAGGAAATGGGAGGTGGACATAATAGCATTGATCTGCTGAGATAAGGTGAGTTTACTATCAATCAGCACCCCCAAATGTTTTGTCTTATGAACTGGTTTTGGAAGTTACCCCATTTCCGTCGGCCACCAAAGGTCATCCCAACTGGGTTGCATATTCCCAAAGATCACCACTTTAGTTTTCTTAGGGTTTAGCTTGAGACAATGCTTCCCCATCCACTTTTTATTTCCATCATGCAGTTTTGAAACTTGATCCTTGTACGCTGCCACCACAATCTGGGTGTCATCAGTGTATGACATGAGACTAAAACCGAAGCATTGGTTCAAAGGGGCAAGTTCTGATACATAAACATTAAAAAGTGCTGGGCTGAGTGACGAGCCCTGTGGAACTCCGCAAGGAAGGACATGAGGTGTTGATTAAAACTGGCCCAGTGTCACTGTTTGTCTTCTATCCTTTAGAAAGGATGATAGCAAGGCGAGTGCCAAACCCTTAACCCCTAATGTTTTCAAACTCAGTTGTAGTAGTTTATGATGTACAGTGTGAAAAGCCGCTGACAGGTCGAGTGGGATGAGGGCACCCCCTCTGTCCATCACCCTCCTGATCTCTTTGGTGACCTTTATTAAAGCTGTTTCTGTGCTGTGTTCGGGTCAAAACCTGAATTAGAAGGGATCAAGTAAGTAATTTTCGTGTATGAACTGAGCTAACTTTTGTTCATAATTTTCTGCACTGTCTTGGCTGGGAGTGGCAGCCTGGCTATCGGGCGATAGTTGTTGGGGTTAGAGTCGTCCAGGTTGGTTTTTGTTAGCAGTGGCAAAATTGACACATCCTGCCATGGAGCTGGAAAGATACCAGACGTGAACATGATTTTAAAAATATCTGTGAGTGAAGGGCTCACCTCCTTTGCTATATGTTTCAGAAATATAGGCCAGGATTGAGGAGAAAAAGTCAAAATAACGGGCAGAATGAGCAGAAATAGGCATAATAGAGGTGAGAAACGAGCAGCAACAGGCAACATAGAGGTCAGAAATGAGAAGCAAGAGGCAGAATAAAGGCCAGGAGCAAGCAGAAAGAGGCAAAATAACAGGCAGAAAGAGGCAACATGAAGGGCAGGAGTGAGCAGAGAAGAGGCAGAAAAACAAGCCAAAAATGAGCAGAGGAGGTACAAAACTGAAGCAGCAGAGGGTAGCAGACTGCAGGCAAGCTGGACAGGAGGACCAACACATGGGGCGCTGCGCCCCCCTACTTTTTTACCACGTACCTACTGACAGACACTCATACAGTCTCTCAGATCCATTCAAGCACTCACTCACCCACACATCGACCCACTGAGAGAGACACACACAGACCCACTCAGAGACTCACACACCAACTCACACATTCATTCACAGACTCACAGTTCCGCTCATTTATCCACCTAGACACTCGTGCTTCTACTCAAACACTCATGTACCTACTCATAGACCCACTCAGAGTCTCTAGCATGCTCTCACAGACTAACTCAGACACTCATCCACTCACTCACAGACCCACTCAGACACTCATATTCCCATTCACAGACCCACTCATAGATTCATGCATCCATTCACAAATCCACTGAGATTCACATCCCCACTGACTGACCCACTTACTCAGTCATCCACTCACAGACCCACTCACCGACTCACACAACCAATCACAGACCCACTCAAACACTCACCTACCCACCCACTCACCCACACAGAGAGTCATCCATCCACTCACAGACCTTCAAAGACATCCTGTCACCCACTCACAGACTCAGTCGGAGACTCATGCACCAACTCACAGACCCTCTCATGCACCCACTCACAGGCCCACTCAGAAGCTCACACATCTAGTTGCAGACCTTCCAAATCCCAGGTGAAATCCGTCAGGTAAAATCCATACCCAACTGAAATCTCCTGTACCCAACTATTTCCTAAATAATAGATTCATTAGGGGGTGTAACACCACAAACACCCCCCAGAAGCTACGCCAAAGGTTCTTACCTTCATTTATTGTAGGGAATGACATTTCAGGAATAGCATGAAAGACAAACAGGCAGACAAAAGGCAAGCAATGGTGTCCTAAAAGAACAATACACCTACTGGCGGTGGTTCCCCCTCAAGAGAAACGCGTAACATTTAATTATATGATAAAAAGGGGCACATCTTTTCAACATTACTCCAGGTCTTCTCTGTGAACTGTGACTTGTACCGCTTCCAATCAGTAGGCACATACATACGCCTATAAGCATTCAGCTATGTAACAGTTATACATTTCCTAATGGGAAAAAATAAAGCATAAGCATGTTTGCACTTCCTCTATTTTTTAGTTTGGTGGACCCAATGCCAGACCCATTATTTCAATGAACAGACACTGGGAATTTGTTCACTTGAATCAGTCCAGTTCACTCAGTCCGCGATATTGTCAATCACATCTTCTTAGCACAGCCCACAGGATTTTTTTTTTATTTTATCGTCATGTTTTTGGCTTATTTGGAAGTATTATTACTCTGGCAATGCTTCTATTGGAATACAAGAATGACTATTTTGAATCTCAAAAGTGCACTCAATCATCACACTTTATGTCAAATTAAATTATGCATTTTGTACATGCATTTTCAACATAAAGAAATCTTTTTTCACTATAGTAGCCATGGTCTGATGATTCAGTTGACACTTGAGTATGGTCCTAGCTACTAAGATAGCTGCCCCACTGACAGGTCTCGTCTCAGAACGGGGCAGACTGACTTCAGGATTGATGAATTCTTGCTAGATTAGTAACAAAAGTTGCTAACGAAAAAGACTTTGGGGCATATTATCAAGCAGGCGCGATAATTATCGCTGGCAGCACTTAGCGCAAATTTTCTTATCGCCGGCTTTCGCTGGAATGTATCTTCATGCTAGCGATGTATTAATAATGCATAGCGCAATGGCAATAAATATTCCAGTGACAGCAGGGGAAAAGGGCCAACATCGCTGAAAAAAACAGCGATGTTGCAAGAAAAATGGCGATAACCTTGCTGATACGATTCTGTGGTCGTATCACCATAATCCACCCCCATGTAATGTATACATGTCATGATTTTTGCAGACGTTAGAAAGCAGCGTTAATGCAGAGTTAGCGCGAATATGATTATCGCTTCTCCAGACGGGGCCTCTTTGTAAATGTCGCGATGCCCCATTAGTGATATTATACCATGATGTTTTGTAAGGCACGCCTCCTTTGAATCTCATTAACCATGCTATGCGAGGCGTGCGTAAACAGTCGCTAAGTCATTGAAACACGCGCTAGGGTGTCCTTGTAAATAATTCAATATAATTATCTTCCGAAACGGACGCTAAAGCGGCGAAAATTGTATAGCCAGCCCTTGATAATATGCCCCCACGAGAGTATATAATGGGGTCAGGTCTCTGATCTCCAGCAGTGCCGCTGCTGCCCTTCAACATTCCTGTTGGCTCTTTTTCATGCTGCTGTTCAGCATAGCCAATTGCAGGTAAAAAGGAGCCACTGCTGCAGTGCAGCGTTGGCTGCTTCTGCTGTTCAGAACACTTGGTGTTAGGATGAAAAGGAACCAGTGCTGCTGTTCAGCATGCCCTGCGACTCCTTCTCACCCTGCTGCCAGGTCTTAGCTCATACACATTGGCAAAGCCAATAGATCTGGCTTATGACGCGCTCACGACTCAGAATGAAAGCCGGGCACTTAGGCTTTGCCAGTGATTTTTTTACACGTCGAATAATTTGTCCCTTTGAGGAAAAAGAAGTTATTCTCCCTTACATTTTGTGAATGTCCCTCAACGTTCCTGCCCTGAAAACGGATTTACTCTATCCCTTTTAACACGAGGAAATATTCAAACATTTTAATGGGAAGAACCTACCTGCAAAGGTTGTGTAGATACACACAGACACGCGAGTCTGTGGGCATTCATTATCGTTTATAGATGCCACCAACATGACAATATCCATTCTGCACCTGCTAGAGTTACTCATGCATCGCATTTCAGAATAGCATTGTAATTGTACATGCAAGTAAATGTAATTACAAGGGCAAATTCACATTTTGTGAATAACAAAGTAAAGTATACTCCGACGAGCACAAACAGCTTTGTGAACTGGCGCTGCCTGAATTTACTGCATCTCTTTGCCGAGCAAATTATACAGAAGAGAACATCTGTGTACGTATAATTTACATTTTTTTTCTCGCAAATTGCATGTTTCAGCCCTTATTTAGAGTTTGGTGTACGGGATACTCAGGTAAATTGTCACAGATACACTGTGCCCTGTAACGCAAGTTCCATTGGCTATAATGCACTTGTAACATGGCGGACTGGACATGCACCATGTCTGTGATGGAATATCTAAAGGGGGTTTATCTCCGCTTTTTTGGCTTTAAAAGCCAAGAAAGCGGAGATAAAATTATCTCCCTATTACCAAGCTGTCGCTAACACCAGTTAGCGACAGCTAGTAGGAGATAGTGACTATCTTGGGCCCCACTTTGCATGTCAGTGATATTTATCACTAATGAGATGCAAAGTGGGCGTGCCAAGATGTTAGAGACTGAAAACAGTCGTTAACATCGCTATCTCCTATTACCAACTTTTGGAGATATTCGCGCTAAGCGGGAATATCTCCAAAAGCTAACACCTGCCCTGAGCAGTTCTTAGCCATGTTATCCAATGGGAGGTGGATAACATGGCTAAGAGCATTTGCTCGATAATGCATGAATATCGCTGACTTTTCAGCGATATTCATGCATTTCGGCCGTTTTTTATCGCATTTGCGATAAACCTTGTTAATAGCAAGGTTTATCTGCGATAAAAATCGCCGATGTGCGGCGATAATTTTTGTCTCTAAACAAGTTAGAGACAAAAATTATCGCTAGTTGTTGGTAATATGCCCCATAGTCCGTCAAATTCTAAATAGGTCCCATCGACATTCAGCCGCATAGGAGGAGCGTTTGAGTATACGTTTATACAAGTGTTTCTCCAACCAGAAAGCAGTAACTTAAATATGTTTCTAATTATTTCTGCCTTTCCCATCCATCAACAGCTTGTTGCAATTTAAAGACTCTGCAGGAAGATTGCTTTCATCACATTAAAGCTCGAAGCGGGCTGCATTATAATGGTGGATAACCATATGTGACGGCTCTCCGCACAATGGCGTAGCTGTAGAGTTTTGAGTTTTTTCAGCTGGAACAACAACAGCCATCGGTGTGCAGAGCTAAGCTCATTGGATAGGTTTTATATGTGTCTCTTCCAAGGTCTTGTGTGGCATTTGGCACTGGATAAGCATCTACCGGAGACACGCTTGATATGTTCTAAATGTCAAGCCTTCACAGCTCACTTTCTCATGTTACTTATTTTCACTCTGATGGATTATTGAGGGTTTTTAGGTCTCGCCTGTCGATGCGCATGCGCATCGAGCAAGCGAGACTATAGGGGCTCATCGACTCTTTATCTAACTTGCAAGGAATCGTGGCGATTCCTTGCAGTGCCCGTGACTTTTAAGGTCAATGCGCATGCGCATTAAGCTTATGCGCATGCGCATTGACCTTAAAAGCGCGTGCGCGTGCACGTCCGTCTCCTAACAACACACACACACCCTCTCCCCCGCTCCGCCCCCGCTCCGCCCCCTCCCGCCGTGTCGCATTTCTCTTTCTCCTCCCCCTCCCCTCTCTTCCTTCCGTCTAACGCCGTGTCGCACCTCTCCCCTCTCCGCCCCCTCCCCGCTCCGCCCCTTCCCTCCGTGTCGCATTTCTCCTCTCCCCTCTCCGCCCCCTCCCCTGCCCGCCGTGTTATTTGTTTATTTTACCCGCCGTGTCTCTGCTGCTTCCCCCTGTCCTGTCTCTCCTCCTCTCTCTCTCTATACCCTCCCCCTCCTCCCCACCACTCCCATCAAGTCCCTCTGGCCCTTCCCTCCTCCCCGGACCCCTCCTCCCCTGCCCCCTCCACCCTTTCTTGTTCTGTCAGGAAGTGAAACGTATTGTAAAGTCGGCAGCTGCCCAAGAAGCCACGTCCTAAATGCAATGTTGATGTCTTGCACAACGTGCAGTGTGGTTGTGTGAGAACGGTCAGACAAGATGAAATGAGGGTTCAAAGCCAGTAATGTGGGATAACTGAAGGCCTGTCTATCTCTTGACAGTGGCCAGTCTGGTTTCAACCCTCACAGACTTAAGTCCTATCTCTTGACAGAGGCCAGTCTCTCTTTAACCCTCACAGACTGAAGTCCTATCTCTTGACAGAGGCCAGTTTCTCTTTAACCCTCACAGACGGAAGTCCTATCTCTTGACAGAGGCCATTCTCGCTTAAACCCTCACATTAAGTCCTCTCTATCGGCAGAGGTCAGTTTGGTTTTAATCTTAACAAACTGAATTCCTATCAGGAGTGGGGTTTGCTCCGACGCTTCCTCGAGAGTCGTCTCTTTTCTGTCTCTCCCTTAGCCCACAGGGAGTCAGTTGTGTCTCTCGCACTCTTTCAGGGTCCACTCTCCATCGGCCCATGGCGGACGCTCTCGTTCTCCCCCGGGAGTCTCGGTCCCTCCCTCATCAACCTACACCAGTCTCACCCGCAGGGAAGCGGTTGTAGTTTTGTCTCTCTCTGAGAGCTGTTTCGGTCTCTCAGGGAGTGCACGCCTGTCTCCCCGCCGGCAGGCCCTCGCCTCCCGCGCGGTCTCTGCCTGTCTCCTCCCTCGGTCACGCCTGTCTCGCCCGCAGGGAGTGTGCGAGGGGAAGTGCTCTGACCGCGCTCCGCTGACAGCACCAGAGGGAGGCGGCCAGCGCTCCCTCCGCGGCAGGCACCGGACCTCCCTGGGCTGACATGACGGGCTGACCTGCTCCCGAAGCGGACCGAGCCGTGCCGAGCCATGATGAAGAAACACCTGAACCGCATGCGGCAGCTGGCCAATCACACCGCGGGCAGGTAGGAGCTGAGGGGGTTACTGCGCCTGCTGCGAAGATGTTTATGCATATATGCCACTGGACCCGATTTAGGCAGGAGACTCCCGATTTAATCATCAAACCCGGCTTTCTTTTAGCTCTCCCCAGCCTGAAATCGCCTTTGTTTCAACAGAAATCAATGTGGGAAAATACGCGGCCCCGATTTTTGTTGTTGTTAAAAATCCCACTTTCCTGTTGTAAAATGTTGGCATGCATGTTTACGTAACTTTCGTTTAGCAGGGCGCCCTCCCTGTACTCGTGGCTGAGGGGGTTAACGTGCCCGATGCAGAAATCTGTGTGAACCTTTCAAGTCACGTGGACCAGCGCTAGTAAGGTATTTGAGGGCACGGGGTTAATGTGCTGAAAGCAGAGCTCTGTGTATGAGGAGGTCACAAGTTTAAATATGTTTAGTCGGTATTTATTATGCTCGTTGACGTGGACCCTGGCTGCCTGGCACCGTTGTAACTCATACCTCAGTCTCACCTCGGCATACACAGGCTGGCCGGAGCTTATGGTGGCCTTGGCGTGAGAGTCCAGGCGAAGGGCAGCTGTAGACAGTGTCTGATTAACCAAGCCAGAGATCAATGTGTAAATACAGAAAGGGCGGCCACAAATAAGACACCCTGCCAACTATTTATTTCTCTCGGAGGGCTGCCTAGGGCTCCTTGTCATGTGCTACTGCTGACCCAATCTTGTGTTTTTTAATTCCCCGACATTTTGTATTGACTGGCTTGTAGTTGCAAGCCTCCCTTTGTAATTGTGAGACTGCAAGTCCCAGAATGCAGAGTGGTGCTTGGTAAAAGTCAGACCTGGTTGATGATGTGGTTCACTTATCACCTTTCTATCTCATCTCTCCCACCTGACACTTTCCTTCTCCCACAAACTCTCTCTCCCCTTCTTTCTATCTTCTTCTCCCTCCGTCTTCCCCTCCCGATTAATTGATGCTTTCTCTCTAACTGGATTTTCTCCCACCCGTCTCAGTCTCACTTTTTTCCCTACGGCCGCTTGCGTTTCCATTATATACCCACTGTCATGATGAGTGTGACCAGGCCACCTGTTTCCTTTTTAGGTCTCGCCTCACCCTCACTCACCCTCAACCCCTCACCCTCACTCACCCTCAATCCCTCACCCTCACTCACCCTCAATCCCTCACCCTCACTCACCCTCAATCCCTCACCCTCACTCACCCTCAATCCCTCACCCTCACTCACCCTCAACCCCTCACCCTCACTCACCCTCAACCCCTCACCCACACTCACCCTCACTCACCCTCACTCACCCTCACTCACCCTCACTCACCCTCACTCACCCTCAACCCCTCACCCACCCTCAACCCCTCACCCTCACTCACCCTCAACCCCTCACCCTC
The DNA here is from genome assembly GCF_964263255.1 of Lissotriton vulgaris. Taxonomy (NCBI): domain Eukaryota; kingdom Metazoa; phylum Chordata; class Amphibia; order Caudata; family Salamandridae; genus Lissotriton; species Lissotriton vulgaris. The sequence goes on along the minus strand of NC_141697.1, from coordinate 444,459,903 downwards.
AACCCCTCACTCACCCTCACTCACCCTCAACCCCTCAGCCTCACCCTCACCCTCACTCACCCTCAACCCCTCACCCTCACTCACCCTCACTCACCCTCAACCTCATGCTAAAGATTTACAAAAAAAACCATTAACAATTCTAAAAGCACTAACTCTAATGCTGCGAGACCTATTGCATTTCTAATGCTTGTTTCAATCCAGTCATGGATGAAGAACTTTGCAGAAGCTTGAGAGTTTACAATTATGAGCGTGGCTTACAGACATCAAATTTGACACAGATTGTATAAGGGCCTGTTTACAAAAATCATCAGTGGATTTACCATGATATGATAATACCCTACAGGGCAGAGTTTGTATTTGTTTAGCTCAGTGCAGCAAACAAAGCTGCTGCATTGCATTGCGCTAGGGGAAGAGAGCATTGCTGAGCCATAGTTTAAAGTTGTGTGCTATAAAGCAGAGGTGTGAAGTCTAACATAGATTTTATACTGGAATGGTACCCTTTCAGTTTCAAACACTAAGCTTAGACTAACTTTAAAACATTTCACATGTTGGATATGTGCTGTACATTTATCCTTGTTAGCGCCCGCCTTAAGGCGAAGGAGAATTTTCTTGCAGCAAAGACTTGTCTTCCATTGCCAGTAGATAGGGATTTTCATCAATAACCATGGTTTTTAGCATGGGCACAACCGTATACCACGCAAGAACTATTTGTTTTACCATAAGGGCTACTTTCCAAAATTCAAAAAAGTTTTGTACAGGACAGCAAATACTTTATCAACACTTTGTGCTATTTTGTGTCACTTTTTGTGACTTTGTACTGGTCATAGTGTTGATAGATCTGCCTCTATGTGTGCTAACCTAATCACAGCCCTTTCATATATCAACACATGCTAGGTAAGTCCTAAATAATTGATGCAAACCCAGCCCAGCATCCAATTTCTCAGCTGGTAGGAGGCACAATCAAGAGAACAGAGAAACCTAGAGAGAGAGAGAAGGAGTATACCATTGGGCAACTGAGGAAAAGGAAGCCCTTAATTCTCGGGGTGGGCAGTGAAATCTACTCCGCCAGTGGAGTCCGTGGAGTTATGCCCATTCTGTGCTCTGCTGGAAGTATGGAGTTCAGTAAAATCTCCAACCTCCGCTATGTGGTGAAGTTTACCACCCACCCTCAATTTATTTACCAGCAGCAGTGACGGTGCCAAATTTCTGTCCACCCATCACGCTATTCCAGCAAAGGTTGGATCTTTTCAACAGCCCTACAAGCCGATCAGCTGCACTGTTGCCCTGGGTTTGGCATGTGAACAGCATGATTAGCAGATTGGGCACAAGACAGTATGAGTCAATTGATCTCACGCGCATGTGTTTGCAAAGTGTGCCATCGCCCTCACCGAACTGGAGGACGCTGCTGAGCCTGCGCTGAGTTCCCCCATTGTCTAACGCAGCTGGGCATGTGCCTATGGGTGGACAATGCTGATGTTTCCCAGGCTCTGCGAGTAATCCTCTGGACCATGACCCAGCTGGCGAATCACTTTGTATGCTTTGAGTCGAGCCTGACAAGGCAAGTAAGAAAAACTGCAGTGATAGCAGCAACTGGGGGTAGAGGACCCATGGAAGTTCGGGTTATGCAGCCACAACCACTGTTTGGGGGTGTTTTTGAGGGTAGCCTGCCTCACTGGCAGCTACACTACCCACAGCTTTGGGTTTATACTTAGCCCCAAAGGCCACTCTGCACCAGGGCCTGTCTTGCCACTACTTCGATTGGGCACATATTTTCCAGTAAAGGGTATGTCACATCCTGGGTGATGGAGTGGTGCAGCTTGTGAAGCCTGTTCTTGAGCTTCCCTGTGCCGTTTCTGGTGTGCCTGCTGTTGGGGGGTCAGCCGAGCCTGCAGAACAGCCGCAATAATACTCGGGGCAATCGTGAGGACTCCAGGGACCAGGAGCCTTGCGGGGAGCGCCAGCTGACTCGGACCTAGTGGACACGCCTCCTCCACCTTAAAACCCCTCGCGGCCCCCGCTCCGGGGGAGCCGCTCGTGAAGCATGTTCTTGAGCTTCCCTGTGCCGTTTCTGGTGTGCCTGCTGTTGGGGGGTCAGCAGAGCCTGCGGAACAGCCACAATAACACTCGGGGCAAATGCGAGGACTCCAGGGACCAGGAGCCTCGCGGGGAGAGCCAGCTGAAACGGACATAGTGAACACGCCTCCTCCACCTTAAAACGCCTCGCGGCCCCCGCTCCGCGGGAGCCGCTCGTGAAGCGTGTTCTTGAGCTTCCCTGTGCCGTTTCTGGTGTGCCTGCTGTTGGGGGGTCAAAAGCGGTACAAAAGGGGGTGGTGATGGACGGAGCATCTGAATCAATCAAACACTCACACCCAGTCAAAAGATCTGGGTTTAATCCATCACCGTTCTTTAGCCCACTCTGCCACCCCAGTTCAGACATGGCTATATGCAAATCAGTCTGACCCTGTGCCTCATGGGAACAGTCCAGCCCGAACTGCCAAGCCATGTCTTCCCTGGACCGGAAAAAAGCTTCCGAGGACCAGTTTCTGGCATTCCAGCTGTCTTCAGCCCGGCTTGCTTGAATCCAGTGGCAAAGTGAGCAAGGGATTCACGTCTGAGCATACCCTGCCACACTTATGGCGGCCAAAAGCGGTACAAAAGGGGGTGGTGATGGACGGAGCATCTGAATCAATCAAACACTCACACCCAGTCAAAAGATCTGGGTTTAATCCATCAACGTTCTTTAGCCCACTCTGCCACCCAGTTCAGACATGGCTATATGCAAATCAGTCTGACCCTGTGCCTCATGGGAACAGTCCAGCCCGAACTGCCAAGCCATGTCTTCCCTGGACCGGAAACAAGCTTTCTGGCATTACAGCCGTCTTCAGCCTGGCTTGCTTGAATCCAGTGGCAAAGTGAGCAAGGGAATCACGTCTGAGCATACCATGCCACACTTATGGCGGGGGCCAGCGAAGCCTGCAGAACAGCCGCAATAACACTCGGGGCAAACGCAAGAACTCCAGGGACCAGGAGCCTCGCGGGGAGAGCCAGCTGACACGGACCTAGTGGACACGCCTCCTCCACCTTAAAACGCCTCGCGGACCCCGCTCCGCGGGAGCCGGTCATGAAGCGTGGTCTTGAGCTTCCCTGTGCCGTTTCTGGTGTGCTGCTGTTGGGGGGTCAGCGGAGCCTGCAGAACAGCCGCAATAACACTTGGGGCAAACGAGAGGACTCCAGGGACCAGGAGCCTCGCGGGGAGAGCCCGCTGACACGGACATAGTGGACACGCCTCCTCCACCTTAAAACGCCTCACGGCCCCCTCTCCGCGGGAGCTGCTCGTGAAGCGTGTTCTTGAGCTTCCCTGTGCTGTTTCTGGTGTGCCTCTGTTGGGGCATCAGCAGAGCCTGCAGAACAGCCGCAATAACACTCGGGGCAAACGCGAGGACTCCAGGGACCAGGAGCCTCGCGGGGAGAGCCAGCTGACACGGACCTAGTGGACACGCCTCCTCCACTATTTAAACATTCAACGTTCCCGCTACGCGGGACGCGAATGGGCGCCGGGCGAATCCTGTTTTACATGAAGTTATGCCTATCCCACTGGTGGATTCAGCTGTGGTTGATATTCTTGATGTGAGTGATAGGGCTGTCATAACGGCTGAAGCGCAGGTGCATGCTGAGTTGAATGAGGATTTACCTGATATACCTGTTATACCTATTGATGCAATAGAGCAGCCACCGCCTGCCCCCAGACCAGTGAGAACTTGTAGAAAGATACAAATTAAACGCGGGGGAAGTACAGTAAAAAAAGAGTAGAAACAGTCCAATTAGTTCCAAATGGCTCTGCTATTGGAACTGATTTACATGAAGATAAAAATGTAGCTGGTACAAACATAAACTAGGAGCAATTTGCCCTATTGATTCGCACTATAGAAGCTAAGATAGAGGCAAAGATAGAAGAGCTGTTGAAACCCTTGACATCTAAATTGGATACTGTGGCCCTAGAAGTTAATAGATTAGGTGGATTGATAGCAACACACTTGGCCTCAGCCTCGGCCGAAAGATCTAAGGCTGTGGACATGGGCTCTGCTGGAGAGGGGCAGGAAACTGTTAGAGTGAACTCACAGCAAACTAGTCAGCAAACAACTGTAATTGAAACTGCCTCACCTGATCTCACACCACCAATCGGGCAGAATAAACAGGCTACAGTAGATCCAGAGGGTAACCCGGATACTAGACAAGTAAAGAAATGTTGCTACATTAATCTTCCTCCTGACTGTGCACCTTATGTGGCTGTACTAACAAATGTCCCGCCCATTGATTGTCACTCTGCTCAAACCTATGAGGAATACCATGATTCACCAAAAAATAATACAGTATCATGGTTGAATAATAGATGTGGCTTTCCAATCACATACTCTGATAAAATATTGTCAACGAGAAGGGTGAACTGGATTGGCCCGTCCAGAAAGACAGTTAGTGGGGATTGTATTATTGTTAACTTCAAGCATCCCCAACACGTTGCGACAGTCTTATTAAGACCGGCCTCCATAGTTTACAATGTGAACAGTGTATGTGTACGCCCACTTGGTTATTTTTACACTCATCTAATTAAAGCCCCTCCTAATCCTAGGAAAATTAGACCATTTATTCCTATTCAGCCTCCGGCCCCTGAAGTAACATATCTGTATAATGTTGATAACCACTTTATGAATGGGTTCAATGTTGCAACGCAGAATAGATTTGAATTACTCTCTGGTCTGGAAGCGTGCAATTGACGTGAGGAATCCGAGAGACAGGGAAAGGAGAGATTGGCTGAAGTGGGATGTACGGAGATCACACGGGTAAAAATGAGTCAAAACAATGTAATCTCATGGAACATTGCGGGATTGGATGCTAAAATGGAGGACTGCAATTGGAATAGGTTATTAAGCAGTATCAGATTATCTGTTTGCAGGAGACTTGGTCAGTTGAATGTGACCATCTCCTTGAAGGGTATAAGGCATTCTATGTCCCTGCAATAGCAACAACTAGGGGAACACCTAAGGGGGGAATGGTCACGTTCATCTCTGTTGCACTATCTTGTAAAGTACGTAGAGTCTTAACAAGCAATTCTGGAATCATTGGTTTAATTTTAACTGGAGAAAACTGTACGGCCGGTTTGGTCAATATTTATAACACTGTCAATTCATGCTCAGTTTCGAGTCAAATATCATGTTTTTATCAGTATCTCAATGAAGGTTTTCCTCCACAATCTCATGATCATGGGTGATTTTAATGTTCACCCCTGCGGTGACCCCCTTTTGAAAAGTATTTCGGATTTGCATTGGGCACGATCCGAGGGTTTGCATTTGGAACACACGACAGAGGGAACTTTTTATTGATCTATTGAATGATCTGGATTTGACGCTGACCATGGCATTGTTGGATCCTACCAAGTGTTTTGAGACCCCGACTTTTAAAGGGCATGGGAGGGAAACTTTCATTGATTATATATTACTTACATCCCCAATGCAGTCCTTTGTGGATTCTTTCACTATCGAAGAAAGTGAATTTAGTGATCATAACCCGCTCACTGTTCACCTGAGGGGTCCATGGATAGCTAAAGAAGGACTGAATCATATCACTGTTAGGGTGAGCACAAATGATGGGAGACGCCGACTGAGATGGTCTAAGATCAGCCCAATTCTGCTGTATAAAGATATTAAAGCCATTTGTGCAGATGAAATTATGGTTTGCACTCAAGAAGGGTCGCAGCCGAGTAAGGTCCTCAGTGCCTTCCAAAGTCTATCGGATAAGGTCTCCCAGCTGCTGTCGGCTCCAGCAAAGAATTTAGAGAATGTGGGACCGAAATGGTTTAACCACGATTGCTCTAAAGCAGCAAGAAATCTAAGATTGGCAGTGGTAGCTAAACCAAGAATAAAGGCGGCAGTTCAGCTGTGTCGGAAAGAATACAAATCTACCATTGCCAAACATAAGGAATCCCTAAGAGAAGAGGCATGGAGTGAGATCCTTGATCCCACTTCCTTGGGGTGTAGCTCCAGATTCTGGGCGGTAATGAAGAAACCTTTCCTGGTCCAGGAGCCGGATAACGGTTTGGAATGCTACATACCAAAGGAGGAGTGGGAAGCATCTTTAGCAACTATATTGCTGCTCGATGGATGAAACATCCAACCCTGCCCCTTGCAATAATGGTGAAATAATTCGTTTTGATAGAGGTGAGGTTACTGAGGGTATTGTAGGACTAACAGCCAGGAAAGCTCCCTCTCCCGATGGGATTACTCCAGACTTATTTAAGTCTGAGCCAAATTTTTGGGCACCCATATTAGAGTCTGTTTTTAATGCTGCTGTGAAAAATGGTTGTCCACAATCATGGGGGGTCTCTACGATTGTCCCGGTTTACAAGGAGGGGGACAAAGGTAGCCTACATTGTTATAGACCTATTTCACTTATAGACTCTATGGTTAAAATAGTAGGAAGAATCCTACTGCAGAGACTTTCAGACTGGGCGATGGATTCTGCAGTGGCCGTTCAACAATGACTCAGTGCCTTAACCTCTTTTTAATATTAAGTAAATACACTGTTACTCAAAGGGGTACCATCCACCTCGCCTTCATGGACTTGTCCTCAGCTTTCGACTGTGTAAAGAGAGGAAAGTTGTGGCAGTCCATGAGGGTGAAGGGTGTAGATAGTGGAATTGTTAATTTTCTTGTTGATCTACATAGCAATACTACAGCAAATTTGAGATATTCTCAAGATCTGAGTACAACAAATAATTTTGATATTAGCAAGGGTGTCCGCCAAGGATGTATCTTGGCCCCCTTACTTTTTAATTTTTATATTAATGAGCTAGATAGCGTGTTGCAGAATGTACCGGCTGCCCCAGAGTCGGCAAGCGGGGAATTCCTGTACTTTTATACGCAGATGATGCAGTTTTAATTTCCAGAACTGGGAGGAGTCTTCAGGCTCTCCCAAATGCTTTTAAACTGTTTATGACGGAAAGAGACCTTTTGGTCAACAATTCGAAATCATTTGTTATGCAAGTTGGCCAACAACCAAGAAGGAACTTTTCATTTAAAATTGATGAAGTAGTAATCCCCATATCAAAAACGTTCTCGTATCTTGGGGTTCTTTTTGATACTAAACTTAATTGGGGTCCTCATCTTGCAAAAAAGAAAGGGGAACTGGTCAGGGTTAATGCTTCGATTTTTAACTTTGCATTGAAACTGTGAAAAAATCCTACCAGTGCCATGTTGAAACTTTACAATGCAAAATCAGTGGCAACTGCTATATATGGCAGTGAAATCTGGGGGTATGTTGCCGGTGAGCAGCTGCAGATTGCTGAAAATTTCTTCATGAAGCGCCTCCTGTGTGTCCCTGTAGGTACGTCAAATTTTGCAGTACACGAAGAGCTAAGGGCACAATATCTAAGTGACACTTTTTCCTTATGCCCGTTGACCTGTTGGTTAAAACTGTGGTTGAATCAGGATATACCTCTGACACATCTGATTGTGAGGGATTATCTGATCCAGGATAAGGCAATGGGCACTCCATGGATAAAATACCTGAAATCCAGCTTTGCCAGGCTTGGCTGTGTGGTAAATAAAGATTTACCGTATACTGAATTTCTATGCGGTATTAGTTCAATAAAATAGCTCAATCAAATGAGAGGCAGAGTCCGTGGAGTCTGAGTTTATAAGGGTTTTATTCCATGTAATGGTATGGTTCGAACCATGGTATTGTGTTCCTTTACCACGAAGGTTCAGGAAGGGATTGACAATGCTTTATTAACAGTGCACAATATATATAGTAAATGCATACAATGGTAAAGGATACAGAAGGCGTAACAGCTGAAAGAAACGAGATAAGAACACATGTGCGTAACAGAAGGCGTGTACGAGGGCGTACACGGAGGTGTGTGCTAGAAACGTCACATGAAAGTGTCACAGGTGGGTGGATTCATAGAGGAATCCTGCAGTGTCAGCAGAAATATATGGCTAGATGCGCGCGCAGGCAACATGACGTGTGCTTGACGTGGAACTGGAGGGCGAAGGGGACTTGACATTTAGCACTATAAGGGGAGACAGAAGTCTGGCGTGTCAGAACAACCTAAACCCAAATCATATCTGATATCTTGTGTTTGGAGAACTGTTTTATCTAGAAGGAAAGGTCTGTCGGGTAGAGGCTATTGAGAGAGCGCAATTTGAATAAAAAGTATATCCGGACCATATTCACAAGCATATCGCATAAACGTAGAAACTGTAACGTGAAGTTAACACTTGTAGTATAAAGTTAGCCGATGTAACATGAATAATAGGAAATGTATTTGTATTTACTCTGATATGCAGTAGAATTTAGACGCCTGTATACATAGTGGGCTAATGTAGAAATATATAGAAATGCTTACGAACAGAAGAACGTGCAAAAGTAGAATTCATATACGTGTGTAATGCTAAACGGAGAAAGCGGCGAGAGAAGAAATGTAAAACGAAGAAATGTGCAGGGAGCATATATAACGATGTAACGAAGGAGAATATAACTTTATATTCTATGTAAATTGTATTCACTTATATGCAAACGTTTTGCTAAATGCGATTATATAAATGTGTATTAAAGGTTATACTGTGTAGAAGAAGTTGTAGGAATGTTAGAAGAGTTTAGTCATGTGTGATTTTAACCTAACTGACCAAGAGTTCGCAGGAGTGTAGTCCGCTGTATGTAATTTAGTGGGCTCACAGGAGTCGTGAATAGCCTTGACCTGAATGTGCGAGCCAAAGAGTCTAAGGTCTTGTTAGATTTAAGGTGACAATGCTGGACGAAGTTTATGGCCTAAACGTGAGAGGAGACGCTTGGAATTTGAGTCTTGTTTTGAAATGACCGTTCACAGGACCAAAGAAGGTTAAGAACATAGTCGTAAAGAGTAGAGTTCTGCTGAGGTGATAGACTTTTGCTCCGAAAGTGTCAAATGAAATGTCAATGAAGTCACCAGCAAGAAGACGAAGATGGCGTCTAAGAAGAAGGGTCAACTTAACGGACGACGCGAAGAGATGAGGCCATGGAAAGAGCTAGAAATGATATCATGGGGAAAATACGTGGTGGGCGTCAAGGGGCGTTCCACCCATACTGTGATTGTGTATTTTAGGGACAGCACCCCGGGGAGAAGAGAGCGAAAACAGCGAGGAGAGGCAAGTTAGGAACTCAGACCAGATGACTTGAGCAGATGCGCTGAGAAAAAGCAGAGCGCAAGAGAGCAGTAGGCCGAGGACCCTTAGAGAGCGGATGGGTAGGCAGAGAGGGTACTGCTTCTCAAAATAAGTTACCATTAGAGGCTAAGAGAGTTTGAACTTCTTTGGAAGTCAAACTGCTGACACCTTTTTTAGGTAAGGAACTTGCGAAGTAGGGATGTCACCTAGCATAGAGTAGGGACAGAATTAACTTGTTTATTCTCTTTTTGTAGATGACGCAACGGAACCACATTGTGTCTATGTTTTTTAATCTGTTGATATTGGAACTGATTTTGATTGTATTCGTTTGTAGACTGAGGTTCTTTAGGGAATTTATGTTCCTTCTAGTTCCTGTATACTTATTGAATCTTATCCTGAGAGGATTGTATTTGCAACTTTTCTTGATTTTATATTAAACCTTTTAAACTTTACCAGTTGTAAGTGGTTCTTCAGAGTTGCGTCAGTTTATGGGGTTTATCTAACCTATGCGGGGTTTGTCTTTTACTCAATGACAGAAAATAATCGATCCAAATTTGACGAATGAGATAGGTATCAAAGTGATCAGAAAAGATATTAAAATCTCATTCCCCGCAGTTGGTAGCAGAGAAAGATGGTTTTCTTCTTGAGGAAGACAACCTAGGTCAGGTCTAGTTTACCCCAAGGTCCCTAGTCATCGACGACCAGAAGAAGAATCCCTGCCGAAGAAGGTGCTGACGGTGCGAGAGAAAAGCAGCAGAGTCGGTCGAGAGTGAGTATAAGGGTCATGCGTTGTAAGATTGCGGTGTTTTGTGTTGTACCTGTGTTGTAATGTCAAGCGGAGTTGAATGCCTGTAGTGTGATTGAGGGAAGGTTGTGAGCGCGCGCAACCGGATAAAATCTTAAGATCCAGAGAAGGACTTAAGTGGTTCGGGTGTATCGAACACCCAGAGTAATTGTTCACCATTGTAAAGGGGGTCATGAGGTACCATTGATCGCCCGACGGACCGATGATAGGGGGAGCGTAAGAGTGAGTGTATGAGTGACGGACGCTGGTCGTACGTTTACTGTGTGTAAGTAACCTATCAGTTAAGGCGAGCGTCTGACCGTGAGAGGAAGACGTCTCGTCAGTTGAGGTGACAATTACAGTTAGACTGTGGACGTACAGTCAGAGAAAAGTGATCGCTTGGACGGAAGTAGTCATTTTTCGGCGTATGAATGAAAACGCATGCAAGACCGTGAGACGAGCTGAGAAAGGAGGGGAACTGCTGCAGAGGGGTCAAGTGACGTCAGCGTAGAACCGCGCTGAGATTGGTCGGTTAGCGTAGAACCGCACTGGGATAGGCTGATTAGCGAGAGCCGCACAGGGATTGGTTGGTTTGTCATCGGGACGTAAACAAGGAAGAGAATAAGGAAAATCGTAGATTATCGAAAATGAAGTGTTTTAAGCGTTTAAGGGCGATCTTTAAGAGAAATAGAAGAAACTTATATGCAGGAGAAGAAGCTCCACCAGAAGGCACACCAGCTTATCACATGGCAGTAAATGTAGGCTCACACTCAATACTATGGATTTCCGAGTGGAATAAGCTAACAGAAGGGAATAAGGAACTGACGTTTCCAAGATACGGAACGTTTAAGCTAGAAGTATTGAACCAACTGAAAGCGGTAATGCTCGCAACGAGACCTCTACCGAGGCCAACACAGTTCGAAGCCCTTAGTGCATGGTTTAGAGCAGCACACGGAAAAAGCGTGAAGAGACGCCAAGAAAGAGTGAGACGATCGGTAAAGGCAGTGCAGGATGCAAAATGGGACGATGAAGCTAAAAAGTGGAGGTTGCAAAAGATAGAAGCAGACAAACTGTTCACAATGCTAGAAGCTACGGGAGAAAAGAAACCTCTAGAAGAAGATGAGGATAGCGAGCCAGATGAGGATCTGATAGAGAGACTATTAACAGATTGTCCACCTCCGTACAACAGAGAAGCCGAAAGTCCCGAACTACAACTAGGGGACGGAGCTAGATGGGGGGAATATAAACCGCTCCCAGTATCAGAGTGGGATTCCAGGAAAGGAGAGGAAGTACCTCAATCTAGTCCCGAACAGAGAGTAGTGGGAAGATTCGTGGTCCAAAAGGTGCCAGAAACACAGCATGCAAGGTCGTATTAAATGCCCGACGCTTTACAAGTACCTGTTACCATAGGCCCTATAGTGTCAATCTACAACCCAGAGGGGGTCCAGCAGGAGGAACAGGCACGATGGGACAGGGAAAGGGCAGAGATAGAGAGATGGAATAATACGATCAATTCCCAGAGGCAGTTGTTAGGACCAATGAGTCGGAGTACCCCACTAGATTCCGCAACGGGTCCCTGGATAGAACAAGGGGGTCAAAGAGGACAGATGGATTTGAGGGGACCGAAACCGAAATCCTATAAGGAATTAAGAGAATATTTGAGAGAATGGGACGCTGCCGAAGAGACTCAGAATAAAAGATTAGAAACAGGAGCAGAATGGAGAGACCAGGATAACAGGATCCTCTCTCATTGCGGAGCTGGCGAAAGCAGCCCGGAGTGGGAGAGAGGGAGTCAAGGAAGCAGAGGAGATACTTGCCATACTACCAGTGGCAATAGGCAAATGTGCGACGACAGGAGTGCAGGGTGTGGGGGAGAGCCTCGCGTCACCCTTAGTGAGGGAGAACGAAGGACGCAAGAGTACCGAAATAGTTTCAGGTGCACTCACCATGCCCCGGACGAAAATGTGCGACATTGGAATCACGGGAACATGGAGAGTCGCGAAGGGTCTCGCCATGCATCCGGTGATCCCGGACGAAGTCAGGGGAATATAGGGAGTCGCGAAACGTCTCGCCATGCATCCGGTGATCATGAACGAGATCGCGGGAACATGGAGGACAGAGAAGGACCTTTCCATTTATTAAGTGACACCAGACAGCAAAGGAGTTGCAGTGATACAGAACAGAACGGAGGATCCTATCTCGCATCTAGAGAGACCGAGCCGAAAAGACAGAATGTAGTAAGGGGGAATGGATCAACGTTCCACCATACCCCAAGGGAGGATGGAAAGGCTTGGGATCTAGAGAGGTGGGAACAAAGAGAAGCAAGAAGGACGCCTCATAACTCACCTGCACCGAGACGTAGGGCTCGTAGTGGGGGTGAGAGGGATGTATACGAACAACCTAGGAGTGAAGTACTGAGAGCTGAGGTAAAAGCAAAACGGCTTGATGTAATGAGTTTAAAATCAGACTTGGATGAGATCATAGACGGCACATTGCCAATAGAAAGGATAGAGCTGTATGATCATGATGAAATACTGTTTATATCTAAGGATGTTACTCGGAAAGCAAGGTCAGCTCATGAAAAATTATCTGAATTGGCAGACAGGTATATGATAGACATGTCACGGACTAAAGCTTTACAGGGCAACCATAGACTAAATTGCACGGATCAGGATCTAGATGATCGTAGGACGATTGGACTGAAAGTACACATAAAGGAACTGATCCTGAGTATCAGAGTATGGAGGGATTTGGATAAATGGGAGCAAAGATGGTCCAAGAGGGGATCTGTCAGAAGGAGTACACTTGCGAGGTCCCAGGATGGAGAGCTAATGCGAATGGAAGCTTTTCCTTTGCGAGAAATCGCGAACGGAAACTACGTCCATGTGCCCTGGAGTAGGGGGGATTTAGCGGCATTTACCAATTCCTTTCCAAAGCTCAGAGAGAACCCCGTCGAGTGGTATAAGCAGGTAGAGAGGTTCGTGAAGATCTCTAAGGTATTGTGGATCGATTTGAACACCTTGTTCGATATCGTAGTACCCGGAGATTTGTGGACGGCATGCAAACTTAGTGTCGAATGGCCCGCTTGCGAGCCTCCGAGGGATGCCCGGACGAACGGTCCATCAGAAAGAGTCATGGAAAAATACGAGAGAGTAATAGCATGGCTAAAAGAGAAAGTGCCGGTGCAGGACATAGACTGGGTTAAGATAGATCGAACAACTCAGGAACCTAAAGAGACCGTTCACGAGTTCTATGAGAGATTACTGAAAGCATTCAAGCAGTACAGTGGGTTAGACGTAATGGATCCTAAAGACATAGGACAGTTTGTGTCGAAGTTTGTCTTAGGATTGAGACCAGACATAAGCTTAATGATTCAACAGCATTTGATTTGTTGGCAAAATAAACCTTTAGATGAGATTCTGAGGTATGCGAGGTACTGTAGCAACGAAATAGATTCGAAGGCAAAGAAACTCAAGGAAAAGCTGATGTTGGTGCAGATGCAATCAGCTGGAAAGGGTGGACAGCGGCAACAGGGAACAGGAACGCCAGGAAAGAAACAGAATAATCAAAGCAGAGATGAGGAAGAAAGACCGAGACCGAGAATAGATATCGCGACACTGAAAAAGACAACGAGGTGCCATCAGTGTAACGAGGTGGGACATTGGAGACGCGAGTGTCCTTATAATGTCGAGACAGGGGAATTAGAACAGGAGGAGGATGAGGTTCAGAACAACGTGGTAAAGGGAGCAGCAGTCCCGAAGGGAAAGTTTGTCAAAGGGGGGACTCAGACTCCTCGAGCCCCGTTTCCTCAACCGCCTCGCATTACAAATGGAGGGAAAACCTACAGACAAATGCCCTTGTTCGTAGGAGGAGAAGAATGCTACTATGTTGATCCTCTTACGGGACAACGAGTGAATAGAGAAGAAGACTGTACTCTAGGAGCAGCCCTGGAGGTAGATCAGAGAGGACCATACGTAGAGGCTGAAGTAGCTGGATGTCCTACGACCTTTTTGGTGGATACGGGGGCCACTCGATCCACGTTGAGATCAGCGGTAGTCCCAGGTCTGCCAATGTCGGGAGAGACGATTCAGGTGGTAGGAGTCGCAAACAGGAGGATGACGAATCCTCTAACAGAACCAGTGTCAGTGAAGATAGGGAATTACAGTGACGAACATCAGTTTGTGATCTGTGATTCTAGCCCTGTGTGTCTGTTAGGAAGAGATCTGTTGTGTAAACTGAATTGCACAATATATTGCACACCGGAAGGAGTAGAAGTGCAGACTAACGATGATGATGCCGATTTTAAGGTTGTAAACTCGCAGGAATGCATGGAACTGTACCCTACCTTAACAGTGGAGGAGCTTCCACAGGACTTGAGGGAGAAAGTGTCAGCTGAGGTGTGGGATTTTACTGGAGAAGAAATAGGATTGATCAAAGGGGTAGAACCAGTAAAGATCATGGTAAGACCCAATGCCGAGTATCCAAGAACACCACAATATAAGTTGACACTGGAGACAATTGCAGGAATAAAGCCTGTGATCGAATCCATGATTAAACAGGGAATACTGAAGGAGATCGTGGGAAGTCCATGTAACTCCCCGATTATGGGTTTGCAGAAGCCTAGTGGAAAATACAGAATAGCGCAGGATCTTCGAAAGATCAATAATATCGTTGTTTCATGTTGTCCAGTGGTACCGAATCCATCAGTGATATTGTTTCAGATACCGTTCCAAGCTGAATGGTTCACCGTGATAGACTTGTGCCAGGCTTTCTTTTCGATTCCTTTAGATGAAGAGAGCCAGTATCTTTTCGCTTTTAAGCTGGAAAATCGCGTTTTAACATGGTGTCGTATTCCCCAGGGGTATACAGAAAGCCCATCGATTTTTAACCAGCTATTGAAGAAAAATCTCGAAAGTCTAGTACTGCCCAAGAACTCGGTTCTGGTCCAGTACATAGACGACCTCCTAGTTGCGTCAGAAACTGAGGAAGCTTGCAAGGTAGACACCATTACCTTACTAAATCCCTTGGCCGAGAACGGACACAAGGTGTCTCCAAGTAAATTGCAATATTGTCTGACTGAAGTGCAATACTTGGGCCATAGGATTGAAAAGGGAAAACGGAAGGTGTCTCCAGACAGAATAGAGGCGATCATGAAAATGAACGCGCCTAAAACACAAAGAGAAGTCAGGATGTTTCTAGGCATGGTCGGTTATTGTCGACAGTGGATAGCCAACTTTTCACTAAAGGCAAAACCGTTACTACAACTGACGCACAAAGGAGTGAGTGATCCGGTACCATGGGACAAAGATTGTTTGATGGCGTTTTTGCAGCTGAGGGAGGACTTGTGTCGTGCCCCGGCTTTAGGAATGCCTGATTACAAAAAACCATTCTTGCTTTACTGCTGCGAAAGAAAGGGATGCGCTTTAGCAGTTTTGGCCCAGATACATGGAGATGCGCGTAGGCCAGTTGCTTATTTTTCGGCTACATTAGACCCAGTAGCCGCAGCGTTGCCCGGATGTCTCAAATCCGTAGCTGCAACGGGTGTCAGCATTGAAAGATGTGAAAGTGTGGTAATGGGACATCAGTTAGTGGTGTACGTACCGCATTCTGTGGAATTGTTAATGACCAGGACTAAGACTCAGCATCTGACGAATAGCAGGCTCACACGCTACGAGCAAGTCATATTGGCTGCTGAGAATGTGACCCTAAAGAGATGCTCCGTCTTGAATCCTGCTACGTTGATGCCACTTCCAAATGAGATTGATGATGAAATTTGTACAGATCATGACTGCCTTGATGTGACTGAACTATGCACCAAACCGAGACCTGATATCGTAGATGAGCCATTGACTGACCCCGATGAAATATTCTTTGTTGATGGTTCATGCGTAAGAGACGATATCGGTCAGCTGAGAGCAGCATATGCAGTTTGTACTATTACCAGAGTTGTGGAAGCCGCCTGCCTGGAAGGAGTACACTCCGCTCAGGTAGCTGAAATTATTGCTTTGACGCGTGCCTGTTTAGCAGGTAACAAAATTCGAGTCACCATATACACCGATAGCCAGTATGGTTTCGGGGTAGTTCACGATTACGGGCAGTTGTGGTCTCAAAGAGGTTACATGACCTCCTCGGGTTCTCCAATTAGGAATGGAGAATTCGTGAGACTATTGTTAGAAGCATTGCAAGGTCCGACAGCCATAGCGGTTGTCAAATGTGCTGCGCACACGAAGAATGTAGATTTTGTGTCGCAAGGCAATAGTTATGCAGATGAAGTAGCGCGTTACTGCGCAGAACAAGGTTATTCTCACACCAATGTAGAAGTGGGGGGAATACAAGAAAGAACTGAGTTAACACTGTTGTTAGACACTGTAGATACGTGGGACGAGTTGAAATGTGTTCAGGAAAATGCACCAGATGATGAGAAAAAGGGCTGGGAAACAGCTGGATGTACTAAAAGTGAAATGAACTTTTGGATCTCTGCAGATGAGAGAGCAGTTTTACCAAATGAACTTATTAGTCCAATGGCAAGGAAATTGCATGGATCAGCACACATAGGTAGAGATGCCATGGTGAGAGTATTCAGACAAACGTGGTTTAATCCGAAGTTTAGAGTAGCGGCAGAAGCAGTATGTCAGCGTTGTGCGATCTGTCAGCAACTAAACGTAGGAAAGAGAACACCAGTCACGTTGAGTCACATAGGAAGGTCTGGGGGGCCTTTCAATAGAATGCAGCTTGATTTCATCGAAATGCCCAAATGCAATAGACTCAGATATGTGTTAGTGATTGTCTGTATATTTTCTAGATGGGTTGAAGCTTACCCTACACGTAGGTGCGATACACTCACAGTAGCGAAATTGTTACTTAGAGAGTTGATACCGAGGTTTGGGGTGCCATCCTCTTTGGAATCGGACAGAGGAACTCATTTTAACAGCGAAATAGTGAAGATGCTATGTTCAGCTTTGAGTATCGATCAGAAGCTCCATTGCAGCTATCGACCAGAAGCTTCAGGGATTGTAGAACAAATCAACAGTACAATCAAGTCCAGACTCGCCAAAGTTTGTTCATCGACATCCCTGAGTTGGCCAGATGCACTTCCATTGGTTCTTATGAGCATACGTAGCACACCAGATAGAAAAACAGGTCTCTCTCCACATGAAGTGCTAATGGGGAGAGCTATGAGATTGCCATCGGTTCCGACTGCAGCGTTATTGAACATCACAGACGATTTGATCTTGGACTACTGCAAGGGACTATCTGATGCCATTAATTCTGTGTCCCTCCAGGTCCAGGCTGCAGAGGTTCCATCAGCACAAGACTTGTGCCATGACCTGTGTCCAGGGGACTGGGTCCTGGTGAAGAAGCACGTCAGGAAGAACTGTCTAGACGTGCGTTGGCGAGGACCATTTCAAGTCATACTAGTTACGAACACTGCAGTAAAGTGTGGAGGCTTGCCCAACTGGATACACGCTTCACACACCCGAAGAGTGCCAACACCTCTAGAAGAAACAGCTCCTCTCTCGGATGAAAATCCAGCGGAAAGCGGAGAAGCCACAGAGGGGGAAAGCCAAGCTGTAGAGGTGATCGAAGAGGCTGAGCCTGTGTCGGAACAGGTTGACGACGGTCAGGACACCAGTGGGACCGAAGTCGCCTCAGGAGAAGAGAGTACCTGGGAGTTCGAATCAGATACCGAACAAGCTGTGAGTGATCAAGAGACAAGTCCAAGAACAAGGAGCAGGAGGACAAGGGGTGACGAAGCTAGTTGGCCGGAGAGAAGGAGAAGGCCAAGCTTAAAAGCAAATCAAGAGAGAACCCTTGTCCCGATCTCTGAAGAGTCGGATCCGGAAGAAGAAACTACAGATTCAGGCTCTGAGAGTCCGAGAAGATCAAGAAGGGTACGTGTGCCCTGCAGAAGGTACGCCACCCCAGAGTGGACTTATCTAGCAGATGTCTTGGGGACAGAAATCTGGGAGAGTGAAAGACGTGAAGGTGATCGATCTCGATCCATTTGTGGCAGTGGAGATATGGATGTTGACGCCTGGACTCGAGACTGAGGGGTTACTGACTTTCACACTACCCATACCCCCATACCTGAGTCGGATCAAAGATCTAGTGCTAAATCGATTACAGTTTCCGACTTTTGGTCATCAAATTCCAGAACAAGAAGAAAAAGTCATTCGTTTTGAATTATTGGAACATGTTATTAAAGCTGCAGGTACGAGAATAATTGTAGATGCATAAAGACTTTTTGTGTTTAAGCTATAAAGAAGAAGATAACCTAGAGCCGAGTGGAAAGAAGAATAAAATTAGGGATTACATTTAGAGGACGGAGAAGGGTTAGGGTTGTCTGTTGCTGAAGATAAAAAGACATTGTTGTGAAAAGAGACTTTTGTTGATAAAGAGCACTTTACAGACTGAGAAAGCAAATAAAGCAAATAAAGACTTGCAAAGAAAAACTTTCTTCGAAAGAGAAAGAGCTACGCTGTTTGATAACATGGAGAACGGCAACCCAAACCGAAAAGTTAAATGCATAATAGGTACACTGATAGCAGTAGTAATTTTTCTCATTATTACAGTAGTGACCATATCATACATAGTAGGACGTGAAAGTGATAAAGAAACAACAGATGCAAAGCCTGTAACGACTTTGACACCTGCTCTTGTTGGGAAGAAGGAGGAGAGCAATGTTATTCGTGAAAAGGCGTTACTGGCAGATGAAGCTCGTAGGTTACACGTAGACGAGTCACAGGGAAACTTTAGGTCAAATGCATATGCCAAACTATTGTATGAGTATATCGATGCCATGGAGGCCAAGGATTGCTATGTTTGTATGCAATTGCCGGCTTCTGTAGATGAAGGCATCAGATATCATCATCTCCCACTGACTTATGGGATAACATGTAGTTTATTGCTCAGTATATTTTATGGTAGAGAAGGGTTTGAGTACTACTTTTCAAATTATGATTCGGTACTGCCTGAAGTTCCGAATTATAAACAAATGAATAAGTGGGACTATTATAAAAAGGAGGATAGACTAGCAAAGTTCTTTCTTCCTTGGGATACACTAGATACTTCATATGCACGTAGAAATAATCTGACTTGCAAAGTGTCAGAGGTAGAGAAAAAGTTCATAGGACAAGTAGATGACCGATACAGAAGGCAGAAGATTCTGAAAATGTCAGGACAGTGGAAAACTGATTGGACAGAAGAAGAGAAGGCACACAAAAAGAAAGGTAGCAATGGTCCAATAGCTTTAGATAGAACGCAGAAGGGAAAGTTATGTTTAACTCGAAGCAAGACATATTACGAGAGTGTATTTGTAGGTGAAGTTGATTGCGAACATGCTTTTAGGTTAGAGTACTATACGAAAGATTTCATGAAGGGGATGCAAGCTATTCCGAATGTATATTTTGTATGTGGAAGGAATGCCTATGTAAAACTGCCTGACAATTGGTATGGTTCGTGTTACTTGGCAATTGTCTTCCCCAAAATATATCATGCAAAGGATTTAGCGATCATAGAAGGAAAGGCTTCGACAAGAACGAAAAGGGAAGTAGGAGATGCTGAAGTAGTTGGAGACATATTTGGAGCAATGTTTCCTATGTTAGGTTTGATACTTAACGATGTTAAGATCAGGAGACTAGCTACAGTTGTAGATAGATTATCTGCAAGTACTGCAAGGTCATTGATGCTAGTAGAAGGAGAGATGCAGTCGATTAGAGCAATGGTTCTTCAGAACCGTCTTGCTTTAGATGTACTGCTAGCAAAAGAGGGCGGAGTTTGCAAGGCTTTGAAGGTCCAGGAATGTTGTACTTATATTCCTGATAATTCAAAACCACTTGAGAAAGTCATACAAAACATTACACAGATACACCAAGAAATCGAAGATTTGACAAAAGTAAATGTCTGGGAAAAAGTAGGTCATGGAGTGGGAAAGGTTGGAAGTTGGTTTGCCAACCTTGGTAAAAGCATTGTGTGGTACATATTAAAACCTGTATTAATAGTATTAATTTGCATAATCACATTGTTAGGGTTAATGAAACTGTACAAGTGGTATAGGTCGAACCGGTTACAAAGATCCATGAGAGAGCAAGAAAGGAGATTAGCTGCTTTACAAGACCAACAGTATAAAAGTTTAAGAGCTCTCGAGACGATAAAAAGAGGGAATCTTGTAACTAGTTCTGTGTAAAGTGTTATTCAAATTGCATTTAGTGATGACCCCTAGAAGTCATCAAAGGGGGGAACTGAGAGAGCGCAATTTGAATAAAAAGTATATCCGGACCATATTCACAAGCATATCGCATAAACGTAGAAACTGTAACGTGAAGTTAACACTTGTAGTATAAAGTTAGCCGATGTAACATGAATAATAGGAAATGTATTTGTATTTACTCTGATATGCAGTAGAATTTAGAAGCCCGTATACATAGTGGGCTAATGTAGAAATATATAGAAATGCTTACGAACAGAAGAACGTGCAAAAGTAGAATTCATATACGTGTGTAATGCTAAACGGAGAAAGCGGCGAGAGAAGAAATGTAAAACGAAGAAATGTGCAGGGAGCATATATAACGATGTAACGAAGGAGAATATAACTTTATATTCTATGTAAATTGTATTCACTTATAAGCAAACGTTTTGCTAAATGCGATTATATAAATGTGTGTTAAAGGTTATACTGTGTAGAAGAAGTTGTAGGAATGTTAGAAGAGTTTAGTCATGTGTGATTTTAACCTAACTGACCAAGAGTTCGCAGGAGTGTAGTCCGCTGTATGTAATTTAGTGGGCTCACAGGAGTCGTGAATAGCCTTGACCTGAATGTGCGAGCCAAGGAGTCTAAGGTCTTGTTAGATTTAAGGTGACAATGCTGGACGAAGTTTATGGCCTAAACGTGAGAGGAGACGCTTGGAATTTGAGTCTTGTTTTGAAATGACCGTTCACAGGACCAAAGAAGGTTAAGAACATAGTCGTAAAGAGTAGAGTTCTGCTGAGGTGATAGACTTTTGCTCCGAAAGTGTCAAATGAAATCTCAATGAAGTCACCAGCAAGAAGACGAAGATGGCGTCTAAGAAGAAGGGTCAACTTAACGGACGACGCGAAGAGATGAGGCCATGGAAAGAGCTAGAAATGATATCATGGGGAAAATACGTGGTGGGCGTCAAGGGGTGTTCCACCCATACTGTGATTGTGTATTTTAGGGACAGCACCCCGGGGAGAAGAGAGCGAGAACAGCGAGGAGAGGCAAGTTAGGAGCTCAGACCAGATGACTTGAGCAGATGCGCTGAGAAAAAGCAGAGCGCAAGAGAGCAGTAGGCCGAGGACCCTTAGAGAGCGGATGGGTAGGCAGAGAGGGTACTGCTTCTCAAAATAAGTTACCATTAGAGGCTAAGAGAGTTTGAACTTCTTTGGAAGTCAAACTGCTGACACCTTTTTTAGGTAAGGAACTTGCGAAGTAGGGATGTCACCTAGCATAGAGTAGGGACAGAATTAACTTGTTTATTCTCTTTTTGTAGATGACGCAACGGAACCACATTGTGTCTATGTTTTTTAATCTGTTGATATTGGAACTGATTTTGATTGTATTCGTTTGTAGACTGAGGTTCTTTAGGGAATTTATGTTCCTTCTAGTTCCTGTATACTTATTGAATCTTATCCTGAGAGGATTGTATTTGCAACTTTTCTTGATTTTATATTAAACCTTTTAAACTTTACCAGTTGTAAGTGGTTCTTCAGAGTTGCGTCAGTTTATGGGGTTTATCTAACCTATGCGGGGTTCGTCTTTTACTCAATGACAGAAAATAATCGATCCAAATTTGACGAATGAGATAGGTATCAAAGTGATCACAAAAGATATTAAAATCTCATTCCCCGCAGTTGGTAGCAGAGAAAGATGGTTTTCTTCTTGACGAAGACAACCTAGGTCAGGTCTAGTTTACCCCAAGGTCCCTAGTCATCGACGACCAGAAGAAGAATCCCTGCCGAAGAAGGTGCTGACGGTGCGAGAGAAAAGCAGCAGAGTCGGTCGAGAGTGAGTATAAGGGTCATGCGTTGTAAGATTGCGGTGTTTTGTGTTGTACCTGTGTTGTAATGTCAAGCGGAGTTGAATGCCTGTAGTGTGATTGAGGGAAGGTTGTGAGCGCGCGCAACCGGATAAAATCTTAAGATCCAGAGAAGGACTTAAGTGGTTCGGGTGTATCGAACACCCAGAGTAATTGTTCACCATTGTAAAGGGGGTCATGAGGTACCATTGATCACCCGACGGACCGATGATAGGGGGAGCGTAAGAGTGAGTGTATGAGTGACGGACGCTGGTCGTACGTTTACTGTGTGTAAGTAACCTATCAGTTAAGGCGAGCGTCTGACCGTGAGAGGAAGACGTCTCGTCAGTTGAGGTGACAATTACAGTTAGACTGTGGACGTACAGTCAGAGAAAAGTGATCGCTTGGACGGAAGTAGTCATTTTTCGGCGTATGAATGAAAACGCATGCAAGATCGTGAGACGAGCTGAGAAAGGAGGGGAACTGCTGCAGAGGGGTCGAGTGACGTCAGCGTAGAACCGCGCTGAGATTGCTCGGTTAGCGTAGAACCGCACTGGGATAGGCTGATTAGCGAGAGCCGCACAGGGATTGGTTGGTTTGTCATCGGGACGTAAACAAGGAAGAGAATAAGGAAAATCGTAGATTATCGAAAATGAAGTGTTTTAAGCGTTTAAGGGCGATCTTTAAGAGAAATAGAAGAAACTTATATGCAGGAGAAGAAGCTCCACCAGAAGGCACACCAGCTTATCACATGGCAGTAAATGTAGGCTTACACTCAATACTATGGATTTCCGAGTGGAATAAGCTAACAGAAGGGAATAAGGAACTGACGTTTCCAAGATATGGAACGTTTAAGCTAGAAGTATTGAACCAACTGAAAGCGGTAATGCTCGCAACGAGACCTCTACCGAGGCCAACACAGTTCGAAGCCCTTAGTGCATGGTTTAGAGCAGCACACGGAAAAAGCGTGAAGAGACGCCAAGAAAGAGTGAGACGATCGGTAAAGGCAGTGCAGGATGCAAAATGGGACGATGAAGCTAAAAAGTGGAGGGTGCAAAAGATAGAAGCAGACAAACTGTTCACAATGCTAGAAGCTACGGGAGAAAAGAAACCTCTAGAAGAAGATGAGGATAGCGAGCCAGATGAGGATCTGATAGAGAGACTATTAACAGATAGACCACCTCCGTACAACAGAGAAGCCGAAAGTCCCGAACTACAACTAGGGGACGGAGCTAGATGGGGGGAATATAAACCGCTCCCAGTATCAGAGTGGGATTCCAGGAAAGGAGAGGAAGTACCTCAATCTAGTCCCGAACAGAGAGTAGTGGGAAGATTTGTGGTCCAAAAGGTGCCAGAAACACAGCATGCAAGGTTGTATCAAATGCCCGACGCTTTACAAGTACCTGTTACCATAGGCCCTAAAGTGTCAATCTACAACCCAGAGGGGGTCCAGCAGGAGGAACAGGCACGATGGGACAGGGAAAGGGCAGAGATAGAGAGAAGGAATAATACGATCAATTCCCAGAGGCAGTTGTTAGGACCAATGAGTCGGAGTACCCCACTAGATTCCGCAACAGGTCCCTGGATAGAACAAGGGGGTCAAAGAGGACAGATGGATTTGAGGGGACCGAAACCGAAATCCTATAAGGAATTAAGAGAATATTTGAGAGAATGGGACGCTGCCGAAGAGACTCAGAATAAAAGATTAGAAACAGGAGCAGAATGGAGAGACCAGGATAACAGGATCCTCTCTCATTGCGGAGCTGGCGAAAGCAGCCTGGAGTGGGAGAGAGGGAGTCAAGGAAGCAGAGGAGATACTTGCCATACTACCAGTGGCAATAGGCAAATGTGCGACAACAGGAGTGCAGGGTGTGGGGGAGAGCCTCGCGTCACCCTTAGTGAGGGAGAACGAAGGACGCAAGAGTACCGAAATAGTTTCAGGTGCACTCACCATGCCCCGGACGAAAATGTGCGACATTGGAATCACGGGAACATGGAGAGTCGCGAAGGGTCTCGCCATGCATCCGGTGATCCCGGACGAAGTCAGGGGAATATAGGGAGTCGCGAAACGTCTCGCCATGCATCCGGTGATCATGAACGAGATCGCGGGAACATGGAGGACAGAGAAGGACCTTTCCATTTATTAAGTGACACCAGACAGCAAAGGAGTTGCAGTGATACAGAACAGAACGGAGGATCCTATCTCGCATCTAGAGAGACCGAGCCGAAAAGACAGAATGTAGTAAGGGGGAATGGATCAACGTTCCACCATACCCCAAGGGAGGATGGAAAGGCTTGGGATCTAGAGAGGTGGGAACAAAGAGAAGCAAGAAGGACGCCTCATAACTCACCTGCACCGAGACGTAGGGCTCGTAGTGGGGGTGAGAGGGATGTATACGAACAACCTAGGAGTGAAGTACTGAGAGCTGAGGTAAAAGCAAAACGGCTTGATGTAATGAGTTTAAAATCAGACTTGGATGAGATCATAGACGGCACATTGCCAATAGAAAGGATAGAGCTGTATGATCATGATGAAATACTGTTTATATCTAAGGATGTTACTCGGAAAGCAAGGTCAGCTCATGAAAAATTATCTGAATTGGCAGACAGGTATATGATAGACATGTCACGGACTAAAGCTTTACAGGGCAACCATAGACTAAATTGCACGGATCAGGATCTAGATGATCGTAGGACGATTGGACTGAAAGTACACATAAAGGAACTGATCCTGAGTATCAGAGTATGGAGGGATTTGGATAAATGGGAGGAAAGATGTTCCAAGAGGGGATCTGTCAGAAGGAGTACACTTGCGAGGTCCCAGGATGGAGAGCTAATGCGAATGGAAGCTTTTCCTTTGCGAGAAATCGCGAACGGAAACTACGTCCATGTGCCCTGGAGTAGGGGGGATTTAGCGGCATTTACCAATTCCTTTCCAAAGCTCAGAGAGAACCCCGTCGAGTGGTATAAGCAGGTAGAGAGGTTCGTGAAGATCTCTAAGGTATTGTGGATCGATTTGAACACCTTGTTCGATATCGTAGTACCCGGAGATTTGTGGACGGCATGCAAACTTAGTGTCGAATGGCCCGCTTGCGAGCCTCCGAGGGATGCCCGGACGAACGGTCCATCAGAAAGAGTCATGGAAAAATACGAGAGAGTAATAGCATGGCTAAAAGAGAAAGTGCCGGTGCAGGACATAGACTGGGTTAAGATAGATCGAACAACTCAGGAACCTAAAGAGACCGTTCACGAGTTCTATGAGAGATTACTGAAAGCATTCAAGCAGTACAGTGGGTTAGACGTAATGGATCCTAAAGACATAGGACAGTTTGTGTCGAAGTTTGTCTTAGGATTGAGACCAGACATAAGCTTAATGATTCAACAGCATTTGATTTGTTGGCAAAATAAACCTTTAGATGAGATTCTGAGGTATGCGAGGTACTGTAGCGACGAAATAGATTCGAAGGCAAAGAAACTCAAGGAAAAGCTGATGTTGGTGCAGATGCAATCAGCTGGAAAGGGTGGACAGCGGCAACAGGGAACAGGAACGCCAGGAAAGAAACAGAATAATCAAAGCAGAGATGAGGAAGAAAGACCGAGACCGAGAATAGATATCGCGACACTGAAAAAGACAACGAGGTGCCATCAGTGTAACGAGGTGGGACATTGGAGACGCGAGTGTCCTTATAATGTCGAGACAGGGGAATTAGAACAGGAGGAGGATGAGGTTCAGAACAACGTGGTAAAGGGAGCAGCAGTCCCGAAGGGAAAGTTTGTCAAAGGGGGGACTCAGACTCCTCGAGCCCCGTTTCCTCAACCGCCTCGCATTACAAATGGAGGGAAAACCTACAGACAAATGCTCTTGTTCGTAGGAGGAGAAGAATGCTACTACGTTGATCCTCTTACGGGACAACGAGTGAATAGAGAAGAAGACTGTACTCTAGGAGCAGCCCTGGAGGTAGATCAGAGAGGACCATACGTAGAGGCTGAAGTAGCTGGATGTCCTACGACCTTTTTGGTGGATACGGGGGCCACTCGATCCACGTTGAGATCAGCGGTAGTCCCAGGTCTGCCAATGTCGGGAGAGACGATTCAGGTGGTAGGAGTCTCAAACAGGAGGATGACGAATCCTCTAACAGAACCAGTGTCAGTGAAGATAGGGAATTACAGTGACGAACATCAGTTTGTGATCTGTGATTCTAGCCCTGTGTGTCTGTTAGGAAGAGATCTGTTGTGTAAACTGAATTGCACAATATATTGCACACCGGAAGGAGTAGAAGTGCAGACTAACGATGATGATGCCGATTTTAAGGTTGTAAACTCGCAGGAATGCGTGGAACTGTACCCTACCTTAACAGTGGAGGAGCTTCCACAGGACTTGAGGGAGAAAGAGTCAGCTGAGGTGTGGGATTTTACTGGAGAAGAAATAGGATTGATCAAAGGGGTAGAACCAGTAAAGATCATGGTAAGACCCAATGCCGAGTATCCAAGAACACCACAATATAAGTTGACACCGGAGACAATTGCAGGAATAAAGCCTGTGATCGAATCCATGATTAAACAGGGAATACTGAAGGAGATCGTGGGAAGTCCATGTAACTCCCCGATTATGGGTTTGCAGAAGCCTAGTGGAAAATACAGAATAGTGCAGGATCTTCGAAAGATCAATAATATCGTTGTTTCATGTTGTCCAGTGGTACCGAATCCATCAGTGATATTGTTTCAGATACCGTTCCAAGCTGAATGGTTCACCGTGATAGACTTGTGCCAGGCTTTCTTTTCGATTCCTTTAGATGAAGAGAGCCAGTATCTTTTCGCTTTTAAGCTGGAAAATCGCGTTTTAACATGGTGTCGTATTCCCCAGGGGTATACAGAAAGCCCATCGATTTTTAACCAGCTATTGAAGAAAAATCTCGAAAGTCTAGTACTGCCCAAGAACTCGGTTCTGGTCCAGTACATAGACGACCTCCTAGTTGCGTCAGAAACTGAGGAAGCTTGCAAGGTAGACACCATTACCTTACTAAATCACTTGGCCGAGAACGGACACAAGGTGTCTCCAAGTAAATTGCAATATTGTCTGACTGAAGTGCAATACTTGGGCCATAGGATTGAAAAGGGAAAACGGAAGGTGTCTCCAGACAGAATAGAGGCGATCATGAAAATGAACGCGCCTAAAACACAAAGAGAAGTCAGGATGTTTCTAGGCATGGTCGGTTATTGTCGACAGTGGATAGCCAACTTTTCACTAAAGGCAAAACCGTTACTACAACTGACGCACAAAGGAGTGAGTGATCCGGTACCATGGGACAAAGATTGTTTGATGGCGTTTTTGCAGCTGAGGGAGGACTTGTGTCGTGCCCCGGCTTTAGGAATGCCTGATTACAAAAAACCATTCTTGCTTTACTGCTGCGAAAGAGAGGGATGCGCTTTAGCAGTTTTGGCCCAGATACATGGAGATGCGCGTAGGCCAGTTGCTTATTTTTCGGCTACATTAGACCCAGTAGCCGCAGCGTTGCCCGGATGTCTCAAATCCGTAGCTGCAACGGGTGTCAGCATTGAAAGATGTGAAAGTGTGGTAATGGGACATCAGTTAGTGGTGTACGTACCGCATTCTGTGGAATTGTTCATGACCAGGACTAAGACTCAGCATCTGACGAATAGCAGGCTCATACGCTACGAGCAAGTCATATTGGCTGCTGAGAATGTGGCCCTAAAGAGATGCTCCGTCTTGAATCCTGCTACGTTGATGCCACTTCCAAATGAGATTGATGATGAAATTTGTACAGATCATGACTGCCTTGATGTGACTGAACTATGCACCAAACCGAGACCTGATATCGTAGATGAGCCATTGACTGACCCCGATGAAATATTCTTTGTTGATGGTTCATGCGTAAGAGACGATATCGGTCAGCTGAGAGCAGCATATGCAGTTTGTACTATTACCAGAGTTGTGGAAGCCGCCTGCCTGGAAGGAGTACACTCCGCTCAGGTAGCTGAAATTATTGCTTTGACGCGTGCCTGTTTAGCAGGTAACAAAATTCGAGTCACCATATACACCGATAGCCAGTATGGTTTCGGGGTAGTTCACGATTACGGGCAGTTGTGGTCTCAAAGAGGTTACATGACCTCCTCGGGTTCTCCAATTAGGAATGGAGAATTCGTGAGACTATTGTTAGAAGCATTGCAAGGTCCGACAGCCATAGCGGTTGTCAAATGTGCTGCGCACACGAAGAATGTAGATTTTGTGTCGCAAGGCAATCGTTATGCAGATGAAGTAGCGCGTTACTGCGCAGAACAAGGTTATTCTCACACCAATGTAGAAGTGGGGGGAATACAAGAAAGAACTGAGTTAACACTGTTGTTAGACACTGTAGATACGTGGGACGAGTTGAAATGTGTTCAGGAAAATGCACCAGATGATGAGAAAAAGGGCTGGGAAACAGCTGGATGTACTAAAAGTGAAATGAACTTTTGGATCTCTGCAGATGGGAGAGCAGTTTTACCAAATGAACTTATTAGTCCAATGGCAAGGAAATTGCATGGATCAGCACACATAGGTAGAGATGCCATGGTGAGAGTATTCAGACAAACGTGGTTTAATCCGAAGTTTAGAGTAGCGGCAGAAGCAGTATGTCAGCGTTGTGCGATCTGTCAGCAACTAAACATAGGAAAGAGAACACCAGTCACGTTGAGTCACATAGGAAGGTCTGGGGGGCCTTTCAATAGAATGCAGCTTGATTTCATCGAAATGCCCAAATGCAATAGACTCAGATATGTGTTAGTGATTGTCTGTATATTTTCTAGATGGGTTGAAGCTTACCCTACACGTAGGTGTGATACACTCACAGTAGCGAAATTGTTACTTAGAGAGTTGATACCAAGGTTTGGGGTGCCATCCTCTTTGGAATCGGACAGAGGAACTCATTTTAACAGCGAAATAGTGAAGATGCTATGTTCAGCTTTGAGTATCGATCAGAAGCTCCATTGCAGCTATCGACCAGAAGCTTCAGGGATTGTAGAACAAATCAACAGTACAATCAAGTCCAGACTCGCCAAAGTTTGTTCATCGACATCCCTGAGTTGGCCAGATGCACTTCCATTGGTTCTTATGAGCATACGTAGCACACCAGATAGAAAAACAGGTCTCTCTCCACATGAAGTGCTAATGGGGAGAGCTATGAGATTGCCATCGGTTCCGACTGCAGCGTTATTGAACATCACAGACGATTTGATCTTGGACTACTGCAAGGGACTATCTGATGCCATTAATTCTGTGTCCCTCCAGGTCCAGGCTGCAGAGGTTCCATCAGCACAAGACTTGTGCCATGACCTGTGTCCAGGGGACTGGGTCCTGGTGAAGAAGCACGTCAGGAAGAACTGTCTAGACGTGAGTTGGCGAGGACCATTTCAAGTCATACTAGTTACGAACACTGCAGTAAAGTGTGGAGGCTTGCCCAACTGGATACACGCTTCACACACCCGAAGAGTGCCAACACCTCTAGAAGAAACAGCTCCTCTCTCGGATGAAAATCCAGCGGAAAGCGGAGAAGCCACAGAGGGGGAAAGCCAAGCTGTAGAGGTGATCGAAGAGGCTGAGCCTGTGTCGGAACAGGTTGACGACGGTCAGGACACCAGTGGGACCGAAGTCGCCTCAGGAGAAGAGAGTACCTGGGAGTTCGAATCAGATACCGAACAAGCTGTGAGTGATCAAGAGACAAGTCCAAGAACAAGGAGCAGGAGGACAAGGGGTGACGAAGCTAGTTGGCCGGAGAGAAGGAGAAGGCCAAGCTTAAAAGCAAATCAAGAGAGAACCCTTGTCCCGATCTCTGAAGAGTCGGATCCGGAAGAAGAAACTACAGATTCAGGCTCTGAGAGTCCGAGAAGATCAAGAAGGGTACGTGTGCCCTGCAGAAGGTACGCCACCCCAGAGTGGACTTATCTAGCAGATGTCTTGGGGACAGAAATCTGGGAGAGTGAAAGACGTGAAGGTGATCGATCTCGATCCATTTGTGGCAGTGGAGATATGGATGTTGACGCCTGGACTCGAGACTGAGGGGTTACTGACTTTCACACTTCCCATACCCCCATACCTGAGTCGGATCAAAGATCTAGTGCTAAATCGATTACAGTTTCCGACTTTTGGTCATCAAATTCCAGAACAAGAAGAAAAAGTCATTCGTTTTGAATTATTGGAACATGTTATTAAAGCTGCAGGTACGAGAATAATTGTAGATGCATAAAGACTTTTTGTGTTTAAGCTATAAAGAAGAAGATAACCTAGAGCCGAGTGGAAAGAAGAATAAAATTAGGGATTACATTTAGAGGACGGAGAAGGGTTAGGGTTGTCTGTTGCTGAAGATAAAAAGACATTGTTGTGAAAAGAGACTTTTGTTGATAAAGAGCACTTTACAGACTGAGAAAGCAAATAAAGCAAATAAAGACTTGCAAAGAAAAACTTTCTTCGAAAGAGAAAGAGCTACGCTGTTTGATAACATGGAGAACGGCAACCCAAACCGAAAAGTTAAATGCATAATAGGTACACTGATAGCAGTAGTAATTTTTCTCATTATTACAGTAGTGACCATATCATACATAGTAGGACGTGAAAGTGATAAAGAAACAACAGATGCAAAGCCTGTAACAACTTTGACACCTGCTCTTGTTGGGAAGAAGGAGGAGAGCAATGTTATTCGTGAAAAGGCGTTACTGGCAGATGAAGCTCGTAGGTTACACGTAGACGAGTCACAGGGAAACTTCAGGTCAAATGCATATGCCAAACTATTGTACGAGTATATCGATGCCATGGAGGCCAAGGATTGCTATGTTTGTATGCAATTGCCGGCTTCTGTAGATGAAGGCATCAGATATCATCATCTCCCACTGACTTATGGGATAACATGTAGTTTATTGCTCAGTATATTTTATGTTAGAGAAGGGTTTGAGTACTACTTTTCAAATTATGATTCGGTACTGCCTGAAGTTCCGAATTATAAACAAATGAATAAGTGGGACTATTATAAAAAGGAGGATAGACTAGCAAAGTTCTTTCTTCCTTGTGATACACTAGATACTTCATATGCACGTAGAAATAATCTGACTTGCAAAGTGTCAGAGGTAGAGAAAAAGTTCATAGGACAAGTAGATGACCGATACAGAAGGCAGAAGATTCTGAAAATGTCAGGACAGTGGAAAACTGATTGGACAGAAGAAGAGAAGGCACACAAAAAGAAAGGTAGCAATGGTCCAATAGCTTTGGATAGAACGCAGAAGGGAAAGTTATGTTTAACTCGAAGCAAGACATATTACGAGAGTGTATTTGTAGGTGAAGTTGATTGCGAACATGCTTTTAGGTTAGAGTACTATACGAAAGATTTCATGAAGGGGATGCAAGCTATTCCGAATGTATATTTTGTATGTGGAAGGAATGCCTATGTAAAACTGCCTGACAATTGGTATGGTTCGTGTTACTTGGCAATTGTCTTCCCCAAAATATATCATGCAAAGGATTTAGCGATCATAGAAGGAAAGGCTTCGACAAGAACGAAAAGGGAAGTAGGAGATGCTGAAGTAGTTGGAGACATATTTGGAGCAATGTTTCCTATGTTAGGTTTGATACTTAACGATGTTAAGATCAGGAGACTAGCTACAGTTGTAGATCGATTATCTGCAAGTACTGCAAGGTCATTGATGCTAGTAGAAGGAGAGATGCAGTCGATTAGAGCAATGGTTCTTCAGAACCGTCTTGCTTTAGATGTACTGCTAGCAAAAGAGGGCGGAGTTTGCAAGGCTTTGAAGGTCCAGGAATGTTGTACTTATATTCCTGATAATTCAAAACCACTTGAGAAAGTCATACAAAACATTACACAGATACACCAAGAAATCGAAGATTTGACAAAAGTAAATGTCTGGGAAAAAGTAGGTCATGGAGTGGGAAAGGTTGGAAGTTGGTTTGCCAACCTTGGTAAAAGCATTGTGTGGTACATATTAAAACCTGTATTAATAGTATTAATTTGCATAATCACATTGTTAGGGTTAGTGAAACTGTACAAGTGGTATAGGTCGAACCGGTTACAAAGATCCATGAGAGAGCAAGAAAGGAGATTAGCTGCTTTACAAGACCAACAGTATAAAAGTTTAAGAGCTCTCGAGACGATAAAAAGAGGGAATCTTGTAACTAGTTCTGTGTAAAGTGTTATTCAAATTGCATTTAGTGATGACCCCTAGAAGTCATCAAAGGGGGGAACTGAGAGAGCGCAATTTGAATAAAAAGTATATCTGGACCATATTCACAAGCATATCGCATAAACGTAGAAACTGTAAAGTGAAGTTAACACTTGTAGTATAAAGTTAGCCGATGTAACATGAATAATAGGAAATGTATTTGTATTTACTCTGATATGCAGTAGAATTTAGAAGCCCGTATACATAGTGGGCTAATGTAGAAGTATATAGAAATGCTTACGAACAGAAGAACGTGCAAAAGTAGAATTCATATACGTGTGTAATGCTAAACGGAGAAAGCGGCGAGAGAAGAAATGTAAAACGAAGAAATGTGCAGGGAGCATATATAACGATGTAACGAAGGAGAATATAACTTTATATTCTATGTAAATTGTATTCACTTATATGCAAACGTTTTGCTAAATGCGATTATATAAATGTGTATTAAAGGTTATACTGTGTAGAAGAAGTTGTAGGAATGTTAGAAGAGTTTAGTCATGTGTGATTTTAACCTAACTGACCAAGAGTTCGCAGGAGTGTAGTCCGCTGTATGTAATTTAGTGGGCTCACAGGAGTCGTGAATAGCCTTGACCTGAATGTGCGAGCCAAAGAGTCTAAGGTCTTGTTAGATTTAAGGTGACAATGCTGGATGAAGTTTATGGCCTAAACGTGAGAGGAGACGCTTGGAATTTGAGTCTTGTTTTGAAATGACCGTTCACAGGACCAAAGAAGGTTAAGAACATAGTCGTAAAGAGTAGAGTTCTGCTGAGGTGATAGACTTTTGCTCCGAAAGTGTCAAATGAAATGTCAATGAAGTCACCAGCAAGAAGACGAAGATGGCGTCTAAGAAGAAGGGTCAACTTAACGGACGACGCGAAGAGATGAGGCCATGGAAAGAGCTAGAAATGATATCATGGGGAAAATACGTGGTGGGCGTCAAGGGGCGTTCCACTCATACTGTGATTGTGTATTTTAGGGACAGCACCCCGGGGAGAAGAGAGCGAGAACAGCGAGGAGAGGCAAGTTAGGAGCTCAGACCAGATGACTTGAGCAGATGCGCTGAGAAAAAGCAGAGCGCAAGAGAGCAGTAGGCCGAGGACCCTTAGAGAGCGGATGGGTAGGCAGAGAGGGTACTGCTTCTCAAAATAAGTTACCATTAGAGGCTAAGAGAGTTTGAACTTCTTTGGAAGTCAAACTGCTGACACCTTTTTTAGGTAAGGAACTTGCGAAGTAGGGATGTCACCTACCATAGAGTAGGGACAGAATTAACTTGTTTATTCTCTTTTTGTAGATGACGCAACGGAACCACATTGTGTCTATGTTTTTTAATCTGTTGATATTGGAACTGATTTTGATTGTATTCGTTTGTAGACTGAGGTTCTTTAGGGAATTTATGTTCCTTCTAGTTCCTGTATACTTATTGAATCTTATCCTGAGAGGATTGTATTTGCAACTTTTCTTGATTTTATATTAAACCTTTTAAACTTTACCAGTTGTAAGTGGTTCTTCAGAGTTGCGTCAGTTTATGGGGTTTATCTAACCTAGGCGGGGTTTGTCTTTTACTCAATGACAGAAAATAATCGATCCAAATTTGACGAATGAGATAGGTATCAAAGTGATCAGAAAAGATATTAAAATCTCATTCCCCGCACTATTCTATACTGACTGCTAGTGCGTGCATATGTGTCTACGTGTCTACGTGTAATGCGAGGGGCCATGGGCCTACCATGGTAACGGGAGCAATGAATTTCGTGCATGGAGACAGAAAGGCCGGGCCCTTTGCTCTGCAGCTGGGGAGATGTTTACCTAAATCACTAGACAGGAATGTATTTTCGAGGAGCGGAGCAGATAACTTGAAGGCTAAATTGTCTTGGCAGGCAAGCAGGCCGAGCCGGGCACCGCTCGCCGCGCAGGGAGTAAGGTAAGGGTCATGGATGCAGATCCAGGATGTAGCTGTCTGAGGCAGAAGGCAGAAAGGGCTCGATGGCAGAAATCAGGGCCTAACTCAACAGAGCCAGGAAAACGTGAAAGTGCACCATGTAAAGACGGTGGCACGGCATACCTAGGAACGGAATTATCGACCCATTCATGGTGGATCTGATAGAGGACAGGTTAACGTTGGACGCAAATGTATTTGCGTCTTCATATCTGGTCATGGAGGGAAATCACATGTACTTGAAGCACGTACATGGAGCCGTTGGGGTCTACGTTAGGGGACACAATTGACCATAAAAATTCCAATTACCTCATTCCCTCCTTGTCCCCTACGGACCCTTCATGATATATCAATCTTCATTAGTCCATCTATTTGTTCATATAACATAATTTGCTCTTCCTTTTTCAGGCGGGATTTAGAACGTGGACTTGGATGGGGAATACATGATGTGGCGCACAAGCCGCAAATCGCTGGCCCACACTGTAAACATAAACAACAACTGAATACTATGAGAAGGGCTATTCCGAGGAAGGATAGGACTTTCCATCTCCAGGCTGACAACACGCTCCAGAGCCAACCGGACCAAGTCCAGGTGCCTTTATTCTGGTGTATCTGACTTGCAATCTTGTGGAGACGGGTCATGGCTCTATATACTGATGGTGCGTTTTCTGGAATGAAAACACAGCAACTCGATCCGATGACTCTACAAGCTCCGCCCCTATCGGCCAGGATGACGTCAAGAACAAGACGATTCTGAAGAACAACAAGTCTCATAGCAGACTGTTCCTCTGTTAGGTTGCCTAGGGCGGAAGTAGTTTCATTTACTACTGCTTCAAGGGTTCTGGTTAATTTACGTATCAGTTTACTATTCGAGACAGTACCTAAATAAGGAAAGAAACCTTTAATTGAAGTCTGTATACTGCTCCCATGCCGTTTCAGTATAGTCGACAATCGGGAGATCTCTCTTGGGTCTACTGTGTACTAGATGGGAGTCCCTATGATAATCAGGTGGGGCTAGGAAAACAGGGGGCAGAAGGAATGCAATGTAACAAGTACCATCCCAATCTAGAGGTAAGCGTACATAAGCTGTCTGACCACAAATGAAATAGGAATGACGGGAAGCTTTGAATGTAGACTTGCCTTTATCACTGAATTCAATCACAGTAGTACATTCACTATGACCTAGGTGTACTGAACCATTCTTTCTGACACATAATTCACCTTTGACTGGTAATACTGACATAGCCGGTAAGTCTGGTTTTGTATCGGACTGGACATTCAGAATCATGAGGTTAAGTGTAAAATTACCTAATCCATACACTTCGTTTTCTAGATCGGTCCCTGTCCTTCGTGGAAGACCCTCCTTGTCAGGGAAACATGCTTTATTCATAACTGTGTTCAGATTTCCCCATACCCAATTGCCCTGGTAAACTATGAAATCAGAGTCTAATGAATTCATTAAACTAAACCATGCACCACAGGAACCGTTGTGTGTGAACGGGTACGGAAAGAGGGGCAGAACTCCCTTGTATTTCTGATAGGGAGGGAGTCGGCCACATATCCAACAATTTGTAGCATTACTGGTCTGATGGGAATGATGTAACATACTGATGAAAGTATTGTTGCGCAGCGCAAGTCCGTATGATAACTCGTGAGGGGGCAATTCACTGAAAGTATGCTCGACAGTGTCATTTGTGGAAGGATGTGCACGTATAGAAATAGGAAAGTACATGTGTAGCAATAAACTTGTAATAATAATCGTAAGACTCAGAAAAAACATAATCAATAATGTCACAATGCAGTGGCTGCGGAGAGATTTACAATATTTTCGTTTCTTGATCTGTTTCTGTCTATCTCTCTCTCTATTGGGGTCTAACTTGTACATGTCAGGAACCTGTCTAACCGCTTCACCTAGGGGAGGACTTAAACAATTAAACTGTCTGACTTGCTAGACCTCAATTTCATTCGGAACTCCTGCTGAGGAGTTTTCTCTACCAGGGGGAGTTTAGTATCAGTCTCTGGAATGGGGCAGGGCTGGGAGTCTGTACTTGGCGGAAGTCCATGGTATTTCTTGATGTGACTCGAGTGGAGCCAGCCTTTGCGGCCCTCCACCTTAACGGCAGTCCTTGTTGTTAACAGAACAAGCTTCGGCTCCTGCCAGCGGGGCTCCAGCGGACTCCTCCTATCGAAATTCCGGATAAACACTAGGTCTCCAGGGACGATCTCGTGTGGCTTCACCTCGGTGTTGTCGGGAAAGGCTGCTGCTACCTGTGAACGACATGATTGTAGTGCAGACATCAAGGAGGCAAGGTAATCTGTCAGCATATTACAGTCAACATCTGTGATCTTACGAGGCAGAGGCGTCCCCCACATATTCGGTGGCCTGCCAAAAACCACCTCGTACGGGGATAGCCCTGTTCTTGAATGTGCTATCATTCTCATATAAAAAAGGGCAACTGGTAAAGCTACTATCCAATCTACGCCTTTCTCTTTACACACTTTGGCGAGGCGTGTTTTCAGGGTCTGATTGTGTCTCTCTACGAGACCTGCTGCCTCGGGATGTTGGACACAGTGGAACTTCCACTGATATCCTAGCAGGAGTGATACCTGCTTCATAAGCTCGGACGAGAATGGCTGACCATTATCTGAGTACACGATAAGGGGCAAACCATACCGTGGGAAGAATTCACGTACCAGCTGCTTGGCAGTGGTCGGAGCAGTGTAATCTGGGACTGGATATGCTTCTGTCCATCGGGAGAGTGCACATACAACTACGAGGACATACTTGAATCCTCGACAACGTTCCATCTAGATATAATCCATCTGGAGGACTTCAAAAGGGTGATCGGGAGGGTGAAATCCACCTTGCTCTACGGGAATGCCTTTACCTGGGTTGAACTGACAACAGATCATGCAAGTACGCACTTTCTGTTTTGCTGCTGCTCGTAAATGCTTATTGAACCAAAGGTTTTGAATACTGTCTAACATGGCTTTTTCTCCTAAATGTGCAGGACTATGTGCTGTGTTAATGATAACTTGAACCATAGAGTCGGGGAGAAACCATGTGGCTTTTCCCTTCGTCATCCATCCCTGTTCTGTCTGTATCCCTCCCAGTTCAGTCCATTTCTTGATTTCGTCTGGTGTAGCATGTGTCTGTATGTCAATTACATCTAGGGCGGGATCATAACTGTCATGCAATGTGTCGGTGTCGGGACTACTGTCTTTGTCATATCAGTTGTGTGAGTATGAGTCTGAGCTGTATGCTTGGCTGTTCGATCTGCCAGGTCATTACCCTGGAAAATGGTATCTGTAACTTTCGTATGTGCTTTGCACTTCATGATGGCTATGGCTGTAGGCAAATGTATTGCTTCTAACAGAGCTTGAATGAGGGGACCGTGCTGGATCTTGGCTCCGTGAGAGGTCAAAAAACCTCTTTCTTGCCAGAGGACACCGAAGTCGTGTACGACTCCGAATGCATAACGTGAATCCGTGTATATGTTAACTCTCTTGTTCTTTGCTTGTATACAGGCTTGAGTCAGAGCAATGAGCTCTGCTGCTTGGGCTGACAGGGTGTCAATGCGATGTGTTTCTATGACTTCTGTTTCGGTGGTCACAGCGTATGCGGCCACCAACTCTCCTGTACTTGTTCTCATACATGAACCATCCACATAAAGTGTCAGGTCTGGATCTGGTAATGCAATGTCTGTTAAGTCTTGTCTGGGTTTCGTCGTAGCGTTAATGACTTCTACACAATCATGTGCCATAGGGTCTGTCATACTTAATGGTAGAAGTGTAGCAGGATTCAATGTATTGCAGCGCCTGATTTCTATGTGTGGCTGAAACAATGTCAATTCATAATCTGTCAGTCGTGCTATAGTCAAGTGCTGAGTCTGTGTTCTGTTCAAAAGGACTTCCACGGAATGTGGAACTTGTACTGTCAATTGATGTCCTAACACTATGGAATCACTTTGTCTGATTGCTAGAGCTGTTGCTGCTACAGATTTCAAGCACGCAGGCAGAGCCTGAGCTACTGGATCTAATGTACTAGAAAAATAAGCACACGGTTTGTGTGAACCTGCTTGATCCTGGGTGAGTACTGACAATGCAGTACCTTCGCGTTCTGTGACAAAAAGTGTAAAAGGCTTGCTGTAACATGGTGTTGCTAAAACTGGTGCTTGACATAAGGC
Organism: Lissotriton vulgaris; assembly: GCF_964263255.1. Lineage (NCBI taxonomy): Eukaryota > Metazoa > Chordata > Amphibia > Caudata > Salamandridae > Lissotriton > Lissotriton vulgaris. The sequence continues at coordinate 444,421,540 of NC_141697.1, read as the reverse complement.
TTTCTTTAATTCGTCAAAAGCTTGTGTATGTTCCTGAGTCCAAGGGAGGACAGTCGAAGACGCTGCCTCCTGTGTTGTCAACTGTATGAGTGGCTTAGCTAGGAATGCATATTGTGGAATCCATTGTCTGCAATAGGAAGTGAGTCCAATGAAGGCTCGTACTTCTTTTTGTGTCTTGGGTTGCGGAAGATGTGCAATTAACTGAATTCGTTCAGGTGTCAGCTGCCTACCCCACTTGGACAGCAAGTGCCCAAGATACACCACTTGCTGGGCACAGAATTGTAGCTTCGAAGGAGACACCTTGTGTCCCTTGTCCGCCAGGAAATGTAAAACTGTCAGTGACGCTTGTTCACATTCTAGTTCACTACGGGCGGTGATCAATAGATCATCGCCGTACTGGAGTAGGGCAGTGTTGTCAGGCATGTGGATACTGTCAAGTTGTCTTTTCAATGCTTGGCTGTAGATACTGGGGCTTTCTGTGAATCCTTGAGGTGCGTGTGCAAATTTGAAGCTTCGGCCATTTAAACAGAATCCGAAAAGGTATTGGCTTTCCGGATCGATAGGGACACTAAAGAAGGCGTTCTTCAGATCTATTACAGTGAAGAACGTCGCCTCTGAATCAATAGCTGTCAATAATGAGGAGATGTCTGGAACCACAGGGTACTGTGGTACAATACATTTATTCAATTCTCGTAAATCGATCACTAATCGATAGACTGGAGGTGCATTCGGATCAGTGCGTTTAAGAATCGGAATGATAGGGGAATTACAAACATTGGAGTCGGTTTCTACAACTACTCCTTGTGCAATGAGCTCGTCAATGATTTTCAGTAAAGCCACTACAGCATCAGGGGGTAACTTGTATTGTCGGATGCGTGGTAGTACCACTCCTTGTTTGAGTGTAACTCGATATGGTGTAATGTGCATACAACCTACATCAGTGGGGCCTTGTGCCCATAAATGTGCAGGAACATTCTGTAATCTGGAATCAATATCTCTCAACACATAGTGACCCTTAAAGTCACGCAGAAACAGTCTTACTCCTTCCGGAGAACAACAAATTACAGCCCCTAGAGCTTTCAAGGTCTGTATACCAAGCAAGTTTTCTGGACATGATTTCGTGAGCAACAAATCTGTAGTACGTGACAATGGACCAACTGCAAGAGGAACTGGTTTTGAAACTTCATTAACAATAGGCTTTCCTGAAAATCCAAGGGAAACATTCTGTGAGCCTGAGAGGGGTGCCCCTGGAACCTCGTCGTGACTGATTGTCGTCCTGCTTGCCCCTGTGTCAATCAAAAACTTTCTATCCTTCCCTAATACCTGACTATGTACATAAGGACCCTCTTGATCTACAGGAACCTCAATAAGAGGCAAGCCAACCTCCCTCTCTAGGCTGTTTCATGTGTATCGCTGATAATCGGGATAGTCAGATTGTGCATATTGGTACATCTGCTGGGTTGCATGTTGTGTTGCGGCAATGGGTTGTGGCTGTGGTACCGCTACGGTCTGTTGTGGAATCTGCATAGGCTGAACATTCTGTGGAACGTGTTATTGGGCCTGGTCCTGTCTAGGAGGACGCGGTCTCTCTTTAGTTTTACCTGTGGATATGTTGTGTTTCAAAACTGCACAATCGTTTACATAGTGACCTGGCTGTTTACAATAGTTGCATATCCCTTTAACAGGAGCTGCCGAATTTGAATTATTGGATTGTGTAGTACCCCTTTTATGACCGTCAGCTGGAACTGACTGAGCAACTAGTACTTTCATTTTCGTGTCCTTCATACGTCTTTGTTCGTGATCATGTTCTTCTCTAATTCTGTTCTGGTGATACTGTAACATTTGTAACATTTGGGAAGGTGAATTAGCTTGCCATGTGCTCTCGACTTTCAGTACACGGTTCTTAACCTGGGGCAGGGAATTCTCGACTAGTTTGGATACAAAAAGGTGTGGGTATGACTCGCTACTTGCTTTCAGGCCACTATAAATAATAAAACATTTCTCAAATCGGGAATAAAAATCACTAGTGTCTTCATCCGGTTTCTGTTTGCAGGCTGAGATTGCATCCCAGTCCTCCTTTTTAGTTGCTAACAAACGTGGCAAAACCTGTACTAACAATCCTGGTAATGCTTTAGTTTTATCCCCAAGACCTAAACCTGGGGTACGACCAGTCTCTTCAGTTTCTAATGCAGCCCAATAAATCTTTTGGTCTCCCACCTCCCATTCTTTTTCTTTGAGTTTCTCGTAAATACCAGCAGGCAATAACACTTTCAATATTTTCATAATGTCGGGATAGGTGTAATCCCCCATGAGTAACATGTCCTTTATTTCACGGTGAAAACCTGCAGGGTCTTTATCATGACTGGGCACTATTTTCTTCATTTCCAATAATTCCATTTTAGTTATAGGCGTGTATACATACACACGTGTAAGGGTATCATCAGTATTCCTGACTGGATGTACTTCTCGTAAAGGATTCTGTTTGTCAAAGTCAAAGTGAAATGCTTTCCTGACTGGGGGTGGAACAGAAACAAGATGTGGAGTCAAGAATGTTCTATATTTATGTCGTTGTTCTAAAATCGCTTCAATTAGATCGGTACCTAGACCTCTCCATCTTCTCAGGAGTAAGTCTTGCAATAAACTATATAACGGACCTGGGTCAGATGCTTGGTTTTCATACTGTATGATGAGTTGTTGTGTCATGTATATACCAGCTAATCGCTGTTCTTCTGGAGTAAGACTTAAAAACGTTTGCACTACTGAATCATCTTTATATATACTGTCATCTCCGGCCCACTGTACTGCGGACCGGGCTAGTTCCTGATCACGTAAAGTATTGAGTTCGTGATAACCTACTCTCTCTTTCAGTACTTTATCAGTAACCTGGAATACATGTTCAAGGGTACATCGCTCTGGTATTGGGCAAAGGTATCGTTTCTTGTTTTCTAAACGAATGGGTCTATCGAAGGGCCTATCAAGAGGATGCGGTCTAGGGAGTTTCTCTCTACCTACATATGCCACCATGTCTCTACTTGCTAGTTGCGATGTTTCTGCTGTTTTCTCTGATTCATCCTCCTCCTGCGAGGAGTTTGGATCGTCTGATTCGAGTGGCTCATCGGATTCTCGACGGGCATGTATGTCTATTATTTCTTTACGGATCTTTCTAACCATAGCATGTACACTTTTCTCTTTATCATGTTTACCATCAGCAATATTCTGACTCCATCTGTTCAATCTATCCATCTCTTCTTGTGGAAAACCTGCCTGATCTTGTTCTCTTATCAAACAATTAACCAAAAATCGCATTATTAAACCTTTGTTCTCAACTTTCTGACGTGTCATAGCCTCACCAACACTCTCCGGTCTTTCTCCAGTTCTAATAAAATGATACAATTTGTCTAGATGGTCTGGCATTTCTGGTAGTAATTGCAAATAATCTGTAACACGTCTTAAACGTAGGGACGCTAACAACATGGGTCCTGTCGTACCAGGCACTGTGTCATATCTGCAATCTGTAAGCTGTTCTCTAAGCTGTTCTGCCGGGGCGCCTCTGAGGCGGAGGCTTGAGCATAACCTGGCTGTAGGGTCGGTACCCGCTGTAACGTAGTTGGAACCTGGACCGTGCCAGTCCCAAAAGGATTAAGTGGATGTAGTTGTTGAATACCAGGGGGAACAACAGGCAAGGGTGCAGGAAGCGGACCGGGAGGGGTCTGCTGTTGCGGACCTGGGGGCTGACGATCATGGGGTAGGTTACCGTCAGCAGGTGGTACATGGGCAGGTACATTGGTATATGCGGGAGCTACATCGTCTAAATAGGAAGAAAGGAAAATGTCTGCTGCGGTCTTATGACGTAATTTAGTCGGAACCAATGGAGGGGGCAGATTTTTCGGTGTTTCCGGGGTCGCCTTGGGCAGGCCCTCGGCCAGGACCGGATACAATCCGGTCAAAATAGCATTACTCCGTCTGTCGTGTTGTTCCATTCTAACTCGTGCTCCTTCTTCTAGTAGTTCTTTTTCTTTGGCTTTTTCAGAATCCTCTCTGCTTTTCTCTGCCTTTCTGAGTGCTTTCTCTGTCCGTCTATGTGATTCTTTATGCCATAGTTCGATGGCATCTTTCTGTGACTGTCTGGCTTTCTTTTTCCATAATGCTTCTTCTACTCTCATGATGCACTCGGCATCCCATGTCCCTGTAACGGGCCATCTTTGATTCTCTGCCAAGTCTTTAGTGTAATCCACCCACAAGTCGAGATATAATATAGCATCTAAGCCGTGCTTGTGGTACATAAAATATCCAGGAGTGTCCCTGGGTGGGATGGGAACAGCTTCCTCAAGTATCCCTTTCCTAGTTCCTATCTGTCTCAATTTCGAGAATAAAGGCATTGCTACCACTATACACAATAAACACAGTAAGAAGAATGCAAACAATCACTCATACCACGACATTAACACACATTAAAACATTTACTAGATAACTGGATAACTGGATACTGGATATACTGCTAAACAGTACAGATACACTGCTAAAACAGTGCAGACCGGGTCTGCGTACCCAAACCCGTCTTGACCGGACACAAATTAATGCACCCGTCTAGATGCGTCCCCAGCAACGGTACTCACCGGGAAGCACAGAACAGAAGGCCTCGGAAACTCGACTCGACTGGACTGGACTCGACTCGACTCGACACGTGACGTAGGTACTTCGGAACTGGTGGGCCTCTAGACACCTCGGACCTTGCTCTCTCGGCTGGGCTCTGGTCGGGATCCTCCGCACTCCTCACCGCCTCGTCTGGATGTCGATCGCAGTCTCCGTCACCTCCGTAGGCCTGAGGGAGATACAGGAAATCCTGCGGGTACGCGTAGTGGTCCGTCACGGCTGTGGCAGGGGGCAAGGCCTGCGACGCATCGCCGGCGTGTAAGGTGGGGGAGGGGTCCCTGTTCAGGCGCCAAATTATGTGGTAAATAAAGATTTACCGTATACTGAATTTCTATGCGGTATTAGTTCAATAAAATAGCTCAATCAAATGAGAGGCAGAGTCCGTGGAGTCTGAGTTTATAAGGGTTTTATTCCATGTAATGGAATGGTTCGAACCATGGTATCGTGTTCCTTTACCACGAAGGTTCAGGAAGGGATTGACAATGCTTTATTAACAGTGCACAATATATATAGTAAATGCATACAATGGTAAAGGATACAGAAGGCGTAACAGCTGAAAGAAACGAGATAAGAACACATGTGCATAACAGAAGGCGTGAACGAGGGCGTACACGGAGGTGTGTGCTAGAAACGTCACATGAAAGTGTCACAGGTGGGTGGATTCATAGAGGAATCCTGCAGTGTCAGCAGAAATATATGGCTAGATGCGCGCGCAGGCAACATGACGTGTGCTTGACGTGGAACTGGAGGGCGAAGGGGACTTGACATTTAGCACTATAAGGGGAGACAGAAGTCTGGCGTGTCAGAACAACCTAAACTCAAATCATATCTGATATCTTGTGTTTGGAGAACTGTTTTATCTAGAAGGAAAGGTCTGTCGGGTAGAGGCTATTCTATACTGACTGCTAGTGCGTGCATATGTGTCTACGTGTCTACGTGTAATGCGAGGGGCCATGGGCCTACCATGGTAACGGGAGCAATGAATTTCGTGCATGGAGACAGAAAGGCCGGGCCCTTTGCTCTGCAGCTGGGGAGATGTTTACCTAAATCACTAGACAGGAATGTATTTTCGAGGAGCGGAGCAGATAACTTGAAGGCTAAATTGTCTTGGCAGGCAAGCAGGCCGAGCCGGGCACCGCTCGCCGCGCAGGGAGTAAGGTAAGGGTCATGGATGCAGATCCAGGATGTAGCTGTCTGAGGCAGAAGGCAGAAAGGGCTTGATGGCAGAAATCAGGGCCTAACTCAACAGAGCCAGGAAAACGTGAAAGTGCACCATGTAAAGACGGTGGCACGGCATACCTAGGAACGGAATTATCGACCCATTCATGGTGGATCTGATAGAGGACAGGTTAACGTTGGACGCAAATGTATTTGCGTCTTCATATCTGGTCATAGAGGGAAATCACATGTACTTGAAGCACGTACATGGAGCCGTTGAGGTCTACGTTAGGGGACACAATTGACCATAAAAATTCCAATTACCTCAGCCGTCTGGATCTGTGTGAATGCCCAAGTCAGATTGTAAAAGGAGATCTGGAGTTATATAAACTGGCCTTCTTTATGGACAGGAAGACCCAGAGGGAAGGTGTGGAGCTCCAGAAACAAAGTGTGAGAAAATTTGTCATGCTGAAAACATGTGAAACTACAGAGCCGTATTTGTTGGGCTACTGACCTCTCATGAAAAGTTCCTGCTAACAAGGTTTAGGTTAAATCTCTTTCCTCATCTGCTGATTAGGCCAAAAACTGATATTTTTAATAAATTTGCAGCACCCTGCGGCTGCGATGGAAAGTCTCCGCAAGATATGCTGCATTTTATGTTTTTATGTAGGTTTTATGAATTCCCACGCAAGCGCTATCTGGTTACCCTTTTAAAAAAACTTAATTTTACTCAGATCAGACCAGCATTAATGTATTTACAACTTTTGCATAGTGAGAGTATTCTCCAAATTACAGAATTTTTAAAATTGACTGTGAAGCTGAGAATTTGTATGGACCGGTAATGGTCCCCTGTGATGAATTATTTACTTTCTTGATTCCATTGTACGGACGATAGCACATTTCTGCACCTTTGGCACTTTATCTGACATGTGTTTACAATCATGTGTTTTAAATTGTTTTATCACTGTATATGTACTTTTATGGTTTGTACAAAAATCGAAATAAAGTCTAAAAAATAAAAAAATAAATAAAAGAGTGGGACCCGAGTCCACGAGAATAGCTTCTGCCAGCCACAGGAGGAAGAGCCAAGGACTGCTCTGGGTGCTCTGTGTAGCCCATGTACCGGGTACAGCGCTATTCTCTGCCCTAACTTAAATTCTCTGAACCCTGATGCAAAGTATTGACTTGCCAATGATCCACTGTCCACATCCCATATAATGCACAGCCTCTTCTTCAGTAGTTCACCTCCTCTCATGATGTTTGCTCCCTTTGGTAATGTAGGGTATTTCTAATGTAAAACGCTACCCTTAATAAACCCATTGCACCACTTGCTAATCCATGTCATGGCTTGAGTCATTTACCCACGAGTTGGCACATGTTGCTTTTTGGAATGCCACTCCTCTTAAAAGCCCCTTTAAAGTTTAAACACTGATTCCTGATATTATGCCAAATAGGGCACACTCCATGCATCGAATTTCCAACTACATGGTATGATGATGAGATTTCACATTGTGCGCTGCAAGTTGTCAATGAGCGCAACGGACCGAAATTACGTCACTCACGGAACTCCGTGGATTCTTGTGGAGTCTTTAGGTAATTCCGTGGAGTAAAACTCCACAAGCTCCATACACCCTTACTTAAGTCATTGTCAGCCATAGTCCTAGGCATCCTGCATACTAGGAACACAGAAGTCATCTCATACCTTGGCCGCTCTTGTGGCTAGTTAATGTGAGATTAAAGGCCTGATTTAGAGGTTGGAGGACACGTAAATTCCCCACAAACATGACCAATATTCCATCCACCTAATTACAAGTCTATTATATCCTATGGCACTTTTAATAACGTGAAAGGGATATCCATGACATTTGTGACTGAGTAACCCATATGTCAAAATCTGAGCCAGGCCCTAAGTAACTAAGAGCAATAGATAAAGGAATAATGCAGCTAGTGGAGTAGACCGAAAGTGGTAATGAATAAAAGTGTTGGTAAGAAATGTAAACATTCAGTGCTAAGGTGAAAATTAACCTGTTGGAAAGGCATTTTTATTTTTTTATGGGTAGTTTGCATAAATGCATGCAAAGTGTAGATTTTTTTGCTCATAACATTTATGGAAGCAAGTGCACAGAAGTTACACCTAGCAGCTGTTGACATCTCCTTCTTTAGGCTCGATGGCAGTCTGCAATTCAACACAAAACGTAGCCTGGCAAAAAGGTCTGATAGATACTCCCTGTCTACTATTAATATGGCGATTTATAAATAGGCTTAAGTGTGAATCCCTCGTATTTACATATTGAGAAAGTAATTAGGCACCAAGGGAGGGCAGAAAGTAAGAACTGAATAAATGCATTAAAATAAACACTTCGCATTTAAATGGATGCTCTTTTGACTGTGATTGCTCCTGTTCGATTTTGTTTACGGTATTGGAAGAAGCTATGTTGAAGAACAATATTTAAAATATCAGTATGTTATGGGCTTTCCTTATTTTTTATACGGCATTTAATTTTGATAATTTACCTTTTTATATCCCCCTTTTAATATCCATTATTTACTTTTAGCTTTTTGTATTGTTACTAAATGAAAGAACCTTGGTACAGGTCAAACGAACTAGACTGCATGTATCTTTTTAGACAGTGTTTTTGATGTATCATTTGTCTTGGTTATCCTAGAGGCATTATCTGGAATGCTGAAAATAATCCTAAATATATTAATTCATTCTGAGTGCATGTAAAGCATTCTTTTTATTTAGACAGATTGTAACTAGAAGTGTAGTTACCTCTGTTGCACGCCCTTCTGTGAAGGAACAATCCTATCAAAAGAAATATTACGCTTTGATGGTGAAATGAACCTGCAACAATTACATGAAAATGAAAAAATGAATAACGAATAAAGTGAAAGTGTGATGTAAAAGCATCAATATATTGATTTTGACTGCATAGTGCATTAAGTGACGAAGACATTTGGGCCAATCTACAAAGTCATTTGCAACAACGTGTAATAGTGCGTGTAACAAATAAATGCATCGCAGGTCAAAAGGCAAGTTACAAAAAACCCATTCAGAAATGTTTGTGCCGCATCTGCACTAACATACATGGGCATGACAGCTTGCCACATGTAGGGAATGTTATGCACATTAACACGTACTAGCAAGGTGAAAATGTGCATGTGAACAGGATGCTGGACCCTAAAATGGGGACTATCTCTTCCAAAGTGGGCGTGGATACAACCAATGAGTTCTCAGATAAGATAATGGAAATGCATTGATACTCCACACAAGTCTAAGTTGGACTCCGTCCAGTGCTTAATTAAAAAAAAAAATAAGTGCCAGGACACCGTTCAGGAGGCCACTGCAGCTTGCACCACACATTGCCCTTACTAGTGCTGTCAATGACAGTACCAACACAATTGCTAACCATAACACACCAACAAGTGTGACAATTCAGATTATTCCAGGCCTTCAAAGCTATAAGAATGGATTGGGCGACAGATATGACTCATTTTTAATGTATATTCAATAAATAAACACCGGGGGCCTTATTTATGAGGCCTTGCATCAGTTTTGCGCCGCCGGTGCGTCACTTTTTGTGACGCACCAGCGGTGTAAAAAATGCACCCTGTTGCGCCATATTTAAAAAGTGACGCATCTAGGTAGATGCGTCACTTTTTAAACCCCTGCGCCACATTATACCTGCGTCAGGTATAATGTATGCAGAGGGGGCGTTCCCCCGCAAAAAGCCTCGTAATAGTGACGCAGTGAAATCTATGAGATTTCCCTGCGTCACTTTTAGGACGCTGTTGCGTCAAAATCTTGCGCCTGCCTCACAGCAGGCGTAAGAATGACGCAAGCCCTTTCACATGGGGCTTTCCCCATGTGAAAGGACGCATTGCTGGAGGTGCGTCACTTTTGTGACACACTCCAGCAATGCGTCACTTTTGCGCTTACAGATACGTCAGAAATACTGACGTATCTGTAACTCCTTGCGACATGATGTGTCATACATTAAATATGACGCATCAGGAATGTCGCAAGGAGTGCGCAGTGAAAAGTGACGCATCGCTGTTTTCACGCAGCGATGCGTCACTTTTCATAAATGAGGCCCCTGGGGCTGTATTACAGATGACTGCGCCTGCACTAATTGTCGCTGTACGCCAGAGTATGCTCCCAGTGGTATTGCAGGGAATAGGTCTGTAATGCGCCATGATAATAATGCAGACTTTGAACTCTGTGTTTATGTGCGTTTGCATCTGTGAACATATTGTATTAGTGCGCAAATGCAAAGGCACATAAACACAAACATACTCTGGCGCACAGCGACAATAAGCAACAGCGCAGTCATCTTTAATACGGTACCTGTTGCTATGCTCATCTCTAAATTAGATAAACAGTGCCACCGTGTGGAAGAGAGCCATAAGTGCCGGGGTTGACAGTTAAGTACTGGTTCGGAGCACTGGAAACCACTGGCTCAAATTGTGCACTGTTCGGTTGATAAACATGACAGCTAATTACATGCAATATACCCAAGTAGTACTACAGGACTGCCAGGCCTGCTTAAAGTGACAGAAATAGCCAACTGAACACTTCCATGTTCTTCACTTACGGGTACTAGTGATTCTTTAAACATTGCACACCTTGCAGTTAAGGTCTAATGAAGACTAAATCAGGGGATATATAGAAATGCATTAATTATTCACTAGAGAGGACATACATATTTATGAATCCACAATATAAGCCCCAACTTATAATGCAGTGTTACACATGGTTGAAGCTAAAAGAAGAATGTACCAAAAATGAATCATATACGTGTTGCAACACAAATGCAGCACAAATGTGGGACCAAGCATGTTTTATGAGGTAATTTGTGATGTCTTTTTATAAGGCCATGCATGCCTGCTTCAGCTCACTGAAGGTCAGTGTTCTCGTGAGACACAATTTTTCTGTGGTCTCTCTCGCTGGAACACCGAGTTTGGGTGATGGGTTTGAACCCCAAACTATGAACACTGCACCCATATCTCAAATGTCTTGCAGGACAAATGCGATCTAGATCAGTCCAGTGACAAACGTTTTTGGCAGAAACAAAGCATTCTATTCTGAAAATATATTATGTTAAAACAATACATAAGAAACAGAAACAAACAAAATTGTTAGCGCATGCACGCATTTCAGAGAAAGCCAGTTATAGGCTATAGGATAATAGGCCATTTTGAAGAAACAGTTGGGCAGGACATTTAAGAAATGGAGCTGTGCAACCTTAGCTCTAGTTGCTGTATCATGCTGTGGAGAAATGACATATCCTACACATTGTGATCATTAAGAAGCAGTGAGGGCAAAACACGCAATGGTTTATTGTATTAAATAAAGCGAGACTGGAGGCCAACTGATTCCCAAGAGGGAACGAGTAATACAAGAGCAACTAAACTAATGACCACTAGGGATGCGAGAAATTTCACAAAATCCTTCTGAGAGAAAAGGAGATACATGAATAAATTACAAGAGGAGAAATGAGGGCATTGAACAGTTAGGACATGTGTAAGTCATAGGAAGTTAACTTTAATGTAAAGCAATACAATACATTGCCCTGCTCTATATTTTTCTTCTCTTAAGGTTTTAAGTTAAGCTGGAATGCAGTGAAAGCAGGATAACCAGTCCAGTTCGAGCCACAGATGGTAAGGTGCACATTATCGACAACACTTTACAAACTTTGGGCCAGATGTACGACCGTTTTTTCTTGTCACAAACAGGAAATCGGCCCATTTGACTGCAAAAAATGGTGTTGGTATGAACAAACTCTAATTAAAAAGTCGGGGACTCCCAAAATAGTTTCGCTATTTGGAAGGGGCGTGCCTTCCTAATAGCGAGTCAGATTGGCATGGACCATTGTTTTGCAGCCGCATTTGCGGTCACACAACACTCACAGTTTACCACCTACTTCAAGTAGGTGGTAAGACTCTCGCAAACAGGAAGGGGTCCCCAGGGGACCCCTTCCCCTTTTGTAATGGATGTGAAAATATTTTTTAAGAGCAGGCAGTGTTCCCACGGACCACTGCTACTCTTAAAAAATGAAACAGAAACGTTTTCTTTTTTAAATGCATTTCGTTTTCCTTTAAGGAAAACTGGATGCATTTTTAAAAAGAAAACCTGCTTAATTGAAAAAGCACTAACTGACATGGTGGTCTACTGACCCCAGCCGGCCACCATCCCTGTGAGTGCTAACCATTCCCAATGGGTCACAAATTGTGACATGCCTCATGAATATTGATGAGGTAGGTAATTTGCCACCCCTTTATGAATCACAAACAGTGTCTGAGACACTGTTGTACATTCTATTTTGTGAGTTGCAAATTGCGAGTTGCAAAACGTCGCAATTTGCGACTCACAAAATTGAATGGTCATACATCTAGCCCATTCTTTCTTAACCCCAATCCCCTTTCCCTTGGACATATCTCCTAAGAAGAGTGTGTAAGTGAGCCTATCAGGATTAGTTAATGCCTATTCACTATTTTATAGTAACCTGCATTCAAGGTGGCAAGGATGATGTTGAAATGGTTGGTATTTCCGAAGCAGAGAGTTTACTTAAAAGGCATCTTGTCACTGCTGGGAAGGGGAAAATACCATAAAAATGTAAGAGATAACCATAGAGGAGCCATAAACATACCAAATCAAAGAATAAACAAAATTACATTTTGTTGTAAAAGATAATGACCCAGAATGGCCCGAACAGTGGCTGGAAGGTGTTCCCACAGCTGAGAAACCATAATGGAAAAAGCCTTGCCGCTCATGCCTAGGAATTACAGCAATAACTGACTAGGCAGAGCATAGATTATGTCTAGGGAGATACCTCTTCATTTGAGCCTGGATTGCTTGGCCTCCTGTCTGATGAAGCACTTTGTTCACCAAACAGAGGTCCACATTTACTACAAAAAAAGTCCAAAAACACAGCAAAGCAATAAAAATTGCTGTGCTGCATGGCAGGAAGAGAGCAGAAATATGTCAAAATATTACTGATTCCTGCTCTCTGCCTGTGGTGGCACATTGAGTGCTGCCTAGTGCCAACACACCATGCACCATTGACTAAGGGTGTCTGTGTTGCAGGCTATATTGTTTTTGTGCAGGAAGGGACACCCTCCTGCACCTAAACTATCCTCAGAGGTATTTTCCTCTTTTTATGTGTACTGCAGAATAACAAGGAGTAATACAATTATTTTTCTTTGTTACACCTCTGTTGGGAAGGCATACCATTTTGGTGCACTTCCAGATTTACTATTCTTAGTGAATCTGGGATTGCACCAAAACCCATGGGTGGGTGCATGGCAACGACCACACTCCACCCATGGAACGTGTTCCCAAACAGAGAAACACAAGGCAGCAACTTGCGCTGCCTTACGGTACTCTAGATTTACTAAACCAGGCAGAGCCACACAAGATGACTTTTCGTGACTTAATAAATATGACTTAACGGCTTTAGAGGAACACAAGGGCAATGCAAGCCCTTAGTAAATCTGAACCAGGGTGCCTAAATTTAACTATGTGTTCAACAAGGACATTCTGCAGTTTTCTCCTGCCTTCCATTATATGATCAAATTCGCACAGAATGCTGACCAGACACAAAACCATATTCTGCATCATCGAAGGCCAGGTTAAATGTTTGATAGAGATATCAAAGTAGCAGGTATTGGCATAACGCAGTGTGCCACTAATGCACGTTGCTACTACAACAGACAAGTAGTTTTAATAATTCACTTCAGGCTTTTTCTGCATACCTTGAGTTGTACAAAAGTGGCTGAAATGAACAAGGGGTTCCAGGGTCATATCCTTGTCAAATTTTAAAAAAGATGGTTTATCTTGTTAACAGAGGTTGGAGGGTCATCCAAGGAGCTATATCACAGACCACCATCCTGAACAGAGTCAGGGCCAAAATGTGTCACTTTCATCTTATCTCCATTTCGTTTTAGCAGACTCCTACACATCCACTTCTAAATGGCGTTTATACAAGCTGGTAGAGGAATGAAGTTAGCACTCTCTGATTGATCTAACCCAAACAGAAGCTGTGTATCTTGAGCATATAAGGCACAATCTACACAAAAGAAAGCAATAATGTTGACCTGCATATAAATATTGACTTGGACCGTAGGCAGGAAAGATCCCTGTGGGACTCCACACATCATCAGCCTTATTACCAGATTAGTTGTCCATGTTCCTGGCTACACATTAGAGGTTCTGTGTTGTGATTGAGATCTGGCACTTCACTTTGAAGGAGCGGTGTGCCCGATTAAGAGACACTGCAGGATGTTGTTGTCCACCTGATTAACCTGGGCATTGTTTTGTCCTTTGTCCTAATTGTGATTAGTGTCCTTCTGGCCTTTCCCAGAATGGGCAGCAGGATCTCATTGTGCCACCTAGTTTTCTCCTCCTGCATCATTTAGAGATGTTCACTGCACAGCCCCTAAGAGTCCTACAGGAGCGAATTGTGGAACTCCATCAATACAGTGAGGTCACATAGGTGGCCACTCAAGGCCTCAGATTGTGGAGTCTTACTGGACAAAGAAATCCATCTGGCATGAAACTCCCTTCCTGAAGGCAACCCAGCAGGCATGTAGGCTCAACTCACTTGGTCAGCTGGTTGGATAGGTGGTAGAAGTATGACCCAACAGGGTTTTCAAAGAGGTGAATGTGGGATGGAAGAGCACCATTGCTTACCTGGAGAGTACCGTCTTTGCAATGCTATTGAAAACACTGGGTTGCATTCTGGAGGACAGCAGTACTGGGAATGCATCTAGGAGACCCTGCAATGTGTGTGGTGGGGCTAAGTGAGTCCTGAATAGCTAGTACAGTCAACTAAAGCCTAGTTTCATGTGCTTATGGTTTGATTTCAAAAGTAATTGTGATGTGGAAAGCAGATGACCTGCAGTGAGGTGGTTGTAGGAGAGTTATTCTATGCTAGACCATCATTTGGGACTCTACAATATTGTAAATAACAAGGGTGGCAGCCTGAAAGTGTAGAAGGTTCTCTGCCAACATTGTAGCTCGACTTCTCCCTTAAGCATCATTGTAGAAAACTGGGTTTTTGTTGCAGCCCCACCCCCCCCCCCAGTTTTTCCCTGGTATCTGGTGCAACTTTGACTGAAAGTGTGCTTAGTTCCTGCTAATCGGGTTCCCAGTACTAGTGTATTTCCCCTAAACCTTATGATTGTTTCGCAATTGGCACTCCTTTAAAATCCCTGTAAGCAGTGCTTAATTTGTGCCAGAGCTTTCCGGTGTTCAGCACTGGCACTTATGTTTCAGGCCCGGTACTACAGCTTTCTTCATGCTGTCAGGCCATCCCAGATAGAACGTAACAGATAGTCCTAACGAACCAACCAACCATATTCCACGTTTATCAAACACTTCCAGGAAATCATATTTTGCGCAATGCGTTTTAGAGGGCTTGCACATTCATGCACGAATTTCGTAGCGCGCCCTGCATCGCAAAATGCGATGCAGGGTGTGCTACGAAATTCGTTTATTTATTAAATTGTTTACTTACCTTCAATTATCCATACTCCAGTTTTTAGCACCCCCCACCTTGCCCCTCCCCCGCCCCGCCTCTTCACCCCACAGAAACTCTCTCCACTGGCCGTGGCTGTCGAAGAGTCACGCAGATTGACCTCTCCCTTCTTGGGGCCAGGCCCTTTGAAAATGATACGAAGGACCGGGTCCAGGTCGACGGATTTAAAGCAGTGCTGCAGTGCTCAAAGAGAGTGTCTTCTTGGCTGTCTACTGCCAAACACCGTTAAACCACCAGCATGGGGACACACTGGAGCTGACACTTGTAAGTATGTATAGCAGCAGTGCCTCAATTGCTGTTCATTTCTTTTGGCCTCGTGCAAAATGCACATGTAAGCAGAGCAGTTTTGATGTACTTATGGTTTGGGTTCCATGGCAGTATGTTATAGTAGCAGTGGGCTGCATCAATATCTGGTGTATTGTGATTTGAGATTACCGTTTCCACATTTCAGGCGGGAGCCAGACAAAATAAAGCACATTTTGGCTTTAAAAATCAGGAGTCTCCCTTCTGAATCGGATCTATTGAAATGTGTGAAGCATCTGAATTTTTTTTCAGCATGGCCTTTCTGTCTTTGTAAAGGATCATTATTGCAGCTCAAACATTTTTTTAAACTTTCTTCTTATAATTACAATTAAAGTGTGTAAAAATGAGTGTAGAAAATACTGGCTTCTAGTGATAGTTACTTGTTGTTGACTTTAAATAGATGTCATGAAATGTGCATAACGTTACTGGAGACTACTATGCTCAATGACTTATGAAGCCATGTACTACTCGTATAAAATGGTTGTTACATGTACCTAAAGCGTAAAATAACTATTGTCTTATTTATGATGTTGCTTACTACCGATTCAGCATTTCTTCCTGCCCACTCACATGAATTTCTACATTGAGATGCTCACAGTGCCTTGGTCCTTGTGATTTCTCATCTGCCTGATCCCTTTTCCCCCTACAAGTTAGACATGGGCTTATTTTTGTTATAAAGCGGTCAGATTAGCTTAACTACGTGTGTTTGAGCACATGGTTCTAAAGACCATCTCTTTGCCTAATGGGTGTACTTTCTGATCTATGTTTCCCACGTGGTCATTGCTTGATTTTGCTCAGGAGAAAGTGTCACTCATAGACATTGAAATGTCACTCATAATGTCACTCATAATTGCACTGACATTATGAAAATGTCACACATTGCAATCTGAAACCTTGGCAGCTGTTATATTACATGGTTCTTCGGTCAGCTGGGGCTGGTTAAGCCACAACATTAGTTAACTGGCACAGCCAGCAGCTCCACATGGTCTGAACCCCCAGTCTGAACCCCCATCCGCTCCTTGCAGGGAAACCAAACATTCTCTATTAAAGTATTCTTTATTTTAACAACACCGTGATATACTTGGTGTGTCAGCACAATTACGCCCCTTGCAGTGAGGCAGGCATCTAAATTGTGTGTCCTCTCAACACCAGTGGATTAGCAATAGTGCTGAATCCTGATCTAACTCTTCAGGGCATTGCTCTTGAAATACTGTTTTGCCATATGCTTGTTTTCACATTCTTTGCATTAGGTAAACTTTATATAACACACCTGAGAATGAACCTTACCTGTAGGGAAATTGCTCATGAGACTGTTTGTGATGAGTGACTTCAGAAAATCCAAACAGCCATTCACACCAGGATCTGGAAGACACTCCTAGCAAGCATAAGGTTCTTGGTAGAGTTTATCAACAAACACTAACACTGCTCTGTGGGATGCTGCTTTTGTCACATAGATCATTTTATTACTGTGCAGTTCATAAGTTATAACCTAGCACACTGAGCTATGAACTGCCATCAAAGCGCTACATGCAACCAGCATGGTACAAGTTAGAAAGTTATGTTTTTACCCAGTCTTTGACTATCATAATTTTACTAAAAAGGGTTTGTTTGGATAGAAATACATTGTAAATAATAAAGTCAACCCTAACCACTGTGTGGCGCTGCAGAAGTTGCATTAGTCGTTTTAGCAAATTTAATCCAAAATAGTGCTTTACGTGCACTTTTGCATTCATTTTTTTCAAAATGTTCTCGGGGACAGGGGAACCTCCTATCAAAATCTTACTTAAAGAAGGCTCCCTTGCAGAACTTCAGGTCGGGTACTACATCTGGCTTTCAGAAACGCAATTTGAGAACTTGGGTGGAGTCAATAGAGTAAGTGGGTTATGCCAGTGGTGGAAATATGTGGAGCCGGGGAGTGGGTGGAGCCAGAGGAAGTGGGTGTGGCTTCCTAAAAATAATTGAGCACCTAGACCTAATATATTACAAATTAAGCACTGCCTGTAAGTCCCTACTCAGTGGGACCCCTGGCACCTAGGGCCTGGGAACTAAAGAGGGTCCCTAAGGGCTTCTGCATGAATGATGCCACCCTAATAGACCCCTCAACAAGCTAATGCAAACTGCATGTGCAGCCTGCGTATCTTGGTGCAGAGAGAACAGAAGAGTCAACATGGCGCACATCCCTGTGAGCCATGCCTGTCAGCACTACATGTGGCATAGGTAAGTCACCCCGGCTGCAGGCCTTACAGCCCTAAGGCAGGGTGCACTATACTCATGTGTGGGCATATCTGCTGGAGTGAATATGTCCCGGTGATATCTACGTTCACCCTTAGATATTACTATTGGACAGGGAAGCCATGACGAGTACATTGGCTGGCCACTCATCATTACAAGTTCTCCAGCTACATGATGACTTCACTGTACCCCAAGGTGTTTAGCACAAACCACCTCACTTTAATAAACCCAAACTGATGTCAGTGCTGGAGGTATTAATGAATGCACCCAGAGGGCACCTTACAGATAGACCCTGAAAACCTACTGACTACTAGTCTGTTGACTGACAGGCCTTGACCAGCCAGCCACCATAGACAGGTTTCTGACCTCCTGAGGTGAGAGCCTTCACTCTCCGAGGCCAAGAACAAAGCCTGCTCTAGGTGGCACCTCTTCAAAGTAGGATGGGCATTCCAGGTGGAAAGTTTCAATGGCCCTGACACCATTCTTATGCAGCCCAGGGCTTCTCCAAGTAGAGGAGGTGCCCAACCATCTGCCCTGACCCCAGCTTTTGGCAACAAGACAGGTGGGAAAATTTGTAAATTTAGGATGTATGCCCACATTCAGCCAGAACCACCTCTAGGGTGGGCAGGTTTATGCGGACCCACATTGTCAGATTCCTCCATGTTGTTTTGGACAGAATTAGCGTTCTTTGTTCAGTTATTCCTACTTCCCAAAGGAAGTGGCCATACAGAGGGGCCCACTCCCCATAAACCCCCCTAAATTGAGTGTTTTGGGGGTACCCCTGAACCCGAGAACTCACATTCAACAGATCAACAGAATAAGGACAAAGAAGAGAACTGCAGCAGAAATTTGGACTTTGGACTTTGGAGCGGAACCCTCCTGTCCTCAACTCTCTCTCTACAATCATGACTGAGTGACTTATCCTGTGAGCTGGAGAACTACCAAAGCCTTGGGTAGCCCCCTAGCACTTTGTAAATCTTTGAGAGACTTCCTTGAAGTAGAAGAGCTACTCCCCTGCAGTCCGCAGGCACCAACAAGCATAAACGGGTTCACTGCCTTGCAGCTTCCCAGCCCAACCAACGCTGCAGACAAGCAGGAGAAGGGACTTGTTCCCAGGAATGTCTTCCCACTAAGTGTGAAGACACCAGGACAAAATGGAGCCATGCAGCTCCATCACCCTGCACAAAACAGCAACAGTGATAGGCCAATCCAGATTCTCACTTCAAGAGGACCAAGCAGCCATCGAATGACATCTGCATCACTGAGGCCTACTTTGAGAGTGGCCCAGAGGCTTTGTTTTTGCCCCTGCCAGCCATTTGTCTCTGACTGAGGGTCCATCTTTTCACAGCTAGCTCAGCCGACCTAACCACTCTGCACCGAGTTGCCTGGCTTGGGTCCCAACACTCTGGCTATACCCCCTTGCTCTAGGACCCCTTGTGACATTAGCACACATTTGGGAGCCCTCTGACTTGTCCACAAGTCCCCCTGTGCAGCCTGCTATTGGGTGACCCCCCTCATCATAGCGCATCAGCTACCAGCCTCACCAGCACCCTCTCCCGGTAGAACCCAGGCAGTTCCTGAAGAACTGCTGGTGGAACTTTGGACCTTAATCCACTACAACTCCAAACTCTGAAGATGAACTCTGAAACCGGCTGTACCTACCCTTATGCATCTTTGACTTTTCCTCCCATAGGATTGCACTGTGTGTAGAATCATGTAGGCTTGAACATTTTACTTACTTGTAATATTGCTATTGAAAACAGGTTTTGAAACATAAATAAAAACCTAGTTTTATTTTTCTAATTTGGTCTGGGACTTATTGTCTGTGTGAGTACAGCAAATGCTTATTGCTACCCGATGATAAGCCTAACTGCTTGCCCGCACTACCACAAAAGAGAGCGCTAATAATATCTACTTTATCTCCGTAAACCAAACGGGGACCTGCTGGGACTGTGAATAAGAGAAAAGCACTTTTTGGTCAGTGGACTTGTGCTAGGGTGGGAGTATGCACAAAGACATCCAGACTTTCATGACACAAAATGATTCTGGATCGTGCTCATGGGAAAGTAATACACTTTCCAATCAAGAAGAGCTATATCAGTGTCATATCTTACGTACCAGTGTAACAGGTTGTCTGTGCTTGATGTGTGCGTGTGCGAGTTTATGCTATGATGTTAACTGCTCTCTCACAGTAAGGGGTTTGGGAATATGTGGATTCGAGGAATGAACTCTTCAAAAAAGTAGAGAAGATATGCCGTGAATTATATGAACAAGGGCATCAAACAGCCTCTATCATTTGTACAATCTGAGTGACGAGTCCACATGTCACTACAGGAAAGGTAGCATTAGTGGATATGGCTGGTAGATGGCTGAAGGATTGGAAAAAAAGGTCGTGCAAGATTGCTATAAACAGTCCATAGGCTTTGATGAAGGGTTTCTAACAGTAAGATTTACAGAGACATATATGGGTAGTTGAAGATCTAGCAGTGGCAGTGAACATATGTGAAGGTGATGTTGCCAAGCAACCGGTCTTTTAATAGTGTGGGGGTTGTGTATTATTAATTTGAGGGAAGGGTAACAGCAAAATCATATTGAGGGAACCAGAAATAAGATTTTATGAAAATCTAAAACTTGTAAGAAACTTCCAGTCTCTATTTCTGCTGTTGACTGGGACCAAGGTGCCATTTCGGACTGATCGTGAATGAGCACACTGATCACTAGTAGGCATGAGGGCTCATTTAGAGGATGGTGGAATTGGTGCATCAATAGTGTATGTCCTGTGGGCCAACTGAATGATCCGACTCGCCCCAGACACACTTAGAAATTGGGGAACCACAGAGTTTCAATCAGTGGGTTTCAAATTGGGGTGTCCTGTGTGCCACAGTGTTAGTGGTGCCACTGTACTTATTGTGAGGAGATCTACTCTAAATTACTGGATAACACATAGCACACACATACACAAACACAAATACCAGTGAGAAGCAATACAAGCAAGCATAACAATTGCCCCATGAATTCATGGACTAGCCATTCCCAAAGCCAGGCCAAGGGTTTTTGGTGTTGAAGCCAGTGTGTGGCTGGGACCTGCCATCCTGGCTCAAGCCACAGAATTTCTGCCTTCAATTATTAAGTGGTGTCCTGGGTGTTGCATCAAAAGACTTTCCCTACCCTAAGTGGGGTCCCCAGAGAATTTCTCTTAGACTGAGGAGGATACAATATCAAACCCTGCCAAACCTTTTTTTTATTTATTTATTTTTGCAAACATACATGAGACAATAGGAATGTATCAGTAAAACATGACAAAAAAAAATAAGTGATTGCGGCCAATCACTTCACTGTCTAAAAATCAATACCTTAAGCAATCAAAGCGGGTTGAAAATTATAATACCAACGTAATACATAGAACTTGCAGCAACCCCTTACAGGAGAAAAAAGGACATAAGTGAATGACAATCACACTGTCGAAACATAAGACTGAAACATTGAAAGCTTAAAAAAAAAAGAACCCGAGCCATACACACAATTTGGATAGATAAATTAGCATGAGGAGGATTTACACTTCAGGCTCTAAGTACCTACTCACAGACCCCCATATTTGTTCACCCAGCTTGCGCTTTCGCAGGCCCTTCAAGGCATATAAACTGTGCTCCATATTATAAACTGAAAAGAAGCATGCCCGCCACATTTCAAAAGAGGGCGGTTCACGCTGCAACCAAAAGGATGCAATAGTAAGCCTATATACAGCTGTAGCTACAAATATTAAATTGACATGTTGACTTGGTATACCGGTCTCCGCTGATCCCATTTCAACCCCTAAGAGGATCTGCGTGGCTGTTAATTGGAGTGGAGTGCCCAATATGTCTGATAAACATTTGTCCAACTGTGTTAATAACCTTCCCAGCGAAGGACAACCAAAAAAAACATGGAGATCATCCTCAGATGGATGACCACAGCGGAAACATTTCCCGATAGCATCCCCAGACCATTTTTAAATCTTATCCGGTGTATAATATAGGTTAAAGAGTGATTTGAAATGCTGCGCGGATAGCTTAGCCAAGAGGAATACATTTTTAGTCATTTCTAAAGAAATTTCAACCTGTATATCATTCTTACCTAATTTAGTCCCCCATTTAACATTTTGTAATTCAATATCATTAGCCTTCGTACTTAACATATGACCATATAGCACGCCTATCCTTGCAGTTTTCATAATATCTTCTTTCAAACAATTAGCTTGGAAAATGCCTCCACTATTCGATAGATGTTTCCTAATTTGTAAATACTTTGCAAAATGCTCCCTAGGAAGCTGATACTGTTCCCTCAATTGTTTAAAGTATTTCAGACAGCCTTCACTATATAGATCCCCCACCATCCTTATACCCTTCCCCCTCCAATAATAAACCACCCAATCCCATAAATCTACTGGCAAAAAAATTGAAGATACCAATGGAGTATGCCAAGAAATTTTCCCAAAACAAAACATTGTCCTTACAACCCGCCAGACTTTATATTCTGTCATCAGAATCTTATATCTTGTGCGCTTATAGTAGCTCCAATCAAGATAGACAAACAAACAATTTTGCGCTTTAACCCCTAGGAGCATCTGATAAATTGAAGGACATTCCGCAATGTCCAAAGGGGCAGCCCCGGTTAACAAAACATTCATTCCTTGCAGCATACAAGCATAATAATACCACACAAAGTCTGGTACTGACCAGCCACCTAATTTTCTTGGTAAAATCATATATCGTATCATCCTTCGGGCCTTACCACCCGACCACATAAAGCGCATACAAATAGATTGAAGCTGTGTCAGGCTAGCCTTTGGGATTTCTAAAGGAACACATCTAAAAAAAGAGTATTTGCGGGAGAATTAACATTTTTAATAAATTGCATCTCCCCACTAGGGAGAGATGCAGACATTCCGCCTGGTCTAGTCGTTTCCTTACCCCCAAAAGAAGACCCTCCCAGTTAGATTTAACCAGGGCAGTTGCGGAGACCCTTAACTTAATCCCTAAACTTAATCCCTAAATGAATGACCTCCTGCATACCTTTGGATCAGAGTACTTCGGCATATTGGCACATAACAGCTGGGTCTTAGTAGCATTCAACTTATAGCCAGAGACCAAGCCAAATTTTAAGGCTAGATGTTCAATCTCCTGCATCGCTGTAACAGGGCATGGTGTTATAACGGCAACATCATCCGCGTAGGCAAAACCTTAAACTGGTAAGTTTGTATCACCACAGGTTGTATCCTAGTACTAGCTTCCAACATTCTTAAAAACCTTAAATACCTAAAATACTTAAAAAGTACCCCTTTGTTTATGAACCACCTCCGACACGAGTCCCATGGTGCTGATGCGGGCAACAGGATTATAATACAAAGTTTGCAAAGATGTAATAAACTCTTGCTTAAATCCACGGCGCCTCATGACATCCCACAAGAAGCACCATGCGACTCGGTTGAAGGCCTTCTCTGCATCTAAAAAATTTAAACATAATGGCTCCCAGGCTACATTAACATAATCAAACAAAGTTATCACACGACGGACATGATTTACCGTGCCACGGTGGTGTATAAACCCATGTTGTATGGTAGAAACTAACGAAGTGATTACCGGTGACAGCCTGTTAGCTAAAATTTTAGAATAAATCTTCCCATCCGCATTTAAAAGCGAGATGGGACGGAAAGAACCAGGCAAATTCTCCGGCTTTCCTTTTTTATGGAACACTACTATATAGGCTTCACTCCAACTCATAGTGGGAGCCCCTTTCTGGGCCATTCGCATTGTTGCAAGAAGATCTGCCTTTAAGTCAGAGAAAAAAGTTTTGTAAATTTCAACCGGCAATTTGTCGGGCCCTGCCGCCTAACCCCTTGCCAGCCCATTTACTGCTAATTCCAACTCCTCTAATGAAATCGGAGCTTCTAAAGCTTCTGCCTCTTCTGTAGTGAGATCCGCCATACAATATTGATTAATTAGAGTAGAGGCGTCGTCAATCTCATACTCATCCCTACGGTATAGCTTCTCATAGAATTGTCTAAATACCTCTAAGATACAACTATAATTTCACACAGAGTTGCCATTTGCATCTAAAATATGATCTTTCCGTTGGGCTGCCTCTCTCACTCTTAATTTTTGGGCGAGGCATCTGCCACTTGCCGCACCATACTCATAATGAATTTGTTGTTTGATGAAGACATTTTTTGCATTTTCTTTAGACCAGTGAAGATTCAATCTTGCTTTACATCGGGCCATGACGTGTTCGATTCAGTTATATCCACACCCATCTGAATTGCCTGCACAAGTGTCTCCTCAGCCTGCTTCAATCCTTGATATAACTCTTGAAAATTAGCTGCCTGTTTTTTTGGTTATATAGACCATAGCTTATAGTTTCTCCTCTGAATGCAGCCTTAAAGCTATCCCAAACGCAGCCAACACTGCTGGTCCCAAGATTTATATTTAAAAAAGTAGTAATCCATTGTTGCATTTTTTTCCCGTAAATTGCTGCTCCAATAAAAGCTTATGGTCAAAGGAAAATCCTCTCGGCCGAGTGACTGCTACTATACCTTCTATTGACAGGACTACTGGCCAGAGATCAGATGTAATTCTTGAATATACCTGAATTACAGCCTGATTTAGTACTGACTTTGCTGTAAAAAAATAATCGAGCCTAACTAGCTTACGATGAGGAAAAGAAAAGTAAGTATAACATTGAACCACCCCTCTTAAATAAGACCAGCCATCCACCAACCCATGAGCGATCAATAATGCCTGTAATGCCTTAAAGACACGCGGTTTCTTACCAATGTATCTCGCCTCTTCATTGCATATAATATTAGGTAACAGATTTATATTTAGATCCCCACACAGGATCAGTGGTGTTGGCCAAGTTGCTAATTCCACATTTAAAACTCTAGAGTATCTGCCTCGTGTAAATTTGCCCCATAAACTGAGCAGAGCGTGAATACTGTAGAGCCCGCAACACATTCTGCTATTACCCACCTGCCCATTTCATTGGATAAGATTCTCCCTGTATTACCAATATGTTTTTTAGCCAGGATTGCAACGCCTCTAGCCGTCCCTGAAAATTTAGTACAGGCTATAAGATTGAATCCCAGCTCCTCAAGTAAATGGTGCTTTGACCAAACCATATGAGTCTCCTGGAGACAAATTATATCACAATACAAGACTCGTAACTCTTGCGCCACTCGCCATCTTTTATCCAGTGAATTAAACCCCCTCACATTCAATGTACCTATCCTAATGCCCCTGCCCGCCATTTACCTGTCTCAAAACTTGATAGACTCACTCTACAAACTGCCTGCAACAGAGCAATATCTGCCCCAGAGATTCATTTCCATATTATACTCATGTATTGTTTTCTGTTTTTCACCACCCCCGCAGCCCCGCCCGTGCCCCCTACCAACCCACCCTCCCACCACCCAACAAGAGGCTTAAGGACTATGTCCTCAGAGATGCAGAAGTGCTTTAACCAGTGCCCCCCCAATTGACTCCCTTGCCCCCACCCATTATTTCTCTCTCTCCATGCTAAATAATTAAACCTAAGTTCAGACCCTACAAAAAAGTAATTCACAGGGATGTCACCCCCCTTTTCCAGTTTCCTTCATTCCTATTCCCATATCACATAACTTAAAACTGGCATAGATATCTCTTGAATAGATCTCTAGCTGCAAATAACTTATCTTCAGATATATGCCACATTATTCTAGAATCGCAATTACACACAAAAAAGAAATTCTCTTCTTTTTTTCTCTTTCTTCCTGTTTTCTCTTTTTTTTCATTTTTCTTTTCCCCCGCATACCTTATGCAGCATATACATATACATATTATCCCCTATTTTTTGGGGGGATTTATAGAAATAGTCCACAATCACCTAAAGCAAAAAAGGAGGAAGGAAAGAAAAGAAACACATGATCTGACAAAAACTGCCGATAAACAGGAGAGAGAGAACCTCATTGACCTAATAAAGAAAAACCATAGTTACACATTTCACCCAATATACACTCTAATATCTAGTCATAAAGATTTTGAGCCAGTGTTCTTTATAATACTATCATTAGCGTTGCAGACTCTTATCCATTTCCTTCATATAATCCTGTACAGCCGTCCTGGACATAGAGGGGTCCATTAGGATGACGGGCGGACTTTGCCTGCCCGTCATCCTATCGTAAATCGGGACCACCCCCCATAAGGGCGGGGGTCCCTGGGGGTGCTATTAGAATGTGCCCGCCACAGTGGCGGGCACATCCTGTATTTTCAGCATTGTGGCGGGCGGTGCTCTCTGCACCGCCCGCCACAATGCTGAAAATGCACCGCGCGGTGCCTGCCGCTTTGCAAATGACAATGAAGAGGGGTACCACAGGTACACCCCTTTCCCCCCCCCCCCAACTGTACTTTACTCTGGGGGCCCGCAGGGGGCCCCCAGAGTGAAGACCACATGCCTTTCTGTGGCGGCATTGAAAGGCATTGAAAAATGCCCATTATAATATGGCTGGCGGTGTCTGATGGACACCGCCACCATGTTATCCCTTTTCCGCCCCGGCCGCAAGGCGACCGGGGCGGAAAACAGGCGGGCGGTGTTTCCCACCGCTGCGGTCCCCTCCGCCATCGTAATATGGCGGGGGGAATGCAGGGAAGGATGTCGGGCGGATTGCCTCCACCAGGGTGGCGTTGGCCACCGCTACCCTGGCGGAGGCAATCCGCCCGACATCCTAATGGACCCCCAAGTATCTGGTTTGCACTCTGAAAATAATCTTTAATTTGGAAGGGTTGAGCAGAAAAACTTGAGCCCCCTTAGCCTGTAGGGGAGCAATTAGTTTCCGTAGTTGCCACCGTTCGTGCACTGTTGCTTGGAAGAAATCAGGACGGACGAAGAACTCACACCCCATACCACTTCGTTTTTTCTCAGGGCGTGCCAGATCGTATAAAGCTTCCCGAAGTAAATAGTTATTCAGGCAGATTAGAATTGCCCTGGGATATGAGTTCGAATTAAGCATGGGCGGAAAATCCGTTTTGCTCGCGGATTTTGCGGATTTTCGGTAAATTCGCAATCCGCGAGATCCGCGAATCTCCCGCAAAATCCGCAAATCCGCGAGCAGCGGATTGTATGGCTTGCTCGCACTGTTCGCGTAAGTTCGCGGCTTGCCAGTACAACTTCGCACCCCGCGAGTAAGTGCTAAATTGCAGAAATACGATTTTAGCAAAACTGAAACTACTTACCAGGTTCAAAAGTTCAGGCTCATCATTAGTAGCCATTTCCTGTAGTGCTTCCTGAGGGGCCCCTCCAGAGTTCAGTTGCCAGTTGCAACTATTATGTGACCCTGCTCTGAACCTCAGAATAGTTACACATATGCCACAAAGGTCCTGAATTACAGCTAAGGGAGACAAGCAGGAGCCAGGCTGGAAGTTAAAATCCATTAATCAGCCCCTAATTCATTATTGTCAGTTGGGGCAGGGCAGGTGTTGTAACTAATTTTGCAACAATGAAAGCACTTAGCAAGTGCAAAAGATCACTAATCAGGAAGCACTAAGGAAGCAGGTGCCAGCTAAAAAAATATTCTGTGACACATTAATCAGCCCCAAATTAATTCAGGTCACTTGAGGCAGGGAAGGTGTGCTTTGCTTTGCCGAAAATAATGTACACTGGACAACCAGAGGGTGTGGTGATGAAACAGAGGGTGGCATGGGTGGGCCAGAGGGTGGCATGAGTAGTCAGAGAGTGGCAGTGGTGACAGAGAGTGGCAGTGATGAAGAAGAGTGTCCCAAAGAGGCTGGACACGTAAAAACAACAAGTTCGCAAAACTTGCGACCCGACAGGTAAGTTCGCAAATTGCGAAATTGTAAAAACCCTCGCGAACTGGCAGAAACACGCGCGAACACAAAAAAAAAAAATCCGCAAATTCGCGGGAATTCGCGGATTTTGCGGATTGCGAGTTCGCAAATCCGCAAAATTCGCGAACGCGAGATTCGCAAAATTCGCCCATGCTTAGTTCGAATCGACTTGTTTCTCCTTTCCACGCTGCCGTAAAACAAAAGGGAACCTATGTGCCCGGATCACTTCCATTTCCCAGTCCCAGGTGTTAAGTTCTGGGAAAGCTTCCTTGAAAAGCTGAATAATAAACTTACGTGGATCAGAACCTTCCTTTGTCTCGGCTATACCTAGCACGCGAAGATTGTTACGATGTGCGCGGTTTTCTAGGTCCGTAAGCTTCCAATCCACGTCTGATTTGGATTGTTGTAAAGTCTTGATGGCCGATTGTTGCTTAGCCAAGCAATCCTCTGCTGAGTAGACTCTCCCCTCAACCTCTACCACCCGAGTAGTGACTTCAGCACACGTCTTGACCAAGCACCTCACGGTGTTCTGAAGTTTCCTGACTGCCCCTTGTGTGCGAAACCCTGCCAGACCTACTGCTGAAAATGTCTGTGAAGATGTGCACGGTACACAGATATATGGAAGCAAGTGGGACTGCTTTTTCATTGTTGTGTTCATATCTTATATCACACTTTAGTGAGTGTAGAGTAATCTGTCTGTCATCTCAGTGCAGGACTCATATTATACAGCTTAATCTGCAGGGGGGTGGTATTTGCATGTGATGGCTCTCTGAAACAGAAACAGAGCACGTGCAAATGTGCTAAATATGGTTCATAAATAATTATCCTTGTGAAAATGACGAAATGATCTCGGAGTACGTGAGCACAATGGCAGCTAAGGTGTTAAAACAAAAAATTATTATGTTAAATCTCGTCTCAAATTCAACTTTGGTAGCAATTATAACACAACTTAGTCCACATTTACCAATTTGTGGTTTCCACGCAGAGCTTCATCTGAGGTCAGCTTTACTATTTTGCAGTTTTAATGATAAACATTTACTTCTCAAATGTTTCTAATGGGGAAACTCCTTCCCCTACTCCCCTTTCCACGATGGTCGGGAGATTTTGCAAGCCTTGGGCTGAAGTTAATTTCCAACCCTTTCTAGGGTTGACAGGTGAAGCAGAGGAGTTTGTGAATGACGATAATCAGCCATGTTTATGGCTGTTCTCAGATTTCCAAGGCAAAACATGCATTAGAATGTCCAATCTCCACCTCCTTGAATGGGGTTTACAGATGCGGAAAATATCTTTCTTGTAGAGGAAATCTACACACACATAAAATGGGCTAACACCTGCCAGGAACTCCTTTGTGAATTCCTGCCAGTCTTAAATGAAGTAAATTCAAACTTAAACATATCTGTACAAGCGAATTTAACTTCTTGAATAGGCCCCTTCGTGCCTTTCCATCTTTATTCGCAAGAGCTGAAGACAGAATTACTTTTGTTTTTTTAGTGCATTTTGCTTATTTCATACATTACATTTGTGCGGGGGGAAAATTGCCATTTTAACTTCTTTAGAACTGCTACACTTGGTTGATCAAATCTTGCCGCGCTGCATTGCATTAAAGGGAGAGAGTCAAATTGCACAGTATCTACTGAGATATGGCGGACTTCTGTTCTCTCATACCACTGGCACACTTCAGGCTGCTTAGTGCCAATTCAGGCCCCCTTGGTGCAAGGATGCCTGTAGGCGCTCCATTTTGGTGCAAACCAAGCTTTACTGCCTTAAGTGAATCTGTGTTTGAGTCAAAATTCATGGGTGGATGCATGGGCATGCCCATGTTCTACCCATGAAACACCTTCCCAACGCAAGGTAACACAGGCAGAGCTATGCCCTGCATTACATGTTGTTTCACTAAACCACAAAGCTATGCAAATCGGACTTTTGGGGCTTAATAAGTATAGAAATAACTTTTAAAAAGTGATGCATTGCAACCCTGACATAAATGTAAATAAATCTGGACACAAGTGTAGCTACCCAGTTGAAGAAATTCTACCATTGACAAATATTAGAGATCCTGAAACAAAGGGCTTCTATGCTTCCCCCTTTGTGTGTGGAGAAAGCCTTTTATCATTAACTTTCCATGTGCCCTGGAGACTTAGGCATGATCGCATACATTTTGACAGTGCAGGAAAGATTTTTCACTGATTTCAGTCAGTTTTGTATCACTGCTGAGTAACTTGTCTGTAACTTTGCCAGTATCAACGTGTGCAAAAATATTTGTACTTGCTGACCAGCATAAACGTTTTGTATCAGTCAGTTGATGCAAATATTGATTCAAAACTGGGGCAAAATTGTTGAAAGACAGAAATTTGCTCAGGAATGACCAGGTGCCGCGAGCTCGAGGGGTAGGTGATTCGCCGTTCCAGCGCATAACCGAAGGTGCATCCAACCTAAAAGCGCTGGCCTCACGGGAGTATGCTGCGAGGCCCTATACAATCCCCTTAGGGTCGCCTAAATAGAGCAGGACACCTTGGCCCTCTTTTTCCTCCGACCCAGCGAGTTGTATTTGTTTCCTTCAAAGAGATTGAGCATTGAATTCATACTTGTTTTTGTGTAGTACTGTATTGAGGTCCTGACGAATCGCCGCTTGGCGAGAAACATGTTGACCACACCAGGGGGTTGAGTTAGTGTTCTGTACATTTATACGGTCTCTAACTCCCCTCTCACCCCTTTTAACTAAGGAACCAGCCACGTTAATAAAGTGGATTGTGGACTGATTACCTTTTTTACTCTCTTCACTCACTTTTGCACTGCCTACACTTCTCTTCATCCTCACTTACACCCACCATCGGCAAGGAACAAAAGAACCCCGCCAAAAGAGTACCTTTGGCTACTCCGTCAGACATTGCAGCGCCGGTCTGACGAGGGGCAGTGAGTCGATGATGACACTAGACACCCTCCAGTAACGGTGTGTTTCACACCCAATACTCTGGGTGTGTGAGGCTCTCTAAGTTCCGACTAGGGAACCCTTCCAGCCACGGTACTGACAATACCAACTCCTCTCTCCACACTGTTATACTTCCCCTGGGGAACTTTGTACTCTGCTGCTAGCTGTACTTGCTGACCAGCATAAACGTTTTGTATCAGTCAGTTGATGCAAATATTGATTCAAAACTGGGGCAAAATTGTTGAAAGACAGAAATTTGCTCAGGAATGGTTCGAGTTAGGTGCTCTGTCAATCTAGAAGATAAGTGCCTTATTTCAGCCACCAAATTCTGTATGATTTTAACTTTCCACCGTGTGTCCATTTTATAGCAAAATGTGCTCTTATTTTCGTCATTTCTCTCATCCTTACTTTTTAAGACAACTTTTGAACTATTCATTTTCCAGCTTTCAACCTTAATGTGCTCACTTGTTCTGACTTTTTGTCACCAGTTTTCCTGCTGTTAGTACTGCTAAGGTAACTTTTTTCAGCATTAGCCTGCGTTATGGAGATTGACGTGTCGGTATACATAATTGAAACAACACAAATTCATATTTATAAATGTTTAAATACTTAATATTCATCATATCAAATAAAAAAGAAAACATTATTAAAGAATAAATCAACACCAGAATAATGTAATAACTTGGCCATAAAATCATGTGAAAATCACACAAAATAAATTAATCTGATCATTTATCAACAAAGATTGCATTTCATACTTTATGACAAACACTGAAATTACTCCATTTCCCACATATAAAAAAAAAATGGTACTGCAACATAATGATATGATATACAAGGTGTCTGATTTGGTGTTTCAGCTTTTTTTTTGGTTGGCATGTTCATATTGAACAGGGATTTTGGATTTACCGACCAAAGTAACGCTGCAAAAAAGGCCATTTAATATATCCAACCGTGATGTTTTAAATGTATTGTTTATAAATAGGGTGTCAATTGGAACCTTACATGATGGTAGAGGGAACTGCTTCCTTGATCTCAACGGCACTGTTTTGTAACAATTTGACTACAAGTCTCTCAGAAAATTATTAGAAAGAAAAGATACCCTACAAGCCATAGAAACGTGGTTTAGAGAAAACCAATCCACTGTGATCCAGTAGGGAAACAGCCATTACAACATGCCTATTTCCCTGTATACCATTACAACGCATGTGTTACCACGCATGTTTTGTACAAATGCATAACTCATTACTATGCATTTTTTACAACACATATGCTTTTACCACGCATGCTTTTACAACGAATTTTGTTGTAAAGGTATGAGTGGTAAAAGCTCATACTAGGCTTTGGCAAAACACTACGCTACCCTTGCTTAGTTTGCGAAGTTTGCACAATTACGCGAACTGCACGTGGCACAGTGCAAACACGCGTAGCATAGTGCAGTGGTCATTTTTTGCTTGCTCGCGGTCCTCAACGTCAAGTTGGCGACCGCGAGCAAGCAAAATGACATCCTGGCAGGACTTTTTCATCGTTCTCGATCAGCAACATCAAGTTGCAGGTCGCGAGCGTGGAAAATAAAACCTCCCTGCGAGATTCTCAACGCGGGGAGGTCTGGTTTCTCATTGCGCGAGGTCCGTATGCTCGCGACCGCTCACGATGAGAAACTACCAGTCCGCGTTGAGAAAGCTGCCGCTCGAGTAAAAATCTCCTCGAGCGGCAGAAAACTACAGCCGTTTTCAATGATTGCACAGTGTCGGATGCTTGTCCGCACTGTGCAATTATTGAAAATGGCATCTTGCACAGTGCGATCATGCTACTACACACTTCGCGTAGTGCTACACGAAGCTCGCATAGTGCGAAGTGCACTTCGCTTAGCTTCGCAAAGCGCTACTTCACAAACTACCCCCAGCCCTAGCACATAATTTGTAAAAAAAAATATAGGCAATCCACATCGTTGTGAGGAAACAGAGGCTCTTTTGTTTCCTCACAAGGACGTGCACTGCCCCTCAGACCCGACGTGCAGCAGGAACCAGGAGGAGAGAGAGGAACCACGAGGAGAGAGAGGTAGGGGGGATTGGGCCAGGGGTGGGGGTTACTGTTTTAGGGTAAAAGGGGGTCGGGTGGGGTGGTGAGGGGTGTTTGTCATGCATGGTACTGGTTTAGGGTAGGGTGGTCGTGCAGAATAGTGTTTTAGGGTACGGAGAAGACTGGGAGTCGATGGAGGATCATGCAGGGTAGTGTTTTAGGGTAGGGAGAGGCTTGAGGTTGGGGGGTGCCATGCAGGGTAGTGTTTTAGGGTTTAGGGTAGGGTTGGGGGGGTCGTGCAGGGTAGTGTTTTAGTGTAAGGAGAGGACTGGTGGTGGTGTGCAGGGGTAGTGTTGTAGGGTTTAGTGTAGGGTCAGGGGGTCATGCAGGGTAGTGTTTTAGGGTAGGCAGTAGACTGGGGTCGGAGGGAGGGTTGTGCAGGGTAGTGTTTTAGGGTTTAGAGTAGGGTCGGTGGGTCGTACAGGGTAGAGTTTTAGTGTAAGGAGAGGACTGGTGGTCGGGGGTCATGCAGGGTAGTGTTTTAGGGTTTAGAGTAGGGTCGAGGCTGTGCAGGGTAGTGTTTTAGGGTAGGAAGAGGACTGGGGGCTATGGGGAGGGTCGTGCAGGGGTGGAGCTTTAGGGTAGGGAAATGATTGGGGTTGGGAGGTCATGCAGGGGTAATGATTTAGGGTTTAGGGCAGGGAAAGGATTGGGGATTGGGGGTCGTGAAGGGGCACTACATCAGGGTTTAGGGTATGGCAGGGTAGGGTAGTGTAACTTACCTTAGATACTTATTCCAAGAGTATACCTTTACCATGAATGCCTTTGTGTTGTAATGGCATGCATGGTAAAGGCATATTGGTGGTAAAAGTATGCATTGTAATGGTAGCTTGTGGTGAATGACTACGTGTAGTAATGCCCGTGTTGTAATGACATGTGTGGTATTAGTATGAGTACTAATGTATCATATTTGATCCAGTATGTTGTCTGAACTGTCCCATTAGATGGTCTGAGGTGGAGCACAACAATTCTGCTTGCCTACCCTGTGGTCTGTACTCACCTTTGGGAATTCATATGCAAACTACAAAGCGCAAATAAATCACTTGCCCTCTTTCTTTATGCACAGTGTTTATGGAAATGCAAGGGAAAAGTCAGAATCACTTTACCTGCAAAACATGGCAGCCTCCTCATCATAGGCTAAGTACAAGAAAGAACGTGCCTCTCTATAAGTTGTCTAAGTCTGACAGTTATCCTGTTAAGGTTGGCCTCTGGGAGAAAGGGAAAGTGACCCAGCCAGGATATAGATGAGGTTGCCATTCAGTTCTAACAACTACCCCTCCTTTTATGTCCAGTAAGTCCCACACAGAAGGACTGCTAAGAGGTCTTCAGAGGCCACACCCCTTTTTGCCACCACTCTGTAAACACACTTCCTGGGGCACTACTGGCTGGGGCATAAAGTCCACTTTTATTCCTGAGGGACCTTGGGGGCCAAGAAGCCCTCCTGGTACCTCCTGTAATCCTACACAGCAGGATTCCTGTGAGCTGGTTGGAGGCCTAGCCCCATTTCTCCACCACTGTGCAAATGCAAGTAGTACCTCAAAAACCATAGAAATTCACTGAAAACAGCAAAGGTTACAGGGACGTTATAGTTAGGAATTAGCATTTAAAAAAATCTTAGAAATTCCTTGACAAAAACAAGGGTTAGAAGGACTTTATAATGGGATTGCTTAGAGTACTTGGAGGCTCTGCCCCCTTTTTCTGCCACTCTGCAAATGTGTCTCCTGGTGCATTGCTGGTTGGGGAATTAATTCCACTTTACTCATGAGGTCCTCTGGAGTAAAGTGTAATTCTTCCCCCAACCAGTTGTGCACCCGGAGGCGTGTTTGCAGAGTGTTGGAGAAAGGGGGTGTGGCCTTTGATGACCTCTCAACAATCCAGTTCTGTGGGTCTTACTGGACGTAACAGGGAGGGTAGTTGGCCCCTAAGGACCCTCAAGAGCCATGAGGACCTCATTCCCAACTAGTAATGGACCAGAAGGTGCGTTTGCAGAGTGGCGGAGAAAGGGAGCATAGCCACAGAAAAACCGCTCAGGAAATCCACTGTGTGAGACTTACTGGAGGTAACAAGAGGGGTAGTTGGCCACCAAGGACCCTTAACCCCTTCCATGCTCATGACGGAACGGTTCCGTCATGAGCGTCGGTTGGCCTGTGCTTATGACGGAACCGTTCCGCCATGGTTCTATTGGTTCTTTAGAACCTTCAGCACCGCAGCGGAATTTGCGCAGCGCTGAAGGGATTAATAGCCAATCGGGCTTCCTTCCCATACTACTAGTGCTCCAGGAAGTACATTTGCAGATTAGTGGTGAAAGAGGGCTTGGCCTCCGACAACCTCTCTGCAATCCTGCTTTGAGAGTCTTACTGGAGGTAAGAGGATTGGTAGTTTGCCCCCAAGGATGTTCTTTGGGGCCAACTACCCCTGCTGTTACCTGCTGTAGGTCCTACACAGAGGGACTGCTAAGAGGCCTTCAGGGACACCACTGCCTTTCGCCACCACTCTGCAAATGCACCTCCAGTGAGGGGATACAGTCTACTTTACTCCTGAGGGACCTGGGGGGCCAAGAAACCCTGCTTGTGCCTCCTGTAAGTCACACACATCTGGATTCCTACGAGCTGATTGGAGACCCAGTCCCCTTTCTCCCACACTCTGTAAACGCCACTAGTACCTAAAAAATCATAGAAATTTTACTGAAAAAAGACAAAGGTTATTGGGACATTATAGTTAGGAATTAGCATTTTGAAAAACCTTAGACATTCACTGAAAAACCAAATATTAGAAGGACATTACAGTTAAAAATTAGCATTTACAAAAACCTTAGAAATTCACTGAAAAAAACAAAGGTTACAGGGACTTTATAGTTAGGCTCAGATTTCACATGCACAAACCAGTGAAATTCCGCAGTTATAGTTCGTGATCTAACTATAACTGGCGCCTCTGCAATGCATTGCTTATGACCTCACGTTTTACATCACTCATGACATGGTCAGTGACATCACTGATAACATCTCAAATGACATCCCTGATGACATCATCCACAGATTCTCTGATGCACCCCCTCAAACCCCCATATAAACTTTCATGCACCCACTCCAAATTCCAAACTACCATTCTGAGTCAGTCATCCATAGAGCTATGCACACACCTTCTCACCCACCCATAGTCAATCACACTGCCACTTACTAACACATACAGTTACACACACATTCACTCACGTACTTATACAGATACTAACACATACTAACTCACCTATATAGTCACTGACACAAGCGCACACCTATACAGCCACTCTCACAATGACTCACTCACCCATACAGTCACTCATATACTCCAACACTCACTGTTTCTGACTTTAACATATGCAGTTACTCACCCATGTACCACTGACAAATCCACTCACTCACTGACACAACCAAACACACACTAAGTCACCCATACAGCCCCTCACAAATGCACTCACTACTGCATACAGTCACAGACTCACTCATCCATATAGGTAGTCACATCCTGCCTCATCACCTACACAGACACTCAGACATCCATCCAGGAACTCAGACAATCACCCATACAGCTACTCACATACCCACTCCCACAACCATACAGCCACTTAGACACCAACTGACAGGCTGATTTAGACATTCACACAACCACTCACTCACCCAACCTTTGACTGAGACACCTAATCACTCACATATATAGTCAGTTACGCACCCACTAATTCTCCAATACACCTTGGTATATATATTCAACACTCATAGACTTTTGAAAAACACTCACAGTTACTGGATGATGTCATCTGAGATGTCATCAGTGATATCATAAGTAATGTCACTGACTGTTTGAAGTGGGGGTCCTTATCGTTCACCGACGCAACCAAATGCTGGAGGCGGGAGTCCCTGACCCCTCGTTTGAATGTTAGGCTGAGTAAGGACACCGTCTGAGATAGCCCTGCTCACCCCCTTAGTAGCTGGGCATGAGCAGCCAGGCTT
Source organism: Lissotriton vulgaris (assembly GCF_964263255.1). Classification (NCBI taxonomy): domain Eukaryota; kingdom Metazoa; phylum Chordata; class Amphibia; order Caudata; family Salamandridae; genus Lissotriton; species Lissotriton vulgaris. The sequence continues at coordinate 444,384,807 of NC_141697.1, read as the reverse complement.
ATCTCCAAGGCACGAGTGTACAATATGTGCAACCACACTCGCAGCAACCCAATGATGTCACCACAAATAGAGTCCACACAAGTTTCTATAAAATGAGTATAATCTTTATATAAGAAGTTATATGATAAGACCACATGATACAAAATCAACATGTAAGAATGGGTAGTATTCCTTCCAGTGGGTTGGTAGGTTCTAATCCCAAAACCTACTTCTAACCAACAGTTAAGCTCACTTCTAACCGTTTCCAAAAGGTTAAACAAGTTGTATTGCTAGAATCAAAAATGTTGCAAAAGAAAAGAAATACTGCAATGCGTAACAATATTCTCTTGTTGTGTACAACAGAGAAACAATGCCATACGTAGCGCCGCAGTCATGTACTTTGCAATAGAAGGAATAATGCAATGCGTATCATTACCAGCATGCCCTCTACCAGGAAGAAACAAAGCAATGCTTCACGCTACAATCATGTACTGTGCAATGAAGAAACAATTGCACTGCGCCACGTTCTAATCAGGTACTGTGCGATGAAGAAATAATGAAATGCACCACGTTACAATCATGTACTCTGCAAGGGAAAAATAACGCAGTGAATAGCGTACAAAGCATGTAGTTCTTCAGGCACAAATGAGGTCAGGCGTCATACGACAGTTCGATAGTTTGTTAGAAGCAATATTGCAAAGTACCCAGGCACTCCTCACCAGTGCCTCTGGTTGTACCTCAACATGCACTCTGTGCGTCTGAGACTCGCCTCTTCTAGGGTGCTCACGATGACCCGGCGCTCTTCACCAATGCCTCTACTTGCACCTCGACATGCACCCTGCTTGTCCGAGTCTCACCTCTTCACCCGGTGCACACGATGACCAGGCGCTCTTCCCCAATGCCCCTGCTGCACCACAACATGCACTCCACGTGTCCGAGTCTCACCACTTTTCCTGGTGCACACTATGACTAGGTGCTCTTCACCAACACCCTGGCTGCACCATGACATGCACTCTGCGCATCCAAGACTCACTTCTTTGTTCGGTGCACACAATGACCAGGCGCTCCTCACCAACACCCTGGCTGCACCACAACACGCACTCTGCATGTCCGATAATCAGCTTACTCCTGCGAGCCCACGATCACAAGGCACAACTTCTGAGGGTCCCAAGCTGCAAAAACATGTGCACACCGCGTAACTTGGGACTTCTCCGGAAACGTTTATGTTCCTGTATTTCCAAGCAGGGAGCCATCTCACCTCGGGTCCTTGAGGTAACAAGACACAGCACAACACACAGTCTTCTTCAAGCAGGGGGACCCAACGCCTCCAAACACAGTCCCAACAGTGTCTCCCTTGGTTAGAACAGCTAACTGCAGACCAGCCCCAGATCACGAAGCATGGATTGGTCTTTCCACAGCATTCTCTTCAGTTGCTCCTTCTTTAGCAGAGGTTCCTCTTTACCACAGAATGGGTCCAAGCCTTTTCAGTCTCAATCCATATCTGTTTCATTCCCACGTTCAGGGGTTTCAGCACTAATATTTATTCCTCTTAATGTCTTTAAAATGTGTTTGTGCTCAGGGGTTCCTGACCCAACCCTTAATCGGTTCTGGGTGTCTCCCTCCTAGTGTCACCTTTCTTCCTTAGATACTGAGGGTCTGGATCCTTAATCACTCAACTGACACGCCAGTTTTGGGAAGCCTGTATAAACTAAACCGCCCTGACTACCTGTTCCTGGTGAATTATCTGGTGGGAGCTTGTGAGAGCAATATATTGCCACACTACCTACAACTACAATTACAACATACCACTATAAGGAGGTTGGGTGGAGTAAAAGTGGAGGGGCAGAAAGAAAGCACAGTTTGCGTTTCCTCACCCCCAGTAATCCCTGAACTATCAAAGCAGACACGGGTTTTAGCTAGTTTCAGTGCTATAGGTAAAATTGACACCATAGTAGATAAAGTAGATAATTCGGATCTGGCTGCTAAACCCGAAACTGAACTTGATCCGGTTCAGCAGGAAAAGTCCACTTACTGCTTAAGGAACAGGCAATTTCTCAAAAAATCAGCTCCTCCGGTTCTTAAACAACCTGTAATTCCACGAATCACAAAGAGAGTTTCGCGTAAAGCCCCTAAAATAGATAAAGGGATACCATTAAATAAGAAAGGAGCGTCAGAAGGGAGGCTGGAAGTAGCTGAAAGGAGAAGAAAATCTGTAATAAAAATCACACCCTCCTTGAGGTCTTATTTTAAAGTGCAGGACAAAGTCCATTCTACATCTGTAATGGAAAAGTCTGCCTCACCAGTGTTATCTCAGCCACTAACCGGGGACATAAGCGACCCGAGCAACTTTTTGGCAGAAATCTCAATGAGGGAGTTAGAGAATCAGGACCATGAGGTACCACAGACGACAGTCCAATCTCAGGACCTGATCTCGAGGTCTCCTTCCAGCCAGACCCTGAGTCAAACAATAATTACACCTCAAGGCTCTTCTGGAACTGTATCTACCCCTGGCTGTCCAACTATGCCTCCTGCTTCAGATTTGGAGAATGCTATAAATACCACATCCCCTGATGCCAACACCTCAGCTATAACTAACATTAACTCTAAATCTGAGAAAAACTCACTGTGAGCCTAGTAGCAGTATGGAGGTCCTAATGGAAAAAATGTTTGCAGAGATGACATCCAGATTTAAGATATCAGAGGAAAACCAAATCAAACTCCATGATAGATTCGAATCTTTGGACTCAAAGTTATTGGCGTTAAATGAGAGAGTCTCCACAGTGGAAGCTGTAGCTGTGGGTCTGACTAAGAGGGTGGAAGCATCAGAACGAAATATTAGAGACTTAAAAGCAAAGGAAAAAAGTATGGAGGAAAAGCTGGAAGCCTTGGAAAATCAGTCTAGAAGATCTAACTTGAGAATTCTTAATGTGCCGGAAGGACGAGAAGGGTCAGACATAAAGAAATTTATAATATCGCTAATAGAGGATTATTTTCCATGGAGTAAAACCCTAGACCTGGAAAATGACATTCAGCGAGTACACCGTGATCCTTTTGGGAAACCTAAAGAGAGAAAGAATCCAAGGAAGATCCTGGTGAATTTTAGATCTTACAACATCAAAGAGAGGATCCTGAGTGAAGCTCTAAAATGTGGAGCATACAACAGGGATGACTGGTCTTTTAGGATCCGATCTGACATTGCGAAAGTGACACAAGACAGGCAATGGGAGCTGGGTCAAAAAATGCCCGAACTAAAATCACTCGGGGCTACAGTCCAAATGAAGTTCCCGGCTTCACTCAGGGAGGAATAAGATGTATAACATCAAAGATCCTCTAGAAGTTGATAATCTTTTAGTACAGATGCGGGTTAAAATTCAAATTCAATCCCAATCCCATTCCTAGCCTGAATATACTTGTTCTGGACGGTATATATCTAAAATGAAGCAATGAAAACTAGTATTAAGACATACTTACAACACTAGCATCCTTAATTACCTTATTTGAATGCAGGCACGGGGCTCAAAGAGGGCTATAATTAAGGCCCAAAGGAAAGGGAGGCTTTCCCAGGGAGGGTATGTGTCTCCCCATCCCTCCTTTTTTCTTTTCTTTTTTGCGTTTATCTTATATAACCACAACCACAAGTGGTTTTCAGCACTTTTAAGAGGGGAGGATGGGGGGGGAGCACATGGGGGTTGGGAGCAAAATAGGGAAAAATATAAAAAAAAAGTCCTCATCTCAAAGCAAAGGAGATAATCAGGAACCAATTGATTAATAATGGATGCCTCACACTTTACAGAGGGAGATGGGAAAAAACCTGAAGAATATAAAAATAACTACCTGGAATGTTAATGGGTTAAGAACTAAGAGCAGAAGAAGGAAAATCTTTGAATATCTAAAATCTGCCGATAGCGAAATCCTAATTTTACAAGAAACACATCTACTTAAAAAAGAATGGGAAGAGATCATGAAAACTCTTCACTGGGTTGAGGATTATGTTTGTACTGACCAACAGTGCGTCACAAAAGGGGTTGTTATCCTCATAAAAAAATCTCTGAAGGCAAGAATCTTATCATCCGAGACAGACCCTAAGGGGAGATGGGCGCTAGCTAAGATTAGCATACTTAATAACACCTTTATTTTAGCCGGGTATTATGGCCCTAACATAGATGACCCTACCCCATTACAATCATTATACTCACATTTGATTTCGGTAAATTTTCCTGTGATTCTAGGCGGAGACTTTAACATAATTTTAAATCCAAATACAGATCGGCTCCCAAAAGTAAAACAGGACAGTCTGCCTAAAATGAGGGAATGGTTGGGAATATATAAAAGAGATCTAAACCTAATTGATGTATGGAATGAGAAGGGCACCAAACAGGACAGGTTTACCTTTAATAATAAAAAGCTTGGTATACAATCAAGAATTTACTATTTTTTAATAGATCAGGGGCTAGTAGAAAATACTCATAAACTGATCCACCTTCCCGCTCATCTCTCAGACCACTCGGCTGTCCAAATGACGCTAAAAATAAATGACGATATAACAATACCGAGATGGTTCTGTCCTCCTAGACCCCATAATAATTGACCAACTTACACAGGAGACAGAACTATATTTCCAAGACAATAATGGGAGTGCTTCACCCCAAGTGGTCTGGGACGCATATAAGGCAGTAACAAGGGGCAAGATCTGTGGCTTGGCCATTCATAAATCAAGAGACGCAAAAAAAGAGATCCAGAAAATAGAAGAGAATATAAAAACACTGGACCGACAGATCTTGATAGACACTTCACCCCCGAGATGTCAAGACTTAATTAAGGAAAGGCTCAAACTGAAGGAAAATGTATCGACATTACTAGAAGGCAAAATTAGGGAAAGATGGGAAAGCAGTAAACTTGCCCATTATGAGTATGGAGAGGGCTGCGGGAAGATGCTCGCGTGGAAGCTTAAAACAGACCAAGCTAGAAATAAAATAAATTGTATAGGTCCAACAGACAGCTCTCAAAATGGGTTTGAAGAGAAAGTAATAAAAAAAGAATTCTCGGTCTTTTTTACCAACCTCTACACTGAGGACTGTAATCCAAAAATTGAGGAAATAACCAATTTTCTACAAGCACAAAATATTCCAATCTTAACCCCAGAGGAAAAAGAAACTTTAAATAGTGAAATAAAAACAGAGGAGGTTGTCCAAGCGATAAAAAAACTAAAGAGAGGAAAAGCTGCAGGTCCTGATGCCCTCCCAAATGAATTCTATATAAAGCTAAAAGAAACGCTGGCTCCCCAATTAACAATACTATTTAACAAGATTTTTATAAACAACGTTAAAATCCCGGAGTCATGGAATGATGCTACCATTTCTATTATCTTGAAACCAGGTAAAAACCCCAAAAAATGCGAATCCTATCGCCCAATATCCATCGTAAATTGTGACTATAAGATCTTTACTCAAATCCTGGCAAAAAGATTAGGGAAAATAGCGGGGTCACTAATAAACTCTAATCAAAAGGGCTTCATGGCAGGAAGGCATCTTCAGGATCTCACACATGAGTTGATCGGGGCAATTGATATCGCTATTGTAGAGAAAATCCCACTATCAATAATTACGATTGACGCTGCCAAAGCGTTTGACAGGGCAAACTGGTCCTACCTAAGTGAGGTATTAAAGAAATTTAAACTGGGGGATAACATCATAAAAGTCGTAGAAAATATTTACAACTCGCCCAGAGCCAAAATACTAATTAATGGTCACCTAACTAACAACATCCAAATAGGTAGAGGTACACGCCAGGGATGCCCCCTCTCCCCCCTGCTTTTTAATTTCTATATTGAGCCGATTACAGAATATCTTAGGAATCTCCCTTCAATCTCCCCATTTTGCTATCAAGGGTGGCACAAGAAAGTTGCTTTATATGCAGACGATCTCATGATCTTTATTTCAGACCTAGAAGAGGCTCTTAAAACAACAGAAGAGACCTTAATAAACTTTGGGAGGATATCTGGTTATCAGATAAATCAAACAAAAACTGAAACTGTAAGCTGGAATGAAAAATTCGTATCCCCTTTAGTAAAGAAAAAATAAGATACCTGGGTATTGATCTGGTAAAGGAGATTGATAAAATTACCCAAATAAATTTTCATAGGGTAGAGATTGAGGTAAAAAAGTTACTGAAAGTCTAGGGGGGCTCTGCCCTTAACATTCCTGGGTAAATCGAACATCATAAAAATGGCAATCTTACCAAAATTCACCTTTATTTTTAACGCCATCCCGCTCGAGTTCAATAGAGAAAAGATAAAAAAGATGCAGGGAGACCTATCCAGTTTCATATGGTCTTCTAAAAAACCAAGAATCGCATGGCGTAAATTAAGAATATCTAAAGAGCAAGGAGGTATAGCAAGCCCAGATCTACTAGAATACTGCAGGGCCTTCCAATTTAAAAGTAGTAGAGTGTTGTTGGGTCCTTATGAAAACTATCCATTATTCCTACGAATTTTAACAAATAATACCAGCCACTTTCTCTACAAATTCGGTCATCCGAAGTTCTTTAAAAAAATTAAATTGAAGGTTCTGAAATCAGCCGCTAGACTATGGTACTGTATTAGATCTACAGTGGATATCCCTTTTTATAGTGATAAGGCCCCGATCTGGGATTCTCAGATCACACCAGACTGCCTTAAAGACAGTTTAGCGATACCGCTAAGATCAGCAGGAATAACGGAATGGGGACAGCTCCTGTTTCAAAATAAACTTCTTGATTGGGATATATTATCTCAATGCACAAACTCCACTCTTTCGAAATTCAAATATTACCAACTACTGAGTTGGAGTAAGTCCCTCAAAGAAACTAGAAAAGGTAACACCGCCCTGGAGATAAAGATGCAGATGTCCAAACCATTTCTGAAAGAAATTTCCTTCTGGTACTGGGCTCTAATCTCGGCTGGGGAGGACGACTTCCGAATTCCAGAACGTATCTGGGGAAAAGACCTGCCGACGCTGGATACAAGTAATGCATGGCAAGTATCTATGAGCATATGCTGGTCAATTGTAACGTCTGCTGCTCTCAAAAGAAATCATTTGCTCACTGTACACAGAGCCTACTGGACACCGAAAAGATTATCCAAACTGAACGGGGCCACAGTAAAGAGCTGCCCAAAGTGTGGGTTACAGATGGCTGATGACTTACATATGTTCTGGCGTTGTCCCAGCCTGGACGCCTTCTGGAAAGAAGTAGGTACTACCTTAGAAGGGGTATTTGGAAGACAACTTTCTGTAAGTATGGACCTAGTTATCTTCGGGGTCTCAAGTACGAATGTAGGAAGACCTTTTACTAAAGCTCAAGAGAACTTAATTTTCATACTGATTCTTTTGGCAAGGAGGGAGATTTGTGTAAAATTGATAATTCCTGTTCCCCCCACTCATAACGAATGGCTGGCTTCAGTTTTGAAAGTGTTTAACCTAGATAAAAATAAGAAACATGCCTCTAAAAAATATAAATTCTGGGACTTGTGGGAAGAATATCATAAGAGGTGAATTTAATGGAGCTGTATATATATAATGTGCATGTAACATGGTGGTAACATTCCTGGATTTCCCACTACTTCCTCTGTAAACTGTCCAATGATTACGCTATCGCAACAATGTCGAGGAAGGCTTGCAAGAGTAGCAAATATGGCTAGCTCAACCTACTACGATACAACAATCCTCCTCCTTATAAGTGTACGGACGTAAGGGGTCTCTTTTCTCAGGGGTGCCACGAAGTTGAGAAAGGTCCCTGAAAACTCCTTACTTTTAACTGTTGCGTAATGAGGACAAAAAAAAATCACTCAGCAGGAGAGGGGTCAATTAGTTTATAGCACCAGCCCAGGCCTTTTCACCTCCAGGGCTTCTCCTCCCCCTACTCTCCAGATGCAGGGCAGCCTGGTGCCATCTCAACCCCCCCCCCCCCCCCCCCCCCCCGGTCAAGACCTCTCCCAGCTCCTCTCACCTCTTAGATCCAGACAGTCAATCCACATTTCAGCAGAGACACACAGAAATGCCTGAAGCACAAAAACAAAGCCACGTTTTAGAAGAGTGGTTTCTGAACACACAGTGACAAATCCACCTTCTGTGAGTGCATACATACTAAACTTCACCTCTCCATTATAAACTTACAGAAAACTAGGCAAACAAACACAACACCCTGCCTTCCCATTCTGTCCTATGAGCAGGATGGCCTTTCAGCAGTGAAAAATTGAAATCAAGTGTTTTTCACTGTCATGACATAACACACACCTTAGTATATGTCATGTCTTTTACCTACACTGCACCCTGCCCAGGGATTACATGGGATCTACCACAGGGGTGCCCAATGTGCATGCAAAAGGGAAAGTAAGGTCTGACAAGTGGTTGCACTTGTCAGGACAACATGATAACTTAGCAAATTACGTGCAGGCCCTACACTGCAGTGCTGAGTTCCCTTCTCCATGCGCCTTTGCATTACTAGCCCTGGCAGTGGCACACATAGTGCACATCACTAGGGACTTTACTAGTAAGGCAAACATACCAATCATGGCCAACCAGTTACCATTACACTTTACATAGGGAACACTTGTACTTTGACACTGATCAGCAGTGGCAAAGTACCCAAAGCATCTAGATTGCAAAGGAGGCAGAGGCAAAACGTCAGGGGTAATCAAGCCAAGATATGCTAGGTCTAACACTGACCATGTCATGACTGATATAATATGTGAGGTCATAAGCTGTGCATTGCAGTGGTGTGAATTATAGATAGCTCACTAACTATAACTGCAGAATTTCACTGGTTTTGTACGAGTGAAATCTGAGCCTAATTATAACGTCCCTGTATCCTTTGTTTTTTTCAGTGAATATATATATATATATATATATATATATATATATATATATATATATATATATACACACATATATCTATAGATAGATAGATAGATAGATAGATAGATAGATAGATAGATAGATAGATAGATAGATAGATAGATAGATAGATAGATAGATAGATAGATAGATAGATAGATAGATAGATGCATTGCACTTTAATTCTCTTGTGGGAAGAAGGTACCTGAAAGCTGCCGTGGAGACAGCAGCTGTACTGGTGCTGCACATCCTCATGGACATTGTGCAATGCACTTTTGATCCCTGTGAATGGAAGTCTGTGCGTGGGGCTGTGGTGGCATGAGGGGACAGAAGGACGGATTGCTCGGCATTGGGACAATATAAGCCTGGTCTCCGTCTGCCCTGTGGCCGCGGTGGAGACTACACTCCACATCTTCCCCACTTCACCAGCCCGACTTGCTCTGAACATATGGCTTGCTGGGAGCTGTAGTCCTTGGATGTTACTGGACTGCTGCAGGTGGGCTCGACAATCAGCAGGGGGAGGAGCGGTCCACGCCAAGATGTATTTAAGAGGCAGCGGACATTAGACACATGAAGGACTTTGGTGCAGGGTATTGAGAAAGGCGTTTTTGCCGAAATGCATTTGCCGCCACCAAGTTGCCCTATATGCTGAATAAACCCGCCTTACCTGACCCCTCGAGGCTCCTGCTTCTTTTGTTATGGAGGAAGAGTTTGTGCAATATATATATATATATATATATATATATATATATATACACACATATATCTATAGATAGATAGATAGATAGATAGATAGATAGATAGATAGATAGATAGATAGATAGATAGATAGATAGATAGATAGATAGATAGATAGATAGATAGATGCATTGCACTTTAATTCTCTTGTGGGAAGAAGGTACCTGAAAGCTGCCGTGGAGACAGCAGCTGTACTGGTGCTGCACATCCTCATGGGGGTTTTAGTTTTCTTTTACAGGAGGTGAGTGAAGATGGAGCTCCCTACCTCTTGGTGACCATGTTGCTCAGTCATTAAATTCCACAAGGTCCTGAGAATCTAAAATTGTCTCAAGTGTTGCACTTTGAAGGTTTTATTTTTTTATTGAACTATTCATATTTATAACTGATGAAAAAGCTTTTCATCACTCACTTCAAATTGCAGATGAGCTATGACAGCAAAGAAAAATGACTATAACAGCTCTCACTTCTTTTATGGCACTCGCATCCATCTAACACTGAATGAAAGAAACATGCTATATGTCCTAATGTCAACAGTATTTCTCTCCTTGGATCTCCACGAGTCCTTCAATGCTTCGCAGAAAATAACTTGTTCCTCTATCTTCTAGATCAGGACTTCTCCTAGACAAAATAATGGAGCAAACTTTGTATTTCTAAATAATCTCAAGCCTTAGCATTCAGACCCATGTAAAAACATCATAAATATGCATAGTTCCTTCTTTCAGTAGGGCATTAGGGGCTAGATGTAGGTAGAATAGATTTACCGATTATTAATTACCGGATTTTACCGATTCAGTAATTAAAAATCGGTAAATCTAAGGGGTGGGTATGTAGGTATTCCAGATGTGCTGGAATACCGAATCGGAAGAATTCGGTATTTACCGATTCGGTAAATACCGAATCGGTAATGCCCATTCATTCCTATGGGCTTTGAAGCCCATAGGAATGAATGGGCATTACCGATTCGGTATTTTACAGATTCTGTAAATTTACCGATTCGGTAAATTTACAGAACCTGTAAAATCTGGCCCCCTACATCTCAAGATGCCAAATACCGGTCGAAAACGGCCGAATTCGGCCGTTTCCGACCGGTACTTGCCACCTACATCGGGCCCTCGATCATTAGTCCAGAGCTAACTAACCCTGGTTCTCAATTACTGCAATTGTGAAAGGTACTTTCTTATTCTTCAAGTCCTCTGGAATTTGGCTGGTAGACTGATCATGAATACGAGCAGAAGAGACCCCATCATTGCTCTTCTTAAGACTCCTCACTGGCTAGCAGGCATGAGGGGCCACCTCAAGCAGCCTGATTTCATTCTCTGCTCATAAGACTGTGCCTTGCTACCTCTCTGGCTACCTTTCACTACTTTCCTCGAAAAAATCCTTTACTTCTTATAAAAAATATTTATTGACTCCCTGTCTTTGAAAATGGTAACCTTTTGAGGGAAGCAGACATCCACTGTGAGACTAACTTGGATTCTCCCTGCATACCTGTCACTCTGATTCAGAAAATGTCTATACATAGGGTCCATTGGAATTGCACAGTTTGCAGAGTTGACCCACAGTGCCGATATGGGATGTAGCAAAAGACAATGGGGCTGAGCCATCATTTTGGGATCGGGACCACCCGACAAGTAGGCGGTGATCCCGACTTCTGAATTATGGTCCGACCACTGTGTAGGAGGTCAATAACATGCCTTTTTGCATTGAGGCTTGTGCTGCTACCCAGAAAAGGCTCGAAGCACAAGCCTCAATGCAAAACATCATGTTTAGGAACATCCCTGCACCGTGTGCCTGGCACCATATGGTGTCTGGTACAGGGGGCATGGATGTTTCGGAGTGCACCATGTATGCACCCGGGACCCATAGTGGAGGCTCAGGGGGGACCCGGGGCCCTGCTCGGGGACCCCAGACTCACTTTTCGGCTGCCTTTTCAAGACCACCATGAAAAGGCATAGGAAAAGGGACACCATAATCCCTGGCACCGCCACTTTTCAGGGAGTACCTGTCTGGCTGGCGCCCCAAAGGGATCTCCGATCCAGCTTGAGGTGGCAGTCTTTACCCCTTCCCACTGCGATCCGACTACCAACATTGTAATCCAATGGTCAGAATGCTGCCCTGTATGTTGGGCAGACCGCCACCAACAGCCTGTCACTGGTGGTCCACACAATATTGTAACAGGGCCAAATGTTCCATACGTATTCCTAAAACATAAAATTTCATTTTTAGATAAAAAGTTCATCTTTCGCTCCTTGTGGTGCAAGATATATTCCCAATATGTAACTTGTATTTACATTTTAATCTGTGACTTTTGATGGGAAAGCACTATTAAATTCAAATTTGTGGCTTTTAGGTGATCCAGCAAATAAAAAAACAGACGTGTAGGTCAGAAATGTTATTTTCTGTTACCCTTCTACCAGTTTTGAGAATATTGAATATATTGTGCCTGATCTCAGTTGATAAGCTACTTTAAAGTACTGGCCAAGCAACAGCAAGGATGAAAGAGGATACAACTCTAGAAGCAGCTAGATCGGACATTATTGTTCAAAACAATTTCTGAAACATGTCACTTATTCAGACTGCCTCATACCTTAGATCCCTTGCAGCACGTGGTCTATCCGGAGCCCAAGCAAGGGATCAACTGACACAGATAACACCGGCAAGGGCAGAGGGTCAAACATTTCTGTTTGTGAAACACCACACAGAAACAATGCCACAGCACCTCATTTGTATAAAGGTTTGTCCGGTAAGTCACAATGATCCAATTACACATGGAACACAACCACAGGGAACACCTAGCATTCAACACAACACTCCAATTATATAGGACATGGTTAACTCACGAATAGCGTGGTGAATGAAACTCTGTGTGCAAGCCACCAACTGCAGACACATATATCTGCATGTGAAAGTGTGGAGGATCCAAGAAACATTAAAAAGTCTGCGTAATAAAAATCAGGTAACTTAATATAACATTACAGGATGCATGAATTAAGTGCTGACTACTGTGAGGAAATTTCACTTACAGCCAATTGACTCAATAGAAAGGGCCAGAAGTATAGGTGGGAGACAGGAGAAAGCTCAACACAGCTGTGAGGGAGGGGTGTATATCTATGTTTTGGGGTGCATCAACTGTGGGATAGTGTTGTTGCCATAAAATGTTGCCTCATTAAAGGAAGGGCATCTCCATGATGATATACTAGTCATCACAAATCAGCGTTACCTCCTCGTCTGTCTTCCTGTCCCATACCTTCATACATGAGCTGTTCTCCTTCTCCACAGAACCTATTACGTAGCTGAGGTAAAAAACGTCCCCCAATATGGTGCCGAACTACCCGACATAGATAATGGGGAAGTGCATCATGTAGACATCCTGTTCTTTCCTTCCTGAGCTGCAGAAGTGTTGTCTAGTGAAGTTGATCATACTTTGTTAAATGCCTTTTCTTACCATGCGACTTGCCATAGCAGTTTGCCTGAAGTTCAACGTTGCAGCAGTGCACTGAGGGTAGTGGTCATTTATGGGGCTGCAACGCCATGTGTCCTTTCACCCGCTTTAAATTCCCAGCAGGCTTATGGTCTCTATTGTATCATTTATGCTGCTGCTGTGGGCGATTTTCACAGGATGAAGCTCCTTTGGCTTCCGCTCTGATTATGTGCTGCCGCACTCTTACAGTCTCCCCTTTCAGGACATGGGCACTTCTTGTGTTGCGGGACGGCTCCCTTGAAATCATGGGGGACGCTTGATATGGTTCCTATAGAAACAGAACGGATGTATGGATCACCAGAGTTGGCATTTTGGAATAATGGAGTCAGCTGCCTCTTGTAGTGCAGTGGGGTCCCCACAGTCAATGAGCTTCGCCTCCTGATTAATAAGGCTGTGGAGACAGCGTTCAGAGCCTTGGATATCTGAAGGTCCTCCACCAAAGATTACAAGGTCTAATGCCCTGATGAGCTTGATTATCCAGATGAGGGGGAAGGAAGGTGGGGTGAATATGTGCAGGGAGCAGAGCTATCCAGTCTTGTCAGCCTTCTGGGTTTTCCTACTCCAGTTGAAAATGGAGGAATACTTTTTTTACACAGTATCAATGCCCTGACCCAGATTTTCACATGAGAGAATGGAGATTGATAAAGCGGCCTTTCCTCAGTTTCTTAGAAAGCGCTTTTCTCTGGACGTTTTTTCTGAAGATTTCTCACATTCTGTCAAGATGGATAATCTAATGGGGGCCTATCCCCACAGGGCATGTACTCTCTGAAGACGCCCTTCCATCCTGCCCTGTGGAAAAGGAGGTGGAGAGTGCAGTTAACAAGTCTTATTCCACTTCCAATTTCTCCATTAGGGAAGCAGTCTGTACCACTTATATGGTCCAATCTTTATTGAAGGATTTTTAGCCTCTGGCACAGTAAATTAGTGAATGAGGGATATGACTTCCCTGCTGGCTATGATGGAACTCCAAGTTAGCTATTTATCTGACATCTCTTTCGATAACTTGGGTGTGGCTGCAGTAGCGCCATGGGCTTCTATTGCTGCACATCACCATATCTGGATGTGGGCTTGTAAGACTGATGCATCTCAGAAGTCAATCCTGTTGAAATTACCTTTTGAGGCTTCTAAGGTTTTTGGACACCAACTTGAAGAGGTGGTGAAACCGCCAGCAGGAAATGGGAAGATGGTTGCTTCCATTTGCCCTCACTTCAGAGGGAGAGGTTTTAGATATTGCTTTGCTTTTGCCCATCCTGAAGCTAGGGGTACTAGCCAGCACTTTTGAGGCAGGGGTAAAGGTCGGGGCACATGTAGGAGACAAATCCCAGTCTCAGTCATCTGTTGCCTCAACCACTCCTCCTCCTAAGCAGTGACTATCCGTTCCTAGTGGTGGAGGTGGATTTTGCTTCTTCCTTCATCAGTGGCTGGCAATTTCGGATGCCTGGGCGGTCCAGACAGTGTCCATAGGTTTACATCTTCTTTTGAAGAAGGCTGCACAGTCAAAGTTCTGCCCCAAGAAAGTGGTCACAGTTATTATTCTCTTATTTTTCTCGTTCAAAAGCCTCAAGAGATTACGTCCATATTAGGATCGGAAATGGGTGAATTTGCACATTCCCCACAACCCTTCAAGATAGTAACTTTGCATTTGATTCTTCAGTTGATTCATCAGGGAGCTACCTGGCAACCTTAAACCTGATGGATGTGTACTTGATCATTCTCATCCACCCTACAGATCAGAAGTTTCTTTGCTTTGCAGAGGGAACAAGACATTACCAATTGCATGTGCTTTCTTTCAGCCTTTCATCATCTCCACTGGTTTTTGCAAAACTCTTGGCCCCCCTGGTAGGTACTCTTCATTCTTGAAGAATTCAAGTCTACCCATACCTGGGTGATTGCCTAATTTTCTCTCCGTCTTTGTCTAAGGCAACAGAGGAGGTGGAACAGGTCTGACATCTAATGAAGATTTTGGCATTCTAATCAACCTCAAGCAGTCCTCTCTGCAACCCTCCGAGTCCCTGAGGTTCATCTGCGCCCTCTGCAAGATGGATATAGGTACGGTGTTCCTTACTCTAGATAGACAATTGTCCCCAATCCAACATCACTCAAATGTTCTGTCCCAGCCTCAGGTTTCTGCACTCTGCAGATTCCTGCCTGGGCTCGCCTGCATTTGCAACCCCTCATTCATCATCTCCTCCACATCTGGGATCCAGCTTCACAGGAATATGACTCTCTCAATCCAGTACCTTCAGAGATTTATAGGTCTCTCCAGTGGTGGCTCTCACACCACAATCTCTCCAGGGATTGCAGTCTGGTTGCTCCTCCCTCTCTTATCCTGACAACTGATGAAGCACCAAGGCTTGGGGGTAGTTCTGGGGGATTCCAAAGCACAGGGCAAGTGGTCCAGCTTTGAGGATCTTCAGTCTTCGAACTGGAGGTATGCAGACACCTCTTTGCAGTAGCGGCTCCTGGTGGGAGTGCTGCAGCAGTGAGGCGGGCTGGGGAGGGGCAGGGTGCGGGTAGTAAACCACAGAATACAGCCGAACGGAGGTAAGTACATAAATAAATAAACAAACAAAATGAATTACATTGACCATGCTTCATCGCCATTTGGATTTGCAGCTTGCACAATGTAATTAATTTTATTTATTAATGTACTTACGTGCGTACGGCCGTATTCCATGTTTTACTACACCCATCCTGCCCCTCCCCGCCCTGCCCCCCCACCACCCCCCAGCTCTCCCACTACGAGCCGCTACTGCCTCTTTGGTTTGCACCTCTACTACGAAGCCAGGCAGCCTGTGTGCAGACAGACAACCAGGTCATGCAAGCCTATATTAACCAGCAAGGGGGTTGTGGCATGCTCTGTTTCTTCTTTACTGGAAGAAGAGCTTTTGGGTGGAGAGAAATCTAATTTCTCTCTTGGCAGTCTATCGTCCGAGGAAAGAAAATGGGTCTGCGGACTCCCAGAGCAGGGTGTTTCCCTCTCCTGTGAAGATGTGTCTTTCACCCATTCTTTTTCAGCAGATACTCAGATTGTTGCTTTGGAAAAGAATTCCCTTCTCCCTCAGTTTTTCACTCTGATCCCCGCCAGGAAAGCCTGGGTGATAAACACTTTTTCCATCCCTTGGTTCTGGTGTCTACTCTTTGCTTTCCCCCCTTTTCCCTTGATTCCCAAGGTTCTCAGATAGATTCAGGTGGATTATCTTGAAGTTCTTCTGGTCATCCTAGAATGGTGCAGGAGGCCCTGGTTTCCATTTCATCAGCATTTGGTAGTGAGCCACCATTGGAGGTTTCCCATTCATCCGTCTCCATTTTGGGTGCCTCTCCTCAGCAAGACCTCTCTTCTCCACATAAGGCTTGGGGTATGGCACTTGAGAGGTTGAACTTTTTCACATAGGGTTGTTCTTTTGAGATGTCTCAGAGCATTCAGCTTTCATATAGGCCTTCCATCCTGATCTTTTACAGTTGTCACTGGAAGAATTTGATTCCTGCTGCAAGACAAGGGTTTGTCTCCCGATTCTTGTGATTCTGTCAAGTCCTCAGATTTTTTATAGGGTGCTTTTAGGTTGGGCCTGGGACTCTTTACTCTCCGTGCAGAATGCGCTGCCATTCTATCCTTCAGGGATTTAGATATCATTCCAGTTTCTACGCTGGTAGCATGTCTCTTGAGGAGTTTTCTTCTTCAATAACCTGTTTCTCACTCTCCTGTCCTTCCTGTGATCTACCCTTAGTGCTTCAGGTATTGACTAGTCCTCAATTTGAAACTCTTTCTTCAGTTGAAATAGGGGCTTTGCTGGCTTTGTCGTCTTTTGTCCAGACCCTTCTTCTCATGAATTGGAAAAGCTTCATTCCCTCGATGTGTGGAGGACCCTTCAACTCCACCGGGATCGTACTGGTTCATTTCAGCAGGTGTATTCTTTGTGTCACTTAGGGTATCTCTGAGAAGGGTCTTTAAACCTTTTTGTCCAATTTGACTTGGTGGGTAAAGTGTGCTATACTTCTGTCCTATGAGGCTGCTCACCATTCACTCCCCTGTTCTGTCCCGGGATGGTTGACAAGGAGCATTTCCTCATCCTGGGCAATGTTGTAGGGAGGATATCTCTAAGACATTTAAAATGCAGCAACATGGGCTTCTCCCATCAAGTTTGTCTTCCATTACCGGCTTCAGTTAAAAATGGCTGCATCATCAGACTTTAGTTCACGTATTTTATCAGTTGTACATAATCTGTGATTGGTGCTGTTTTTTTCCATTAAGGATATAAGTGTGTTGCAACATCCTTAGTTTGTGTGTGAATCAATCACCATGTGCTTGGGTATGGGCTTATGTGCGGAGGAATGGTACAGGAAGACGGATGAAGAGGTAATGCCAGGTTACTTGCCGTAATCTTCATTACGCCATGTCCAGGTCTTCCCCTGCCATTCATGTGCCATTCCTGTTTCCTCCTGTGTCATATTTGAGGTGATTCTTTCTTTTCTTTTGGGTTTCTATGATATTTTCATGATGACTACATAACGTACTTCCCGCTTAATGCACGTTAGATAGTCTAGTGCCGTTTCGGGGGAAGTTTTTGATGTCAGCTAGGTAATAAGTTCTCTAGAGCAGGAGAACTCTCTTATGTGAAGGAATAAAATAGAAGACCTGAACTCGAAGTAATGAAGATTACCAGTAAGTATTCAGGCATTATGATTGCCTAGGCCTTAGAACAGGATGATGACTGGTTTACCATGCAAAAAAACCTTTTTATCCCACTCCAATGAGAAAATCTATCTGCAGCTGAGGAAGAGAGGTTTCTTCCCTTTATGCTACTTCCTCAATGAATGTCTGTCTGCTTCTGCACTGCAGAGTCACTGCCTTTCTGAGCAGTAGAGAGAACAATGGAATAGGTACATAACTGTGAATGTCCATGTTTGTTTAATGTAAAAAATGTCAATGCAGGTAATTGTGTGGACAGACTGATCCTAACACTTCTGACGTTAGTCTCGATCAAAGAACTCAGGGGCATATTACCAAGGGTCTTATCGCCGCTTTAGTGGGAATTTTTCCCGCTAAAGCGGCGATAATTTTATCGCCCTATTACCTAGCTGTCGCTAACACCAGTTAGTGACAGCTAGTAGGAGATAGCGATCATCTTGGGGCCCACTTTGCATGTCAGCGATATATATCGCTAATGACATGCAAAGTGGGCGTGCCAAGATGTTAGCGACTGTAAACAGTCGCTAAAATCGCTATCTCCTATTACCTACAATGGCGTACTTTTGGAAATATTTCCAAAAGCTAACGCCTGCCCAGAGCAGTTCTTAGCCATGTTATCCAATGGTAGGTGGATAACATGGCTAAGAGCATTAGCTCGGTAATGCATGAATATCGCCGACTTTTCAGAGATATTCATGCATTTTGGCCGATTTTTATCGCTTTTGAGATAAACCTTGATTATAGCAAGGTTTATCTGCGATAAAAATCGGCGGAGCTCGGCGATAATATTAATCCTGCTAACCGTGTTAAGCGATAATTATCGCTTAATCTTGGTAATATGCCCCTCAATGTCCTATCCTCAGATATTTTTCTTTTTTTACTTTGTACAATAGGTTTAATTTGGAGTTTACTGAAGTTATTTGCCTTTTCCTCGACTAATGTAAGGCCTATCTGCTGCTTCATGTGAGCGCAATTTTCTATCTGCTTGTGAATCTTTGGTAGTTCACGTGGCAGTGGTCATATATCTTCCATCAGTGGCCTTAATACTCGCAGTCTGGTGTCCTTTTTGAAGTTTTTCTATTCATCATATTGAAGAAAGCCACAACTCTTGATATCATTTCACATTACAACTTTACATATTACAAATCATGACTCTGATGAGGCAGGTGTACTAAAAATGACATACTTCAGTAAAATGCCAGATCAATGTAACACGGTCAGGGAGGAATTTAAAAGCAAGATTCCATTATGGCAGACAAAGAGCAACTTAACTAGTCCCTTGAATGTGAAATAGACCTCAAGTTTTTCTTCAATCGAAAA
This sequence comes from Lissotriton vulgaris, assembly GCF_964263255.1. Classification (NCBI taxonomy): domain Eukaryota; kingdom Metazoa; phylum Chordata; class Amphibia; order Caudata; family Salamandridae; genus Lissotriton; species Lissotriton vulgaris. The sequence goes on along the minus strand of NC_141697.1, from coordinate 444,365,729 downwards.
TTGATTGTGCTTTTTAATTAGCTGTTTTTTCTATCAGTACCATTTCAATTGTGAAGTGGATTAATTATTTTGTTTGCTCTGGTAGAGTTTACACCGTGGTCTAAAACCTGAGAGGTGTACCGTACAGGCTCAAAGGTGCATCGAACTGTGGGTGTTGTAGTGTTTTGCAGGAGGCTTAGGTGTACGCCTGGTAGCGATATGGTTCAAACTTTGCATCTCTGCAGCCACACATAAGGTAGAAAGCGTAAAACTTCCATCAGGGGATTCTTGTTTTAAATGCAGATAGCGTAACTAGGGGGTCAGTGATCCAGAAGCACATTTCCCAGCAGGCCCCACATGACAAGCAGGTGTCACTCAATCATGCCCACCCAGACCTCCCTGGGAGCACACATGGTCCCAGCCTGCTTAGCGATTCCGGCCTCCTCTGGCGGTGGCCTCTCAGAAGCAGTGCAGGCATATAGATGCTCCAAGGGCTGTGTTAATCTATGGCCTTTGGGGTGAACTGTAAACAAACGTGTGAAGAGTTATCGTTTCTCATTAATAGCCCACCGTCTTATCTTCTTCTCAGCCGATAGCACACAGTTATCCATAATAGGCTTCGGACTCACGTTTTCATGGAGATTAGTCCCTCCCATTTCAAGCGCTACAGAATTACTTTGACTCTAGCGCATTGACCTGACGTGTTCGAGGCGTTTTATTCAGGGCTGGCACAGTGAGTCAGGGATAGTTTCGGTAAATTGCAAAAACAATGGCTGCAGCTGTCTCAGCCTCTGTTGATAGATTTCACGCCAGGCTATGTGTACCTGCTGTTTTCTATCCCAGGCAACATCCTTCATCTTCATTCAGAAGCAGGGTGGGATTCAGAACGAAGAAAGCGGACTTCTCACATTTCTGCACGGCGATGCACTTTTTAGGTTGTTTGTCAATTCCGCGTTTCACAGCTGCCCCGATGCATGCGCGGCTCACTCATCCACTTTTTGCGTATAAAATCATTAGCTTCTTTCAACCTGACAAGTGAGAAACAACCCCCACCCCCGTTCTGCCTCGTCTGACACTTTCTACAATTTTGGGCTGCTAGGGCATGCAAAAGATACGAAAGTCAGGTAGGTGTTTTTTATGTCACAGAGAAAATACAGACGCGCTGATTTTAGCATTACGCCCAAGCAAAAAAATAGAATGGCAATCCAATTAATTTTAAGTCGCGCCTAGGCATCGCCCACTGTGCCTCTAGACAAACTGTAGCTCGCTGGGGGCTTTCACCACAGCCATCACTTTTATTGTCTCCTTCGGCAGCCTTTCAAAATTCCTTTGGTTTTTGGTAGGCCAAAACTTTACTTTGTCCTGCTTTTTGTCTGTTTTGTTCCTGCCTTGCAAACTGACCCTGCTATATCGTTTATTTCACGATGGGCCATATCAATCAATCAATCAGTCAGGGATTTGTTAAGCGCCATACTCAATTCAATTTCAATTAAATTCTTTATTCAGCACTTAAAAAGACACCATAAAAGTACATAGGCAATTACATTTAAAAATGTTATTAAAAACACATTTAAAAAAGATTTAAAAAAAGATAAAAAACATTGTGTTCAAAAGAGGATTTCCACAATAGGTCTCTGGTTATGGGGCGTTACAGTCGCTTGTTTCTCTTGTGTTCCTTAGCCTCATTGCCACCTTAATAAAGCTTACTATACAGGACAATGTATAAGCATCTGAAGCTTCCTGCAGAAACATTAGTGCCGCTTTTGCTTGTCTCAATTTAGCTTCTTTTAAAATCCCCACTAAAAATTTACGTCTGGGATCAGAATAAAAAGGGCATAGCAATACGAAGTGAAGGGTATCCTGCGGAGACCTACCGTCGAAGCCGCAGGTACCCTTCGCCTCCAATGTTAGGGTAAACCCGGAGGGGACAGAGAGTAGGTGGTGTAACATGTTAAATCTGAAACGAGTCATCTGGAATCTATCCTGTGCGTTGAACATCACGGCGAGGTATGATTCCATTCCATATGTCCATTTTAGTGAGCAATAGGACAAGATTGTAGGTTTACACTTTTCGACAGCGGCCCTGTTCGTAAGTGTCCAATCAGTAAAGAGTTTTTTGACCATTGTCTTATTCTGGGTATTTAAAGTTTATGGAGCAGTGTAAAGATTTTTGCAGCCAATTGCCTCAAAAGAGTCTTTTACATATTTCATCCATGGGATGAGACCCCCTCTGTCGCGATTCAGACAATCTTTAAGAATTTGCCTGGTGAGGCCCGCTTCTGGGTTAGTCCAGATTTTAATCCAGGTCAAGAGTGGCCTGATTTTAATTCGTCTTCAATGTAGGGCTCTCCCAGTTCTTCATGTATAATGTAAGATGGAGTACTCTGTGGAACTTTCAAGATTCTTTAAAAAAACTTGTTTTCCTCCACCTGGATCTGGTGCAAATGTTTAGTTGTGAATCCCCACACTTCTGATCCATATGCTGCTTTAGCTCAACAAATTGACCTATACAGATTTAGCACTTGCTCCAGTGACCATCTGCCAAGTCTTCTCCCGTAACCCATTATGGCCCCCGATGACGCCACCAGTTTCGCTGCGTGTTTTTCCATCAGGGATTTAAAATTTAGTTGTTCGTCAAATAATACGCCTAAATACGAGAAGGACTTGACCTGGCCTATTTTGTGAGGCCCAATCTTGTATGTGAAATTGATTTTTGCTCTACCTCCCGCTATCATGACAAATGATTTTTCCAGATTGGCTGATAGGTCAAGTGTGGCCATAAAATTGACAAATCTATCAATCAGCTACTGTAGCCCCAGCCGTGTTCTAGCTAGCAGCACTGCGTCGTCCACGTAAAGCAATACGGGCACCGCTCGGTGTCCTATTTGGGGGGAATCCACACTCAGTTTGGATAGTTCTTTGTCCAGATTATTAATATATAACGAAAACAAAAATGGCACTAAAATGCAGCCCTGTCGCACGCGACTCGTGCATAAAAACTGTTCCGTCTTTCTTCCCTCTTGATTATATCGGACCGTTGCAGAGGTGTTCCAATGTAGGGCCTTCAGTATGTCAACTAAATTTTGGTCCACTCCTATGTTTGTCATCAGAGCCCATAGTTTTTCTCTATTTACACGGTCGAAGGCCGCAGAGAGGTCCATAAACCCCATATATATGGCCCCCTTGCTGGCAATAGTATACTTAACTGTCAAAAGGTATAAGTTCAAACACTGGTCAGTGGTATATCTGCCCTCCCTGAACCCACATTGTATGTCTGTGAGGATTTGGCTGACCTTGGCCGTCACGTCAATTAAAGATATAGGGCGATATCATTGTAGGTCATCCAGATTCCCTTTTTTATAGATTGGAATGATGGTTGCCGATGACCATGAGCGAGGCAGTCCTGCCTCAACTGCCTCGTTCAGAACCCTCGTGAGAATGGGAGCCCACAACTCTATGTTGCTCAAATAAAGGTCAGGGGGTATGCCGTCAGGTCCTGGTGCTTTGTTTTTAGTTAGTCCTGAGATTGCCAGTTCCACTTCTGCCAGGGAAAAGTCTAGTTGTGTGGTCGGATTTGGCCTTAGGCTTTCATCATTGGTTAGTTGCCCTGTTTAATTGTAGAGACTCTGGAAGTGGGTATACCATTGTTCTGGTAAAATGGTATTTAATAATTTTGGGCCGCCAGGTTCCTGGACGCACAGTGTATTTATGACTTTCCAAAACCCTGACATATTTCCTCTTTCAGCCGCCTCCCTTAAGTCCTCCCTGGCTTTTGTTTGTAAACTTTCTTTACGGGGTTTCAGGGCCTTTTTGTATTTTGTTCTACAGTGAGCTATTTTGGAGTTATCCCTGGGGCGTTGCTTAAGGCTATATTTTAGATCTTTGTGTGCCTTAATGCAGTCTCGGTCAAACCAGCGCGGTGTAGGTACCGATTTGCATCCTTTGGATGTCTTTATTAGACCTTCTACATGGCTTGCTATTTCCTCGAATGCACTAACCACCATCACTCCCTCCATGCTAGGATCGAGCCATATATTTATAGCATTTTGCCCCGCTGTTATTAGGCTTCTATAAAATTTGTCTCCATCTATCTTAGCCCACTTAATCCTCCTCCCCTGATCCACTGCCTTTTCTATTACATCTGTACTGCATGATGATTTCTTACATTTTAGACCTTTTAATTCCAAGACCAGAGGATTATGATTGCTAAATATACTTATTTCAATTCCCATGCTACTAGTCCTTTTTTTGAGTGTGGGTGAGACCATAACAAAGTCTATATACGAGTGGCAGCCTCTGCCCTTAAACGTTGGGATAGGGTCTCCATTACTGCCTAGATCTATCAGGTCAATAGTGTGGACCAAATTGTGCCTTTTTGTTACCTTCTCTATTTCCCATCCCTCTGTGGTATGTGCGAAGTGTGGTCCATTTGACACAGTACACCGCGATCAGTCCTTATTCAGCGGTCTCAGGTTCTCACATAGATGACAGTTAAAATCCCCCGTAAGTATTATGCTAGGGAAGCTTGTTGTTTTATTTAATGACATCTGCGCATCTAGACGGGAATCCAATTCTTTTATTACGTTTCCTCTGCCATTCGAGCCCACAGCATTATACCAATTTAGCGATAGGAAATTCGGCCCTTTTGAGCGGTAACCTATCGTGTGCATGTTTTGTGAATCCCAGTTGTAGTTGGACCAAACCCCTTGTATAAGGAGGTCTACATATATTAGTAATGATTCAGAAAAGGGGGTGGTGATGAACAGAGTGTCTGAATTAAGCAGACCACTCTTACCCAGTCCAAAGATCAGGGCTTGATCCATCACCGTTTTTTAGCTCACTGCACCATCCCAGCTCAGAACTTGGCTATATGCAAATTAGTCTGACCCTGGCCCAGTGCATCATGGGAACAGGGCAGACCAAACTACCAAGCCAATTCTTATACTGGGAAGGAAACAAGCTACCGGGGACCGGTTTCTGGCATTTCAGCCGTCTTCGGCCCGGCTTGCTTGAATCCTGATGGTGCAATGAGCAGGGGACTCACATCTGAGTATACCCTTCCACGCTTATGGTGGACAAAAATGATTCAGAAAAGGGAGTGGTGATGAACAGAGTGTCTGATATAAGCAGACCACTCTTACCCAGTCCAAAGATCAGGGCTTGATCCATCACCGTTTTTTAGCTCACTGCACCATCCCAGCTCAGAACTTGGCTATATGCAAATTAGTCTGACCCTGGCCCAGTGCATCATGGGAACAGGGCAGACCAAACTACCAAGCCAATTCTTATACTGGGAAGGAAACAAGCTACCGGGGACCGGTTTCTGGCATTTCAGCCGTCTTCGGCCCGGCTTGCTTGAATCCTGATGGTGCAATGAGCAAGGGACTCACATCTGAGTATACCCTTCCACGCTTATGGTGGACAAAAATGATTCAGAAAAGGGGGTGGTGATGAACAGAGTGTCTGAATTAAGCAGACCACTCTTACCCAGTCCAAAGATCAGGGCTTGATCCATCACCGTTTTTTAGCTCACTGCACCATCCCAGCTCAGAACTTGGCTATATGCAAATTAGTCTGACCCTGGCCCAGTGCATCATGGGAACAGGGCAGACCAAACTACCAAGCCAATTCTTATACTGGGAAGGAAACAAGCTACCGGGGACCGGTTTCTGGCATTTCAGCCGTCTTCGGCCCGGCTTGCTTGAATCCTGATGGTGCAATGAGCAAGGGACTCACATCTGAGTATACCCTTCCACGCTTATGGTGGACAAAAATGATTCAGAAAAGGGGGTGGTGATGAACAGAGTGTCTGAATTAAGCAGACCACTCTTACCCAGTCCAAAGATCAGGGCTTGATCCATCACCGTTTTTTAGCTCACTGCACCATCCCAGCTCAGAACTTGGCTATATGCAAATTAGTCTGACCCTGGCCCAGTGCATCATGGGAACAGGGCAGACCAAACTACCAAGCCAATTCTTATACTGGGAAGGAAACAAGCTACCAGGGACCGGTTTCTGGCATTTCAGCTGTCTTCGGCCCGGCTTGCTTGAATCCTGATGGTGCAATGAGCAAGGGACTCACATCTGAGTATACCCTTCCACGCTTATGGTGGACAAAAATGATTCAGAAAAGGGGGTGGTGATGAACAGAGTGTCTGAATTAAGCAGACCACTCTTACCCAGTCCAAAGATCAGGGCTTGATCCATCACCGTTTTTTAGCTCACTGCACCATCCCAGCGCAGAACTTGGCTATATGCAAATTAGTCTGACCCTGGCCCAGTGCATCATGGGAACAGGGCAGACTAAACTACCAAGCCAATTCTTCACCAGAAAGGAGACAAGCTACCGGGGACCGGTTTCTGGCATTTCAGCCGTCTTCGGCCCGGCTTGCTTGAATCCTGATGGTGCAGTGAGAAAGGGACTCATGTCTGAGTATACCCTGCCACGCCTATAGTGGCCAAAAACGATTCAGAAAAGGGGGTGGTGATGAACAGAGTGTCTGAATTAAGCAGACCACTCTTACCCAGTCCAAAGATCAGGGCTTGATCCATCACCGTTATTTATCTCACTGCACCATCCCAGCTCAGAACCTGGCTATATGCAAATCAGTCTGTCCCTGGCCCAGTGCATCATGGGAACAGGGCAGACTAAACTACCAAGCCAATTCTTCACCAGAAAGGAGACAAGCTACCGGGGACCGGTTTCTGGCATTTCAGCCGTCTTCGGCCCGGCTTGCTTGAATCCTGATGGTGCCGTGAGAAAGGGACTCATGTCTGAGTATACCCTGCCACACCTATAGTGGCCAAAAACGATTCAGAAAAGGGGGTGGTGATGAACAGAGTGTCTGAATTAAGCAGATCACTCTTACCCAGTCCAAAGATCAGGGCTTGATCCATCACCGTTATTTATCTCACTGCACCATCCCAGCTCAGAACCTGGCTATATGCAAATCAGTCTGTCCCTGGCCCAGTGCATCATGGGAACAGGGCAGGCTAAACTACCAAGCCAATTCTTCACCAGAAAGGAGACAAGCTACCGGGGACCGGTTTCTGGCCTTTGGACTGGGTAAGAGTGGTCTGCTTAATTCAGACACTCTGTTCATCACCACCCCCTTTTCTGAATCGTTTTTGGCCACTATAGGTGTGGCAGGGTATACTCAGACATGAGTCCCTTTCTCACTGCACCATCAGGATTCAAGCAAGCCGGGCCGAAGACGGCTGAAATGCCAGAAACCGGTCCCCGGTAGCTTGTCTCCTTTCTGGTGAAGAATTGGCTTGGTAGTTTAGTCTGCCCTGTTCCCATGATGCACTGGGCCAGGGACAGACTGATTTGCATATAGCCAGGTTCTGAGCTGGGATGGTGCAGTGAGATAAATAACGGTGATGGATCAAGCCCTGATCTTTGGACTGGGTAAGAGTGGTCTGCTTAATTCAGACACTCTGTTCATCACCACCCCCTTTTCTGAATCGTTTACATATATTAGTAGTCCTCCAATCGCTCTCCCCTATGACGATCTTACAGCTGGGACAGAGAAACATTTGTACCCCTCCATGCTATACTGGTTAGGGTCGACCACCCAAGTCTCTTGCAGACATATAATTTGGAAGCTATTCATATACTGCCGCCATTCTTGGCACTTATGTTTGGCCACCAGGCCTGCAATATTCCATGATATAATTCTGAGGCCATCCTGGCTAACCATCATTGTTACTCCTTCCAATTTCCTTAATGAACAAAATTTCCTATCTTCCCCCGCTGTTGTGGTGTTAGTATTTGGTGCAAGTGTTTTTCTATATTCATCCTTGCCTGTTTGTCTATCACCATTGGTCCGAGAACAAGGACTTCTGTCTTCTCTGAGTTGAGCTTCAGGCAGCTGCTGCTCATCCAGAATGCAATGTCCTTCATTCCTTCCTGAATGCTGAGTCAGGTGGGGAGGGGGTCCTTGGTGAGGGAGAGGATGAACTTGATGTTGTCGCTGTAGGATACTATGCTGAGTTCATACAGTCTGACGATGGCAGTGAGGGGGGGTCATGTAGAAGTTGAAGAGTGTGGGGCTGAGTGATGATCCTTGGGGCACTATGCATCTGATCTCTGTGGGTTCGGAGAGAAAGGGAGGAAGTCTGATTCTTTGGGTTCTGCCGGTGAAGAAGGAGTGGAGCGAGTCAAGGGCAATCCCCTGTATGCCTGTGTTGTGGAGTCTGGCGGTGAGAGTGCGGTGGGAGACGGTGTTGAAGGCTGCAGCGAAGTCGAGCAGGATCAGGGCTGAGGTGTGTGCTTGGTCAAGGAGCATACATATGTCATCTGTGGTGGCGAATAGGGCAGTGTCGGTGCTATGGTTGCTGCAGAATTTGGATTGGGAGGGGTCAAAGATGGAGTACTCTTCTATGAATTTCGTTAGTTAGACGTTGACGATCTTTTTGGTGACGTTCGCCATGAAGGGGAGGAGAGAGATGGGTTGGTAGTTCTTGAGGTCTGTTGGATCTGCTGAGGGCTTGACTTCTGCATGTTTTCAGTTATCTAGGAATGTGCTGGCTTTGAGGGAGGAGTTTATGCTGTGTCGATGAACAAAGGTATCAAATAACTAATCCTGAAATTATAGCAAATATATATATATATATAGACATTGACTCCAGTGGTTTACTCAAGGGTCTGTGTTTATGGGCCCCGGTGAGTATCTGTTGCTGCTGGTACGCCGCTGGATCAGTTTTCTGGTAGCAGAGTTATGGTTATTATTGACTAGTTTGGTGATAAATATTGATTATTGATTTATGTTTAATGCCAATCAGTTTTAAATGGGAGAAATTATTGTTTTCAGTATCTTTAAATGAGGTGCGGGATGCTATAGAGAAAAGCAAGGGGGGGAAAGCCCCGGGCCCAGATGGGGTCCCTGTGGACTTTTTTAAATCCAAGATTGATTTATGGGCCCCTATTTTAACACGCTATTTCAATGCTGCTATTGAGGACGAGCTACCTACCTCATGGGGTCAATCTATTTTGGTGCCACTTTTCAAAAAAGGTTCAAGGGCTGAAGCACGAAATTATCGCCCAATTTCCCTTTTGGACTCGTCACTAAAAATACTGAGTCGCGTGCTTCTGGGAAGATTAGAGTCCTGGGTCGAGGACAAAAATGTCCTGTCACCAATCCAGTACGGGTTCCGTAGGGGCATAGGAACCATGAAGCAGTGTGTGAACCTTGAGCTTATCATCGGCAAGTACACAAAAGCCAAGGAAGGGAATTTGTTCATGTGCTTTGCCGATCTAAGTTCAGCGTTCGATCTTGTGGAACACACACTGCTCTGGCCAACATTACTTGCTATGGGCGCACCCCCCGAAATTATTCATTTGCTGGCCAGAATGTATAGCAGCTTATCAAGTAAAGTTAGATTCGGACCAAACGGAGAATGCACCCCCTTTTTTAAAATAGGCAGAGGGATTAGGCAAGGGTGTGTTCTCGCACCCTTGCTGTTTTCCCTTTTTATAAACCAGGTCGACCAGTCCCTACAAGAGTCTTTTGCTGACGCCCCTATGATAAATGGTAAAAAAATACCCGTCCTCTTATACGCGGACGACGCGGTCCTGATTTCCAGGACCGCGAACGGGTTCCAAAAGCTAATTGACAAATTCAATGTTTTTATCAAGGGCAGAAAGCTTAAAATTAACAAGGGCAAGACTATGACTATGACCTGTGGAAAGAAACTAAAGAAAAGTAAGTCATTCTTCCTTGATGGGGATAAACTTGAGCCTGTGCAACATTTCTGTTACTTAGGCATTACTTTCTCAGGGGATGGGAGATGGGTAAACGAGCAATCCTGTATAGGCATGAAGATGATTAGAAATACAAACTGTATCTTCAGATTTGCTTCCAAACTAGGGGGGCGTAGAATAAGGGAGATGATTTCTATTTATAATTCCAGGTGCATGTCCTCTGCTCTATACGGAGCAGGGATATGGGGATATAACTCGCAGATTGCCCTCTCCATTCAGCAGGAAGAAAACAAGTACCTTAAACGCTTATTATGTCTCCCTGCTTCAGCATCCAACGAAATCATTCATAGGGAGCTGGGCATACACCATGCCACAGACTTGATTGCACTGCGCCCCCTCTCCCTCTGGCGATCCATTTGAGCTAAAGACGAAACCAAGTTTACCCAGGAAGTAATTTTAGACTGCATTAAATTGGACCAGCACTTAAAAATCCCTTGGCTAAAACACATTTTCCACTGGTATAAATCCCTTTTTGGTCAGGATATTTTCAAAGACACCCCAACAGAATTAGTTCTAACGAAGCGTGACCTTAAATCCACCTATATGGATCATGCAAAAGGGATTAGAATGAAGGGGTATGCTACACAAAGTACTTTTAAATTGTACCTGGAATATAATCTAAGCAGAGGATTCCCATCATACCTTACATTTGTTAGTATTAACTCCCATCGCTTCGTTCTGGCACGCCTGAGGCTGGGTATAGTCCACCATCTGGTGGCTTTCCCTACTGTAAAGAAGCCCGGGTCTTGCCCGTGCCCATGCGATGGGAAATCCAAACAGAGTATCTGCCACTTTTTACTACTTTGTAATTTTTATACTGGTTTTAGAAAGTTTTACCTAAAGCAACTATTTTTAGAATATAGTACGTGTGATATAAGAGCTGCAATGCAACTGTTGTTTGACCTGTCGTCCCCTAATGTGTGTTTCCGTGTAGCCACCTATGTTCTTAAATGCATCGGGCACAGGAAATCAATCATTATATGATCTCCGTTGGAAAAGACACCTATTGACCAACTGTGAGCTACTGCCAAACCTTATGCATTTCTCTTATACACGAACTTTGGTTATTATTATGTTTTTAGATCCGGGTATCGATTGTTCCCTCGGTTCTGTACCTCTATGGACTAATGCTTTTTAAATTTCTTGTACATAATTGCTGCTAAAATACGTAAGAGATTTTATAGACATTGCACTTTAGTCATCCTTGCATATTTTTGCACATACTACTGCACTTTATGCCCAGCGCAGGCCTCTCTCCGACTTGTACTACCTCACTTGGCACGTTTTGCACTAAATTTTAAAATTCTTGCTAAATACAATGTTCAATTTTTGCATATTTTGCACATACTATTGCACTTTATGCCCAGCATAGGCCTCTTGTTTAGTACCATCCCATTTGCATGCTCTGCATCAAACGTTTAAAACGGCTGCTATATATAAGTGATTATTCTACTGTATATAAATGTGATATGCTTTGCACTAAATTGTAAATTGCTGTTAAATACTATGTCCAATTTTTGCATATTTTGCACATATTATTGCACTTTACGACCAGCATAGGCCTCTTGTTTAGTACCATCCCACTTGGCATGCCTTGCACCAAACGTTTAAATAGACGCTACATATAGTGATTATTTTCTACTGTACATAAATGTGATATCCTGTAGGTTTTAACTTGATTGGCTGAATTAATCTAATTGTTTTTAGAAAGTTTCATTATTCTTTAATCTTTTATAAAAGTGACTTCAATTGCATTCATGAATGTTGCTATATGGTTGTACCTGTACAAACCGAATAAAGCATTTTGAAACTGAAACTGAACTGATTTATGTTTAACAAAAGAGTTTGCGTCTTGTTTTGTGTTGTCTGGAAATCTCGGGGAAATGATTAGCGGGTGGTGATGGAAGCCACACTGCAGTGAGGTTACTCATCTGTTGGATAATACTGAGAAGCTGGCAGCATTAACCTAGGGACTATTTCGTATAAAAGTAGAGTGTGAGTGATAGCAGAGGGTTCGCTGGAGAAACTTTGGTCTTATTTCCCAGTAGGGGTAACACTGAAGGAGTAACAGGTTCTTCTGAGCTTGAATGAAAGCTAAACAGAGGTTTTACCCGCAGCAGAAGAGGAGCAATTCTGAGACTCAATCTGAAATCTATCCTTTGTTTAGTGGAACAGGCAGAGTAGCAAATATTTTTATGTTGTTACTAACAGACTTCATTTTAAGAAAAGAAATACGTTTTCATATTACCTTGTGAAGGGGAGGGTCAGTCTCTGGAGTTGTGCTGACTTCACAGAGAGACGCGCTGGGCTTGGTTGAAACAGTGGGCGTGAGACAGAAGCAGATTGAAAAGGAGGGGTCAGTAGTAAGGAGCAATACTGACATCACAAAAGGCCACGCTGGCATTGGTCTGATTGGTTAATAGATAGAAGCTGCGTTAGGATTGGTCAAAAAAGAATTGTATGTTGGGTTCTGATGTGACTGCTGGTGTGATTTGCACCGATAGCAGAGTTCAAGGGTTTGCGGATATTCGTTCATATATCGTTCATCCAGAATATATGGAGAATAGAGAAAAATATCATTTTTAAAGAAAATTAATAATTTCTTTAAGAAAGATAAGTCTGTGTTGACTAGAGAAGGAATTCCTATTCCACCACCAAAAATCCTGCCTCCTTTATGATGATGGAAAGAGGATATCATGCTTGTGTATGGTTGGAGAATTGGATAGAATATACAAAAGGTTATGGAGTTTTAACTTTTCCAGAACATGGTACGTTTAATGGGAGAATTCTTCAGAATTTGAGGATGAGAATGACTGATTTGGAATCAAGACCTAGGGTAACTCAGTATGAGGCTTTGGAAGAAAGGGAGACTGAGTCATTTGAACAAGAGGAATGCAGAGGTGGTAAGACATATAGAGGATTTTTTCCCAGATATTTACATGAGTCACGCAAAGGTCAGATGAAGCAACGGAGAAGAGCTATGGTATCAGGTTTATACTCAGTGTTAATGGCTGAGGAACAGTCAGAAAGCAAGTGTAAGTAGAAAACAAAACACATGAATGTGATAGGATATGGTGAATCAGATGATGAATTGTTGGAGAATATCTTAACTAAGAACCCACCACCGTACCAAGAAGGACGCAGTAGATTCACCCCAAGTGCACCGGTAATGGGAACACCCTTAATTCCCCAAATTGTACATGATACATCAGTTAATAGGGTATTTCAAGATAATGGGAGAGAAGCCTTAAGCCAAGCTAGGGCGGAATTACTACAGAAAATAAGTCAATTGAATTGAAATACTGAAGTTTTGACAGTACCAGTGACTATAGGTCCTGTTATCCCATTATATGGAGCTAAAATGAGTTGCCCAAAACCTCAAGAAGTAACAATTCCTTTGAGTAATCCCAGGCAAAATGTTATAACCCCTGATCTGATAATTAGGCCACTGAGTGTGATTCAGTAATTTCATTAATGGACCTTCCAATTAGGGAACCTTTACCTGAAACTCCGAAAGGAGTAACACCTGAAAATTTGAAAGAAAAAGGTCTATGGTACCTTTAGGAACTAGAGGTTCAACAGCAGTCACTCCAGAAGATTTAGAAAGATGTGTACAGGGAATGGAAAAACAAAGCTCAACACCAAAGATCTTAGAAATTTACAGATTGAAAGTGGAGTTGGAAGACATGATAGCTGGAAATGTGGGAATAGAAAGGTTGAACTTTTATAATGCTGAAGAGTTGTTGTTTATATGTAGGAGTATAATCAGAAATGCAAAATTGTTTAATGAGCGATTGACAGAGCTTGCTTCGGAGATTGGAGTGGATATAGGGAGATCACAATTATTACAGAAACCATATCGAGTGGAGTTTACTGACAAGGATTTGTAGAATATGAATGTGTCTGGTAAAAGATTACAGATAAAAGAGTTAATGAACATTTTGCAGAAGTGGGGAGACGTTGACAAGTGGAGGAATAGGTGGACAAGAAAGAAGGAGGAAGCACAAGCAAAGGGAGCATCATCAGCATTTTTACTAAAAGAATCCAAAAAGGCAGAGAGATTGTGTCCCATGAGAGAGGTTCCTGGTGGTGGATATGTTCAGGTTCTATGGAGCCGACAGGATATTTTGTCATTTACAAATGATTTCCCTAGGTTGATAGAGAAACCCTTTGAATGGTACAAACAGGTTGAAAGATTTGTGAAAGTTTCGAAGGTTCTGTTGAAGGATCATAGATAGAACAACTCAAGAGCCAAATGAGTCTGTACATGCATATTATGGGGAGTTATTGAAAGTGTTTAAGCAGTACAGTGGTTTTGAGGAACATTGGTGATAAGGATATGGGACATTTTGTGTATTGGTTTGTGTATGGTCTGAAACCGGATATTAGTCAGATGATTCAGCAGCACATGTTGTGCTGGCAAAGCAAGACGATTGACCAAATCTTGAAGTATGCCAAGTATTGCGGAGATGATATTGCGGCAAGGCGTAGAAAGCTAAAAGAGAAAATTATGTGGGCACAAGTGAAATTGACAGAACAACAGGAGAATAAATTGAATACACAGATTGATAAACAGGTGAAAGAGCAGAATCAGAATGATCAAGCGGCGAATGATGGTAAAGTAAAAGGACGAATGAATAGAGAGGAAGCAAAGAAGAAGTTTCCTTGTCATGCATGTGGAAAGCTTGGACATTGGAAAAACGAGTGTAAGAACGTTCAGAATAATAATGGGCCGAATCGAATTGTAAATCCACAGATGCAGAATGAAGTGGTCATGAATCAGCCGCAGCCGGTAATTACTCCACAGAATCATGTGCCACTAGCTCCTATGCCAACGCTAAAAAATACAGTGCACACGCCGGATTTCAAGGAGAAAGTCGTAAGAAAAGTTCTGTAGTTACACAATGCTTTTTAAATAATGATGATGACAGGCTGGACTATGTAAAATGACGGTGCCTGAGGGGGTAGGAAGAGGAGTGAGTGCTTGGCGCATCCCTGCCGGTAGATCAGTCAGGTCCATATATTTATGGGAAAGTGGAAGGTAGTTATATCACTTTTCTATGGAATAATGGTGCTACCTTGCCTACTGTGAGAATGGCAGGCCTCCTAAACTTACCCCTCCCAGGAGAATCCATCCATGTTGTAGGAGTGTTGAATCAACAGATTGGAACCCTGATCACAAAACCAATGGAAGTACATATTGGAAATTTTAAAGATATGCATCGGTTTGTAGTTTGCGATTCCAGTCCAGTAAATCTATTGGGAAGAGATCCATTGTCCAAAATGAATTGCACGATCTACTTTACACCAGATGGTGTCACTTTCCAAACCCCTGATGAAGATGTTATATACAAAATGATGCTTGCTAAACAAGGTACTGGAGTAGATGAGATGTTTTCATTAATGACTGAAAGTGAATTACCAGAAAAATTGAGAACCAAAGTGAACTCAGAAGTATGAGATTTTAGAGGAAAAGATATTGGCTGCTGCCAAATGTAGATCCAGTGAAAGTGACGGTGAGAGAGACGGTGAAAGAAGGTGCAGTTTATCCAAACACACAACAGTATAAAATGAGTCCTGAAGTGAAAGCTGAAGTTGCTTCAGAAATTGACCGAATGATTAAACAAGCCACGTGAGCTCGAGACGGAACGAAGAGCCAATTTTGAGCGTTGTAAATCTTTCTTTTGTCTTACAGAGAAATGCCCAAGAAAGTCGGGAAGAGAATGACGACCGAACAGATGGTCCGGGTCCTCATGAAGGAGATGACCGAGCTAAAGAAGCGGGTGGCGGAGAGAGACGGGGAAGGGGGGCCGGAACGTCCGTCGGCTGGAGCAGCCCCAGGAGGGAGAGCCAAGAGGCCAAGGAAGGGACCAGCTGGGGGAGACGTCCCGGTTCCCTGTACCCCGCTCGAAGCGCCAACCCCAGTACCGGCGGGGGGGAATCCGATTCCCGTGGTGGTCACCCCGGTGTCCAATGAAGATATGCCGCCCGAGCTGGCAGCACAACTTGCAGCGTGGTTGGGCGAAAGTAGTGAGGGCGCCACGGCTGCCGAGGCGCAGGCGCTGATGAAGCAATTGCGCGAGAAACGGGAAGCAGCCAAGGTGTCCGCGCCGGTTGCAGTAGTTGACAAGCCACAAGGGACGATTGCGACCGCAGAGGCAGCGTCCGGTGCAGGTAAGCGGCCATTGCCGATTGCGAGGGATGAGTCAGCACCCTCTCGTAGAGAAAGGTTGGGTCAACATGTGCCTTTGGCAATTAAGGAAAAGATTTGGGCAGGGGAATATGTGAACATCTTCTCGTTGCTTGTTGATCATTATGAAGTGGAGTATGTTAAGGGTCAGAAAGACCTCATGCATCCGAGTGTTTGGTGCGCAAAAATGGCCGCCTTTAAAGTGAATGAAAATATTGGCAATTGGGGCAATGCATGGGGAATCTTTACGTCGATATTGGGGGAACGTAGGCCCGAGTTGCTTTCCGAGTTGCCGACCTATCAGTCGCGAATCATGGGGTACTCGACATCGTACCAGGGTAACCATTGGTTTTGCTACGATAATCTTTTTAGAAAGGCTAAAGAGCATAATAAAAGCTTGACCTGGGATTGTTATGATTCTTTGACATGGGATAAAATGAAGGAGACAGGTATGTTGAAAATGCCATTGGTGGGAAGTAATGTTGGCGAATCCTCCCGCCAATATGGGGGGACGCCCTTTCGTTCAGGTACGGGTACCGACGACCAGTCGAGACCTGCCGGCAATACAGGAAAAAGGGGGTTGTGCTTTAATTTCAACAGAGGTAAATGCACTAGGCCCCAGGGATCGTGTAAATTTAAACATGAATGTAGTGGGTGCGGGTCGCCCCATCCTGAGTCCACGTGCAGAGCCAAAACGGGTGATAACGGGGGGAGAGGAGGCGCCAAACAGGTCTAACATAGTCCGAGGGGCGCCTTTACCTACCCCGATTGATACCTTGGCGATGATTCCCTGGCTCAGTGAATACCCGGATCGTACTTCTGCTGGGGTGCTGCGGAACGGATTTTCGTATGGTTTCCGCATCCCGGTAGGGGACTTTCAGGGTGTGGGGAAGTGTAAAAATCAACTTTCGGTCCTGCAGCATACGACCGTGGTACAGGATAAGATCCGGAAAGAGGTTACTCGAGGTCGGGTCGCCGGCCCGTTTAGTGTACCCCCGGTGCATGATTTTGTTTGTTCTCCT
Source organism: Lissotriton vulgaris (assembly GCF_964263255.1). NCBI lineage: Eukaryota > Metazoa > Chordata > Amphibia > Caudata > Salamandridae > Lissotriton > Lissotriton vulgaris. The sequence goes on along the minus strand of NC_141697.1, from coordinate 444,348,772 downwards.
TTAGGGGTGGTCCCCAAGAAGGACCCGGGGGAGTTCCGATTGATTCATAATTTATCAGCTCCACGTGGTCTTTCTGTTAACGATGCAATAGATCCGGAAGTATGTTCGGTGCGGTACGCATCCTTCGATGAGGCCGTAGCCATTTTGAATCGCCTGGGGCCCGGGGCGCTGATGGCGAAGTCAGATATCGAGTCAGCGTTCCGATTGCTCCCGGTACACCCAGACGACCAGCGTCTCCTGGGTTTCATGTTTCAGGGTTGTTATTACATGGATAAATGTATGCCGATGGGGTGCTCTATATCTTGTGCCTATTTCGAGAAATTCAGTAGTTTTCTACAATGGGTCTTCACAAAGAAGACGGGTTTCCACCATGTAATGCATTACCTTGATGATTTTCTGTTCCTTGGGGCAGCCGGGGATCTCGAATGTGGCCGGGCCTTGGCCGAATTTTGTATGTTAATGAAACAGTTGGGTGTGCCATTGGCACCAGGTAAGACGGTGGGTCCTACGACTTGCCTTGAGTTTCTGGGGATCGAGTTAGATTCCAGTGAGGGTTGTTTTCGTTTGCCAGCTGACAAAGTGGTAAAGTTCAGGGCAGCCCTCCGAGTGTGTATAAATGGATCTAAAGTTACGCTGCATCAATTACAGCAGTTGGTGGGACAGTTGAATTTTGCCCTGAGGGTAATACCAATGGCCCGCCCCTTCTCCCGTTCAATTGCCCAAGCTATGGTCGGCTTAAAGGAGGGCCATCATCGCACGAGACTATCGGCTGAGGTCCGCCAGGACATGCGCATTTGGTTAGCATTCCTGGCGGACTTTAATGGTCGAGTCGTCTGGAACAAACCAGCCGTGTCCTCGGAAGAGCTGGGGCTATGGACCGATTCAGCAGGTAGCATAGGTTTTGGTGCCATCTTCGGCACAAAATGGTCGGCACAAAGGTGGCCGACATGGTGGCATGACAATGGTCTGACAAGTAATATTGCTTTCCTTGAACTTTTCCCCATTTTGGTGGCCCTGAGAACCTGGCCAGAAGGGTTCAAAGATCACTCTGTGATCTTTTGGTCTGACAATATGACCGTGGTCGAGTGTATCAATAGCCAGGCTGCACGATGTAAAATGATTTTAAGACTGCTCAAAGAAATTGTTTTACTGTGTATGCAACTGAATGTGCTATTCAGAGCAAAACATGTCCCGGGGGTAATGAATCAGGCGGCTGATGCACTGTCTCGTTTTCATATGCAGGCTTTCTCGGGTTTCCTTCCCACAGCGGACCCAGAGCCGGCACCCTTTTCCGAAGCTCTCTGGTCTCTCGGTGCCCCGAACTTCGTCACCTCGTGGGAGAGAGTCTAGCACCAAGGACGAGGAAGGCATATGAAGGGGCGTTTCGGTCCTATTTAGCCTTTTTGGGGCCCGATAGAGAGGGGCTGTGGGGCCACGAGGAATGGGTAGTGAATTTTCTGATGTCCTTACGTAGGGCCGGGAAATCGGTGGCTACGGCCCAGAGGCATCGTGCTGCCATTTCCTTTGTTGCCAGGGCTCATGGTATCCAGGACCCGACAGCGTCTTTCGTTGTACAGAAAGCGCTGCGTGGGTGGCAACGCCTTGAAGGTCGCAGAGTAGATGAGAGGCGCCCGATAGGTTTGGATAGGTTGGCCCAGTTGTTGGCCACACTCCCTTCCACATGTTCATCTCAGTTTGAGACAGTGTTGTTCCGAGCCGCTTTTGCGCTGGCATTTCATGGGGCGATGCGGGTAAGCGAACTGGTGGCAAGGAACAAACAGGATGTGGCAGGGGGTTTGTGCCAGGAACATGTTCAGATCAGAGGTGAGACAATGACTGTCTCCTTTGTCAGGTCCAAGACCGATCAAGGTGGGATGGGTGACTGCATAATCATACGCAGGATTCCCGGGTCCTCCATGTGTCCGGTAAAGTGTTTAGAAGAATACCTAGCACGAAGGGTGGCATCATGGGGGGGGACCTTGTTGAGACACGCGGACGCCACCCCACTGACGAAATTTCAGTTTCAGCGGGTGCTTGCGATGTCAATTGCCGCTGCGGGCTTGAACCCGGGCGAGTTTGGGACCCATTCCTTTCGGATAGGGGCTGCTACAGAAGCTACAGCTAGGGGTCTTAATGTTGAACAAGTGAAACGAGTGGGGCGTTGGTCCTCCAATTGTTATAAGAGGTATGTGCGGTTACACATGTTGTGAAGCTGTAATGATGTACTCACGCCTCTTGTTTTTGTTTGGTTTTCAGTTGCGCAAGCCTACGAGGCGGGGCGGACTATGCAGTCGACCCAACACCGGGCCAGCGGTCAGACATCACCGGCTGTGAAAAAGGAGGTGTGGGTCGTGGGCCACTCACACGTGAGGCGTGCCGCGGACGTATTCAAAGCAGGTGACATGATTCACGTAGCTGGGGAATACGGGTACAGGGTGTCCTTCTACGGAAGAGGCGGTCTCTGTATTGACCAGTTTCAAACATATTTCGAGGGTTTGTTAGGGCGGACGAGGTCACCGCCGTCTATAGTCATAGTACATCTAGGGGGCAATGATTTGGTCACCACCGGTAGACGACTTCTCCTGGAGGCAATGCTTTCCACTGTAAGTTGGTTGGCGAGGAGAGTTCCGGGGTGCATAATTGCGTGGTCCCATATGATCCCACGAAAGGTATGGCGAGGGGCTATTTCTATTCAGGCTTTGAATCATTCTGTTAGAAAGCTTAATAACAAAGTGAGTAGGTTGTTCCGTTCCAGGACATTGCATTCTATTTCGCATGGCTGTATTAGTGATGACAGTATGTATTTGGGGGATGGTGTGCATTTGTCTCGGGTGGGGAATGAGTTACTCATAGGAGACTTCTTAGCATGGTTAAAAACGTTAAAACATGACCTTTAGGTAGGAGCTTTGTGGGGGGTCCGGATAGCCGGTCAACTATCCGGCCTGTGGCGGTAAGGTCATGATCGGTGAGCACTAATTGGAAGATCCCTATGAGTGGGCGTCACCCAACACGGATGGGAGCGCTCGGGAGAGGTGGCCATTGGCCCCTCAACGGGGAGGCGGTCCCTTCTAAGGATGGGTCGCCGAAAGAAAAGGAAAGGCGGTCAAGGCACCTTCCTGGGTAGGAGGGGTTACAGCCCCCTCCTGGGGAATTTCCCGGGGCCAGTGACGTCTGCGACGGCAGATGTGGTAAGTTGTGTGGGGTTTGGGGGGAGGTCTACGCTACCTTCTAGATACCTCACACGAGTCCTCGAACGACCTTTAAATGGCGTCGAGTTTATGGGTGCCCCCGTCAAGTCAAGGGAAATTGGTAGTTGCACTGGAGGTATGCCTCAGTCCTGTCGCCCCTCCCAAGTGGGGGGGTATTTCTGGTTAGGGATCTTGACACCGGTTACGACCTTGCCGTTGGCCCTTAAACGTTAGGATGTACAATTTCAAAATTTCAAGTCAATGTTTTGTAGGATGTTAGTTCGGCTAGGAGAACCTCTGTATTAGAGAATCTGTTAAGGTTAGCCAAACATCGCAATGTGGTAATGAAATTGTACATTAATATAATGTTTTAATTTTGTTTTAATAAATACGGCCGGGAGGGTCACTCCCTCCCTCTTCCAAAAAACTTCAAGAACTGTTTCCGGTTTCCCTCCTTTGGGGAGTGTGTTGAGAGGGGGTGGCGGGTATCTCAGCCATATGGAAAGGGGCGACCACTCGGTCCCCCCGCACGTATGGCAGAGTACCACGATCCCCCCGGGAAGCCATCTTGGGCGGGAGGCGTGTCTCGGCTGGTATGCCCGAAGCGGCGTAGCCGGGGCGCGCCTTTTCCCGCCCTAGAGTGGGCTGGCCTAGACACTGACGCGGCTGGCCACGCCCTCGGGGCAGGCAGGGGCGGGTTTACGCCCGCCCTGAAGACGGATAAAAGGGGACGCAAGACCCGAAGGCATCCTCTTGTTCCTGTGCTCTGAAGCTGCACCTCCTCGCTGCACGTGAGCTCGAGACGGAACGAAGAGCCAATTTTGACCCACCCACCAGCCCCTGAAGACAGCAAGTGGTTTTAACAATGTCTGAATAAAGATTTGATGGATAACTCTGATTTTCGTTTACAGGTTATGGTGATTATCGTGATGACTTTGAGTATGCAATAAAGTCTGGTCAATTTTTGTTATGTTTTGCAAATAAAGTATTTCTGCTTTTGTGTTTATCAGTAAGCATGCTTTGAATAAAGTGGTTGTTGCTACTGTCTTTTCATAGTTAGTATTTAGTAATTTAGTTAGCATTGTCGTATTTATTTTGGTCGGGCGGTAAGGTCATGATCGGTGAGCACTAATTGGAAGATCCCTATGAGTGGGCGTCACCCAACACGGATGGGAGCGCTCGGGAGAGGTGGCCATTGGCCCCTCAACGGGGAGGCGGTCCCTTCTAAGGATGGGTCGCCGAAAGAAAAGGAAAGGCGGTCAAGGCCCCTTCCTGGGTAGGAGGGGTTACAGCCCCCTCCTGGGGAATTTCCCGGGGCCAGTGACGTCTGCGACGGCAGATGTGGTAAGTTGTGTGGGGTTTGGGGGGAGGTCTACGCTACCTTCTAGATACCTCACACGAGTCCTCGAACGACCTTTAAATGGCGTCGAGTTTATGGGTGCCCCCGTCAAGTCAAGGGAAATTGGTAGTTGCACTGGAGGTACGCCTCAGTCCTGTCGCCCCTCCCAAGTGGGGGGGGTATTTCTGGTTAGGGATCTTGACACCGGTTACGACCTTGCCGTTGGCCCTTAAACGTTAGGATGTACAATTTCAAAATTTCAAGTCAATGTTTTGTAGGATGTTAGTTCGGCTAGGAGAACCTCTGTATTAGAGAATCTGTTAAGGTTAGCCAAACATCGCAATGTGGTAATGAAATTGTACATTAATATAATGTTTTAATTTTGTTTTAATAAATACGGCCGGGAGGGTCACTCCCTCCCTCTTCCAAAAAACTTCAAGAACTGTTTCCGGTTTCCCTCCTTTGGGGAGTGTGTTGAGAGGGGGTGGCGGGTATCTCAGCCATATGATTAAACAAGCCCTTTTAAAAGAAATAATGGTTAGTCCTTGTAATTCGCCAATAATGCCACTTAAAAAGCCTAGAGCAAAATACAGGATAGTGCAGGATCTGAGAAAGATCAGCAAATTTATAGTGCCTCTTTGCCCAGTATTACCAAATGCAGCAGTGATCCTTTATCAGATACCTTGGAATGCAGGCTGGTTTACAGTAATCAAGTTATGTTAAGCCTTTTTCTGTATTCTTTTGCACCAAGAAAGCCAGTATTTGTTCGCCTTTAACTTTGAAGATCGGGTCTTGGCATGGTGCAGAGTTCCTCAAGGGTGTACAGAGAGCCCCTCGATTTTTAATCAAATCCCGAAAAAGTGTCTAGAAACATTGGTCATGCCCAGAGATTCAGCCCTGGTTCAAAACATTTATGACTTACTGGTGGCATCAAAAACACGAGAAGATTTTTTCACTGACACAATTGCATTACTGAAAAATTTGGCCGCAGGAGGACACAAAGTGTCTCCAAAAAAATTGCAGTTTTGTCAACAAGAAGTTAAATATTTAGGCCACAAAATAGAAAGAGGAGTTTGAAAAGTGACCCCAGAGAGAATAAACATAATCAATCAAATGCAGCTTCGTCAGACACAAAAAGAGATGAGAATGGTTCTCGGAGTAGTAGGGTACTGTAGGCAGTGGATCGTTGGGTTTTTCCTGCTGGCAAAACAACTGATTCAATTGACCCGGAAAAGATCAAAAGATCCGATTGTCTGGAATAATGAGTGCGTGGAAGCATTTGTGAAATTACAAAATTGTCTGTGTGAGGCTCCTGCCTTAGGCATGCCTGATTACATGAAATAATTTGCACTGTTCTGTTGTGAGAGAGAAGGTTGTGCACTTTCAGTATTGACTCAAAGGCATGGAGTAAGCTGACGTCCAGTAGCATATTTCTCTGCTACTCTGGATCCTGTGGCTTCAGCATTACCTGGCTGCTTAAAAGAAGTAGCATGTACTTGTATGAGTCTAATTGAGTTTGATGGGATATCAAGTCAAGGTTTACATCCCACATTCAGTAAAGATTCTTTAACAAGAACTCGAACACAGCACCTTACCCCTAATCGGATGACTAAATATGAAAGGGTGATTCCGGGAGCCGAAAATGTGACTATAATAAGACGTACAATAAGGAATCCTGCCACCTAATTGCCAGACCCATGTTGCGAAGAAGTGAAAGATGAAGTGGATCATCATAGTCTAGATGTGACTGAATTGTGGTATAAGCCTCGCCCAGATATAAAGGAAGTACCATTGAAGGAATCGAAACATGAACTATTTGTAGATGGGTCTTGCATGAGAACTGAGAAGGGAGGACTCAGTGAAGCTTACGCTGTATGTAAAATATCGGGGTCATTGAAGCATCCTGTTTACCGGGTGTCAAGTCTGCACCAGTAGCCAAATTGGTGGCCTTAACAAAGGCATGCAAAATTGGGAAAAATTGGAGAATAACCATATTTACGGATAGTTAATATGGTTTCGGGGTTGTGCACAACTTTGGCCAGCTCTGGATGCAGAGGGGATTTCTGACTTCTTCAGGATCTCCTATAAGGATTTACAAAAATGTAAAAGAATTTTTGGAAGCAATGCAATTGCCAAAAGAAATAGCAGTGGTCATTTGGGCTGCTCACCAGTCAGGAAATAAACTATATGGAGACAGGTAACAGATACACTGACCAAATTACTCAATATTGTGCAAGAAATAACATGGCACTTAACAGAATTTTTTTTAAAAATGAAATCAGCAGCCAACTTATCCTTTTCTCACTTCTAGAAACATGGGATGAGGTTAGACAGTTACAGGATAAAGCTGAGGTAAGGGAAAAAATAATCTGGATAAAGACAGGTTGAGAAAGAAGGACAGAAAATGATGTATGGGTATACACGATGGCAGACCAGTCATACCAGACTGCTTACTCTCTCAAATGGCAAAAATGTAAAATGTAAAACTTTCCAGTTTTAATTCATATTGTTTAATTAAAAATAATGCATTACCCTAAACTTATACTATACAAAGCCACAAAGTAAGTCTTAAATGTGAAACTCATTTATTTTACTACATATAAAAAATAGTATGCACTACATAGGGTTCAGGAACAAATGTAATGTTCATGTGTCTCTTCTTCCATTACATCCTTTGATCCCCTTATTATCCTTTGGCTCTGTACAGTCTCTCACATCCAATTCTTGTCTCTATCTCTCTCTTTCTGTACCTTCAGTCACTATCCACTGCTTCCTCAGTTTTATCCCCAACTCTCTTTTGTTTTCTCTGCCTTCAACTATCTGTCCTTTTCAGTCTGACTTGACAGTCTAACTGTAACCGAAGCGTATGTGATCAAAAAAGAGCTTTCAGAGTACTACTGGGAGACGGGCTTAAGCTCCACCCGCATTTTGCTTTCCCTGAGTACAGGATTTGATAAGGTCGAAGTTGTGTGCTTTCACTGAACAGACTGCTTATATTGTAACATTTGGCCTGTGGCAAAGTTTATACTCAATACAGCAAGACAAGACAATGATCAGGTCTGAAGGCCAAATATGTTTACTATGTAATGCTATGCAGTAAGTCAGACATATTTATTGTGAAAGCCATAAGTTACTATCAATCCATTTAAAGGTAGATTGTTATTACTCTGTGTGTAAGCCTGCAGAAAAATATTGTGTTATAGGAAATCTTATGGACTACTCTAGTTTTCAAGGATTGTGGTGAGGGTTACTGTGGCAAACTGTGGATGTAGATTTTCTTTCTGAGAATCCTTATTAGGCCGTCTTAGTAGAGATGTTATGTTATTTAGCCAACTGTAATTTTATATAATATTTGCAAATTGATGACCGCAAGCCGATTGCTTTGTGGGAAAGCTTATTCTCAAAACAGTAGGCCTAAGTTGGTTGCAAGCTATAGGCCTGATTGGTTCTCTGGGAAAAGTAAGGTCCCATGCCATAGGTCTCATCTACATATTGTATTGTATTGTATTGCATTTATATAGCGCTTACTACCCCTGATGAGGCGTCAAAGCGCTGTATGATGATTTTAATTTTTCGTAAGAAGATACCATGGCTTTTGAGGCAGTGCTAAGGACCACTTGCTTGCTGCTCATTTAATCGACAGTGTGGTGCACTGCATACTGTGTGGCCACTTCCTCTAAACCTGGTAAAAATTATGCAATAATTCCAAGATGACCAACACATTGTTTTTTTAAAGTGGGGGACATGTTGGAACTTCGAACAATGGTAAACTATGTACAATACCACAACAAGACGCTCACTGGCTACTGTGTTTAGACAGCAGCATGCTTTCATTCTTCTACTTATATTCTTTTGAATACATTGTTCTGTTTTTGTGTGTTTTATTGTGTGTGTCAGAGGGTGAATGCAATAATGAGTCAGTGGATGGACAAACGGATGTAAGAGTACAGAGATGAATGATAGAGTGCATTTATGATGACTCATTAAGTGAATAAATTCATCAATGACGGCACGAACGCCACTTTCATATATAAGCCAGACCTATTGACATTGCCAATGCTTGTTGTTCTCTTTATTTCGTGAACATCCTCGCTTCTTCGCTCTCTTTTCTTACTAGCCTCTCTCTCTCTTTATACTATGTCGCCTCTTTAAATTATTCTATTTTTCAATCCATTGCTGTCTTTCTCTTTCGTACACTTCTAATACCTATCCATCACCCAATTCTTTTAGTTTTCTGTTTCTATTCCATTAAAACTTAATGTCTCTGAATACCTTACGCTTGAAATTAAAGATCCCTAACCTTTACATGGAAAAACAGTATTTACGAGTGTACCTTACACTGATAAGACTGCTCACGCAGTTTTAGCCCTGATTGGAACACGAACATCGGATGCTATCACATGAAATCAATACCATTCTCTTCTCAGAATCCAAACATTTTAGCAGAGCGTTGCTTCGACCCTTGCTGAGGGCGCATGGTGAGAAAAGCACAGTTGGAGCCTCCCCTAATGACCGGCTGAGTGGATCTGAAAGCAGCTGCCACCGTGATTAGAATCCTACGCGCTCGTCTCTTCTATCCCCCACAGGCACGCGCACCTGCCCCGCCTCTTCTAAAAGGTAAATGTCCCAAATAACCCACTCTGGATATCAAAGTACCACAGACCTTTTACCCAAGTCAAGGAAAGGTAGAATGCCACGCACGCAGAGGAGCGTAATTGACAAATTACCTGCACTTTCATGATTCCAGTTAACACTTTCTACTATAGGTTTTGTTTCGAGTGACAGAAAGTTCTTATTTTTAACACATCTATTTTAAATGCCAGGCACTCTTTTTCATGAACTGTAAAAAGATATGGATATGTCAGCATTGAAAACAACTTCACAACATTCCTACTTTCTACCAGAATGGGCTGTTAGGACATCTGACAACAAGCCTTTAAATACCTCGACGCTATTCCTCCGGTCACCAATTCATTACAGCTGACCGGCACATTTTATTATTTTCTTCTGTGGAATACTAATATGGCCACGTGGCTGCTCAGAAAATAATTTGCAAACTGACAATGAATTGCGCAGTTGCAAGAAGGCTGCTTTCCGCAGAGTTTCGCTCTAACAGTGGGGCGATGTCCCCCAATTCAGGAGTGTGAAATGAAAGGCTGGTGGTGGCTAGCGCTGTCAGAATACAGACCAAAAGTTGCAAAAAATAAATGATCCATGCCACACAACTTCTCTATTAATTCGGGGACTGCTGATAGGATCTTCCGGCCAGTGGGAGCGACCTGCACAACATCTGGATTGATGTTCTTTCTCAGTGGCACAGAATGGCTGCTCGATCCTATGGGGGCTTCTGTCTGTATTTCCATTGGTAGAGAGGCTGGTTTCCGTTGTTGTCATGATGTTTCTCAGCCTTCAGCCCGTGAGAGGATGAATAAGGGCGTAGGTGGGCAGTGACATTAATAGTTGTGCACTTGGCTTCTCAAAGTAACAAAGACTCACCGTTCCTTAATACGGTAAGGTAAAGGCTTTAGTGGCACGATGGAAAACAAGCAGTTGTAAAGTCATGAGGTCTTACCTGTGACGCAGGGGCACAGACCACTTGGCTTGTCAATTCTTGCTTTGATATTTGCCATTGTTTTCGACGAAAACCTTAGAAAGATGGCCTATTGTGCCTGTACATGCGTGTACATCTATGCACAGCCATCTTCAAATGTTTGTCCAAAAGCATAAGTATAACCATTCCAAGAGAGACAATTCTGCATTTGTATGCAGGGTGGCCATCTGGGAATGTTTGGCATGCAAATATGAGCCAATGGTGAATTCCACACCATCGTTCTTCGCCCACTAAGCCATTCCAGAGAAAGGCCTGCCATATGCAATACTGCCTTGATCCAGCAATAATAAGAGCATTCAAGACACAACTGCCAGGCTTGATCCCCTCCAAACGGGAACACAAGCAATGCTACAGCTGGTTCTGCATACTTAGGCCTCTTTAATGATGTATGTCGTGACTGAGTCCTGTGGCACTATGAGCGCATGGCCCATGTCTGGGAGTACCCGCATCTACTTCAACAAAGTGATGGAAAGAAACCCTCAATTAATCTCAGCCACTTGTGAGCACCCTGAGGCACATTCTAGACAATAGTTTTTGGTTCACAAGCTAGGGACCTACAAGCACCCATTTACATCAAATTCACAACAGCAGCAGGTCACTACATTGATAGTGCTACATCAAGGTGATCACTAAATAGACAGTAACTACATTGTCCTTGATAATTGCTATAAAAAAGTGACAAATTAACTTAATAATAACTAAAAACATAAAAAAGGCTAACTCAAATATCAAGCTCTGGCAAAACCAACCTCATCTTGTCAACATATTGGCGTTGCCAATGTTTGTTTGCATTAATCTTCCTGTCTAATTTAGTTTACATTTTTTATTTACCTTTGCCACATTAGAATGGTAAGTAAAAAATGTTAAAATAGGCACTGGTGCATCATTACACACATATTAGCATGTAGACACGTAATAAACATCTTTGGACAGGAATCAGAAGGATTGCCAGATGGACTATCCAAAATACGATTATATCCTTATAATTCTTTGCAAAATGGATACAATTCTGAGATTAAATCAACACTAAGTTCCTGGGTTGATTCTGTCTAACAAAGAGTTGACGGACAGTCTAGATAAGAATTTGTCATGTCCTAATATGTGACAACAATATCTGAAAACAACTGAGCCAGTTTGTCAGACATCATTTGTGACGACAGAATATCTGCATGAGTAGCAGTAGAGAAATTGAAATCAGTGATCAATCCGAAGTTTCCTTATGCTTGATTAGGGGGATCCTCACTGTGCAGCAGAATGGTAAATTATCAGGACCGGCTCTAGGGCGGTGTGACTGGTGCAACAGCACCGGGTGCTGACTTCGGGTAGGGGTTACATGTTTGAAGTATATTATGGTTTTAAAAGCACCTGCTGTCCCATTTCTAGCCTCCAGCAATTTTCAGGCAACAATAAAAATGTCAAGATAACTCCGGCAATTAATGCTCTTCCTAGAGATAGTGGGAAGGTTTGTCTAGTAAAAGGTTTGACTCATGGTAAGGTGGGACAGAGAGTTAATATGCCTGCTGCAAAGAACTTGTACCACTCAGTTCGCAAAGTGCAAAAAATGTAAATAGGTCAGTCGGTTACTGCTTTTATCTGAGAGATCCTTTGTTACTTGCAGTTTATAAATTATAATCCCAACACAGAACAGTGGGCTAGTACCTGTCATCATTGAGCTGCATGCAAACTGCAAGGTATAGATTAGAGCATTAGGATTTTTCCCAGTCTTTCGCTATTCTAATTTTGGAAAAATTGTTAATTTGGATAAAAATCTATTTTGATTATTAAAGAGAACTGCTACCCATGGTGTTACATTTTAAATTCATAGTTTGTGCTTCTACAGACCAAGCACTCTTAAACTAACCTGCCTACCAGTATGGATGACATGTGACTCCTACAACTTGTAGTCCTCTGTATAAGGTAACATTTCCTGTACATTGATTTACACACCTATGATTACTTGTTTCTCTGTAGTGTGTGATGCAAAGTTCTCTGATAGCCTCCACTGGTAGGTGTGGCTGCAGTGCTATAACTCTAATTAAATGCATCTGTGAGGGAGTGGTTCTGGAGACTTGAGAGACACTGTTAAAGGGCGATAGTAAGGGAATCTGTGGTGAAGGTGATCAATGGGGGGGAGGGGGTGCTAACAAACATAGTCACACTGGGCGCCACCAGGGCTGACTGGCCCTGGGTAAAATAGTATGGTACAAGTTCATTTGTCATGCTGTTCTTTGAGTGTAAATTCTCACTACTTTTGCCCAAAACATTTATTTTATATTTTTCTAAACTTGTCTTTAATATTTTTGTTTATTCAGGAGTGATACCATTAACTGTTTGCAATCAAATCTACCTATTTGAAGTGATTGTACATCTCCCACGGTCAAGCACTGAATGCGCTGATGGTCTCGCTAGTTTTCTTCTTAATTGCCTGGGGAAAAGGCAACTCCTTCGAGTATCCACAGTAACAGCCTGTTCTTATTATAACAATAAATATTGTCAAGTGTCTTCCTAAAAGGATCGCAGGTAGGAGGGAAAAGGTCACAAAGGGCAAGAAAAACATACTTTGCCATATTAGTAGTTGTTGATTGTAGATCAGTGTTCCAAAACTGTGAGTCCGGACCCACTGGTGGTACGCCAGCCAATTTCTAGCAGGAGAGGGAAGAGCAATAAATAAAGATGCCCTTTCATTTTATACTTATCTTGTCACACTTGCTGGCTTCAAAAACAGAGTTCAAATGCCCGGCTAAGTCTTCTGACAAATTGCTTCCCATTCTTTTTACATGGGGATCAGTGTTTACTTGTTTTTCTCTGGCTGCAAAGTGAAAGGAGTACCTTTTAAAGTGGGCAATGTGACAATCTTGCTGGGATACGAGTGTCAAAAGAAAGGCTGTAGGAAGTAATTTTTTCTAACACACAACAACATTTAAATACCCATTTAAATAAATTGTACGCCTATTTCGGAATATTTACTTGGTTACGAAAGCAACAAGCAATGGCATAGCCAATAGGTCTTGCCTTTGGGACCTTAAAAGTGTTTAGCCATGCAACACTGGATGTTGTGCACCAAGGATATTGTGCTAGATGACTAAACACTTATCAGGTCCCAAAGGCGAGACCTATTGGCTATACCAATGCTTGTTTAGAATTTGTTCTGTCTCAACCATATTTGAAAATCTTGAGCTGCAACTGGCTCATCTTTTCTGCGACTGCTACTCTTTTTGTGCACTTTAATTTAACAAAAAAATAAAACCAGGCTTTACTCAGACCAACGCACATGTATTATTTGTAGCTGATCGAGAGACTTTCTGAAGCAGTACTACGATCTAACTAACATTGTTAGAACACAAGCTGTCAATCACACTTACCAACGTATGACCTACGAACGGTTAAAGAATTGTACCAAACAGATAAAGAGGGTCACCCTTACCACCAACATCTGTTGTAGGTTGCAAGTCACATGACTGAAAGATGACGAGTGTAAATCCACCATTTATTTTCAAAATTGGTACCATTAAAGCATAGAAGAACACATACTATTTACAGTGCACGGAGAGAGAAAATAAAAATAATAATAATAATAATATTATTATTATTATTTAGTAAGTACGTAAATAAAGGAATTTCTGGAATGGATAAGGTTTCCGGATTTTTCCAAATCGTCAAAAAGCAAAGTATCTACTACAGAGATGTTCGTTATTAAAACCATTGTTTTTATACATGAAAAATTTGAAAAATTTATTGTTCAGTTACTAAAAACTTACAATTAAAACAACATTATGCAATTCTTCTTACATTTCATACATTATTAAGACCACATAATTAAAAGAAACTTTTCATCAATGTATAAAACCACCTATAAATAACACCATCCTCATTGTCCACAGTTAAGCAATTTCTTCTCCACTATTTCTATAAACTTCAAAAGTCTACCCGTAAACTGCAAGCTTTCTCCTTGTAAACAGACTATGACTGCTTGTCGGCATGTTCGTATAATTTGACTATTAAAGTCCGACCTTAACAGCCTCCTACATTCCTCTATTAGTGCAGGGCAGCTACAGATGATATGACAAATGTCTTCCCTCTTGTAATAACAGAGGCACGTCTCCAAGAAATTGGCTATTTCCAAATCAGAGATTCATCAGCTTCAGCTTTTCCCTTTGGCTATTTGAGTCTCCTAAATATGTTTGGGGTTTTAGCATACCATACGAACCAATAACTATCCATGCATGGGATCTCTTTGCCGGTACTGCTTTATCCCATAAAAACGACAATTTTTTGCTGCACCCATTTATAACTTTATTAAAAGCCACCTGTGAAAGAGGTAAGGCCCATAGTTGTTCCGCATTGAACGTATCTATCGCCAGTTTGAAATATTCATGGGCCTGCTTATGTTTATTATCGCATATTGCCTCCCAAACCACTCTCATATGCGAGGAATTATTATTCCTTCTAATTTTGTGGCAGAATTTTAAATAAGCTCCTATGCTATTTAGGCTCTGTCGTTTAAGTCCGAACTCAAGTCGGATTTGTGCCGGTGAAGAATGTCGCAGAAGATTAAGCAGGCATTGGTAGGTCCCTGTCACTAGCTTATCTATGGTGTAGTCAGCACAACCTCTTAAGGTCTCTACTCCATATGCAAGAGTTGGCACATGTTTAACTGACATAATTTGTAATAGTTGGTTAAGGGGAAGCCCTTTTAAGTTACTCTGAAGTTTGGAAAATGCAGCAATTAATGAGTTGTTTCTTCTCTGTAGTGCAGCACTATGGTTTTTACCCGTGCCCCTAGCATCTATTATAACACCCAGATATCTATATTCAGTTACCGATTCTAATACAGTCCCCTCCATTCTCAATTTTGGTCTTACAGCCAACCCTCTATTCACCAGCATTGGTTTTGTCTTTTTTAAGTTAATCTTTAGGCCATGGGTGGAGGCGTACTGTGCACTTTCATTAATTAATCTCTGCAGACCCACCTAGGTATAGCTTATTAAAAACAATGTCATCGCCATAAAGTAAATGTGAAATATTAAAGCCTGCAACAGTCGGAGAGTGAGAATTATTTTCACTAAGCCTTGATGAAATCCCAGCTAAATACAAGTTAAATAAGGTTGGGGCCAAAACACACCCCTGCTTCAGCCCGTCACTTATAACCATGTTTTTGGACAAAACAGTGCCTTGGCCCAAACTTACTCTCGTCCAAGTATTAGTATATAGCAATTGTATCGCTCTAAACAAACTCGGTGAGATTCCCATTTTTGTTAACTTGTTCCAAAGAATATTTCTGTGCACTGTGTCAAAAGCTGAGCTAAAATCAATAAAACATAAGTAAAGGTTCATCTTACGGCTTTTGGCCATTTCCATTATAAAAACTAGCATTTGAATAT
Organism: Lissotriton vulgaris; assembly: GCF_964263255.1. Lineage (NCBI taxonomy): Eukaryota > Metazoa > Chordata > Amphibia > Caudata > Salamandridae > Lissotriton > Lissotriton vulgaris. The sequence continues at coordinate 444,333,253 of NC_141697.1, read as the reverse complement.
TAATAATCGTCCCCATGCCTTTAATAAACCCTGTTTGGTTTTTTGGAAGTAAATTACTGGCAGTAACCCAGTCCATGAGTTTTGTTAGCAGACACTTAGCAAAAAACTTTGCTTCGCTATCCATTAAAGCTATAAGTCTATAGTTAGCAGGATCCGAGACTTGACCAGCTTTGTAAATCGGAGCCAAAATTGAGCCCCTCCATTTGTCTGGGACTTCTTCCTTCCATAAAACATTATTGAACAAGTTTGACAAGTTCTTTGCCCAATATTGTCGATTTTCTTTAAATAGTGCTTGAAGGAGGCCATTTGGCCCTGGTGCACTACTCTGTCTGCTGGAACCAATGGATCATTTGCTGGGTGTTTTTCCTTTCATTATCATTGACCCCTGCATTTTCTACTGAATGTACTTCTGTTGGCTTTATCATATTTCTGGTGTAACCTGTCTTTGATCCCAAATGCTTCTCCCAGACTTCTTCCGATATATTTGACATCAGTTGTTGTTGTTTCCCACCATTGGCTTGATTGACCAGTCTCCAAAATTCACGTTCATCTTTAAGTTTTGCTGCATAATTAATTTTACACCAGAACAGATCAGGCTCAGTTTTTGTTAATATCCATACTTCTTTTTTATAGAGTGACCTCAGTTTTGGTAATATCTTACTCCTGACATTAGAGGATGGTTGATTTTTAAGGACCCTCAGCGCATTGTTCAATTTCCTTTTTGCTATCTTAAGTTGAACAGTCATTTTATTTGGAAAAGATGTAGCCGATTTTACCATGCCTTTTGAACCCACAGCATTTTTCTCCACTAGATTAGTTATGAACTGCTCCCAGAGGGTCAATGGATTTTGATCTATTCTATTTAACTCTTCCTCCCACAGGTCTCTTGCGTGCTGTTTGATCTTTTGTATATTATTTACAGTCCAGCTTATCCTTCTATAGGTCAGACCCATAGGTTCCCCTAACTCAGGGGAGCTTTGTTCGTGTCGGGTAATATGAAGATTGAGGCTGATCATTTGTGGTTGGTGATCACTTTCCAGTCTATTTCCCACATTATAGATTATTATTGATTGGTATAATGGGATAGACACTAAAGTGTAATCAATAACAGCTTTGGATTGTGCCGTAAAATGGGTCGCCTGAGCTGGGATGTCCGGATCCACTCGGCCATTCAAAACTCGAAGGCCATGATGCTCCACGTTTATCACTGTATATTTACCCATTTTGTCTATTCGTTGCTTAGTTGCATCAATTGCCGGGATATGCCAAAATTGATCAATCTCCTCCAATATTTGATCCCTAGGCGTCCCATGGAAGAAATTCATATTGAAATCCCCTGTCAAGATTATCCAAGGGACTGGATTCATCGTGCTTAATGTTATTAATAGGCTCAGTATTATCTCTATTGTTTCTTTTTTTTTGCTGCCAAGAGGATGAATGTATACATTTATTATCATCAAAGAAGGGATCTTATTTCCTGTGCTAACTGGCCAGACCTTAATTGCTTGAATGTTTGAATGGTTAATTTCCCCTTCTTCGATCTTTATTTTTAAGGCCACTGAAACATATATGGCCAAACCTCCTGCTGCTCGCCCCTTCAATTTTGTTTTAATTGCTGGTATACTATAGCATAAGTATGCTGGTAACTTAATTTCCTCCTGTGCCCATGTTTCTTAAAAGAGGATTATCTGATATCTTCCAATATATGTTTGGAATTCACGATCGTCCACTTTTTCTGCCAAACCCTCTATGTTCCATGAGCAGATGTTTACATTTAGTGCCAGAGCCTCTACATTCCATGCACGGGTGTCTCCTTTATTTTTGTGGTCAGCGAGACAGTTTATATCCTGTCATTCTCTTACACCTTTGTCTGTCCTGACATTCAAGGCACTCGGTAGCCAGGACCAGTCCGACTTTAAGTAAAGAGTTTTGCTCTCCTTGGCTTCAGTGTAGTTATCAGCCTGAAGGGTAATATTGTCCATTAAAGGGGTAATTGAGCTACTCCTGGCCCCTTTCAAGATCGTCATTGTACCCAATTGCTGATTTTTATTGCCCATTTGTGGACTTTTCATTAGTTTCTGTCTTCCCCTATCACCTTCTTCATTGACCCTCTTAAACTGTTTGTCTCCACCCTTCGGTTTTAGAAACTGTGGATAGGGTTCCTCATTTCTCTTATCATCTCAATACCCCATGTTTCAAATCTCTCTTTTTCCGCCCAAAGTTGATCCGCTACCTCAGCAGTCATCCATGTGATCATTGTTGCTTTCTCACCTCCCCACGACGGGTTACTTACAAATATAACTGAATGTATATCCGTGGACTCTATGTGTTGTAAAGCCTCTATTTCCTTGGTCATTCGAATCATAGACCTTTTATTTATTCGATCAAAGTGACCCCTTGATTTATATTTTGGCACAAATGTCATTTTACAATGAATACTAGGCAAGCTGAGCCATGTTGTCCTGTCCTTTTGTCCCTGCTGGATCGTGCAGACTATATCCTGCTGAATGTTTTTAACCTGCCCTGTTTCATTTCGGTCGTTTCCCAATTGATGTTCCTCCTTAGATCGTTGCCTTTGTTCTCTTTGGGGCACATCATCATTCCTTAGCAATTGTTCACATTTTTGTTGCATTCTGATTTCCTTTGCATCTGTCCCCTCCACAACGTTAAGCGATGTTTCCAAAAGTTCCACCTTCTTCCCTGTTTTAATTTGGTTTGTATGTTCTTTTTTTACTATTTTGGCTTGGACTAATTCCTGTTGGATATCTTCCAGGTGACCCTCCTTTTTCTTCTTCCTTTTCCCTTTCTCAGTAGCTAATATATTCTCATTTTCCATCTCCACATTATTTTCCCTTACATTACCATCACTCTTTTCTTGTTCCAGACGAGTCACTTGTCTTCCCATATTAGGGCCAAAAATTGGATACACCTTCCCTTGGAGACCTGGACTCTTCTCCATCTCTTTTTTATTGTGGCTTTTCCTAAGTCTCTTTCTCTGTCTCTTAGAGAGCTTAAATGTATTGACTGCTTCCCCTGGTGCGGGCAATTCTAGGGCTCTCTGCTCAACAGGACCATTCCTACCTAGTGTGCTATACAATGCCTGATCACTTAATAGCTTTTCATGTATGGCACTGGGTTTATCTAACTTCTTTCCTGAGTAACTCCCCTGTGTTAAGTCTACATTATTCTGCAACTGTATCTTTTCCATACTTAAAATTTCCCCCCGAGGCTCCCCTTCACCAATTTGCGTACGCGCTCAGGTTTATTTCCCTCTGCTATCCCACTGTTGTTGACTCTTTGACCCTTAGGGCTATTCCCTTCTTTTGTAGTAGGTTGTAGATGCCCTTTGATTTCTGCCAGAACCTGTTACAGCATCCCTGGCAGTGAGGACAGTTTATCCAATACTGGGCTACATTCACACGTACTTTCAGGCTCCACCTGTACTACTGCCTGGCCCTTAACGATCAACTCATTCAATGCCCCAATTTTGTTATCAATCGCTGTAATATGTAATGCCATTGTATTTAAAAGATCCACCTTGATATCCAATTTACTTGACTGATATGTCAATGCATTGACCACCGATTGAAATGAATTAAGTAAAATCCCCCAAGTGTTGTTATTCAGGCTTTTTTCCCCCAATGATTCACTGGTTGGCGATCCAACTTGCATATCATCAGCCAAGATACCCATTACTGTGGACCCCACAGGTTGAGCCCCTGGTAATTCATTTATCTCAATCCTGTCCTCTCTCTGTGTTAAATCATGTTTAATTATCTCATTCCTGTCCTCTCTCTGTGTTGAATCATGTTTAATTTCTGATTTTACTTCTATTTTTACTGGTGTAACATTATCTCTTGTGTCATAATTTTTCTGAAATACGTCCTGAGAGGGATCTCGATTTGAATCGTCCAATGATTCTGATACTTTTTCTGGATGCACCTCTCTCACCACTGGTACTATACTACTCTCCACCATGTCCAATACCTCTGTTAACTCTGTTTCCAATTTTAATTTCCGAACAGGGTCTATTCCTTCTAAGTCTTCCGATTCATCCCAATTATCCATGTATACCATCTCGTTGTTTACTTGTTGGTGCAACTCAGCTTGAATCTGAATTTCTTAAATCAAACAAGACAGAATCATTTGTTCCTTATGACCTTCTTGCGCATTACTACTGTTAAGCGACTCCAAGATCGTTTGTCGATCGCCGTTAGCACCTACTTCCTCACATAGCTCAAAGACTGGCGACTCCCCTTGCTGGGCCGCTGTGATGGAACATTCCTTCTCATGTAGCCGGTCACTACTTAGACTCCAAGTTTCCCAGTTAAACAAAGGTTTTTGATGTTTCTCTTTCTATTTAACCCCTCCATGCTCGAGCAAGATTTAAATTCCTCTTTTTTGATCATGATTTTACTAGGGGCCGATTTGGGTGGTCCTGATTCCTGTGGTTGAATCAGGCTTTGTAGCTCCCTAGTATGCAGATCTTTTCGACAGAACATCAAGTGGGTTCTTCAAAAAATCCGCTTTCCCTATCCCTTTTTTTTTGTGGTCACAATTTGGGTTTCTATCAAGGCACTGTGCTGCTAGCCCCTCTGAGCCAGCCTTCTCCATCGAGCCCCATTTGCAAAATAATCAATATCATTGTACTCGTCAGCAGAAGCCGTCCTGTTTTGGAATTTTTGCTTCTGTTTTTATACATATTAATTAATGATTTCTGCTTGAATCACAGCCCCAAGAGGGCACTGATAGCCGAAAATGAAGAAGTGGAGCCAGGTGGCAACTTTAAGTTTGAGGTGTGGCGACAACGCGGTATCATAACTGCGGGAAAACCACTTTACTTCTTCTGCACCAGACATCTTATATCGCAACAGCAAAGGAAAAAAAATATATTTTGCACGAAGGGTTACTCACTTTTCCTGACTCCTGGTGGAGCATTTCTTATTGTTCTTCATTGCAATTTCACGGGTAGAAATGTAGAGAGCGAGTTGTAACTGGGCAACAGCTGAAGAGGTGAAACCGTGTCACATGAATCCCCTGACTGAAAGCGCCGGCCTCCTTCTTGTTTTATTTTTTTTAAAAGGGGAAACTGACTACACATGTGGGGCTCATCTGAAGCGCAAGTGCACAACTGAAACCCTATTTCAGAGCATGCGCAAAGAGGAGATGCGGCACATAATGAAGAAAATCCAACTCATGTGCGCATGTGTAGGATGAAACAAACAAGCAGTGGCATGAAGATGATATAGGGAGCTGGAGGTGAGCCCGTGAGTGATGCGCGCGCAGGACACAACTGAGGCGAGAGCGGAGCATTAAAAAGAGTTGTGTTTACAAACAGAAAGACCTCGCCCGAACATATACAATTAAACGGTATAAAAAAACAGAACGTTCTAAGTTAAAAAAGTAAGGGAAGATTGGGAAGGAATTGGAATGGAAACCTAAAACATGTTGTTACACATGATTTTTCTTCAAGTTATTACCATGACTGATACCGCTGATTTTCTGGCTGGCAAATGCAACAGCACAGGTGGTTACAGAGCACTCATTCCCATCAGAGTGGAGACGAAGTGCAAAAACAAAACAAGCTTTGGCATGGAGATAAGTTAGGGAGCAGGAGGTGAGCCCGCGAGTGGTACGGGCGAGCACGCTTGGGAGAGCAGGCTTAACTTTTCAAGCACTGCATTCAGGATTGTGGCGCGCTGCTGCTTGATCCCGCAAGGTGGATGCTGCCACAAGCACGAGTGCAGTGCTTGAAAAGTGAAGACAGATGGCTAAAGGCTCTCCTAGGGCAGCGCATGCGCACTGCCTAGGCGAGACCTAAAAACAAACATGTTTTTTTCATTCAGGGACATGATGGGAACAAAGATTTTAATAAGAGCAAAATAAATCAAGACACTTTTACTAGGTGATATGAAAATTATAAATATTCACTGAAACTAGATTGTTACACATTATCATGTGTGTGCTATATAGGTTTGTCAGTAAAACTGCAAGTCTGTGCAAACATAGTGGTAATTTCAAAGGAAAATTAGCTTTCTGTAAATGACAGTAGCTACAGCTAGATGCTTTAGTAATGTATTTGAGACAGTGGGTTCCAAAATGCACCACCAGCTGCATACTACTCCTTTACCATTCACCTGCGGGATACATTTGCTACACTTTTACGATCTTTCAAAATCCCTATGACTTCAGTGATGGAACATTGATGTCAGCACCCCCATTCAAAAAAATTGTTCCAGTACTGTTTGTTAAAAAGGGCTTAATAATGTCCATAAGTCCAGTCTCAAAACCAACCCTTGCAAGTATTCCCAAGCAAAACTTTAGGTGATCCTTCCAGTGTTTTTTGCTACTGTTTAGTTACTTCACAAAGCTATTTCAACAGAGAATGCGCTCACTATTCGTAATCATGCAGAATAATCCCGCTTGTGTATGACTTTCACACGTAAATTGAGAAATATGGATGTTGCTGCCTAATACCCAGAGCTGCTGAATTTTAACCTGGGGAACCAGGTTTGAGTCTCAACATTGGCTCTGGGCAAATCAGTTAAGCTCCGATCCTATAAAAAATGAATCTCACCATATGTAATGTAAAGTGCTGCAATGCTTCTGGGCAGTGTTCAGGGCCGGACTGGCCATAGCGGGCACCGGGGTGGGGGCAGCTTTTGGGCTCCTGGGGGGGCCGTTTTTGGTACTTGGGGTCGGCAATGTCGGCCCCCGTAACAAAATCGTCCGAAACCGGCCGTCGCAAACTGCTCACCTGCACTCCCCCTGACCCCAGGGGGGGACAGCTGAGTAGTTTGCCAGGGCCGGTTTCTGTTCTCAGTCCGGCCCTGGCAGTGTTCAGACTATATAAAACTGCAGAATATATATGGAATCCAAAATAAAACAATGTGCCTTGTTTTAATACAAACGTGCACCTGATTCCTTTCCCCACACTCAGCTGCAGATGGGGTTTTCATTCTTACTTAAATCACTGGTATCACAGCAAGATTTTTGACCCGTTGACCGCGACGCGAATTTTGCCACGGTGCGGGCATTTTAATCAGTGGGCAGGGTTCGGACGGCCCCTGGCCGTCCTACGCACACGCCCACCGTCACGTGGGATGGCCGGGGGCCATCCTCAGCACTGAACGGGTTAAGAAGCCTTGTGAGTTTAGTAAACAGATGTCAAAGGCCACCACCCCAGTCTGAAAAGTCTTTCAGCACCTGTGCAATTCATCCTCTGCCACTTTTTAAGCAGGTCAAAGGGCATGGTCAAGGTCATGACATTTACACATAATTGCCTTTAGAGAGGGACAAAAGAATTCTAAAGATTATATTATTTTGGTAATTCACTGCATTTCGAAAGCATGATATCCATTACATTTAAAAATCAAAACAATCAACCATACTCCATGTCTATTAACGCTACGTGGGTTGTGAAAGTTTCTTGTTCTAAAATCTGGGCTTTGGCGCTAACAAGTTTGGGAAGCACTATTGTAGGTAGCTAATATTACTAGAGTTGATGAACAAAGCAGTAAAACTACCCCAAGCGAGGGTTGAGAAAGAGCCTGGCATCCTGCCAGGTCAGAGAATTCAATAAGGAATACATCTGCTGGAAAAAGGAGCAAAACCAGAAACAAAACTCTTCTAAGTGGGTATAAATGTAATGTAAATAAGCATTCAGAAGTGTTAGAATACACCTAATGCTTCCTCATTTATGGACTAGGCTGAATGTGACATCACAGGAAGCAAGGCTGGCACTGAAAAACTCTTATAGTAAACACTGGAAAGGTGACTATATTGGAATGAAATGGATTTAAGGCTAGCCATGTCTACTCCTTTCGGAGAATATTATTTATTCTTTGACTCAGTGGTTCGGTGTTCTTAGTCCTACCTTTTCCCCTGATCTGCCAAACGATTCTCAGTCTCTAGTGTGCAAGTTTATGTGGCTGCAGGAATACATATCCTGGTTGGGTGAACCAGGGGAAGAATCCTAAAAGTGAGCCGAACATTGAGACCAAAGACTCACTACCTTATCCTCTGTAGCCGTGAGACAAAGCAAGCATGACAACACGTTTGGTGAGCTTCACTTCCACATGCAATTCTCTCTCTTGTAGCTTTACAAAGACTATATCAAAATACAATGTAGAAATATTCAATACCTTATTTTGACTCTGTCTCTCTTGCAAAAGCTGATGATTTCCCACAGCTGGAAGTGAGTGTGTAACTGTCTCCACAGCACTTTAAACTCTGCATTGTCCCATTCCTTTTTATGAGAGTCTGCCTTTAATGAGGGGCAGGGAGGAACATTTTTAGGACTAATTGCCTACTTCATCAACAGAGTTTAAACTTTCACAGAGGAGCTCTCTGGGGACTTCTTTGAGGTAGAATCTGGTGGGATTCTTGAGAAGTTTGCAGTAGGCATCAATAGGGACCCTCTAATATAAATGTCCACTCTTTAAAATACTGTACCACTGGCTTCCTCCCCTCTTGCCAGAAAAATATTCCATTCATGTCAGTATCACTGTCTCTCACGGTCGCACTTACAACACCATTAACAATATATCTACTCTTCTCCTGCCTTTACACGCAAAAGATATAAAAGCAGGGTAGACCCAGCAAACACATAGTTCATGCCACTCAAACTCCTCCAGACAGGTTATCTTGCTTAAATATACTGCATCTGTGGTGAAGTGAGAACCTGTTCCCATTGCCATACAGGTACGTTCAAAGTAGCAGGTGGACGGCTATCACTTGGTATCATTCTCTGATCCCTTGGTTTTAACTGTGAGCCCCGAAAAAGGTCACCCGACAAACATTACACTGGGCTCTGCTTGCATCAGACGCTCTAACCTTAGAAGTTCCCTATAGCCCGCTGCCACAAACATTTCTCAGTTTCTGCTGCCTCCTTTCTGCACTCTGAGATCTGCAAAGGTTCTCTATGTCAAAGTTGGAAAAAAGTCACACAACACTGCTTGCCTTTTCCAAAATATACATTTTCAGGCTTCCCACTGCTTTTTTAGTGACTTATAAAGCTTTTCCATCACTGATTACTAAACTTTCTATCATTTCTCTGATTGCCCCAAGATATCATTCTATTGTACCTCAGACACTTCCTCTGGAGTAAGCTGCTCCAACTTTCTGCCAGCTCCAGCCTTATGTTTCTTTAAAAAAGAGAGGGGTTTAATCAGGCGGGTTAACCATCTAATCATCCAGAAGAGTGTGACAAGTTAAGTTGCACCCTTAGCAGTGCTACAGCTACCAAACCATAGGCATTTCAGTACTTACAGCAGTGAGAGAAGACCAAGACAAAAGCATTAAAACATCTCACCTCCAACCTCCAATGCCTTGATAACTCTAGGAAACCATAATACTTGAAACAATGGGATAACTAACAATTGTACAGAAAAGGCGTATCTAAAACAGCTCTCTGCCACTTGTATTATTCTCTCAGTTGGCTGCCTTTTGTCCTAAGGTACATACCAAATACACATTGGGTTTGCCCAAGTAATCCTCCACTATCTGGGCTTTAAATATGCAAACAAACAAGAATGATGTAGAGGAACAGATATATTAAAGGTTCAAAATAGGGTACATTCAATTACTCATATATTGGTTCAATGTCCCATCAAATCCACATTTAATTCAATCAGGTCACATCCCACGCTTATTCCAGGTCATAAACATAATGTAATAATTTCTTCTGGTTAGGAAAACTAATCATTTTATGTATCGACTTTGAACAAAACCATAACACAAATATGCAGAATATACATTCACAAAACAAATTACAAAATTACGCAAAACCAAAAATAGTCGTTTCCTACGCCCCAAAATTTAGAAAAAGAGTGTCCGTTCCTTAAGTACAATGCAATTCACTGTGAGGAAATCCTTTTGCACATTAGAGGTACCCTATCCACCTCTAAAAAACTTTTTCTATGTGCATGTCCGTTATTATGTTTTATTCAATATTCAATAGATTCCTCCTTCTCCAAAAGTTGATCTGTTTCGGCCCCATTAGTTGGTCCTCATCAGGACTGGGGTACAAGGAATAACTGCTAGGTATTGCCGTAGAGTTGCCAAAGAGAAAAAATGCAAAACAATTCCTTACATTCAAGAGCGTTGCAGCAGTAACTTGAATTCTGCCCCACTTCTGAAAAAATCCTCTTAAGGGATACACATCCAGGGAACGGCTAATCACGGACCTCCAAATGCCCGATGTATTCTTTAATTAGAGCCGCACCACTCGCATATGTCTCTATTTTTAAAAAACGGTCTCCGCGTGGGCCTGGAACGCTATAAAGCGAACTCTCTTGTCTTAAGGTAATCTGGTGAAGAAATCCCTGACTAATACCCTAATTGTGGATACCCACAGACCATTCCCTTTATCTTTGCCCCTGGTACTACCGATTCCTTCGGGCCTCTGCATGGTCTTAATGGCCTCTTTCATATCCCCTTTCTCAGTGTTCAGGCCGGAGTCTTGAACTTTCAAGCCATGCTTCCTTCCTTTCCATTAATGACACACTTCCTAGGCATGGACCAACCCAGTCCAGTGCATTGTCAAAAGTCCTCTAATTTAATTAACTCACATATCCCCAGCATATGGTCATCTAGCATCATAGTCCCTATTTTTAAACAAGGAGATAGGTCCAACCCTAGCTGCTACAGACTGATCTCCTTGATCAACAACACCTTAAAGATACGCGGGCGGGTTTTATTTAAAAAGATCAGGAGTTGGGCTAAGGAAGAGTGTATCTTGGATAAATGTCAGTTGGGGTTCAGAAGTAAACTGGGATTGTAGAGAAATGCCTTAATTTAAATCTGACAATTGGCAAATATACTATAGCTCGTCAGTCCCCAGTTTACCTAGCCTTCATTGTTCTTACCTCAGCATTCGATTTTGTAAATAGAACACGTCTTTTGGCAACGTCTTTTGAAGTATGGGTTGGACGAGGCTTTAGTATATATTTTGGCCTACTTACATAGGGACTTGGGAGCCAGGGTAAGGATCAGCAGGGACGGGGCAGTATCAGGGAACATCTTGATTGACAGAGGGGTTAGGCAGGATGCATACTGGCCCCTCTGCTTTTCATTTTATAAATTAATGAGTTGAATAATTATCTGTCCAAATTGACTAAGGACGTCCCAATGATTAATGGCAAAGTGCTACCCGCTTTGTTGTACACAGATGATGCAGTCCTAATGGGCCGCACACCCAATGCACTGCGCACTTTAGTGGGGGGCTTTATGGATTTTATGTACAAGTTGGACCTTTGCACACATTTTTAAAAAAAACGTTTTTAAGGAGTTGCAGACCCCATAAACATTATGTAAATGTAACTCATTGTGACTCTGAGAAATTAATATGCACACATACTTTTCTATCTTTGGGCTTGGTATTTTCAGATAATGGCTCCTGGGCTGCCCATCTGGCTCATAGCAGGAGTAAATTCCTAAAAGCTACCAACTCGATTTTGTGTCTACCACAACCAAGAAGAACTGAGGTAGTGCTTCCCCTGTTGAAAGTATATAAGACTCAGTGCCTACCTACCGCAACATATGGAGAAATCTGGGGCCATGTAACTTGTAATAACATCCAGGTAGAAGAGAATAGATTTTGTCGGAGAGTCTTGAGGGTACCAATAAATTCTTCCTCATTTGTTTACCATCATGAGTTAAAATTACCATTTATTGAGGATTACATTAGGACCCGCCCAGTGATCATCTGGATGAAAGTGTGGCAAAATCCAGCAGCTACACTAACCAGAGATATCATAGTTGATTGTCCTACTGCAACAAGGGTGGAGACATACCATGGTTGGCAGCTGTCAAGAGCAGCCTGAGTACTGTAAACCTGTCACATATTTTTACCGATCCTGGAAATATAGCAGGGATTAATAAAAAGACCATTCAGGGGGCCTTGTACGCTTACTATTGCAATCTGAGATGTGAGCGTGAAATTTTGAAACCCTCGGTTGCCCGGTATATAAGTATGTTAGGCGTAGATGGCCGCCCCACAAAATTTCCAGCAACATATCTCTTAAAGGCAATTGATCGCTGCGAACAAAGCTTGCTCTTTCATCTTAGGGCTGGCACTCTAAAATATCTACTTTGCTTTCCCTTAGGCTTCAAATCTGATCTTGAGCAAATGCTCTGCCCTTGTGGTAACAGTGGCAGCCAATCCATGTTACACAACTTATTTTTCTGGATTTTTATCAAGTATATAGTAAGCAGTTGTTGATTCCCATTTTAAGACCCATGATGGCACTGATTTTAGGGAAGCATACAGGGAGATTGTTATGCTCAACGGGGACAATTTAATATTCCGTGTCAGTACTTTCCTGAGAGTGGCTGTTCGTTCCCGTGCCTCTATGAATACAGCGTAGATAGTTTTGGTTACATGCCTGGCATTTGAATTAATTTATATGTGGGCCGCAGAATCTTTATTGTTCTTATTATTATGCGCCAAAGTGTCCGCTTTTAATATTTTTGCTGATAAACTTGAAATATTGCACTTGTATTATCACTGAACCTTTTAGCTAAATTGTAGGCTTATGGCTGATGTATGATTGATTTGTTTAGTTGATTATTGCACTATGTATATAATCTTCTGTAGCCATATTAATATGTTCATTGCACTTATTGACTTTCTTTTTAACCTCCTATTTATATACGTACTCTCTTGGTTTTATTCTGTACTTTTATGGATATTCCTTTGTACCCGAATAAAGAAATTGATTGATTGATTGATTGATTGAAGTCCTTTACTGACCTCTACTAATGCAGCTTTCCAGAAGATGCATTTCGTATCATGGCAATCCCATCATGGCCATCCATAAGTGGAGTATCATCCCTCCATGGCTCAGACTCCCTCCACACTATAACCATATCTAAAGTGGAAAAAGCGAGGGATGAACCAATGGGACAGGAGAGAGTTAGCCAAGAGGCAAAACTCAGGCTGGCACTGGTATGGAAAGACCTCATTAAGGTTAGTACATCCACAAATTGAAACTGAATCTAAAACTCAAACATTATGGTGCTGGTCCAAGACTCTGACCTTTATAAAACCTATATTTCATTCAAAGGAAATATTGCACTACTCAAACATGATCAATTATATCCCACTGAGGAGCCGGTACCTGCAGTTCAAAGCAGGTGAGTCAGCACCAAGAGATTCCTCGTCTGGGCTTCGACAGCTAAGGGAAGATGAAGACAAGAGCATCTCCTGCTTGGTTCTGGTACATCTTAGAAAGGGCCAATGACTCAGAACACCAGTGTTTGAGGCCTTAGGCAATCTACTACGATGTGCATTCTGCCCAACCCTCCCAGCAACTTCTCTATAATAACTTACCCAACCAAATACCACACCCACGAGCACCACCTCTGCACTGCTCGCACTAAACAACCTAATTTGCATCTCTCTTTATACAGCATACAGACATTACACAGAACACATCACAAAGCACGTTTTTATGAACAGCCCATCTGCTATTCTTCACGTAGGAAACATTGCAGACTGCACAATTCATGCAAACTGGATTCACTCTGCATCAGACGCCCCTTTGCTGGGGCAGCTGTGCGCTTTATAATACAACTAACATAATATAACATCAGAGACACTTTCTCCTTCATTACTTCTGCTCACACATCTGACACCGTCATACCTTGAGAATTCAGCATCCACACCATTCACCATATATAAAGGTAGTATACATCATTGCAGCAGTCCACAAATCCATTTGGCCTTGTACTTTAGAAGAGTTATCCTCAGTGAAATCAATTTTACTCCTAACATTTCACTTCCTACTAAATGCAAGTCAGTGACATTCCACCTCCTCCACAGATCCCCATAGGCCAAGACAATGGGGCCCATTAGGATGTCGGGCGGATCGCTAATAATACAATGGCGGGGGGGACCACGGCGGACGGAAACACCGTCCACCGCTTTTCCGCCCCGGTCGCCTTGCGGTCAGGTCGGAAAAGGATTCATATTGCTGGCGGTATCTTCCAGACACCTCCAGCCATATTAGGATGGCCTCATGAAGATGCCTTGCCGCCAGGGAAAGGCATGCAGTCTTTACTTTGGGGGCCCCCTGCGGGCCCCCATGGTGAAGGCGAGAGGGGGGGTGGACATGGGGGTACCTGTGGTACCCCCCTGCATTTGCATACACAAAGCGGCAGGCACCGCGCGGTGCCTGCAGCTTTGTGTATGCAAATGCATGCCTGCATTTTTAACATTGCGGCGGGCGCATCATAATTGGCATGGTGGGACCGCCGCTAATGTCGCGTACGGTCCCGTTTTCCAAAGGTATGGCGGACGGGCAAAGTTCGTCCGCCATCCTAATCGCCCCAATGTTTGGTAATTAGATATCCAACCTCATTACAGCATTCAAAGTCAAAGTCAAACTGTTTATTGATGTCAGCCAAATTGGCTATAACTATTAACATTTCATTAAACAATACATTAATTACATAGATATTCCCAGAGTTAAAATAACACATTGTGGTCAATAATCATTCAAAACTATATAGATAACATGATTTGTATGATAACAGCCTGCCATTTTAATAAGTCATTTCTCTCAATTAAGCCAAAGGAGGTGATTTTAGAACAGGTTCACACAGTGGTCTAAAAAATGTAAGCTAAAGCTTAAAAGAGGACAGATTAAGACACAATAGAAATCCAAATGAATTACATTCAGTCGCGCTCAATGGACCCCTCAGCTAATAAAGTTACCTTAGGGAATGGCAATAAATAATTGTAATTTCCCGAGCTAGAAATGTGTCTTGTTGTCCAACGCCATGGCAATTCAAAACTAGATAGTGACTAAGCAGTGAGTGTTAACCCCTCTTGCCGAGTTGCAATGTAGAATGGAAGATTTTGAAGATTTTAAAACCAAGCCAACTTAGTGCTGATGCTTTTGTCTTGTCTAGTTGTCTACTTATGTTACTGAGACCTGTGTGAAAATGCAATTGTGGATTTTTTATTTATTTATTTATTTCTTTTTAAATTTTTTTTTTGGAAAACCTTTATTGGCCATTAACACATGGTACACTGCTTAATGCCTACAACCCACGTCAGCAGGCTGGCAGCTATAACATTCCTTTTGAAGATGTGTATGCGTTTCAGGCGGGGGTATATAGCTAACACAGCATGCCGCCTACAACCCATTCGGGCCGGCCGCGATGTATCTAGACGTGGGCCATAGAGGAAGCCTTATCGTACCAACATGATCCCGATGCAGTTTATGAGCAACAATGCATTGAGGTTACTTTTTACATTTTCAATCAACTTCATAACAAACTATACATTGTTCCTTCCCCGAAGGAGGCCTTCATGCTGAGTGTGTGGCGTGATGGAGCTTGCCGTATGTAGTGTAATTTGTTGTCCTGTAGCAGTGTGTGGTGCCGGGTAGTCCCGGTAGTGCCGTTACACATCTTTTAAACATACCTCAGTTTCAGGGAAGGAATAGCGTTACATACCAGTCAAAGAGTCTGATGCTGTGTTGTGTCATGGGTGTGTTGCAGTGAGTGTTTCATGGGTAGAGACAAGCCGTAATGAAACAAAACCAAAGGGGGGTGCTAGCAGCCCCGCACTTCGTCCCCCCCGTGCAGTTGGTGGCTCGTGCTTAGGGGCATCCCGGGAGGTGTGCCGAGTGTCCGTTCCTGCAGGTCCGAAGGTATGTAGCCACCAGAAGGGGGAGGAAAGTCAGAGAGTGTGTGCGGGAGTTATATCGCCTCGTTGTGCAGGGGAGTGGGGCCTGGGTGAGGGGCGGTGGTGCGGTTACTTCCCCTCATCTCTCCACTATCTTCCTCGTCGGACTCATCGTTATTTTGTGACTGAAGTAGATATGTAGTGAGGGGGCCCCATAGGTCCTTGGGGCGTGACTTATGTGGTAAAAGGTCAGCGTAATTGTGGATTTGTTCCTGCCAAGTAGACATATCGCTAAGCCAGTCCTTAAATTTAGGCGCCCGTCCCCTTCCCCATCTACACGCCACTAGTCGCTTAGCTAACAGGAGGCTTAATGCATAAAATTTGCGGTGTGTTTTTATTGCCGGGTTAATGAATCCGAGTAAGGCAATTTTAGGACAAGGGTCCGTGGGTATTCCGACCATTACCGATATAGCCTCAAACACTTCTATCCAGTATGAGGCAACTGCTCGACATTTCCATGCTAGGTGTATGAAGTCTGCGCCCGGTCTGCCACATCTGAGACAGCGATCGTTGTCTTTGAGACCCAGGCGGTGCAATTTAGCAGGTGTGAAGTAGAGCCGGTGCAGGAATTTATAGTGTGTTAATCTAAGGCGGGCGTTGCCTGTTACGGCGTGTGTGTGAGAGCAGCTCATCTCCCATTGCTCGTCCGTCATAGGATCGTTTAGGTCAGCGTCCCAATCCTGCCTAGCTCTGAGGGGGGGTGGAGACGGAGCTACTTGTACATATTTGTACAACATAGAGACCACATGTCTCGGGGCATCTGCCTGGAGCAGGGAGTGCAGAGGTGCCATACGTTCCGGCTCATCCGGGAAGGTGGGTGTGACGGATTTAATGCTTTGCCGGAGACGAACATAAAGGAAAGTATCCATCATTGTGGGGGAACTGTCTCCAAAAAGCTGCGCTGCCGTGCGGAAGGTGCCTTGGAGGTAAAGATCTCCCCAGGTGTAAATGGCGTGCCTGGCAAGGAATTTACGTCCTATTTCTTCACGGGCGACGCTCACCCTGGGATCGTTTGCCAGCACCATCAAAGGGGAGTACAAGATTTGCACTTCCATATGCTCTGCTATACGCTTCCAAGCCCTGACAGTGCAGTCTACGGTAGTCGGGTCTCTGTCTGTCATACGGACTGTAGTGTAAAGATACCCCGAGGGTTTTTCCGGTCTCATGTATCCATCTTCAACCGCCAGGTGAGCCATGAATGGAGGGGGATGGAACCAGTATGAGGCAAAATGTCCTTGGGCACAGTCATAGTATTTTCGGAAGTCTGGGACTTCAAACCCTCCCTGGTGGTAGGGTAGCATTAGGGTCTTCAAACTGAGTCTGGCCTGCTTGCCTCCCCAGATAAGGCGCGACGTCTGAGAGTCGAGGGCGCGAAAGAAACAGGAGCCGGGGCTATAAGGTATATTAGTGAAAAGATATAACAATTTGGGGAGAACCACCATTTTTACAAGGGAGATGCGGCCTGCCATGGAAAGTGGAAGGTGTATCCACTTGGATACGTTGTCTGTTAGTTTGTCTAGTGCCGTGCCATAGTTTGCTCTGATAAGGGCCTCCCGGTTTCTGGTGATTCTGATTCCTAAATATTTTATTTCTTCAGATTCCCACACTAGGGGGTAGTCCAAAGGAAACTCCTCGGTCCTATCAGTCAAGGGGAACATAGCTGATTTTGCCCAGTTTATCTGTATCCCCGCTATTGCCCCGAACTTGGTTATTTCCCGTAGCAGGGGATTTAGATTTTCTTGTGGTCTGTCCACATAGAGGGTCATGTCGTCTGCATATAACGCGATCAGAAGTTGCCGTTCCGGGTAAATGAGGGAGCGATGTTTGTGGTGTTGTCGGAGTTTAGCGGCTAGGGGTTCGATGGCGATAGCGAAAAGTATCGGGGACAATGGGCAGCCCTGCCGGGTGCCCCTCTGAATCTCAAATGGGGCAGAGCGGGCTCCATTGAGCAACACCGTAGCCTGGGGTTTACAATATAGGAGCCGAATCCAGTCTAAAAAATTAAAGGGGACACCCATCCTTTCGAGTAGTGTAAGAAGGTAATCCCACTCCAGGGAGTCGAACGCCTTTGTGGCGTCTAGGAACACAGCAGCTGCTTCACAGTTGGGATTAATGTCTTGCAGCACTGCTTGTAAGGTACGCAAGTTATGGGACGTGGCGCGGTTCGGGACGAACCCTGCCTGGTCTGGAAGAACGAGCCTCTCCATAAGGAGGTTGAGACGCGTAGCGAGAACTTTTGCTAAGATCTTACTGTCTGTATTTAACAATGAGAGAGGTCGGAATGAGTCGCAATGTTCTGGCGGCTTACTCGGCTTCAGCAATTATTAGTGCTTCTCGCATTGTGAGCGGGAGTGAGCCTTCCTCTAGCGCAGTGTAAAAGACCTGTTTCAGTATGGGAGCTAGCACATGTATAAAGGTTTTATAAAAGTCAATTGGAAGGCCATCCGATCCCGGCGCCTTCCCAGACTTCATGGACATGATTGCGTCCTTGATCTCATCAAGTTCCAACTCATGATGAAGGAATTTTTGCTGGGATGGTCCCAGCCAGGCAATTGTGGTGTCTTCCAAGTATTCCTGCAAGTTGAGTTTGTCAGTCCTATGTGAGGTGTAAAGCGAGGTGTAGTGTTCAGTTAGCACTTGGAGCTGTTTCTTGAGATCTCGTTGTGGTGTGCCATGTTTGTCTAGTAAAGTAGGGACGTAATTTTGATATCTAGGATCTAGGGGCTCTGACTGCAGTAGCAAGCGCCTTACCCGGCCTGTCTCCCTCTCCATATACTCGAGCCATGAAGGACCTTCCCAGAAATTTGCATTCCTTGTCTGCCAATTCAGAGTATTCGTTTAGTTTTTCCCTAAGCTGAGCCTGATCGCGCGGTCTCTGTCTCCTCGAGCTATCTCTCGTTCTAGCTGTCTGAGCTCGAGTTCTAGTCTGCGTATGTCCGCTCGCAATGTTTTGAGAAATCCCCCTCCCTTGGCTATACAACTCCCTCTCATCGTCACTTTGAAGGCCTCCCAAACCGTAGTGAGACTAGAAACCGAATTAACGTTTCGTTCAAAAAACTCTGTGATCTCTTGTTCTAGTTCGGCAGTAAAGGCAGTATCAGTAAGATGTGCGGGGTTCAGGCGCCAGTTCAGGAAAGGGGCCATATTGAGGGGAATCTGTAGGGAAAGAAGGACTGGTGAGTGATCAGAAAACGTTTGCGCCAGATGACTTGCCTTGGTTAACCATGGGGACAGTCCTGCTGACACGAATATATAGTCTAGGCGGGCCCATGTGGAGTGGAATGCCGAGTGATGGGTGCCTTGCTTGGCAGTGGGGTGTAAGTGTCGCCACGCATCTACCAAGTGGTGTTCATTCACTATTCCCAATAGTGAGCGTTGAGTATTTGTGTAGTGAGAGGCTTGCGGGCATGATCTGTCCAGTACAGGTATTAGAGCTGTGTTAAAATCTCCCCCGAGTATCACGTGAGCTATCCCCAGGGTCTGTATTTTTCCCCACAGTGTGAGGAGGACAGCCGGGTCGTCTGTGTTAGGGCCATAGTAACATGCAAACAATATTGTATGTGCGTGCAATTTCCCCCAGATCATACAATAACGTCCCTCGGAGTCTATCTCAGTTCCAGCCGGAGTGAAATGCGTCCCTCGCCTCACAAGAATTGCCATCCCTCTAGCGTAGTTAGAGTAAGATGAGAACGCCCTGCATGTCGCCCATTTGGAAGCGAATGAAGGGGAACTGTTTGGAATCAGATGTGTCTCCTGCAACATAGCAATGGATATTCCATGTCTGTCCAGATACCCCAAGATCTGTCTCTTCTTCCTAGGATTATTTAACCCCCGTATATTCCAGGAGGCAACCTTGAACTGCGAGGCTGACTGCGGTTCAGCTACGTCCCCCATGCCACCATCAGAAAATATGTATAACAAAGGTCTACAACATCCATGCTTTTATAGCTGTTGGCATCAATTATATGACGTGATCCCCAACTACCCTCTTGGCATGCCCAACAATTGGAATGAATGATAAGCAATTCTGTCATGCACGTATCGTGTTGGAACATTTCCCCTCCCACTCCGGCAACCCCAACTCGCCGGGCATTTGGAACCCACCCATCCCCAACTATCCCACCCTCTCCCCAACTTAAAAACAGAAGTAATGTCACAAATCCCTCCATTCTACGAGCAGAAGGGAGGTATTGGGGCTCGCCCATCGGGGGTCAGTTCTAGGGGCACCCAACCTGCCATCCACCTCCCTACTTGCACCCACTTGGAGCCAGGTATGTACCCGGTCTCTCTACGTGGGACGGAGGTGGGCGATCGAGCCCAAAAAGTATATAGACCAGGTTGAGCAACAGTGCCACATTGTACCTCACCAGACTGTTGGAGTCCTGCTCGCCAACTCTCATCTTCGGTGTAGTAGCCGTTGTGATTGTGTTCTATTCTTGCTGGTTCATAGGCGAGGGGGATCTGGAGCGATGACTGTCAGCACCGTCTCTGGTTTTGTCTTTTTTGTGTTGTTTGAGGAAATCCTCCACCTGTTGAGGATTTTGGAAGAAGTGTTGTTTGCCTCGGAAGGAAACCTTTAATTTCGCCGGATATAGCATGGCGTACGTCATCTCTTGATCTTGAAGCTTCTTTTTCACTCCCGAGAATTTCCTCCTGGCTTCTTGTACCGCCGGGGTGAAGTCAGGGAAAAAGGAGAGTGTAGTATTGCAGTATTCCACGGTACCGACCTCTCTTGCTCTCC
Source organism: Lissotriton vulgaris (assembly GCF_964263255.1). Taxonomy (NCBI): domain Eukaryota; kingdom Metazoa; phylum Chordata; class Amphibia; order Caudata; family Salamandridae; genus Lissotriton; species Lissotriton vulgaris. The sequence goes on along the minus strand of NC_141697.1, from coordinate 444,312,815 downwards.
TCAGCACCGCGTCTCGGTCCCTGTAGTTTAGGAATCTCGCAATGATGGGACGCGGCTGGGCACCTGGTGGTGGGCGTGCGGCTAAGGATCTATGGGCACGCTCTACTATTAGGTGCGAGGAGAATGACTCTTTACCAAAAAGTTCGATGACCAAATTTTCGATAAACACCTCCATTTTCCCTGTGTTGGTGGACTCTGCAAGGCCCAGAACGCGAATGTTGTTGCGTCGGGACCTCGCTTCTAAATCCTCGTTCTTTTCCGCAATGATTTTTAAGAGCCTGTCCATTTGGGTCACTTGTCTGCTATTAGTAGTGGCGCCATCTTCCAATTCAGAGTTCCTATCCTCCGCTTCCTTGATTCTGGTGTCGTGATGTTCCAACTTAGTGACCACACTGTCCATGCGAGTGTTTATCGTGTCGATCTTGGAATCAATGCTTGTCAAGCTCTGTTGCATGTTTATCAGCAAGGTTTTCCAGTCTTCGTCAGGAGGTCCTCGGGCGGTAGGGCTACTCTCCGGATCCTGTGAGCCTCTGGGGTTTTTCTTAGCTTCAAACGGTATTTTAGATTGTTTGGCATCGTTTCGGCCCATGTCGCGTCTTGGCGTACGCGAAGCCGATGTGGCAGCAGCAGCCAGGGTGCAGAGAAGTGGCTCCTCGTCCAGCTGCCCGGGAGTAGACAGGGCAGAGTGGGACTGCGGACAGTGGTCCCCCAGTGAGTGGCGCTCGGGGTACAGCTCCGATCAGTAGTGTCGTCTTTGGCGCAATTTAGTTCTTCCTCCCAGGATACGTTAATGTGAACAGTGGGTCTATCTGTTCGCCCCCCCTGGCCTCAGTTTGAGCAGGAGATGGCTGCGGGACAGAGTACTCTGTGTAGCGGCACTGTGGATTATGGGCGCAGTGAGGTTCCTCCCATTCCATGCAGCAGAAGGTGAGTACAAGGGGAAGTAGCGCCACAAGTGGGGGGAGCCAATACAATTGAGGGTGTTGTTATGCTGCAGACTGATGGAGCCGCAGGCAGCTGCCCGTTCTGCACCTAGTATGCCCCTATGTGCTTTCGGGTGGTTCGAGTGTAGATTAGTATCAGTCCCCGGGTTTCTCCTGGCACCTCGCGTTAGTTAGCAGCACCGAGAGCTGATGGGGCTCTGAAGGCACTCTTGAGGAGGAAGCACGCTAGTTCACGAGGTTGGGGGGACAGCACGACATGTCAGGTGGGCAACTCCCCTACGTCAAGCGGATGATCCCTCAGCTGTTCGCCTCGTCCCACAGTCAATTAAAGCAGGTGCCGGTGAGAGCGACAGGCCAGAGCGGTTCCAATCCCCAGGCAGCGGGAAGGTCGCAGCGGGAGATCGGACGAGTCCTGTCATCGTATATGGCAGTGCGGAGTGTTGGTGAACGCTGTGGCACTTTCCTCGTCCCCAGCCTCACAAGCACTATTTCTGGGCTACCAGGCCTCGGGGAAGGTCGTGGGTCGCATCCGGCAGTTTGTGGGCAGCGGGGAGGCCGCGGATGGGGAGCGGGCGTGTGCGGTAGCTGTTCGCTGCTGTGAAGAATGCAACGTAGCGCTTGGCGATCGTTATGCCCCGGGCTCTGCATGCACCGTCCCAGCCTATAATTATGGGTGCGGAGGAGCACCGGTCGTTATACTTCGCAGTTGTCTGGTCAGGCGGGCTGGCCGACAGTCCCCGCCCGCGGATTCGAAGCTCGCGCTCTTTGTCTCTCGCCCTTATTTTGTATTCCTCCTTTCTCTCTCATTTACTCCCGTCTCCGATAAATAGGGCTCACCTTCAGTATTTTAAAGTCCGCACACAGCAAAGACTCTGGCACAGGTATGTTGGAGGTGCCGCTTTTGTCCATCGATATCCGGTGTCCAGTTCCGATGAGGCCGCAAAGCCACGGCGTTTCCCAGCAGGCTGACCCTCGAATTGGCAGGCCTCAGACCGGCGCCTCAGTCCAGCTCCAGGCAAGCTGATGGATATCTCCGCCTACGGCTGGGCGATTTTGACGTTTTTGGGACCGCTGTGATCCGTGAAGTGTTGCAGTCACAATGGCGAGGTGCCTGGGCAGTTTTTCCCGGTCAGGATGGTCAGAAGGATAGTTCAAAGGCTCGATCTGGCGAGAGCCTCACTACGGTGCGGCCATCTTGGTTTGGCGCCACCTAGCGCCCCTTATTTATAAGTGCTTGAGTACTATTTTGGCCCAATGAAGGACCATTTGACATTAAGGAATAGGAATAAATCTAGCTAACCATTAATAACGAATATCAACAGCTAGCCAACCTGGCCTGTGACCTGTGGGTCCTTGATGGCCTTGCAGACTTGACTATCAGCTTTCATTTTAGGTGTGCTTCTGCTTTGTTTTCATGGTACTTAAATGTTTGATGAAACCATCACTATGATGACTCTATCGTCGGTTCTCATATAGAAAGCCTCAGCCTCTCTACAAGTTCTGATCTTCGCTGTTAAAAGACGGGGTCACAGATAGTATTTGCAAAGTCGGTACGTGAAGTGGCACAGCAGGAGAAAATGAGATAGCATCTCTCGACCTCCCACAGAGCAGGGGCACCAACCTGATCTCCCACTTGATGATGATGATGACCACCTTTTGGTTATTGAGGCATTGGCAATGTTCCCGATCGAGATTTTAAGTAAAAATATCTTTTTAGTACCAGGTTGAAATCCTCAAAGCAATCAATGGGAGCCAGATCTTCATTAAATCAGAAGTAGGCGTGGGCGGAAAATCCGTTCCGCTCGCGGATTTTGCGGATTTTCGGGAAATCCGCAATCCGCGAGATTTGCGAATTTCCCGCAAAATCCGCAAATCCGCGAGCAGCGGATTGTGCTCGCACTGCTCGCACTGTTCGCGTGAGTTCGCGCCCCGCGAATAAGTGCAAAATTGCAGAAATACGATCTTAGCAAAACTGAAAGTAACTACTTACCAAGTTCAAAAGTTCAGGCTCATCATTAGTAGCCATTTCCTGGAGTGCTTCCTGAGGGGCCCCTCCAGAGTTCAGTTGCCAGTTGAAACTAGTATGTGACCCTGCTCTGAACCTCAGAATAGTTACACATATGCCACAAAGGTCCTGAATTACAGCTAAGGGAGACAAGCAGGAGCCAGGCTGGAAGTTAAAATCCATTAATCAGCCCCTAATTCATTATTGTCAGTTGGGGCAGGGCAGGTGTTGTAACTAATTTTGCAACAATGAAAGCACTTAGCAAGTGCAAAAGATCACTAATCAGGGCGCACTAAGGAAGCAGGTGCCAGCTAAAAAAATATTCTGTGACACATGAATCAGCCCCAAATTAATTCAGGTCACTTGAGGCAGGGAAGGTGTGCTTTGCTTTGCCGAAAATAATGTACACTGGACAACCAGAGGGTGTGGTGATGAAACAGAGGGTGGCATGGGTGGGCCAGAGGGTGGCATGAGTAGTCAGAGAGTGGCAGTGGTGACAGAGAGTGGCAGTGATGAAGAAGAGTGTCCCAAACAGGCTGGACACGTAGAAACAACAAGTTCGCGAAACTTGCGACCCGACAGGTAAGTTCGCAATTTGCGAAAGTGTACAAAACCCTCGCGAACTGGCAGAAACACGGGCGAACACACAAAAAAAAAAAATCCGCAAATTCGCGGGAATTCGCGGATTTTGCGGATTGCGAATCCGCAAATCCGCAAAATTCGCGAACGCGAGATCCGCAAAATTCGCTCATGCTTAATCAGAAGTAACGTTTGGACAAGGGACCTAGATGGCTAGGGTTCACTAGGTTTTTGTGGTTTTAATATGCCTTTGTTGCCACTTCTAAACTTTCCTTCGTGATCGATTCAGGATGCAACCAATATTCTTTTAGGCTAATACTGATCAGAAATTCTGACACATGATCAAACCATGCTAGTAGTCTTGTTGCTTCTTAATGTCCCTAGATAATATGCGAAACCAGTATTTTAATGGAGCCAATGCAGCAAGATCATCAATTTTCTTTATACCTAGATCAGTTCTCGGAGACACCATTGGTGTGCTGCGGCCCTAGTGTAACAATCATTAAATAAAATTGTTTTCAGTGGTTTGAAGATTTTTTGTCTTCCTATGGCCCCATTGTTCAGGGCGGTGTTAAGAAGCTGCCCTTGTTTTCGTTTTGTAAGCCAGCGTTGCTGACTTCACTGAGTGATTACCACAAGAATGTATTAATCTCAACACTGTGATAGCTTGCTGGGCCAGAGTAATGGCACTTTTTGATAGTTGTGGAGACCACTTAAGTTTGTCATCCAATTGGATGCTTAAGTAGTCATAAGTGGATACTTGACTATTTTGTAAACCTTAAAAGTGGCTTTTGTTTTCAATTTAGAGTGATATATTTTGTTTTTCCAACATCTATGGGCAGTTTCCTTGCCATAGAGAAGTACCCAAAACCTTTCAGCAGGTGGTGCATTGATATCTCTGGCCTGGCTAGCAGTACCGCATTGTCAGAAAAGAGCAAAAATTGTATTTGAATGTTATCTGATTTACGATGTCCTTTATATAGCAATTGAAGAGGGTTGGTGCTAGAATGCAACATTGTTTTACACCTCACTGCACTGGAATTTCATTTGTATATTCACCTCTGTTGCTGTGTCTAATCATCGTGGTATTCCCAAAATGCAGGGCAATAAAAAACGTCAAGATGTTTTCCTAGATGTGCATTTCACTTAAGATTTGCCACAGGTTAGTATGATCAACTGTAACAAAAGCAGTTTGGAGATCAACAAAGACCAGTTAAAGTGATGAATTTTTCAAAGCCAAATATTTAGAGCAAATTAGATTTCATCTGAAAACCCGGCCTAGGGTGCTCTCGCCCCTCCTAAAGCCTGCTTGATACTGTCATATCAGATCCATTTCTTGCAACCATTGGTGTAAGCATATTAAAATCAATTTTCCAAATATTTTTCTCGCTCCATCAGGCAGTGAGATCAGCCAGTAGTTAGTCCTCAAATCTCTTGGAACCTTTTTATGAATAGGCACAATCAGTGATTTATGCCATGAGCATGGAACGTCTCCTAGGGACCAGATGTTGGTAAAAGAGTGGGTTAAAACTGGAGACCAAAGAGTTAATTGGTTTCAAAAGACATCCGGGTAAATTGTATCCGGGCCAGGGGAGTTTTCAATTCAATATCACATTTCCATTCCATACACAAATAAACCAATGGGCTGTGGTGGATCCTTGATAAATCTTAAGCTTCAGTGGGTGAAGTTTTCTGCCATTACTTTTGTTACTAGATCTTTGGCGCTGGCTTTCTCAACATTAGATTCTACAGTTGATTCAGATTATGACTTGATGTCCATATAGATGTCAGCAGTTATAGATCAGGCTTTTTCAAAGATACTCACAAATATGTATAGAAGTCGACGTTCTGCTCCCTGGTTCAAATTTTACTCAAAGATCTAAGACCAGCTTTAAAAATATCACCTGTAAAAACTTGTAATGTGTATGTTGTTCCAACTTTAATCTGGAAAATAGCCTTGAAGGCCACACTCCTACAAAAAACAAGTTCTAATGGCAAAGATCGATTACTAAGCAAATAGAACCCTCTGTATGCAGAAAGATTCCAAAGGTTTTTTTTAACTTATTCAACTCCCTAACATCTTTCTCTTACCTTCCCCAGTCTTTCATTATTCACAAGAACTATGTTAGAGGTAGAGGTGGGATGAACTCATGGAGTTTTTTGTAACTCCACGAGGTTCCAGTGAGTCCTGCAAGCGGGGGAAATTCGACACATTGCACTGTTCACACTGATTTTTAGCGCCGGGAGCTTGTTCCATGCTGTAAAATCAGAGAGAATGGCCCACAGTGCACCAGAAAGAGCTGCTTCTTTCTGCCGCTTGAGTAGATTTTCTACTGGAGCAGCAGTTTTCACAGTGGCAACGGTCATAAGCTGGCATGACTGCCCATGTCAAGATATCTCACTGGGAGGCGTTCTACCACCCAAAAATGCACTGGGGGACCCAAATTCTCACTTCCACTCTTCAACGTAACGTTGGTGAGTCGTATTCAAGAAAAAACTCTGCCACAAGGCAGTTGGAAGAGTTTTTTCAGAACTCTGGAATGTGGAGTGGATGAAATCTTGTGACTCCGCCAGCAGAGCAGTAGCTTTGCCCACCTCTAGTTAAAGTCTGTCCAACTTTTTCCAGGACAGAAACCCTGTCTTACGGATGTGATTTATGTCATCACTTCCTATATAACGGATCAGTCAACAAGTCCTGGTCACAGTTATGCTCCCCTATATCTATTGCTTTGTTCGGGGATTTGATACTGCACTACGTCCAGAATTTTTGGAGAGTAAAAAACTACTGGCCAAAAGTTCTTTGACAATCACATAGAACAAGCCCAGACTTCTGTCTGGAACCAAAAACAATGCCAAGTGTACACCATATAAGAATAAAAAAATAAAAAAAATGTGTAATGATCACAAAAAAACTCACCTTTAGAGTACTATTTTAAATTCCTGGGTTCCCTGTCAGCTGGTATGAGCAAAGCAAGCAGCGCAAAGTTTACATTGAGCAAGTGTCCAGTAGTGGTGTGGCAGCAAATTGTGCGCCCCTGAAGAATCTGCCAAAATATTACGGCAGAGAAACATGTCGGCGTTAGGTAATGGTTGGCTAGAATAGCGATCAGCCCTTTTAATTCAACAGTGCACACCCGTTTTTCAATAAATTTGTGGAGAGGTGTACCTGCTGATTTTAAGCACCTTTGTTTGTCACAAGCAGAGTTCCTCTGCGACCACGTTTTCTTGCAATTCTTGGTATGTTTGGACACATTTTCTTTTGAGCCGAATGATGACCGAAGATGAGATAGGGGCCCAGTCTGGAGTTCACATACCAGTTGCCCCATTGGTGGTGTTCCCGTGAGGCGTCATTCGACTCATTACACATTTTTTTCATTTTTTGATTCTTATGTGGTGCACACTTGGCATTGTTCTTGGTTCCAGACAGAAGTCTGGGTTTGTTCTATGTGATTGAAGAACTTTTGGCCATTCGTTTTTTACTCTCCCAAAAATCTGGACGTAGTGCAGTAACAAATACCCGAACAGAGCAAAAGATATAGGGGAGCATAACGGTGACCAGGACTTGTTGACTGATCCGTTATATAGGAAGTGCTGACATAAATCATGTCCGTAAGACAGGGTTTCTGTTGTTGACAAGTTTTTTGAGTGGAGGGCAACCCTGTCCGTTTTTCCCTCAAAGCTCCGTTTTTGTTATAGACAACTTTTTCCAGGATAAAGTCTCTAAAATCTGTGATGCTTTTTCATAACTTAGCAGAAATGTGATGTGACAGAATATCACTAGTCTGTGTTCTAGCTCTCTTCCTGGACAACTTAATAATTTTGGCCATAAGGGCTGGATGACCTTCTTTCATCAATCATATCAGGCTCGCTACTTGATTCTATCCCTCCTAGAATTAGCAGTTAGCAGTCCTACTGTGGATTATATGCTTCAACATATCTGCAACATATCGATAAAGATGGCAGAGTTGCCTGAGATTTGGAGAAAGGACACAGTCACCCCTATCTGCTTAAGTAATATCATCCAATCTCATTCTTGCATTTACCAGTGAAAATATTGGAAAGTTCATCAATAAATGGTTCTCACAATTTGGGAGAACACAAAATTGTGGGTACTGCCTATTCTGGTTTCTTTTAACAGTGAAATGGTACTGATATCTATTATTATGACCTGCGAGTTCAGTCACACTAGGACTTGTCCTCAGCCCTGGTGCAGTTATTTGTCAGTCACTTTGGATACTGTCTCACATGCAAAAATAATTCTCAGGTTCTTTGAAGTGAGAACTGGAGGCAGGACTTTAAAGTGACTGGCATCATTCCTGAAAAAACATGCTCAGGCAGTCTATCTGGCAACTTTCTGTTCTGAATTTAAACCTCTGAAACAGGACACCACCCAGGACATATCCCTAAGACTGTTTTTAACCTGTATGTTTGTCTACTGGCCATGCTGATATGTTGCCTTGGGTTCAGATTCATGAGCTATGTGAACTACACACACATTTTAGAAATATTTGATGTTTCCGCCCCTCAAATACTGACCAATTTTTCAGGGCTGTTTATTTCAGCTGCTAATTGGCTCAAGGGGAATGCACTGATTTCAACCCAAGTAAGCTGGAGGTGCTTTATGTAGCTGGCTGGCTGGCAAGCTTTAAGCAGGTTTCACACTAATTTGTAGCCACAATCAAAAAGCCCCTAGTCTTCTCCAATGGCCAAAGTGTGCAATCTGGGGTTCCAGACTAATGCTTACCTCTCCTTAAGCAGTCAAGCAAACCATCTATCATCAGTTTGAAAAAAATAGTACATTACGCTGCCCCAAACACTTCCACTGGTTAAACTGGCTCTAATTCAGAGTCAATTGGAACACAGTATTTCTCTACTCCTGGGCACAGGATTGGGTGTGCTTTCCCAATTATAGCTTGTCCAGAACATGGCAGCTTGGCTTGCCCTTCAATGGCTACACAATTCTTAAGCTGTATCATCTCTTTAGGCTTTGAAAAGCTGCCTCTATCCAAAAGGAACATATTCAAATCACTCTGACATATATTCCTAGCTTTTAACCAATGCGGCCTTCACACAACATCAGATCTGTAGATAGTGTGCTTTCAGTTTAGTCGAACTACGTTTCCATCTGACATTTTGCATCTGATGGTACTGCAATGTTCTGTGATGTGTACCTGATCTTCCTAGTTGTCTTGTCTACATAACTAGGACAACTAGGAAGAACAGGGTATGACTAAACTGATGGCACACTATCGACAAGCTGGGCACATGGTTTATAACATCATGCACTGTACTGGATAAACCCACCATACCTGTTAATATCCAGGATGTGACACCATTTTTATTTTTAAAAGAACAATGATGGGTGTTCAGATTGTGAAGTTATAATTCGGATCTTAATGATGATAATTATTAATGATGATATTCCATGGACCCTATTGCCATAGTTAGTTTGTACTAGTCACTTTCATTAGACTATTTCGCCCATCTTTGCTGTTACATTTTTTGTGCAGAAACATTACATTTTATATCTGTAGACGCGTTTCTGATAACATGACTGGGTTACCACGCAGTTGATATGAGGACAGTTATTGAGATAATTGTGTTGACCTGTGGACAGTTTGATACTCGTTTTTTAGGTCTCGCCTGACTCAGCACTTGCGCTGGCTTGGCCAGACCTTAAGTAAGAAAGGCTACAAAAAATGCTTCCGCCGGCTATAGCTTGCAGTGCATTTGCGCGGGCGCGCTCGAGCAGAGTCGCCATATGGGCGCTTGCCCTCGATCACTTTCAATTTCGCGGGGCGCGCTTTGTTTAACACCTTCGCTGCGGTGGTTATTCCGCTCCAGCGTTAAGGGGGCTGGGGGGCCGCGCAGCGCTCACACGCTGGTGGCAGAACCGCTCCGTCACCAGCCTTGGGTGAGCTGTGCTGATGACGGAGCGGTTCCGTCATGGCCCCGCCCGCTCAATAGAACGCCCAGCGCAGGCGCGGAATCCGCGCCGCGCAGGCGCATCAGGCGGGCCATGGCGGAACCGCTCCGTCATCAGCACAGCGCCACCGCGGCTGATGACGGAGCGGTTCAGTCATCAGCATCGAAGAGGTTAATATCTAAGCACTGTAGCGTGCCTTCTCTTTACTTGTAAGTTGTTTAAGCACGGGAGTGTGCCTTCTCTGAACTTGCAAGTGGGGGAGGTGTGCCACGGCTTTCACTTTCGCGGCCGTGCTTTAGTTTTTTTTCATTTGGGTGAGGGCTTGCACTGTAATGTAAAGGGTATTATTACCACAAATATGTAAACTTGTTCACAATACTACCGTAGGATTGTCATTCAATCGAATCTCTATTGCATTCTCAGACCATATTAAAGAAAGTTTTGTATGCTCATTGAATACATTTATTTTTTGCTTAACACAATTCAACTGGACTGTTTTTATGTAAAACAACTAATGACATGCACTGTATTGTAAATGTCAACATTGCTAAAAACACATGTACTTGTTCACAATAATCCTGTAGGATTGTCATCCGCCAAAAACTTTGTTTTTTCAGACCAAACACCACCTTAGGTCACTTTTAGACAGTCTTTCTTTCCTAACTTTTGTTTCCTCATGCTGAGGCATGTATTTCACCCAGCGAGCACTTATGTAATTGACAAAACATGGTGCACCTGCATCCGTGTTACTGAGTCACTTGCATGGAACACAATTGCGCAAGTATCCTGTGTTGCGAACCACAAGGTTAGTACTGTTTGAACGTTTGTAGGCTCCACAAGCACGTCACGATGTACATTTTAAATGCTGCGCTTTATCATGCCACTACGTGACTGTGTTTTGGACTTTTCCTTGCTACCTTTTACCAGTTAGGAACCCGGCATCCATTTATACCACAGGTTGAACTACGGTTTAACGCTCATCGCACTTGTCAGTTACTGACTGTCAAAAGGTTTGAGTTTGATTTCAGTTTCTGCACTCAGAACAATTCACAACCACAACAGATAGATGCCTGTTTTCCTATTGGTAGTTGACTTTCACATGTTAAATTTTTTTTACGCAAACACACTTTTACTTTGTTCATAATGCTAAGCATGTCTTACACTATTCTCAGTACTTCTGGCCTCACACTCTGATTTAGTCTTGCATATTACTCTTTCTTGCTGGCACTTGATTAAGTGGTTTTTGACGCTCACCTGAGGTTAATATGGGGCAAGTACCATAACAATTCATTTATTTTTCATTTTTACACATCAACAATTTCATTAATATTTGCTTGGAGCTAATTTCACGTGCCATTGATTATCAGATGTCCCTCACCACATGACGTTTTTAAGCAGCAGTTACCTTTTTTAGTTAGGTAGCTAAAATCATGCATTTTTGTTTGTAGATATCCCTGATGAAGGGCTTTTGTATTGGCCCAAAATGCATTGGGTTGAATTGATTTGTTAACACTCAAGAAAATACAAGAATTGGCATAGCCAACAGGTCTCGCAGTTGGGACCTTATAAGTGTTTAGCCATGCAATAGTTGGTGTTGCTGCACCAAGTACATGCTGATGTATAGCTAAATACTTATAGGGTCCAAAAAGCTAGAACTATTGGCTATGCCAATGCTTGTTTGTACATTGATGTTAGACCTGTCAGCCTTGGGATGATCTTTCCCTCACTTTTAGCCTTCCTCCTCCTTCTGTTCTGACCTCGTCTTTGCTGGCCTTAGGACTCTGAGAACTTTACCACAGCTAACTTGTGCTAAAGTGCATGTGCTCTCTCTCCTTCCATTATTATGAGTTAGGTGTTTGTGTTCATTTTACTCCAAATGTTTGTGTATGTTTAGACCCCAAGAAAAGTACTATTCAGGGGGGGGTTAGGTGGCAGTGCCCCAACACTAGATGAGTTTTCACATTTTTTTATATTTCCATTGTTCGCATTATTAGCAACAACATATGTACAAGAAGCAGTCCCTATTTTGGCACACATACACCCTTCCATGGCCGTCATTAGATCAAGTACATATCTGTGTTACGTTAGCATTATTCTCATGGCTCTCAATTATTCTTTGTGGCATTGAACCCATCCTCGGTGGCATTGATCACCTTCATCAGTTCCCACCTCGTTATTTGTAATCATCTGGCTGTTGCTTTTGCCTGAATGTACAGTAGGGCACTTCAGAAGAACAACTGGGCATCATTAAACAGCCTGTGTGCCTAGGGGACATCTTCTCAGGCCATTGTACCCAAATATTCTGCTGCTCTTTTCTTCTACTGATGATGGAAAAAGTAATCTGATGGCTCATGGGATGGTCATGTAACTTGGAAATTTCCACTCCTGGTATTACCAGGGAGTGGGTGTGTAAGATAAACAAGGAACAGATGCCATTCCAGTCCAGTAATAATTGCACATAGGCCAGGTCTCCGATTACAAGTAGAAGTTCATCATACTGGAGGTGCCTTCTGCATGTCAGCATTGTATATTGTGGTATTGCAGTTGTGGTTCTTCCCTGCACTATTATAACCATTTCCTAGGAAATATAGAGAAAATGATATCAGTTTCATGGTATGTACAGGTTTTGTCTTCTCTCTTACCCATGCATACCCTTTGACATATTTACATGTTTCACTGCACTCGATTGATTCCTTGTTCTTCATGTTGTGCCACTCCAGAGAGATGATGATCTACAAGTGAATAGACACTCCTATGCCATTTTCCCTTGACAAAGACTGAGCCTTTGATGTTTAGAGCTGGTCTGGAGGTGCAGTCAGGGAAATTCATTCTGTAGCTAGTGTGTTTTGTTACACTGCTTTGGTGGCCAGTATTCTGCACTGAACCTTTTCTCTAATATCGTCTTTACCCATCTTGGATCCCTGGGCCACTGCTCCCTGAGCTCAAGTTCCTTAAGTGCATTTTGAATGACCTGAGTGTCCATTAGTATATGTAGACTAGCTGTGTTTCTTTCATACTTAGTGGTGTTAACAACTATCTCAGAGGCAGCTATTTTTGTGATCTGGAATTGTGCTTTAATCCTACATAGAAATAGGTGTATTAGGCATCCAACTACAGTTGCAGAAACTTCTTAATACAATATATTCTGTTGAGCACTGTAGCATGGAGTTTCAATGAGCACACAACACACAAGTCATTTGAAGTTTATTTCCCTATCTCTGTCATGTTTTGGTACCACATAGTATCCAATAATTTGACATGAATACTATGAGATGCATTGTCATGTGTAACTATTTCTCTTTGCAGGTGCGTGGCATTTTGACCTGATCTGAGGCATGAGTCATCCTAAAAGTGGAAGATAAACACCAACATAAAAAGGCAAAAAAGGAAAAATAAAATTGTGTGTTGGAGGGAGTTTTTTTTTACAGTTGATCCTCTCTTCCCCCTTCTTTCTCCTTTTCTATCTGTGAAGGTGTCTGATGCAAGGCACGGTCCAGTCGAACACCCAACAAGTGAATCCATGGCTTCCTGCCATCCAATTTTATTGCTGTGGGGGTACTTATTGTCACTGAGAAGGGGCATTCTAATATCAGGTCCTTCCATTTCTATAATAAATTGCAGAAGTACACTTCTGTTAAGGGACCGGGATAGTGGGCTGCAGTGATGCAGTTCTCCTTCTTTGATACCTGGTTAGAAAATAACTTTGCAGCTTTTGATAGTTCAGATAAATAACATTCCCTTTCATCACTTAAAACCTCCACTGTCTTTTGTACATCTGTTTTTTGTCTGACTTTTGTTAATGGTGTTAGCATGGGATATCTGTTACAATTTGGTGTGGTGTCAAATAATGATATCCGCCTTGGCTGATTTCTGTGAGTGTATACAACTAGTGGTAGGCAGTGCTGGCATTCATTTTGCAGTGAAGCACAAAGTGTGCTTATTTTATTTATTAGCAGGCCATTAAGGCATTCCACAATGCCATTACTTTGGGGGTGATAAACAGATGACAGTTTGTATTTTATCCCTAGGGAGGTACAGATGTTGTTGGAACAGTGTATAAACAATGTGAGTGTCGTTTTTCGGAGCGGATCAATTATGGAATGTTTTGTGACTTGTCTTGGTTACTATCCATCCTCCCCAGAGTTCTAAGTTCCTCCTACTCAGCTAATGAGTGAGATCATTAGGAGTTTGGAATGTTGAGTGTTTGTGCTTGGATGAGTGGACAGTTGGAGTGAGAAGGGCTGAGCAGCAGGATGCTGTTCCTGGTTGGGCTCTACCTGATTTACTTGTAACCTGGTCTGAACCTAATAAACCTATATTTTTTTAAAACTACAAGACTACATCTTTAATTGTAACACTGTCGACGAGTGGAAAAGAAACTACACGTGAGGAACAGGAAATTTAGAAGAAATTAAGGAACCTAAGAATAAACTCGAGGAATACTAAGAAAAAGAGTTTAAATCCTGTAATGAACAATTGCGCCTGGCAGCCCGACCAGTGTCTAATTACACCTGACAGCCTGCAGTCCAGGGTATTTGAACAGGCCAGTGTTAAGTGTGCAGTAGACTCAGAGGGCTGTCTATTTTACATTAATGAGAGGCCTGTACAAAACTCCACCAGCGTTTAACAACAAATAGCCTGTACTCCAAGGCACTGGTACATACTAGCCTACAGGAGATTGGAAGTTTGGCTGCTCCTGATATGGCAATTATCTGCGGTCATGCAACAAATACAGCAAGAGGCAAAGCGGTGCTGACTTTGTGGGGAAAACATATAAGCAAAATCAAAGGGGATGATGGACGGAGTGTTGAACAATGTAAGCACACACCCCCAGTCAACTGATCTGGGTATAATCCATCATCATTCTTTAGCTCATTCCGCCACCCTAGTTCAGACATCGCCATATGCAAATCAGTCTGACCCTGAGCCTCATGGGAACAGTCCGGCCCATACTGTCAAGCCAGATGTGAGTCCCGTTCCCTCCTTGCCACTGGAATCAAGCTATTCTGGCTGATGAGGGCTGAAAGCCCCAAACCGGTCCTAGGATGCTTGTTTCCAGTCCAGGAAGGACCTGGCTTGGCAGTTCGGGCTTAACTGTTCCCATGGGGCAAAGGGTCAAGACTGATTTGCATATGGCTAGGTTCAAACTGGAATGGCATGGTGAGCAGAAAACAATGGATTTAGGCCCATATCTCTCTATTGGGGTGAATGTATGATATTGTTCTGCATTCTGTCCATCAACTGTTGTTTTTGCATTTGTCACCCAGAGTGGGACGGGTATGCTCAGACGTGAGTCCCGTGCTCTCCATGCCACTGGAATCAAGCTATCCTGGCTGATGAGGGCAAAAAGCCCAAAACCAGTCCTAGGATGCTTGCTTCCAGTCCAGGGAGGACCTGGCTTGGCAGTTCTGGCTGAACTGTTCTCATGGGGCACAGGGTCAAGACTGATTTGCATATGGCTGGGTTCAAATTGGAATGGCATGGTGAGCAAAAAAACGATGGTTTTAGGCCAAGATCTCTGTACTGGGGTGAATGTATGACATTGTTCTACATTCTGTCCAACAACTGTTGTTTTTGAGTTCGTCACCCGAGTGGGACGGGCATTTTCAGATGTGAGTCTTGTGCTCTCCATGCCACTGGAATCAAGCTATCCTGGCTGATGAGGGCTGAAATCCCGAAACAGGTCCTAGTATGCTTGTTTCCAGTCCAGGGAGGACCTGGCTTGGTAGTTTGGGCTGAACTGTTCCCATTCGCCACAGGGTCAAAACTGATTTGCATATGGCTGTGTTCAAACTGGAATGGCATGGAGACCCAAAAAACAATGGATTTAGGCCCATATCTCTCTACTGGGGTGAATGTATGACATTGTTCTGCATTCTGTCCATCAACTGTTGTTTTTGCGTTTGTCACTCCGAGTGGGACGGGTATGCTCAGACGTGAGTCCTGTGCTCTCCATGCCACTGGAATCAAGCTAGCCTGGCTGATGAGGGCTGAAAGTCTGAAACCGGTCCTAGTATGCTTGTTTCCAGTCAAGGGAGGACCTGGCTTGGCAGTTCGGGCTGAACTGTTCCCATGGGGCACAGGGTCAAGACTGATTTGCGTAAGGGTGGGTTCAAACTGGAATGGCATGGTGTGCAAAAAAACGATGGATTTAGGCCCAGATCTCTGTACTGGGTTGAATGTATGATATTGTTCTGCATTCTGTCGATCAACTATTGTTTTTGAGAAAACATGTAAGACAGCAATTGATGCAAGCAGACTGGCTGACCAGCAATTTGCTGTTTATGGAAAGAGCAACTTAATTGTTTGAAATTTAGAAACCCAGTGCAAGCCATGTGTGAGGCATCTTTGCTGTGGAATTTTACTAGGTGACATCTGCGTGGTGTGTTTCAGACACTCATTCTTGAAATTCCTGGAACGGGGAAAACATGCAAGTTTTAGCTGATGTTAGTAAATGAAGAGGGGCCTACCTCCGGATGATATTGAGGTAAAACAATGCACAAGCGGCCATCTTTGATCTTTGGGAAGGATTTCATGGACTCCCGTGAGGGTTACGACGTTGTAGTCATTTTAGCGATTGGCTTTTCGATTTTTCCGTGCAGTTATTACTCATCTATTTCTCTCAGCCATCAGAAATTAGAATGTTGACTAGAGGAGCACAGCAGGTCTATGGTTATGACGCCATGCATCAGAAGAAACCATGGAGTGCCACAATCGTACACAGTTTACAGGGGGCCCTTTGTTTTGCTGCACCACGTCAAAGAAAACCACAGCAGTTAGCGCAGCAATGTTAATAGGTTTCTGTGTGTTCAGGTACCCTGTTGGCTGTGCGGGGGAATAATCCAATGCTGATGTGGCATGTGAGGCTGTAGTGGAGGAAGTTAACTGTTCCATTGACTTTCAGAGACTTGGCATTGAGGAGGAGCCCAATTCACTCTGCAGACTGAAGACAGTATGTGTTATTCTTTCAGGTGAAAGGTCGCTCACTGATGATCTGGAGTGTTATTATTAATTTGCTGCCTGTGTGTTTTTTTGTATTATTATTTGATGCCATGATGAAGTCTCTTCCCAGTCCCATTGAATGTGCAGAAGGGGGAGTGTGAGTTGAGTAACAGGTTTGTCCTGAAGTGTGACCGTGTTTTGCTGAGTGATATGTTAGTCCTGTGTAAGGGTTGTGTGATACCATGGGAAAATTCCGTCCTGTGGCAATGTATAAGGGTTGGAAGATACCCTTGCGAGAATGTCCTGTGTGTGTGTGACAATGTGCGTTGAAAGGCACTCATTAAGTAAACAGTTTTAGGGGGTACTTTGTTAAGCCCCAATGCAGCAGAGGGTAAGGGGTTACCCTGGTCATAATTGTCTGAGTTGCGTAAGTGCAGTAGCGGGTACATAGTCCTTGGAACTGCCATTAGTTAAGTCGATGAAGTAGAGGGTTTGGAGTCCCTGGTCCAGCAGTGAATAGTGTATGTGCAGTACAGGGAATCTGTTCTTTGATCCTACCATTAGGTAAGTAGACGAAGTAGAGGCTATGAAGTCCCTGGTCCTGCCCAGAGTTGTTGAAGTGTAGTAGAGGATTTGGAGTCTCTGGTCCTGTAGTGACAGTGGATGCAGTAGAGTGTGTGAAGTCCCTGGCCCTGCTATGAGTTGAATTGATGCAGTAGAGGGCATGACGTCCCTGGTCCTGCCATGAGAAGTGTAAGTGCAGTAAAGTGTATGTGATCCCCGGTCCTGTATATGTTGTGTAAGTGCAGTAGAGGGTTTGGAGTCCCTGATCCTGCTGTGTGAGTGGGTGCAGTAAATGGTGTGAAGTCTATGGTCCTGCTGTGTTCAGAGACAATGATTGATATTGTTTCTGTTGTCCTTCCTGAGTGTTTAAGGATTTAGTGTAGGGGTATGTGTATTGCACTCTTATGTAGGACTAGGCATAGTTCTCAGAGTTTTGCTACGTGGAACTCCACAAAGTTCCAAAAAAAATCTGCGAAGTTCCGCGAGTGGCGGAGTGCAGTGCGAACTGCAGTTTGTGCTGGTATTCCTGCAGCTCGGGTAGAAATTCTACATTAGTGGTAGCTCGCTCTCTCAAACGTACGGTTTGCAATCGTAAACGTACCGTTCGCGAGTGGGGAAAAAACTCTGCTTCACATCGCAAAGCCGAGTTTTCTGCACTCCGCGAGCTCCTCGGAATGCGGAGTGCAGAAAACTCCGCAATCTCCATGAACGTAGCGAAGTTCACCACCCAGGCCTACTCTTATATTAATACTGTCCCTCCTGAGAGGCTATGGGACTGTTACAGGAGCATGTGTGTTGCACCTTGATGTTGTGAGGTGAATGACTTAGGGGTGTAATTAGTTTCCTACTTTCTGCTGAAGATTGCATGGTGTGATTATCTTTGCATTCTAATGTTCATTGGACTGTTTTATCAAATTGTTTCATCTCTTGTCCTTTTGGTTTTATGTTAATCTACAAGTGATATTTATGGGACTCATTGATTGTTTTATTTGAGATGTGTTGTGACTTTTCTTCTTTACTATGCATCCTCCCCAGAGTTCCAAGTCCCTGCTGCTCGTCAGTGAATGAGGTCATTGGATGGTTGGAATGTTAAGAGTTTGCGCTTGGATGAGCGGACAGTTGGAGTGAGAAAGGCTGAGCAGCAGGATGTTGCTCCTGGTGGGGCTCTACCTGATTTACTTGAAACCTGGTCTGAACTTAATAAACCTACGTCTTTTATAACCTACAAGACTACATCTTTAATTGTAACGGAATGGTCCATCTAAGTATTACTTCTCATATTAAAACATGGCTGCCGCTTTAGCATCATTATGCACAAATGGTCTTGCTTCAATCCATTGTTAGAATGGGCAAATAACTGCTACAAGATACCTATATTTATTGCATCTGTCAATCACGGCAACAAAATATAAGTGCACATTTTTAAATGTGCCCATTGGGCAAGGTATTGTTGAAGTTATCCCCTTTAGTGAGAGTTTGGGGCTGTACTGTTGACATACTGCACATTATGCAATGTACTTTTCAGCTAATAGAGGAGTGAACCAGTCTGCTTGAATTGTGGCAAGAAAATATTCTTTTATGGTGTGCCCTGGGACAAGTAGCTGATCTAGGGCTGTGAGCATCATTGGCTTGCCTGTGATCTCTTCCCTATCAATGAAATCGTATGCTGACTGGGCGTAGGCTCGCTACTCTCACAACTCTCTTTCATGTGGTAAGCAATGCGGTATAGCTTTGTGTGGCCAAAGATAGTCTGATTTGTCACATTTATAGAAGTGTGATGGTTAGTTGTTATGTTATTACTGTCACTGGCAGCGCTGGCAGGGGCAATTTGTGATGCAGGCAGCAGTGGCCTACCGAAAAGGGCCCTGGCACTTAATTTTTTACAAATTAGGCACTGGTGGTAAGGTGTGTTCTTGCAACTTGTGCAGACGGAATCTTGTTGCCTCTGTATATGGTGGTGGTAGTTCCAGAGTAGGTTGCTGCCTACTCGTCATATTGATGGAAGAGTAGTCAGCAAAAGGCCGAAATGTTCTTACCACCTCTTTTGCTACCCAGTCTGCCAAAGGGTTACCGCTGGACACAAGGTTTTGTTGGTTGGTGTGCATCAGACACTTTATCACAGCTACCTTGAAAGGAACAGCTAAGGCTTTTATCAGCTGCAATAGTGGATCTTTGTGCACTACTGGTAAGCCATCAGTTTTAAGAAATGTCCTCCTTTCTCATTTGTAGATGCTTGAGTATACCATAGTGGCAATTAGATAGTCACCTCTAATCCCTTAGCCTGATGTAGTGCTTCAATGATGGCCACTAATTCTTCTGGTAGTGCCGAAAAGTGAGAAGGCAATGACATCTGGCATTGCAATGTGCAACGTATTTGAAGAATTCCGTTGTTCATCACTGACAACTTCTGCTTAGGAATGTCTGATTCCTGTTACCCAAATTATGAAGGAGGAACCATCGACAAAGAACAAGAGGCTCCTGGGATTGAGTCTTCTCCTATTGTACTGACTACATTAGCTATGTATGTGCCACAGTCATCTTCCCCGGTTCACTGTCCGTAATTGGGTGCACAAAAAACATTGCTCGATTGACTGTGTTGACAGCACACCACTTGCAGCAATGGTAGTGAAAGTATCACTGCATAGCTGGGTGCCCTGTAGATAGTGAGGGTGCCCTTTGGTTTCTGTAGGATAGCAAATATTGCATGCTCTACATAAAGTGTTAGTGATGATCCCATAACTATGGTAGTGCATTTCTGGACAGCAAATGCTGCTGTGGCAAGGGCTTGCTCACAAGAGTTGTGACTCTTCATTGCGGCGTCTAACAGACTACTATAATACGCAATTGACTTATGTCCATAGATGTCTTTTGAAGCAATAGGGGAGTCATTGTCAATCCATTACCGTGACACAGGAAATACTATATTTTACTGTATTCCTGCGTGCCTAACACTTGAGAATTCGTAATTGGCTTTTTTATTTCCTGAAATATCGCCTTTCTTTCACCAGTCCATTTTATCCTGTTCTTAATAGTACAGGACTTTTTTAGTATGGTCACCAATGGTGTAGTTAAAGTGGCATAATTGAATACCCATTGTCTCACATAATTGCACTGCCCTAAAAACTGCTGCATTTCTTTAGCTGTATTAGGGATGGGCATGTTCCTGATATTTTCTACCCTAATAGGTGTCACTCTCCTCTTATCCTTGGATATTAGTTGTCCCAGATAAGGTACTTCCATTTGTACGTGTTGCAATTTGTCTTTGTCTACTTTGTATCCCTTCTATGCCAGCAAACAAAGGAGACCGATGATGTTTTGGATGCATATTTGTTCTGTGGGACTGCATGTCAAAATGCCACCCACATATTGCAAAAGAGTACTTCTATATTGCATGTTTGTGAAATCATTTTTCACTGTCCTGTTGAAGATGCTGGGGGAGCCATAATTTCCATGGGGCAGTCTTGAATATTGGTACTGAGTCCCTTTGTATGTAAATGAGGTAAAATATTGGCTTTCTGGGTGCAATGGATTGCCGAAAATCACTGAAAAGTGGTTGGATTCAGCTGGAATGTTTGTCAGAATCACTGAGGGGGTCATGTACCATCAAATATTCGGGCACCACTATGTCATTCAGACGGCAGAAATCCTGTACCATCCTCAAAATTCCCCCTTGGCCTTATTAGCCTGAAAAATTGGACTGCTGCAAGGGCAAGTCCCCTTGTATATTACCCCTTTCTCCAATAAGCTTGTTTTGATGGAAAAATGCACTCCACTGCTTCTTTGAATGACAGATATGGGCACAACCTGGGCAGTATTACCCTTTGTTTCAGAGTTATCCTTACAGCCTCTGCTCTTATTATTAGGCCTACATCATGTGGGTCCTTGGTCTACAAGGCCTCTGGTACTTCACATGTCTTCGTAGTGTTCTAGACTGTAATTGGACTCTAATAGTCACGTCCATTGTCACTTGGTCATCTTAAAATATTTCTTTGTCATCAGACAATAAATGGTCTTGATTCACCAGCGAATCTATTACAAGATATATGATGTAATTACTCCTTGTTGCTGTATAATCAATAAAACTTTATTAAGAAAACTGAACATTTCCGATTCTGAATTTGTCAGAAACATTCACTATGAGCTAATCTCTTATAGTTGACACTATTAATTGACAATGTCTAGTTGACATTTTTAGACCCAGGTACACTGTTGTGTTTATTGTTGCTCTGAGCATTGAAGGAAGTGACCCAATTAGGGCTACCCGGACCACTCGCAACCACCTCTTAGCCTTCCACACAAAGGAAGAGTCAGTCAGACAGTAGAAAATACAAACCAAGTTATTTATTAGTATTGCACTGCAGCGGAGCCCAGTCTGACCAGCCTCATAAGATAGCTGCTGAAGAACTGATCTTCACAAGCATAAAGGAAATAATTATACATTTTGTAATTAGACAGGAACACGCACACCCAGTAACTTTCCACAGGGAGACAGCTTAGAAAAAGGGGCACACAGAGATGAGCTAGGAGTCTGAGACCGGGCACACACTATCTCTCTGGCAAGGTTATCCTGTCTGTACCCACAGCTGAAATAGTGGGAGCGGACCTTTATCTATTAGGAAAGGTATGTGCTAATGAGCAACTTGCTCATGCTTTCAGGGAGGCCTTAATGGAGACACAAATACATCGGAACAGCTTTTAGCAATAAAAGCAGAAATAAGTTTCGATCATCATTCATAATGGCAACTGGCAAGAAAATGGCGATATGAATGCTAACTTAACACAGAACAAAGCACAAGCAATATGGCAGTAATATTTCAATTCTAACAACATCTGTACCCACTGATATTTAAATAACCCTTGTCCTCTGTGTGTTTTTCTATACTATACTATAGACAGATTACTAGCACAGCTTTGGATATCTAGGATTCTGTTGCGTGCACCTACAAACATTTCATGCGTGTACCCGCTGATGCCAATTCACCACAATAAATAGTTTTAACCTCTTTCAAATGATGGTGCATGGTACAGGAGAGGTGGTGAATGCAGGATAGTAGCAGACCTATATGAGGGGGATCACAATAACTTCTTTGAAAGTTGCAAAATGATTTTCAAGTAATTTTGAAAGAAAGATTTGGCTATCAGTAAGTGCAGTACTTGACATTGCTCTCAATTAACAGAAAAGCACAAGAGGCAACTAACAGATTTTTTAAAATTGGTAATGTCTGCAGAGGGGCTTTATGTGATAGACTGTTCTCAACCTCACGGCACAGTAGAAAAGGGGATATATGAAAAAGTGGAAAGTCATGTTGGGCAAACCAACCCTATGTCATGGGCTGTCATATGAAATGGTGTCACTATAAACAACAAGTCAATATTGCATTTAGAAACTGCTGTTAAGGTAACAACCTTTTTGTATTTAATCAACAAGTCGCTCCAAGACACAGACCATTGCTCAAGAGAAGTGAGGATCAGGGACATTGGATGCCCATCTGGTGAGAATGTCCTAAACTGGTAATGTTTTGGAAAGCTGTTCTTGCTACGATGAAGGCAATTATGAGTTACCCAATCCACCAAAAACCCTGACAAAGGAAATTTTGGTATTAAGGCCAACAAACTCAAAATTGGTGTAAAGGAACAAATGGACATGGATTTTTCAATTACTAGTTGCAGCAAAGATCATAACAGCTCAAACAAGGAATCAACATAAACCCTTACCCCCTCGCCCCCCCCACACTCTTCCCTAAGCTAAATGTATGGCACATTAAAACCTGAGCATGACAATGGAGAGGTTACCCTCTGGGGAAAGACATAGATGAACACATTTTGGTCGGATAGCCTATAAAATATTTGTAGAAAGAAGAGTGTAGGGAAATAACATATCCAGAGGTTGAAAGCACTATACTTGCTTACCTGATGAGAAATGAAGTCACCCAAAGAAGAAACAAATGCAACCAACAGAACAGCATTAAATCCATCTTCTGAACATAATATATTCAATTTTGAATATATGACGTTACAATGCAAACAATTACGCATGCCTTTACAATGCAGGTTTTACATCGCAGCTACCTTTACAATGCATTATTTTACAACACATGCCATTACAACGCATGTTTAGAAACAACCTTTACAACGCATTCCATTACAAAGCATACCATTACAACGCATACCATTACCACGCATAATACTCTTAGGGTAACAGTGGGGTAATTGTTGGATAGTGAAGGGGTAAAAATGACTATTCCCACTCCAGTGTCTGCAACAGTAGGGTAAGAATTACTATTCCCACTTCAGTGAGTGCAACAGTACGGTAAGTGTTCGATAGTGTACGGGTAAAAATTACTATTCCCATGTACCCCCAAACCCATACCCACCCTAAAACTAAAAAAACTCCATTACTTACCTTATAATGCATTGTAATTACATGCGTTGTAATGGTATGCGTTGTAATGGCATGCGTTGTAGTGACATGCGTTGTAATGGCATGCAATGTAAATGCAGTCACGCTGTAACAGCCGTGTTGTAAAGGCAGTGCTTTGTAATGACTGCATTGTAATGGTTGTTTCCCAGAATTTCTAACAGCTGCCAAAGGGAAAGTTTAAGACGGAAAGTGGGAATGTGTTCAATAGCACTACATTATGCCATAGATATATTTCCAGGATGCAATACTATGAGGACTTGTAATTGAAGATGAAATTGCTTATGTTCTTTTCTCACTGCGCTTTGAAGACTTAAATACTATGCTGTTCACACTTTTAATTAAAAAAGAATTGAAACAGAAAGAACGTTTTCTGAAGTTTGCAGATAGGCCAGTTTTCAATACACAGATGAGACATCAGAGCACTTTTAACCTTAGGAAGTTGCATTGGTGTCATCAAGCTAGAATCAAATTTAAAGCTCAGGCCCTGAAATAGAAAGCTTGGTATGAGAAGATACCAGCCTATCTTAACTCTAGGCTCAAAGGTCTTGATTCACAAGCTGCATTGCATTTTGTAGTACATTTAGTAGTACTATGGTAGTCATCCTCATGGACCACAAAATGCAATTTACAAAACTTTGGCTGGAGACCACCTGATCTACTATCCTTCTATGTGGAGATCTTTGCCACGGTGTTCGAATTCTTTGCACACTTAGGTTTATGAATATGTAGTAAATGTGGGAGAGACCATGGAAAAGGCAGACAAATATAGGATATATGCTATTAAATATGGAGTGCCTAATTACAAAGAGGTTTGGACAGCAACCAACAGCTTTAATTACAATAATCCTGTGCACACATATAATCAATATTTCACAACGTAAGTTTGATATATAAGGTAGCATCAAAACAAAGTCTGTTTATGGTTTTTCTCTGTTCCTTTAATTCATGTTAGCATGGAAAACAGCCAGCCTGGCTATCTTATATACCAAACTTATGTTGTGAAATATTGATTATATGTGTGCACAGGACTATTGTAATTATTGTATGTGGTTGTCGTACAATCATAAAGTAAGGGGTTAACAGGGTCACCCCTTTCCTGTCAGCACCATTAGGATTAGGTACTGTGTCGGACTGACTACCGTAAATCTTGCAGGGCGCCTCCAACTCCTCTATACTAAAACCCTAGCTCCTAGCACCAAAAGCAACCAACAGCTTGTTGGTTGCGGTCCGAACTGCATTTACTGTGTGGTTCAACCGATGCATTAGGATGTTGGAAATTCCTCATTATCCCTTAAGGACAGCATTTCCGCTGCTGGGATTATGATGTAAATTTCCGACAGCCTTTCTATGTCAGCCTTTTCAACATAGAAAGGCTGTTCAAAGAGCTTTTGATGGCCTCTAGCAGGGCCTCCTTCCTCCCCTGGCCCACCGCATGTGGCACTGGGGACCACCCTTAACATCCTTGCACCATGTGGCAGGCACTGTGAGGTGCCTGCAACACGGTGCAGGGATGTTTAAAAAGTTAAATTTTAAATGGGAGCTTGCGCTGTGGGCAGGTTCGGCCTACTGCACAAGCTCCCATTGATAGAATAGAGACGTAATTTTAATATTCCATGTGTGTTTTGCTCTCTAATATGTTAGCATTCATATGCTTAATACATTATATTTTTGTAGCAAGTGTAAGACTTAATCAGTAGATACAAATGTCACGTTAGTTAGGTTGACATCTGTGCCGCCATTTTAGTTAAAAGGACGTCATGTTCTGATGCAATCGAAACTCTTGCTTGCCTACTCAAAACTGTATTCTGCTCATTTTCGAGAAATGGTCCGTGGTAAGTCTTGTTTCTTTAATGCCCATGTTAGGTCGGTAGCGCATGCCTTTCCCTTTAGATCAAGGCCTTCTCCCACTTATCTAGGGTGAAGGATGTCCCAGAAAACCTTGAAATGTAGATAGTTTGTACAAGGCTGTACAAACTAAACTTATGCTCTGTATCCCCATTGTATTATGACATCTGCTAGTGTTTTTCCATTGTGGGTGGGTCTTTGTGGATTTTTCAATGTACATAATGTAGCTTCATGCTTGCAAAGGTCAGTCCCTTGTCAGCCTTTATAGGAGGCTGGTTGGATTGGACTCCACTGCAGTGTATTCTGGGAATAAACTAGCTTGCTTGTATTCTCTACTGCATCATCAACTCTTAATTTCTTGGAAGGCTAGAGGAGGTTGAAAGTGACCCGGGTGTCCCTAGTCAGGTCACTTCCTTTACCATTGAAAAATGGAAATTTGCAACCGCACCATGTGCAGTCGCATCCTAGTTGCGGGGTCCGTACCGTCGATCTGAGGTCGGTCAGTGCCCAATCCACAGCGATGTCAGTCATAGGCAACTCCGACTGATATCGTAATTAGGGCCGGAGTGTTTAAGTAGGGATTTGGGAGAGACATGCTAATAAACAGCACACACCAACAAGAGTAAGGCAAATACAATTTACAAAATACACGTTTAAATTTTCTACAGCTCTAACGGTGGCAAAACAGGCTCAAATGTACTCCAGGCCAGCCTTGGAGTAGGTAGGGTGCCACACATTGCAATCCAATGGTTAGGTAACACACTCCCATATAAAATAATGGAGGCAGGGAATTAAAATAATATCACATAAGAATGATAGAACTGTTAAGAGTTTTCAACATGATTACCCCTCAGTCCAGGGCCATTCCGTCCCCATCCTCTTGTATGCGGACGACGCTGCCATCATGTGGCAAACCAGGCTGGGCCTACAGAGGGCTGTCTCAAAGTTTACACTTTTTATGAGGGAAAAGGGACTTAAGGTTAATATATCAAAAACCTTTTCCATGTCCTGTCGACGTGGAACAAAGAAAGTACCTTGTCCCATTATCCTTGAGGGTAGAAGGATAGAGACTACAGACCAATTCCCCTATCTTGGGATTTCTTTTTACAGGAAGTGCTCTTGGCATACAGCAATTAAAGCTACAAAATTAGCATTCTCTAGGGCGATTGGTGCTTTGCAGAATTTTTCGGCTAAAATTGGAGGTAGACCCGTCAAGGAGTTGATTGTAATATATAAGGCTAAATGTGTATCCACGGCCACTTATGGCTCTGGTATCTGGGGGATTGATACTTCAATTTCATTTCAGCAATCCGAAAATTGTTTTCTCAGATACCTCCTGGGGGTCCCTAAATCCACAGCTAGTTATTTTGTACACATAGAACTGGGTCTCCCCTATACTCCGATATTATAATGACTGAGCCTATCTTGCTATGGCATAAGCTGTGGGTAACTCCAGAGACAGCCTTTAATCGCAATATAATATCTGACTGTGTAAACCTTGATGGTATAAGGCAAATTAAATGGCTGTCTTTTGTGGAAGCAATGTTGACCGAGATAGGCCACCCCAAGTTTTTTTTAGAACCCATCTAGTATGGAAACGATGCCGAGGAAAGTCCTGCATAAATTGGCAATGGACCATCTAGCGAATAAAAGATGGTCCACGGAAAAACTTAAAAAATCTGTTTTAGCTTATCAGCAAATAACTATACAACAGGGACTCCAATTTTACCTTGCAAGTGACCTTAATTGTTACATTAGAATGCTTCTCGCAAGGTTTAGACTGGAATCTTTTTATCGCTTAATTACTTTCCCAGCCTGTAATGACTGGTCGAAAGATTTACCGCCCTGCCCCTGTGATGATCTTGCCCCCCAAACTAATATGCACTGTATTTTATTTCGTAAATTTTATGAGGTTCCAAGAAAGATCCTACTTAAACCAATTTTTAAGGAGTGGGGCCTCCGGTCTTGTAGAAACGCTTTCCTTAGACTACAACGGCTAGAAAATATGGAAGTGGTCCACACCCTAGCTAAATTTCTGAAACTTTTGGTAAAGTTTAGGAACTCGATGTAACATATCATATGTATTCATGTATCTTAGAGCTTTTTAAACCTATTACATTTTAATGTACATGACTATCCTATTGTTATTTCTTGCTTTTTAAATGCACTTGCCACTTTGTGATCATAACCCGGTTTTTAAAATACATGGTGTACCCATAATGGAAACACACTGTCACTTTGCGACTTATATTTGTTCTTAACAATGTATGCTTTTATGATATTACTTTGTATATCGAAATAAAGCTTTTTTGAATTTGAATTTGATAGAACTGTTAAGAAAGTTTTCTAAATAATAAATTAAACAAAATGTTAGTGAGGGTAATAATGGTTTTAAAGTTATTGTTTAGAAATAATATTTATACATAGAAATGTTGTTTGTAGGATATTTTGTTATTAAATACACTTTTAATTCGATGATTTAAAGGGCAAAAATATTCTTTCTATTATCATTTCCAAGTCATTACAAATATTTAAAACTAATTTTGAGTTATATTAAACTTTTTAAATGCCCTTATACTTTCCTACAGAGAGAACTCCACCTGAGCAGTGAAGATCTCCTCCAGCAGATTAAAAGTTAGCAGTAACTTTAGTCATAAATTCTGCTGTGAGAGGCTCCACTCCTTCACTTGATGGAGGAGGTGGAGACATAAAAGTCTATACCTATATGTAAATTTCCAGCCAGAAATAGTGAATAGTAAAAACGTGTAGGGGCAACTATAAATGTGAATAAATATGCATGTGTATATTTACCTTTGTCAATCTTTCTCTTAGTTTGCAGTAAAACTAGGACCACTGATTGTAGAGGGAAGATAATTTTGGCTATCCCAAGGTTTTGAGGGCATGTATTTTTTTGTGCTCTGTGATAATAACCTGCTGGATTTGCTGCCTAAATTTATCCACAACATAGAGCATATAGCTTTCCAAAATCAGTAAAACCTACTTTTCTCATCAAACTTTCTTGATCTGAATCATCTAGTTCTCAGATTCTCATGGATCTGTAACTTCCTTCTATGAAGATGATGATGATGAGAGAGGCTCGTCAACTAACATAGGATTCAAACTTAAGCATTTTCCTTTACAAATTAGCATTTAAACTATGGGCCATATGTACAAGGACTGGCGAAAACTACAGCGAACGCTAGTTAGCAGCAGTTTTCTTACCGCTGTGGACGGCTGCAAACTATCGCCCTGTTAGCGACTTATGTACAAGACGTTGTTACATGGCGATAGCTTCAGGGATCAGTGGCGAAAATTGCCGCCAACATTAGCGTGATGGCGATAGGAATTCCGGTGTTAGCAGATGAAAACCAACGAAAGGCCCATTAGCGGCAAAAAAATGCATGTTAGTCAGCCCAAAGTGAGTTTTTTTGCCTCTATTGGAAAAAATAGCCTATCAGTCAACCTCCAATAGAAAATAGGCAAAAAAAAAGCCAATGAAATACAGAATGGAGCAGCCAGGGTCAAGTGCAGCACACATCAACAACCCCCTCAAGCCACCCAACATCCAGGGTGAGAGCCAGAATGCCTCACTGAACCTGCGCCTGGAGTCTGGATGCCTTGCTGGATCTGTGCCCGGAGCCTGGATGCCTCACTGGACCTGTATCTGGAGCCTCGATGCCTTGCTTGACCTGAACCTGCATCATCCCCTTTGGTATCATTTTGTTCGCCCTACGTTAGCAGGGTATGCCCAGACGTGGGTCCCTTGCTCACTTTGCCACTGGATTCAAGCTAGCCTGGCTGATGATAGCTAATTAGCCAGAAAAAGGTCCAAGGATGCTTGTTTCCGGTCCAGGGAAGACATGGCTTGGCAGTTCGGGCTGGTCTGTTTCCATGAGGCACATGGTCAGACTGATTTGATCTGGGGTGGTGGAGTGAGCTAAAGAATGATGATGGATTAAACCCAGATCAGTTGACTGGGGGTGAGTGTTTAATTTGTTCCAATGCTCCGTCCATCATCCCCTTTGGTATCACTTTGGACCTGCACCTGGAGCCTGGATGCCTCGCTCAACCTGCGTCTGGAGCCTGGATGCATTGAGGTGCGGTGATCGCCTGTACTTGGTGGTTAAGTCTGGCTGGTCGCATGGAGACAGGTTGCTGACCTGTGTGAGAAGACTGCCTTGCACCCCTTAGAGCTGTGAATGGTAAAGGCGCTCCTGCCTACCAGTATAGGGAGGTCTACATCGCATACAATGATCCACCACTACACCGGGGTGCACGGAGGGGACTACCAACCGTGGTCGGCACCTCTCTGCATCACAGGTTGGATGAAGTTGCACTGGTCAGATGCTCTGGATGGCAAATCCCCTGAGCTGCACCAAACTTGTGTTGTGGGAGCGCTGCAAATTCACGCCTAAGGGGGCCCTGGTGCATCAACTGTATCGGGAGGTTGATCAGCAGACTTGGCGGCCAATGATGTACCCAGGCTTGTGCAATCCCACCTGGCTGAGGCTCCTGCTGGCTGAGTCACAGATTTGGAGACAGTTTAGCGGATTGCACCACGGTGTCAATGTCCAGGTAAGGAGAAGGTGGAACACGTAGGGGAGGAGGCCCTGGGGTCGACTCACACAGGCCTAGCACCTGTATATGACCCACAGTGTCGGCTCATCCGTTATGGCGGGAGAGCATCGCCCCACTGTTTTCAAGAAGGGCAAGAAGAGGAACAATCATTACATGATGATAACTTGCTGATGTAATTGCGCCATGTTTCCTTTGTATAGGGCTGTCCCACTCACGGAGCATGGCAGGGGAGAAGTGGCATGCCCACTCAAGTGCGCAGTGACTGTTTGGTTGGACCGCTCAGGCCACACAAAGCAGTCATGGGCACTGTCCTGTTCACAATGCAGGCTGCATTACAGCCTGCATGGTGAACATGTCCACACCTTCAGCCCCTAGCTGAACACCTCATCCCGGCGCCAATGACCAAACCCAATGCCACATTGCAGCATTGTGATTAGCTTATGGGAGGGAGCCTGGCTGCCTTCATCCTGGAAGGAGACTCAGGAGAGCAGGAGCAACAAAGACACAGGACCCGGCTTCGAGGTAAGACTTCTTGCATTTAAATATTTACAACACTCACTCACATACACACGCCGTGTCCACGCCCCATCCAGTGTTCTTCCCAGCTGTCCAGTTCCCCCGCAGCACTTCTCAATGGCGGACGCTGTGCGGCCATGTGCAGCGAGCTTTCCACTGGTGTGCCAAAGGTATATTTGGAGTTACTATGCATACCATTATATCGTATTGCATTACAATGCATACTAATACTCTGCATATTGCAACAGTAGGGAAGGTGTTGGATAGCGGAGATGTAAACATTACTATTCCCACTTCAGTGAGTGCAACCCAAAAACTAACCCTTGCACCCCAAAACAAACCCTGAACCCTAAAATTCATCTTTGAGCCCCCAAAACACATCCTAAAAAACATATTTGACCCAAAAGCTCACCCCGGTTTTCATGATTGACCAGGAAACACAGCACAAATTTCAAATTTTACCCCATAATACACCACACATTTCATCTCCGGCACCCGAAACCCATACCCACCCTAAAAATTAAAAATACCCCATTAATGACCTCACAATGCGCTGTAATGGAATGCGATGTCAAGGCACCTGCATTGTTGGATTTGCGTTGTAAAGGCATTACGAGGTAATGCCTGCATTGTAATGGACATCTCCCATGGCAAAGGCAAGCCATAGACAGCCACGGCCGTTAATAGGTGTAACTGCAGGGCGGTGACGTAGGGAGGGAGAGGGGCAGGGTGGGGGGTTGTGATGTATGGATTACGGACTTTAGCAGGTAAGTAAACATATAAATAAATAAAACGAATTTCGTTGAGCGCACTGCATCGCATTTGGTGATACAGTGCACACAACGAAATTCGTTTTATTTATGTGTATGTTTACTTACCTGTTAAAGTCTGTAATCCATACATTACTACCACCCACCCTGCCCCTCCCCACGTCACCGCCCTGCAGTTACACCTACTACCGGCCGTGGCTGGCCATAGACAAGCCAGTTTGCGTCCGTCTGCCCATGGGCCGTGCTCAGCACCAAGGACCCTTCATCTCGGACACTCCACCCCTACGGCACCAGCACCCACCTTGCCATCAACCCTCAATGCCACATCGCATGCCAGGACCAACATCTACTCCGGACTAGACATCCCCATCACCATCACTGACGGCTACTAAATCACCCGTAAGGGCCACCCTGACCGTCCAGGCGGAGGCATTGCCATCACCTATCGAAGCACACTCTGACTGACCACGCACTCTAATGACCCAACGGTGCACATGGAACACCTTAACTTCTAGATCCGGACCAACACCATCCTCATCGGCAGGACCCCTGGGACATGGACACCCATTCTCCGATACGATTGTAGACCTCATTGCAAATGAGGCTCTCCCATCCACAGACGACATCCTACTTGGTGAACTCAAGTCTCACCTGGATAACCCCAGTGACCAGAACACCACCCCCTCCTGGTGTAATTCCCCAACATCAGACTCAAGCAGCTAGTCACCGCAGCAAGCCACATAGCAGGACACAAGGGTCAGCATGTCTCCTCCACCAGCAGGACCTTCAACTACAGCCACACAACCGGACTCTCCTGGACCGACCATCATTGCATACATCACGTCTTCACCATGCCCACCATACACAACCGCCATCATTGCCCCCTCGCAGCTGTATCAAGGCCATTGAAGTACGTCTGGTCAACTCCCTCAGCACCACCACTCCGCCAACACTTACAGGCGATGACACAGCAGCGCGCAACCACCACTGATGGATCTCCAACTGCACTGACACCCGGGCACCCCTCAAGAACAGCACTGCATCACTACCGTGGCAGGTGTATGGGTGGCGCACTGACACAGGGATAGAATGGCCCCATGCATTGCTGGAGTTGCGTCATGACTGTGGCAAGACTGCAGCAATGTATGACTTTAGCGCAGACAGATACATCAGGATTCCAGTAGTCTTTGTTATTACTTGCATCATGGAGTGCTGTCTAGTGAATACAGCAGATCCGTGGTGTCGCAAGAAGGGGGTAGTGAAAAGTGTTGCATCGCTGTCTTGTTGCAGCGCTGCAACACTTTTCATGAGTAAGGCCCAGGAATGCGCACTATCTTACTGATGGTGCGCAGTCTTGCCCTGTAGTTTTGTCTCAGTGCAGCGCAGCAACATTGCTTGCAGCACGGTTCAGCAACAATACCTGTTGAAATGAGGCCCCAAGGTTTATCTGAATTTTTGGTCTCAAAAAACTGCCTCTAACTGCAGTTAGAGGCAGTTTTTTTTGTCCTCAAACTGAAAGATTCCCCTTGTACATATCACGAAGTGGGGTTAACAGCCGTTTTTGCACTGGAACGCATCCCTTGTATGTCACTATCGCTAACAGAAATGGCGATCTTTATAATAGATGTTTTTGCCAGAAAACTGGCGCTAACAGAGGTTAGCAGCAGCTTGTACATAAGGCGATAAAAATCTTGCAGCAAAACAGTCAGAAAAGTGCTGCTAATGCGGCGTTAACTTCTTGCACACATGCCCCTATGTTTTTAACTATATGTTATACATATGCGTTGGGCTAGAGCAGATTTGCAGGACTGGAGTCATCTGGAGTCAGGCACCAGTGTAAAGAAGGTGCAGTCATATGCCTAAAATCATTCCACTCGCTTAATATTTGTATCAAGGTAGGAAATATGACCTCAAATTCTCGCATTGTTTGTTGCTTCACTTCTGCTAGATAAAGATAAAATAAAAACGTTTCTTGTCTCGTAGAAGACAGACAAACATAAAATAAACTTATTCGGAAACTAGAGGCTTCAGCGCGTCAATAAACGTCTAGTGCCAACATGCACACAAAAAAAAAGAAGCTACTAAAAGTAATTAAAGCTAAAGGCAAACTTCCTTTTACAAGCTCAGTTGTCACATTGATTCAAGGGCAGCAGTTGCAAACCCGTCTTAATGAGATTTTCATTAATACCACCCCTGCCTAGTGAGAAAGCAACAGAAAAGGTACATTTCCCGCAGATGTCTTCGAAAAGGAAATATACTTTTTGGCAGTTACTTAGCCTGGGTTGAATTTTCGATTTCACAAGCAAGACAACATTTTTAAAGCTTTCAATTTAGGCTGACAGTTCCGTTTCTTTAATTCGAGGGGTAGGAATCTGCAAGACTGTAGCCATAAGAACAACATTGTTGCAGAAACAATTGTTTTTATCATAGTTACAATGGAGATATCTCGACATCACCGCATGATTACTGCATTTAATCGTAAATTACTAGACCCTTTGTAGAACAAGCAACCTGATTGAGCCCTCGAATAGAAATCGTATATCTGAGCTTGAGAATCAGACAGGAAGACGTTAACAAAACATGCCCTACATCTGAGCTATACTTATATATTTTAAAGAAACGGGATCATGTCTATGAGTAGATTTTCTCCCTGCGCATATATTTATACAAACCACTGTGTGTTGTGCTAACATCAGGGGCCTCATTTATGAAAAGTGATGCATCACTGCGAGAAAACAGCGATACGTCACTTTTCATTGCGACCTCCTTGATGCGTCATAGTTACAATATGACGCATCATTGCGCAAGGAATTACAGATACGTCAATATTTCTGACGTATCTGTAAGAGCAAAAGTGACGCATTGCTGGAGTGTGTCACAAAAGTGACGCAACTCCAGCAATGCGTCCTTTCACATGGGGAAAGCCCCAAGTGAAAGGGCTTGCGTCAGTCTTACGCCTGATGTGAGGCAGGCGCAAGATTTTGACGCAACAGCGTCCTAAAAGTGACGCAGTGAAATCTCATAGATTTCACTGCGTCACTATTACGAGGCTTTTTGCGGGGGAACCCCCCTCTGCATACATTATACCAGACGCAGGTATAATGTAGCGCAGGGGTTTACAAAGTGACGCATCTGCTTAGATGCGTCACTTTGTAAATAGTGCGCAACAGGAGGCATGTTTTACGCCGCCGATGTGTCACAAAAAGTGACGCACCGGTGGCGTAAAAGTGACGCACAGCCTCATAAATGAGGCCCCAGGCATTTAGGCTTTGACTGAAAACATTGGCTTCCATTGTACTAATAATGTCAGGTGCATAGCTTCAGGGAGGGTGCCTAGGGGTTACCACCCCCCCCCCTTCCCCTACCCAATAAATGTATTTCTGGGCAATAGTTGGGAACAGCTGCTTTCAGTCCTTATGGTGAAATGTCTGTCGAAATTCAGCAGGAATTTTTACATACAGGCGGAAAAGAACGCACACGCACTCTCTCCTGCTGTTTTGAAAGTCTTCAAATATATTGCTTATTTTACCAAATATTGTGTTTCTCTGCTTAATACCCCTAAAAATCTGTGTTCCTCTCCCTTTCCTTTGCCCTTCAAGCCCTCCTCATACGCCCTGTTTGTCATGCAATGTATTTTACCATAAAATGCCAACGTCATTGTTGCAAAATCTGACACTCACACCCTCCTAAATTTACTGACCAGGCTTCGCTCTTGATTAATGTGAAGTATGTCTTCCTTCATGTCTACAGCTGTTCAACATTTCTCTAGATGCTCTTTGTGAATGTTTCTCTGTATATTTCATTTTTTCCTTCTTTAAGATCATGTTGACTACAACAATTTTGAAATTCAGGCAATAAACTTTTATGGACTGCAACTGCAAACTGGGCCTTTTGCATTTTGCTATTTGGTCATATGTTCGTGTTATACATCTCCTCAGTTAAGCTCAGGTCTACAGACATTTATTCTGAAGAGTTAAGTTTGAAACCTATTTATCCTAATAGAGAATTAACATAGAACCCTTGTTCCAGTTGATGTGTATTCACTGCTTCCTTGAGAGAGTCATTAGGATTTTCAATATAATCAATGCAAAGGAAGCCTCATTTAAATAATCATATACCAATTTATGTCAGGAATATTTTAATTTAGTTGAACCAGAATAGCTGAGAAATTTCACCTATTGAAGCTCATCTCAAAGTATGAAGAATAAAGATGAATGTATCCTGCTGTGGTTTAATATCATCTCAAACCCCACTTGCCAAAATCACAAATTAGCAAAGCGGAGATCTCTTTGGGTCCTAGTGTCAATAACCGTTTGTATTAACCAGTGCCTCTCTCGGTTTCCTGGCCATATTTGAAGGTCCTAGGCACAGTCATGGGTGCCCAAGAAAAGGCTCACCACTTCTTCTTCAATTCTAGATCTTGGTACCTGGTACCTGTAAAGGTCCAAAAGCTCACAGGTATGAAGTATGCCAGAGATAGGGGCCAGTATTTATGACTACCAGCTTTGAAGACAAGCTCATCTTGTTGTAGATCTTTATATTATCCTGTAAGAGGGCTCTTGTATTGAAATAGCACCTGCTAACAAAAATGAAGACTAATAATACTGGGGTTTATTACGTGGACCATTAATATTTATTTATTTATTTATGTATTTGTAGAGCGCCTGAATCAGCCCCGAAGGGGTATCTCTGCGCTTTTGCTTCCGTTGTGGTGTTGTGTTGACAGACAAGGACAATGCTGCAGTATGGTAGGGGAATTACTAGGCCTGAGTAAAAAGATATGTTTTTAATTTCTTTCGAAAAGAAAGAAGATTGGTGGTATGTCTCAACTGTGCAGGCAGGGAATTCCACAGAACTGGGCCTTTGAGAGAGAGAGCCCGACC
Source organism: Lissotriton vulgaris (assembly GCF_964263255.1). Taxonomy (NCBI): domain Eukaryota; kingdom Metazoa; phylum Chordata; class Amphibia; order Caudata; family Salamandridae; genus Lissotriton; species Lissotriton vulgaris. The sequence goes on along the minus strand of NC_141697.1, from coordinate 444,276,842 downwards.
ACCTTGTCTGGCTCTCTTCACTTTTGGCACCTGCAGCATCTGGGAATTACTGGAACGCAAGCATTATACAACATGTTTTAAAATTGACACGTTGTCTCACTGGAAACCAGTGGAGATGAGAAAGAAGGGGACGTGATGGGGTGCGTGGTTGGGCGTTCACGATGAGTTTTGCTGCAGTATTTTGTATCACCTGCAGTTTATCCATTTGTTCCTGATTGGCCGAAATGAGAAGTCCGTTGCAGTAGTCCATCCTGTTGATGACTAATGTCTGTACCAACGTCTTCCTGTGGGTGTCAGGCAGGAAGGGAAAGATACGTCGAAGCAGCCCAATTACCCGGAAGCAAGTTCCAGTGACTTGGTTGACGTGATCTTTCAGTATCAATGCTTGGTCCAGACACACTCCCAGATTTTTAATGGTCTGCTTTGGGGCGGGAACCAGTCCCAACTCCAGGGGCCACCAATCTGGGGACCATAGTAGAGTGGCCCCTCCAAACAACATGACTTCGGTTTTAGTCACGTTGCATTGGAGAAAGTTCTGGGCCATCCAATCCGCTACAGCTCTCATCCCCTCTTGTGGAAAAAGGTAGGGCTAGGACCTTTCTCAAGATTTGCCCGGCGCTAACCGCCCTTGTACCATTCAAGTTTACCAAGCAATGAGGCAGGCGCCGGAGACCAGAAGGCAGGAAACAGAAGTTTTATTCCGACGGAGCAGAACACATCAGATCAGACAACAAGGTATCGTCTCGAGGTGCTCTAACAGCCTCTCGGAGGCCTGGCCTCTTATACACTGGTTTATGGCATGTGACCTTTCTTTATTACAATCAGAACATTGTGACATAAAGGAAAAGACATCCCTGTAATTCTCGTGTCAATCCCACCCCCATGTATCCCCACAATAGAGGTCCTCAACCTGCTGATAAGAGGAGGGGGTCATCACGCAGCTGAGTGTTCCGTCGAGTCTTAGGATGTGTGCGCCTGATCAAATCACAGGGGGTGGGGAGGCCTGGATCAATAGAGGGTCCTTTGAAGGAGAGCGACCTCGTGCAATAAGGGGCAGTAAATGATATCTGCCGGCTTAGGCGATGGCCTCAGACCTGTGTGGACAGCTGGACACGGGGGAAGGGGTCATCAAAGGAGTGGTATTCATGCCGCGTGGACAATCGGGCTGAGGGAAGGTTTATCAACAGAGGGGCATTCATAGGAGGAGAGGAGGTGCTGGTCAGGCGCTGGTGTGACTCCCAAGGACAGGGTCATGCAGAAGGGTTATGCTCATGAGGAGGAGGGAGGGGAGCCAGGGTGCGCGGAGGATGCTTGCTGGGTCAGAGGGGCGCGCTGGCGATCGATCGTGGACAGGGAGACCATGATACCTAAAATGGCTGCTGTGCATGTCGTACGTGGATGACAAGCTGGCGCAGATGATGTTTAGATTGCAAACTAAAATTCCACAGTCCTCCCTTTTAACATGTCTCGCCAACTTGTCAGTTTGGATTTATCCCCATAAGGCCACGTATTTCTACTTCATAGAGGGGGCTCATGTGCTCATTTCGGAAGTCCAAAGTCTTTGGGCACATACAGTTAGAGACAAGGCCGCACAAAGGTGGCAGACATTGGATACCTAAGCAACACCCACATAATATCACAACAGGTATCAGCACGAAGGAAAACAACTTCCAACCCCAGTTCTTCAAAGCGTCCCAAAACCAGCTCCCAAGCGACCATCCTTCCTGTTCTTGGTGAACCTCTGAGGAAAGTCTGTGGAGGTGTTCAATGGCTTTGTAGACTGAAGGTGAGTTGTCTGGCACGTAGGTGCAGCAGCTGGATCCGATGATGCGGCATGCTCCTCCTCGGTCGGCTAGGACCACGTCTAGGACAAGACGATTTTGAAGGGTCACAAGGCGGACCGCCTGAAGCTCCGCAGTGTTGTTGGCGAGGATGCCAGCCGTGATGTTGATCGTTGTTTCTACTGCCTGGGTCAGGTGTCGGATAGCACGGCTGTTTGCCATTGGGCCCCACAGAGGAACAAGTCCCTTTGCTGCATCCAGGAACTGTGCTCCGGTGGAGTCGGCTTGTCCAAGGTCTTCTGCACGCCTCTGCCGGTGATGGTTGGCAGGGGCTACATATGTGGGTGGAAGAACGAAGGCAATGTAACAGATACCCTTCCAACCCTTCGGGAGCCAGGTGTAAGCTTTGGTGCCACACACAAAGTACATGTTCGGAGAAGCAACAAAGGAAGGGGGGTCAGCTGAGTCCAATGTTCTGGTGATTCGGCAGGCACTGTGACCCACCAGCTGCGTTCCATGGCCTTCGAGACACACGAGACCTGTGACATTGATAACAGACAGGGCCACAGTCAGAGTGGCGGTAGTTTGTTTTTGCAGATGAGTGAAGGTGGTTCTGGCTGGATTGTGGAGCACCTGTACTTCGACTCGTTCTTTGGCTGGAATGTCTTTGAGGAAGGTGGCGCCTGCGAGCGCAGGACGCAGGGCAGCAGGGGTCTTTCCGGTTTTGTTCAGCCAGAACCCAGAGTAAAAGTGTGACACTGTCTGGCTGGAGGTGGCGTTGTCCTTGTGGCTCTCTTGCATGAGGATCAACCAGGCGAGGCAAGAGCCGTGAACTGAGAAGGGTGAAGGGATGAAGGGGATGGAGTGTCCAGTGGCATGCGGGAGCAACCCGCAGATCCAGCAGTTCATAGCATTTGCAGCAAGGTTGTGTTGGTGCAACAGTTGCACGAAGGAATTGTTCCAGAATTCCCTGCGCCTTTCTCGGAGCTGGGGCGACAGAGAGATTAGGTGATGCTCTTTCAGGGGTGTTGGCTGTGCAGTAGGTAGCAATGCCTCATGAGCCGGTGTGCTTTCCTCCAGAATCCAGAAGGAGGTCATGAGAAGGAGGCAGAAGAGGAAGACAATGAAGAGTGCGATTGTCTTTGATTTGTGCAAGTTGTCAGTTTTTGGATTTCTATACTGGGTATTTCCTGTTGCTTCCATCATCTTCTTATCTGGCGCTTCCATCATCTTCTTATCTGGCGCTTCCATCACCTTCAAGGGGCTCGGTAGTGGGCAGAACCACAGACTTCGTTTAACTTCTCTCCCGGTAACCCTTAATTGTGCTTAGGTCACCGTTCTGAGATTCAACTTAGTCCGTGGCCTACTTAGCCGAAACTCCCTCCTTTCGACGCAGGAAATACCCTTCTCTGGATGGCACAGTGGGATCAGAGAATTTTGCAAGTTCGAGTGCCTCAGTATCGGGATAACAGTCCAATATCGGTCGGTCTTTGCTCAGGAGCTCTTCTTGGGCGCTGACGTTTTCTGTCGTGGCCAGGTTTGCAGAGACCTTCCGGCAATGATGTGCGTGCAGCCAGTGCTTCTTCCCCTCCACTCGAAGCGCCGTTCGGGTGGTAATCAGCACCTGCCAGGGGCCCGTCCACCGCGGTTCCAGGCTCTTGGTCCGCTGGAAATTTCGTATCAACACGAAATCTCCCGGTTGGATGTCATGGCCGGGGCCCCTGGAAGCATCGGGGATGGCTTGCTGCACCTGTTGATGAATGACAGACAACGTTTTAGTTAACTTGCACAAATAATCAGACAGTAGGACGTCTGGGACGTCATGAATGGAGGTCGGTTTGGGAGCAGTCCAGAGATTCATCGGTCGCCCAAACACGACCTCGTAGGGGGTCAAATGATGCTTGGTGGGAGTGGAGCGCATCGATAACAAGGCCAATGGGAGGGCATCCGGCCAGTTAAGTCCAGTGGTGGCCACTATTTTTGACAATTTCAGCTTCAGTGTGGCATTATGGCGTTCCACTAGACCGGCGGATTGGGGGTGGAAGACCGCATGAAACCTTTGCTTCACCCCCAACCCCTTTAGGATTAGTTGGATAACCTCAGCTATGAAGTGGGGGCCATTGTCGCTCCATAAAATTCGACAAAGGCCATAGCGAGGAAAGAATTCTTTCAGTAGTACTTTGGCAGTAGTCATGGCAGTGTTGTCACGGGTTGGATAAGCCTCTACCCATTTGCTGAAGGCACATACGATGACTAGTACATACTTCAGGTTTTGGCATCTCTCTAGTTGGATGTAGTCCATCTGAAGGACCTCGAAGGGATGATTGGGGGTCCCAAACCCTCCCCGGGGTACCACAGTTCCTTTCCCGGGGTTGTGTTGCAGACAGATGAGGCACTGCTGAACTAGGCGTCTGGCTGAGTCAGGGATTTTGTCGTTGTGCCAGACTTTGGAAATGAGTTCGATCATGGGTGCAGATCCTATGTGTGCGGGGGAGTGTGCCATTGTCAGTATGGGGATCAGGTATGAGTCGGGTAGCAACCATCTGTTTGCATCTTTTGTTCGCCAGCAGCCCTCTTCGTCCTTCAAACCCACCCCTGCCCATTTAGTCAGTTCGTGAGGGGTGCTGGCCGACTGGATGTCTCTGATCATTTCCCTTGCGTCAGTCCATCTCTCTGCTTGTGACCTGGTCACATACATGCGTGTTGCCGTCCTATTCTCAGCTGTAGTTCGTGCAGTGACGTCGGCCAATGCATTCCCTTGTCCGACTAAGTCTGTTACCCTTTTGTGTGCCTGACATTTGATCACTGCTAATCGTTTGGGGAGGAGAACTGCTTCAATCAGAGCGGAAACTAGATCTCCGTGGAGGATTGGGGTGCCGTGGGACGTCAGGAATCCCCTCTCCCTCCACAGGAGTCCAAAATGGTGGACCACTCCGAAGGCATACTGGCTGTCCGTATATACGTTCGCGGTGGTCCCTGCGGCTATGATGCATGCTCGGGTGAGGGCTATCAGTTCTGCTGCCTGGGCAGATCGTTGTGTGATGCAGGCTGTCTCAACTACTGTTCGGGCTGTCGTTACTGCATAGGCAGCTGAAGTGGTGCCATCTGGGAGTTTGATGCATGAGCCGTCTACCCATAGCTCTCCATCGGGGTCAGGAAAAGCAGTGTCTCGGAGGTCAACCCTACTCCTAGTCTGTTCGTCCGTGAGGGTCACACAGTCGTGTATGGGAGGCACGTCGGGGTCATTTTCAGGCAGGGGCAGTAATGTGGCAGGATTCAAAGTCGTGCATCTCTTTAGTGTGACGTGGGGTGCAAGTAGAGTCAACTCGTACCCTGTCAGTCGTGCGCTAGTCAGGTGTTGGGTCTTTGTCTGGTTCAAAAGGGTGTCGACTGCATGGGGTACTAATACTGTGAGGGAGTTTGAAAGTACGATTCCTTCGCTCTGGCGGATAGAGACAGCAGCGGCAGCTACCGCTCGAAGGCAGGCAGGCAAAGCTCTGGCTACAGGATCAAGAGTGGCGGAGAAGTAGGCACAAGGGCGCTGCTTAGGACCAATCGATTGAGTTAGGACAGACAATGCGCATCCCTCCCTTTCGTGGGTGAAGAGGGAGAAGGATTTGGAGTAATCCGGCGTTCCGAGGACGGGTGCTGAGCAGAGTGCATCCCGTAATTCCTTAAAGGAGGCTTGACACTCAGTGGTCCAAGGAAGCGGGGAGGGGACATCTTTGGTCAGCAGGGCAAGTAATGGTTTCACAATGAGACTGTAATTGGGCAACCACTGTCTGCAAAAAGAGGTTAGGCCAACCAAAGAGCGGACCTGCTTTTGTGTTTTTGGGATGGGGGTGTCTAGGATGGTTTGGATTCGGTCGGGTGTAAGTTTCCTCCCTTCTTTGGACAGAAGATGGCCTAAGTAAGTCACTTGTGGCTGGCAGAACTGTAACTTCTTTTTGGAGACTTTATGGCCATTTTCTGCAAGAAAGTGTAGGAGTTGGACGGTGGCTGTCGTTGCAAGCGGGGTGGTGTCGGCCGCCAAAAGGATATCATCGACATATTGGATCAACACCACTCCCTCTGGTAGCTGGAAGGCGTCCAGCTGGCTTTTGAGGGCCTGGCTGTAAATGCTGGGACTCTCAGTGTACCCCTGGGGAGCTCTACAAAATCGGTACGAGCGGGATTTTAAAGTGAAGCCGAAGAGATAACGGCTGTCTGGGTGAATGGGGATAGAGAAAAACGCGTTCTTAAGGTCGATAACAGTGAAGGTGGTGGCAGTGGACGGGATGAGGGTCAGAATGGTGGTGATATCGGAGACTACAGGATATTGGGGTACAACCACTTTGTTAATCTCTCGCAAGTCGATGATGAAGCGGTATGCTTTCTCATCTCCTTCACCTTGCTTCTTAACAATAGGTAGGATTGGGCTGTTGCAGACGTTGCTAACCACCTCTTCAACCACTCCTGCATCTACCAGAGACTGAATGATCGCTACCAGTGCCTTCTCACCCTCTGGCGATATCCGGTATTGCGGGAGTTTCGGGAGCATAGCGTCCTGTCGTACAGTTATGTGAATAGGATCAATCATCATTCGCCCCACATCAGAGTCATTTTTGGCCCACAGGTACGGAGGTAGGGTGTCAAGCAGGGACAGGTCAGCGTCAGTTATGGAGCACATGTTTCGTGGGGGACGGGATCTGGGCATGTCTGGGTTGTCGTACAGGATGACTCGTATTCCATCTGGGGAACACCTAATGGTAGCTCGAAAATGTTTCAGTAAGTCAATGCCCATAATGGCGTCAGGGGAGTTGGAGGAGAGTAGAAATGTCGCGTCAGTGGTGTTGTTTTCTAGGTCAAAGGTAATAGGTACGGACAGGGGGTTAGTGGAGGGCGTTCCATCGAAACCTATCGACGTTATGTGTGAGCCAGACAAGGGTGCCCTTGGAATCAGTCGTTTTGATAACACACTACGTGTCGCCCCAGTGTCTACCAAGAATGGAGACTCTGTACCCAGGACCTTAGCGGTGACATAAGGACCTTGCTGGTCAACACAGAGCTCGACTGGATCCCTCCCTTGCCCCTGGCAGTCCTATGCAAAATCGGGGGCATTGTCACCTTCGGATAGCTGATATTGGTTCTGTCGGGGACGGTCAAATGCGTTCAGTCTCCCTGATCTATCATTGTTGGTGTCGTTGGGGTTCCCTCGTCCCTGTACTCTATTCCTCGGACCACCTGCTACATCCCTGGAATCCCTATTTCTATTCATCTCTAGCAGAACCGGACACTGGGATTTCCAATGGCCGAACCCTTTGCAGAAGGCGCATTGGTCATTGCTAATGTCTCTACGTCCAGTGTGGGGTGCTGGGGTGTGATCTTTAGGAGGTAGATCTCTGGGGGCGGTTGATTGGTAGTTCCCCCTTTGGTGTTCCCGTCCTATCGCTATACCCTGTATCTGGGCTATCATTACCCTCTCCTTTAAATCTTTCTTCTTTTTCTCGGACGCCCTATCATTCTCATTCTTTTGGTGCTCGTAATACTGAGCCATCTGAAGGATAGCTGCGGGTTTGGAGGCCCCCCAACTACTCTCGCTCGTCTGCAGCTTTTGGGAGACTTCTTGTGTTAGGCCCTTTACGTAGTTTTGTACAAACAGGTGTTGTCCGGTTGCGGTGGTCATGTCTTGGCCACTGTAGTCGGAGAACACTGTCTCGAATCGGGAGAAGTATTCTGACACATCTTCCTGGGGTTTCTGTCGGCAGGCCGTGACTATCGACCAGTCTACCTTTCTTTCCGGAATCAGTGTTTTTAATTTCTGGACTAGTTTGTCTGGGAGTTCCAGTATGTCTTTTACTGGTTTCCTCCCTGGCTCTCGCTGTCTATCTAGTTTACCGAGTTGGTCCCAGGTATGTCCAAACAGATCCGTGTTGTCAGCCTTCCGGATTTGCTTCCACACATCAGCTGGCAGGCATAACCCAAAGAACAAGTCAATGTCCGCTAAAGTCATTATTGTCGAACCCAAGGCTGTGCCTAATTCGGTATAAAATGCCGTCGGGTTCTTTCTTAAATCGGGCAGGGTTTGTTTGAAGGTTAGGATATCTTGTCGGTCCCATGGTTGGTAAACCCAATTGTACACAACCCTCCCTTTTGCATTTTCATTATTAATATCATCGCTTGTTCCCTGGCCCCGTGGCGGGATCCAATAAGGGGCCGCTTCTCTGATAGGCATCATAGTATTGGCTACTTCTACCGAGGTCGTTTCAGGGACTGTAGCCTTGGCTTCTGGTTTTTGTTCCGTGAGGTGGCGGAAGACCTCAAGCATCTGCATGAAGAGCTCCGTCGCCTCACGTTCAGTCCCATCTCCAACATCAATTTTCCTATACAGCGTTGTTAGTTTAGCAGGACCCTTACTCTGATACCTATCTTCATATGCGTTCAGGGTGTAGTAGCTGAATCGCAAGATGAAATGCCGTCTGTGGCTGTCGGCATGTGAATTATATACGTTCATTGCATAATCTTCGCTCTCCCTTCGTTCTACTAATGTCTTTGCTATTTTGTCGATCCCATCCCGCTCATCTTTGCTCAACCTAGTTAGTCTGGCTGGTGATTGTTTGCTAGCCTCGGGATCGTCTGACGAAGTTGTTAATGTGGCTGGTGCAGAGGCCGTGAGGGCTGGTGCACTAGCGCTAGGGTCACTCACACTCACACTCGGGGCTCGCAGGCTATGTTGGCTGGGGGCATATGGAGGGGGCATGTAGATGATTGGGGGACCTAGCAGTAACTCATCGTTTGCCCGTTGTTTGGAGGGCAATTCAGGGTAGAGTGCAGAGGGGGCCCTAACAGGACATTGGCCTGTCGACCCTGATTCTTGGTTTTGTGTAGCTTCTTTTCTTTCTTTTATTTCCTCTTCTAGTTGCTTTGCGGCTAGGTGGGCTGCCTTTCGTAATTCTTTCCCTATTTTTGCTTCTTCTCTTTTCTTTCGTTGTTCCGTTTCTTTGCGCCACATGCCGATACTGTCGAGCATAGTGGGCGTGGTCTTATTCTTCTGGAGCGCTATTTCTAATGTTCTTATTTTATTTTCATTAAAGGAACCTATCAGTGGCCACTGACTTTCAGGGTTCTTTTTTGTATATTTATGCCATAGTTTAGTGTAAGCTATAGCGACTAGTCCATACTTAGTGAACATGTCCTTATTAGGGGTGCCCTCCAGTGGAGCTGGATGGTCCATCTCTAATAAGCGGTCCGGGCTAAACAGGCTACCAACCAGTGGGGAGAAGATAGGCATGACGGATTACAACGGGGACAAAAGTCTGCACTACCTATCTTATCACGGCGGGCAAAGACTAGACAGAATATTTCTATTCTCCGTTGTTTGCCGGCGGTGAATACCTCAAACGAACCAATACCGAACAATCGGTCAATCAAAACAATTCAGTGGGGAGAATAAGTGGGCACGAAAAGTTATCGTTACCTACTCTTTCTCTCCCTGCAAAGAGAGACCTTGTTCTTCCCTGTTTGCAGAAAAAGAATCTCCAGACAATAATCCACGAACGACAGTTCGGGAAACAGTGGGGGAGGAAGATAGGCACGACGGATTACAACGGGGACAAAAGTCTGCGTTACCTATCCTTCACTGTTTGCAAAGAGAGAGCCTGTTGTTTTCTCCGTTTGCAGACAGCGAATCTCCAGAGGTTTCAATAAAGCGTAATACTAGTATTATCCAAACAAAACAATTTTTTCTCAGTTCGTCGTGTTTACACGACCTTACCCGGACCGCATGGACGGTTTCCTGTCCTCTGGATCCAGCGCCCGATCGTCCTCTCTTCTTCGTGATGCCCGTGGCACTCCTGATGGTTCCCAGTCAGGACCGTAGATCACTCGAGAGAGGTCTGTTCAGAACTAGTGAAGGTCGGATGATCGGCTGTCAGACGAGGGTCTATCGGACACGAGCTCTTCCCGATCGTTGCAGTCGTTCACTCTGTCATCGGGACCTCTCCCACTGGATCCACGTGTCGCTGATGGGCCCCACGCTTTGGGACGCCAATTGTGGAAAAAGGTAGGGCTAGGACCTTTCTCAAGATTTGCCCGGCGCTAACCGCCCTTGTACCATTCAAGTTTACCAAGCAATGAGGCAGGCGCCGGAGACCAGAAGGCAGGAAACAGAAGTTTTATTCCGACGGAGCAGAACACATCAGATCAGACAACAAGGTATCGTCTCGAGGTGCTCTAACAGCCTCTCGGAGGCCTGGCCTCTTATACACTGGTTTATGGCATGTGACCTTTCTTTATTACAATCAGAACATTGTGACATAAAGGAAAAGACATCCCTGTAATTCTCGTGTCAATCCCACCCCCATGTATCCCCACAATAGAGGTCCTCAACCTGCTGATAAGAGGAGGGGGTCATCACGCAGCTGAGTGTTCCGTCGAGTCTTAGGATGTGTGCGCCTGATCAAATCACAGGGGGTGGGGAGGCCTGGATCAATAGAGGGTCCTTTGAAGGAGAGCGACCTCGTGCAATAAGGGGCAGTAAATGATATCTGCCGGCTTAGGCGATGGCCTCAGACCTGTGTGGACAGCTGGACACGGGGGAAGGGGTCATCAAAGGAGTGGTATTCATGCCGCGTGGACAATCGGGCTGAGGGAAGGTTTATCAACAGAGTGGCATTCATAGGAGGAGAGGAGGTGCTGGTCAGGCGCTGGTGTGACTCCTAAGGACAGGGTCATGCAGAAGGGTTATGCTCATGAGGAGGAGGGAGGGGAGCCAGGGTGCGCGGAGGATGCTTGCTGGGTCAGAGGGGCGCGCTGGCGATCGATCGTGGACAGGGAGACCATGATACCTAAAATGGCTGCTGTGCATGTCGTACGTGGATGACAAGCTGGCGCAGATGATGTTTAGATTGCAAACTAAAATTCCACACTCTGCAAAGGACTGCATTATTGTCGGCGAAAGGGTTTGGAAGGGGAACAGCAACTGGGTGTCATTGGCGTAAGATATTGGAGTGAACCCATGAGATCTTATTTTGTCCGCCAAGGGGGCCACGTATACGTTAAAGAGCGTGGGGCTCAAACACGAGCCCTGTGGCACTCCCTTAGTGAGCTCCCTACAGATGGATTTGTGGGAGCCCAACTTGACACCCTGTTGGCGGCCCGTGAGAAAGCTTTCCAGCCATGACATGGCGGTCCCTCCTATTCCCATCTCCCTCAGACGGCCGAGAAGTATTCCATGCGACACCGTGTCGAAGGCAGCGGACAAATCTAATAGCACCAGAATCACTGAGCCCCCTCCATCAAGTGACATCCAGATGTTATCAGTCACTGAAAGGAGGGACGTCTCTGTGCTATGATTTGGCCTAAAACCAGATTGAGAGTGGTCTAGGCCGCCCGCTGCCTCGATGTAATTGGACAGGTGCGTATTGACATGTTTCTCGGCTAGTTTGCTAAGGTATGGCAAGAGGGAGATGGGCCGGAGGTTGGCAAGCTCCGTCCAGGGGAGGGCAGCGTTCTTACGGATGGGGTTCACCACCGCTCTCTTCCAATCAGTTGGCACGTGTCCCTTCATTAAAGACTGGTTTATAACATCTTGAATGTAAGGTCCCAGCAGAGTACTCAAAGGGGCTATGATTTTGGCGGGGAGGGGATCATCAGGGGACCCAGTTTTTACATGGGTAATCAATAGTTGGAGATCTTTACTATTAATTTGAGGAAAGGCAGTCAACGAGGAATTTATGGTATTAATTGAGGAGGGAACTTTTAGGATACCTTTTTGTTTTTTTGGGATGTTAAGATTTTTCCATAGATGGAGTCAATTTTATTCTCAAAATAGAGAGAGACCTCATCACACAGAGTCTGTGAGAAGTCGTCCGGACTGATACATGCCGTGGGCTTAACAAAGGTTTCAAGAATCCTGTATAGCTCCCTAGGTGAATTTCCTGCTTCGGTGAGTTGTTGGGCCAAGCTATTCTTGGGGGCGGCTTTGATGTTTTTATAATAGTTTGCTTGCGCTATACGATGAGCCTTCCTATTTTCCTCAGAGTGGACTCTCCTCCACCTCTTCTCTATTCTCCTACATTCCTGCTTCTCGGTTCTGAGTGCCTCCGTGTACCATTTTTCCTGTTTGGCCACAGGAAACTGCCTAAATGATTTCAGGGGGGCAATTTTATCTATGGCCTCTGTGAGTGAGTCATGGAATTTGTTAAGTGTATATTCCACTTCGTCTGTATCTCTGAGGTCGGGCTTCTCCCAGGCTTTTTGTAGTGCCTCAATGGTTAATTTACGCCATTGTCGGCACATTATTGGAGATAGAGGTTTCGTACTGGAAGATTTATTAATTTTTAATATATTGAAATCTATTAAAAAATGGTCAGTCCAGTCCAAATGGATCGTGTCATTGCAAACTATATTTCCACAGTTCGAGAAGATCAGGTCAATACAATGTCCTCCCTCGTGTGTGGGTCCCTTGTTTTTTAATGTTAGACCCAAAGTAAGCAAATCTGCTAAAAAGCTTTTGGTGTCTGGGAGTTCTGGTAGATCAGCATGGATGTTGAAGTCGCCTAAGAGTAGGAAATCTTCTTTTGCTCGTATGTGTGGGGCAAGTATTTCCAAGAGGGAAAAAGAAAAACCCGAACATGATCCAGGGGGTCGGTAAAGGAGTGCTCCCTTATTGGTCTTTCTGTTGGGGAAAGAGATTCTAAAAATTATGATTTCCAGTTGTGGACAACATTTTTTATATAAAATGTCCAATTTCAGATAGTCTTTGTAGATAAGGGCTACGCCACCACCTATTTTGTCAGGACGGTCGGAATTAAGGAATTTGTAGTCTTCAGGGACTCCCAAGGCAATTGCGGGCGTCGTGTGGGGCTTTAGCCAGGTTTCTGTAATGAAACATATATCTGGGGTTTGAGTGTGTACTAAGTCCCAAATAGCGAACTGGTGTTTGGGCATAGATCGAGCATTTATCAGGATGCAGTGCAGGCCATCAGTGGGAGCATTGATCCTATTAGGTGTGATGGGATAGGAAGTGGTAAAATGGCAGTTTAAACAAGAGAAAGGCCCTTCTGGTCGGACAAGTATAGTAGTCAGCGTTCCACTCCCGATATTATAAAGTTACTGCCAGCATGGTGGCCGGAAACATAGCCTTTATTATTGCGGCTTGTGCTGCAGCCCTAGAAAAGGGCTGCAGCACAAGCTGCAATGGTGAAGGGTATACTTCTAAATATCTGTGCACCATATGCCAGCCACCATGTGGTGCCTAGCACATGGTGTATGGATATTTGGGGGGCACAACATGTGCCCCCTAGGCCACACAGCGGTGAACTAGTGAGGACAGGGTGCCTGATAGGGGCTCTCATAGTCCCTTTCCGACAGCCTTTTCATGTTGGAAAGGCCGATATGGTGAGGCTGTCCGAAATGGATATCCTAACCCCTACAGCGGTGCCTCCACAAGCACCACCTTGTTTGTAGGGATAAGGCCTCCGATGATGCCCCAATGGGATCCTTGATCCTGTTGGAGGCAGCGGTCAGTCCCTCCGGCAACATCGCTCTGACCGCTGGCATTGTAATCTGGCTTTTGGCCCAATGCCTGGGATGTCGGACAGACCGTCAGCGGCAATCCGTCCGACATCTTAATAAGGCCTATTGTGGTTATGGAGCTGCCGCTCTTCAGGGGAAGCTATATCAATAAGCAGTGTCTTTTTCATTTATAATTATGATTGACCTATGTTTTTTTCATTAAATGTTTATTTTCTATAGAAGTGCATCTGTTGGGTACATCCCCTTTCATCCTGATTCTATTACTCTTACTTGCTTTTTCCATTTCCACATAGCTTCCTCTCATTCTGTTCCCATCTTCTGCCTTTGGCCTGCGTGTCATCCTATCATGGTAAAGTAACTCTTTTACACTGTTTTGCCATTTAATAATTATATATTGGTGGCACAATTTGTTTCTAAAATAGTGTTTTTTTAAAAACATTTTCTGAAGTGTCTTGAAACTTTAGCCACATGAGATTCAATGTGAAGCCCTACTTAGGATACAGTATTTTGATGCTAATGATTTTTCCACTGTATCCTATTTCACAGCATTGATTTGTAATGTTATTGTAGGAAGGTAGGGTCCTTCTATTATGTTTACCCCAACTTTTTTTGCTTGGTTACAGTGCGGTTTTGACTAGTCTGCTAAGCAGGACCCCAGTCACTGTGCTTTCTTCCTAAATTTGGCTATGGTAAGTACTTCTGTACATCCACAATTAGCTAATGGTGTACCCTCGTTAGTCGCTTCTAAATTGTACTAAGGTACCAAGGGCATAGGTACACAAGGGGTCTCCCATGGGCTGCAGCATGTATTGTTCCAACCATGAGAAACCATGCAAACTGTGACTACATATCCATCATTGCAGCCTGTGTGAGTTGGTGCTAGCACTCCTCACAATTCTCATATCTGAGGTCACTGCACTTAAAACCTATGTCATCCTTATGGCAGGCCTTTCAGTCCTGAAAGCAGGGTGCTTGTTTATAAGAGTGAGGGTGGTCCTGCATGAGCAGGACACCCCTACAAACCCCAGAGTGGATTCTCCAAGCTTTGACAGTGCAGCCAATTTAATACATATAGTTGATATCAGTCATTACGAGATGTCTGAGAGCATGGTGGCTCCACAGAACACGGTCATGGTTGGTATCAAACATGTTGGAATCATACCCCAACACCGATTCTAGTATTGCAAGTATGATCCCATGTACTGGGAGGACTCCCTGCACTCCTGGCTACAGCATTTCAGGGTCTGACAGCAGGACAGTGCTGCTCCCAATCACAGACACAATTCTGCCCTTCTACTCCTGAGCAAAGCTCGAGCAGGGTAAGTAAGGTAGAGCAATAGGTTTCCTGTTGCAGGGAGGAGTGACTACCTTCCTAGACAGGGCTTAATGAATTGGGCTGGGTTGGGGCACTTGCCAGCACCAACAGACTGCATTCAAGGGCACATTTGGTGCCCTCCTTGTATACTCCAGTTGGAACTCTGGCACGAAACTTGAAAAAGGACATAGGAGTATCCTCCCCACTGTCCAGCTCCCCTACTGGGAAAGACCCCTGGGTCATTCTAGCCCCTCTCTTAAGGACTTTAAGGGCTTGCCTATGGATGGGTCATCAAATTCATTGTGGGACAAGACTAGGCCTGGGCGGGGTTAGCAGAACTAAAAAAAACTGACACAAAAACTTAGCCAAGCTACAAGTGTACCAAGTGTACTTGGTCATTCCATTCATATTGATTTTTAGCACCAAGTGTTTGTCCCACACTGTAAAAACAGTGTGAATGGCACCATGCACAGTGCAAGAGGGTGCTGCTTCTTTTCTTGCTGCTGGAGTAGATTTTATACCCAAGTGGCAGCTTTCTCAAAGCAAATGGAAAGTTTCTCAAAGCGAGTGGTCGCGACCGTTGGGAAATCTGACAGCCCACATTGTGAAATCTCACTGGTAGATGAATATTCTCCCTAGGGAACGCAAATTTGACATTGGCGAGCATGAGCAAGGAAAAAAGTATGTTCTGGAATAGAGTTTTTCTGAACTCAGCATGCACTGCTGGGTGCGAGATAGTCTGCAAACTCTGTGAGCAGAGCGAAGTTCACCGCCCAGGCCTAGACAAGACTCAAACCTGAAACCACGTCACTCTTCCACCATCTGGACTCTTGGACCTCACTGGACATTGCCTGGAACGAAGACTGCATCAATGAAATCTACTGCTACTCCTGGTCTCGCTGTTCTGCTATTCTTCTTCATCATCTGTGTCTGTACTTCTTCCAGGATCTTCAACAGATCTGTAGTAGGTATCAAGGACACCCAAAGTAATCTACCTTGGAGTGAATGAGTCAATCCCCTACATCTGCAGACACTGCAACAAAGCTGAGAAGTCTGCTGCTCCTGATGTTCTACAGACTTCTAAAGGCTCAGCAACACAGGTGGTGGGTCTGTAACTCCCTCGAGGCCTGACTTGTCTTCTTTGCAAGTTTGAGGCCAGTATCCCTCGTCTAATTCGCTGGGACCAAACCCCTGTGCACCATGTTGACTTGCCATTGCCAAGGCATGTTGGCTCTGCACTCCAGGGAACTTTGGGCTACACGAAGCTCCAGCCTCCAGCATCTCTTCCTGCCGGTTGCAGCATCTTCACTGCATCCACTGCACCGTGGGCCTTCCTTCTTTGTGAACTGCTTGAGGTTGTCTTGTGACTCCTGTGCCTTCGGCCTGTGGGGCTTTTTGAGGGTCTTCTTCTGCTTCAGTTGGCTCCCCTGCTTACTTGGGGCCGGCTCTGACTTTCCTTCTCTCGGGGAGTCTCTTGGACCTTGCTGGTCCCAAAGTTGCTCCTTTTTTGCTCTCCACACCTGTAGCAGGTGCCAAGGCTTGTTGGTGCTCTCGCCAGACACCAACCCCCGGGTTCTCATCTTCCGATGTGGGACAGCTTGTGCACGGCTCCTGGTCTTCCACAGCATTGCCTGATCCTCACAGCTGCAGTAGCAAGCTCACCGTCAACTCATGTCCCTTGCTCCTCTGAGTCATCTGGTCCAAGTCCCGACTTTGGTTATAGTTCACATTGCACTTTCTTAATATATTGTTTATCTCCCCATGGAGACCAGTGTGTTTTGTGCTTACGTACCTATTGCAATTGAAGTGTTATTGTGTATTTGTGTTTATATCTCAGAGTAGGAGATATACCAATGTGTTAGTGAGTGTTGTGTCATTAATAGACATATTTTATATATACACTGTGTGGTTCTTTTTGTTTATCCTACACCACATGATTAGGACTGTTAAAACAAGCTGCTTAACACTCCTTCAAAATGAGCCTAGAGGCTGCTCGCCACAGCTATCACTTTGAGAGCTTCCAAAGGTTATCAAGGACCAAAAAATTCACCATGTAAGAACTGAATTTGGAGGAAACTCAATATATACAAGTGTGGCTGAAAAAATTGACCTGAACTCCTAGACTCAAGTTCCTGTAGTCTATGTTTTGCAGCATCTATCCTGGGAGAAACAGTTCCTTATTTGCAAGCCTTGAACATGGAGGGATCTTATGAATTAAAAATGTTTTATTGGGAGTGGTGTCCATTTCTTGAAGGAATTCTTGTAAAGTTATCTGGCTTGATAAAAATGCCAGAGTAAGTGGGAAAGATACTCTGCAGCTGGCTTGCAAGCAGCATTTTGCAGAGGACTTGAAACATGTTATTAATGGTCAAGAACTGTCTATTGAAAAGTCAGTGAGGGTCTTTTGGCTGGGGTGATGAGCTCAGAGTATATCTGAGAAGTTATGATGCAAACTGTGGCAATTCTAGAGGAACAGACATGTGAATCACAGGAAGATGCCTTTAGAATTGTCTGGTGTAAAAAACATAAGGGTCACCTGTTGGGGGATAATCATCTAAAGGATCTCAAAAGCAAGATGCATATGATAGAAAACAATCCTGACTGTTGTACTTATTCACAACTCATAAAACAAGTACTTGTTGAAGATAATTCTGAGGTTTAGAATGATGTCCAAGACCATGCTAGAAGAACAGGTTAAACGTTATTGGTGCTGGCTTCTAGCCGCCAAAGTCATTGATCTGCAGAAACATATCATGCTAATTGGCCACAGTAGGAGATGAAATCAAGAATTTTAACAAAACATTTTCAGTAAATGTGATAATTTGTTTACTAATTTCATTGTTATTGATTACATAGAAAACTGAACTCTTACTCCTTCTCATCATAAAAAGAGAACCTAACATAATTTTAGGGTAAATTTAAAGTTTGTTCAGTTCGAGAGCATGCGTTTGGATGTTGTAGTGTGTAGAAATACACAATAAGGTGTTGTAGTGTGTAGTGCAGCGACATGGATTGCTTTGTGGAACAAAAGCAGGGAGATATTATCCTTCTCCTTGACTTAAAGATGTGCCCTTCAAGGCAAATGAGACTACGGATGAAAGGCCACATTCATTTCATATAGAGAAAGGGAGTACAGAATAATGTCTCTAGCTGCATACATGTTCACAATGCCACCAGTCTGAAATGTACCTTATAGTTGTTTTGGTGAGATATACTCTTCCATTACATTAAATGCTACATGACCACAAATGGAATTTACTTGGGTCACAGGTTCATGCCCACAGCTGAAATTATATTCTAATATAGAAATTCAACATATCCAGGTGTAATGCAATACTTACAATCTCCATCACTTTTGCCATGTATTTGCTGCCAGTAACTTTTTCAAATCCTTGTTCAGCATTTCTATGACTGATTCCTAGAAGTGGTAACATTGTAACAATCCTAGCTATACTAAAAAAGCAGCCGCCATCCTGGAAAATGACATTGTCCACCATTTAATGAAGCCATATAGTATTGGACATGCATACCCAAGGTTGACCATCTTGAAATGTTTTTCTTTAGTTTATCAAAAACTTTCCAAAATGAATGTGTCTGCATGTATATGTGTGTGCTCAACTGCAGACATATTCTTCTGGTTCAATTCTTCTCATATTAGGAAGAAGACTGATATTTTTACTATGGTATTAATTCCCTTTTCCTGATATTCATTTGAGATGGGGTATTTATTTAGTTGCTCCTATTTTTAGTATTGCTATTGAAGGACCCAGCGGCGTCAGGGAAAACGCCCGATGCCTTCGAGTTCCCCTGCCTTGGCAAACAGAGACACGGGATACTTCTCGATGACGTCAAAGACCAAAGTTTATTGGCTGCAACCAGGAACAGAGGTCTACGAAGCACAACACGGGTGGTTCGCTAGAGACTGCACAAATTCAATGAGCAGAGCATGGTCTTTTATGCCAAAAATCAAGCCTCAGGCAACATTCCAATAAGCATTGGGTTCATACAAACTGACCAATAGAAACATGACATTTTAAAAGTAGCATATGACGACAATCCCACTTTCCGTTGTCCAGCCCACCAGAAATAGCCAAGCACATTCCAATATTCCTGTTCGATCAGGCCGGACAAACCCATCATAAAACCTTCAACCCAAATCAGTGATTATGTCGTAAAGGAAGGAGCAGAAACAGATTGGAAACAAGATAGAAAGGTGGGTGCAGTGTACTGTAAACTCTGGCATGTCCTGCTCTTTGATCTTTATCTGACCAGCTGCCAAACAAGGAACTGGCTCAGCAAGGTCAGCCTCTGGCAAAGAGTCAGTTCGGCCAGGTCATTCAGAAGTCAGCTAAGGTGTACTTGTCTCAAGGACCCGTTCGGCCGCAGTCATCGGCCTATGTGAGGGCAACCACACAAAATGGCTGCCGCACACAAAAATGGAACCCGAAGGTTCAAACGAAATCCCTGAATACGTAGTGTTCTCATTGATCGATTAATGCGAAAACACTCGTACACACTACACTCGTGATTTTCGGTCTGCTGACACCAAAATCGTCTATTTCAGACGACCTTTATTGAATGGGTTCGGAACCACCGAACCTCACCCACAAACTACGGAACTACACTATTACAAGTGATATGTAGCTTTATGTGTACAGTGCTTACATGATCCAAATTGACAAAGCACTATAGAAAAGTTTTAAATAAATAAATTAAATGAAACATAATCCTTATTGGACATGGATGATGTCTGCCATTTATACACTTTTGAAAATGAGCATTCCATTATATTTTAGATTGATGCATCTATGACTTATATTAAACATATTATCATAGTTAATACATAATAAATATAGAAACGAGATAGACTTTGCAGCTCAACAACAACGATCCATGTAAATTTCAAATATTATGTTATTTTTTTATAGTATAGACACTTTGAGCCTGATTACGATGTTGGACAGACTCACGTCTGCCTGGCATCGCCACAGTTTCTGGACCAACCGACCTCCGGTCAGCTATCGCAACACCACCATTCCAATGTGACTGCACATGATGTGGTCGCATACTCCCATTTATCTATGGGAGCTTGTGCTGTGGTCGTAAACTGGCTGTAGCACAAGCTCCCACGTATAAATGGAAGATTCTCATAATCTCTGTTGATTCATGTTCCATGTTTATAATCATTTCAGAGAGGGTATACAATCAAAACTTCAAAGGTAAAGTTGTGTTGTTTAGAGTGGACATAAAATGAAGAGGGTATTGGAACGGAGGATTAATATGAGCGGCATTTCCATACAAAGCTTGCATTTCATGAGTAGATGATTGTGGCAAAAGTGTATTTGACAGAAGAAGGATGAGATTTTGGGATGCCATACAAGAAAGAGTTGGGTCTGAATGCCTACATGCCGATGAAACAGTTAGACAGAGGGTGTGTTCATTTTGGAAAAAAATTCCAATAACTTTTAATACAAATTTGGGATATTTAAAAATGTATAAATATAATATAAGGTTGAAGAAATGTGCCACACCGGTGGAGTGCAAAGTTGGAAGGTTACTGATGGAGGTACTTTGTGAGGTGAAAGAAGAGCTGGCCAAACTTTGCCGATTGGGGATCAATGCGCCTGTAGATACTACAGAGTAGTTGGCTCCAATTGTAATGGCAAGAAGGGCTGGATTAAGATTTCTGTGTCAACCTCAGGCACTCAGTATGGAGTAAAGATGTGTGAAATTACATTTCCACTTCAATCATAGCAAATATTTTGACAACTTTGTCCGGGGTTAATGTATTCATATCATTGGACCTCGCTTCCCGTATCCTGGGTAGTCACAGGGTTTGAGAACGTTCACTACACCTGTGCATGTGTATAAGTTGTTCAAATGCCAGTTGGTATTATTTCTGCAGTTTCATTCTTTCAGAATGCCTGGCATTGACACTGTGTGACATGAACAGGGTTACATTTTATCAGCACGATATCTTGATATACAACGATATGCAGTAACTCTGTGCAGGTACACGGGAAGGTTCAAGACGTCAGATTGGTCAAAGTTGGAGAAGATGGTGATGATGAAAAGGATGAGGGTGTATTGAAGAGAGGGTATGTGTGGCCACTGTTTGTCAATGTCAGATGAGGGAATGAATGTGGAATTGAGGTAATATGTCAACCTTTCAGAAGTACAGAGATGCATTTAGGTAGCACGATCTAAAGGGAAATGGGTTTGTAGTGATTTAAACTATTTTGCCGAGCGGGAGATGAATTATCAGAAAACGAACATTTATTGTGTAGAGAGACAAGACTGATTCCTTCACCATCGCTAATGAAGAGATTAGTTGAGTTAGAACATAAAGGTCATTTGGTGGTGTTGAAAACTAAGCAGGTAATTAAGCTAGGTTTCTGGTAGACAGGTGTAGCTCTTGAAGTTGATAGGGGCATCAGTATTGTTTTTTTTTCAACATATTTGATTGACTATTAGAAATACATAAAATAGGAATAAACATATAATAGTACAACATTTAAAAACAACTACATACATAAAATAGACAATTAGTTTGACTTCATAAAATGACATTTTCATCTATAATATTTCTAAAATAAATAATAAAATTATATAGGGCTACTAGATGATTGAATATACCAGTGTAATAAATTCTAGATACAGTTAACCCTTTAAGTGCGTGCGTTGGTCAACAGCTGTCACAAGCACTACCTCGGCAGTGTTGAGCACGTCCATTGGCGGATGCGACCCCGTCCGCGCAATAGAACGCCCGCACCGCAGCGGAAAATACGGTTAATACAATGAAGTGTAATAATATACAAAATGATTAGGCAGGCCTGGCCTGAGAGAGAGAGCTAGTATGAAAGGTGAAGACTGTGTTTGAACATTTTTTCCAGGGATGCTTTTGGTTCCCAACCCAGCCCTGGATTTTGGAAATATAACCAGAAACCTCTGCTTCAAGAGTTTTGCAAATTGTAGAATATAATATTGATGATTTATTACAAGTATAAAATTAAGAGGATTGGCTACCTCTAAGATATGTTATCAAATCAAAGCCCATCACATATGAAGAGATGACTGATTTGTATCTTTCCAAATGGAAGTAATTGATGTGATTGCTGAAGAAATAGTAAAGTAAAATGCTTTTATATCAGAAATATGCAGAAAATATAGTGAACTGAATTTTCATATAAAAGCAACTTGTAAGACATTGGTACACTAAAGTTAAATATGTTATTAGTGACATTTTATTTGTAAGCAAACATTTAAGGATGATTAGACAATTAAAAGGTAAATGTTTTAAATAATCAAGTGCAATGACAGTAACTTGGATTATCAAATAATTTGCTTTATATATTTTAAGTGGAGTCCATGAACACTGTTTAAATAAAAAGACTTGTTCGCACAATAGAAGCTGGTAGCCAACCTGAAATATTACATATCCACATATTTCTCCACTGATCTATGAAGCATTTGCTGTCAAATGCAGAGGTCCATGTTTGTCTAAAATATTTTGATTAGTAGTACTGAGAGTGGTTAGTTTGTTATATACTTTAGATGCTTCATGGCTTGAGTGGCTATAAATATTAACATTAGTGGTTGTTTTAAGATCAGCAAGAATTAAAAGATTCTCAAAACCTGTACACCACCCATGTAGGTCTCTACATTGTCAGAGAAACCTTATAAAGCAGGAGGAGGTGATCTAGTCAGGTTGCTGAGAGTTGAGATGGTCACATCATATTTATTTGTGTTGATTAATACGTTTTCCTATTGGTTGAATTTGCTCGGAGGAAGTTACATCAGATCTAAAGGGGTTATAAAAAAATATAAATTGTTTTTGCAGGAAATGACTTCATATTCCATTCTCATGGACAGTGGAGTGAGCAATTTTGCTCTAGAGAGGAAGAAGAGCTTTTGCAAGAATGTGGGTGTGTCCATAAAAATAATGCTTTCTATCATACCAAAGACTAAACATGACAATAAAGGAAGGGATTTAGTTGCTACACCGAATGCACTGAACTGGAAGAGAGATTTGCAAAACAAATTGATGGCATATAGGTTTTCTCATCGTCGGACAATTGGCAGAACCCCCTTTTAGTTGTTTCACGGAAGGAGATAGCATGACTTGTTAGTTCTTGGATGGATTGTGTGAAAAAAGAGTGGAACAAAGTAACAGGATATGATGAGTGGAGAGAGTATAAAAAACCTTTACAGAAGAAAAGAATGGGATGCTATTCTAGAATGCAGTCAAAACATGGGAAATTTTGACCTTAGAGCTGGGTTGCTGTCAGTGGAAAAAGGGAGAGGAGTACTGCGAGGAGTGTATTGAGAAGTTCTAGTGTGAGGTCAAATGTTTTAGAATTCATGGCTTGTCCTCTCGAAGTAAAGGTGAGGATACCTGTAAAGAGGTCAATCTAATTAATGAAGTATGTGTCTTAATCCATCACACCCTCACAAGGTTTCTGGAATGGTAATCTGCTGTATAGCCTTTGTCAATTTTTAGGTATTGCTGTGAAAAGTATTTTTCTATTTTGCTGGTTTACATTGTAGAAGATTCTCTTTGCTCCCATTTTAATCTCTGCTTCTGCTCACTGACATCAATATAGGGCTTGACTTGTGATAGTTGTAGGCTTTCCCCAGCAGATTTACACCTAAATTTTGAGTAGTTGTTGACTAATTTGGAATTTGCTAAAATATCCTGGTGTGCATCTAGGAAGCTGCAACAGATGCAGATTTCCTTGAATAACCACATGTTTCAGTATGTACCAGTAGCAGCCTGTCCCCTGCCAAAGTGGGGTGGGGGGCAGGCCGGGCCATAAAAGGGAGGAGGGAGATGGGGAGGATGGAGCTTGGGAGGGTTCAGGCCAAAAAATAAAATAAAATAAACTTCCCTTAAAGCCACCACTGTCTCCTGCTACATCATGCTTTTTCTGCTTCTGGCCCTGGTCACAGGCTCCCAGTCTGCACTGCGGCCAGTCCTCAAGCTCTCACATAACAGCAGCTTCAGGATTGGCCTGAGCACCAGCAACTCGTGGTCCCAAGCAGACTGTGAGCCTGTGCCTGCTCTCTCCAGCTCCAGCAATGCAGCTGGGGCTGGAGAGAGCTTCACTGTGCATGAGGGTTTGGCTGGCCTGAGACGGCTGATCAAACCCTCATGCACATTGAAGGGAGTGCCCACCACTCCCCCACCAGCAGTGTCATCCCCTGGACCCGCCCCTAAGACATGTCCAGGGGAGTAAAATATTTATTTGCTGGTGGTGGCAGGGGGGCTGCGCTCCTCCACTCTAATGGAGCGGCCGCCGCTGGTTTGTACATATACATATCTATAATAGAAGTACATGTATGCATTTGTAACCGAACACTTTTAAATGGTAAAACATGTATTTATTGTTTCTTTCTTCATGTGGTTAATATCTTAGAGGTATTTCCGTCCTATTGCTTTCTTGGATCTGGCTCACCAGACATTAACTTCACCTTTAGGCTCACAAAACCTTTCGTCCCTCCAAGGCCATTAAAAGCATTATTGTGTCGTGCAACAAAACATTTGCTACATAGCAGTAAAATAATCCTTTAGATGATCATGCACTTTATGAATGCACATACTATGTAATCCTTCCTTTACAGGAGAGAATCTAGGTATCAAGGGTGAGAATTTGCCATGTAAATGTTTGTGGAGACCCACAAGTGTGCCGGTTTGTAGGTGTTCACCTATCTGTCAAGGCATCTCCATCCTTAAATAATTGACTCACTTAGCTCTACACTCACACCCACAGAGCACGCACGGTATCTTGGCATTATACTCAACAGCAACCTCACCATGAAGAAGCAGATAAACGCTGTCTCATCTTTCCGCTTCCTCACTCTACGTATGCCCTGGAAAATGTTCAAGTTGCTCCCCTTCAGCACCAAACACACCGTCACCCGGGGCCTCTTTCCCAGCTGACTGGACTATGGCAACATCCTCTATGTAAGGATCACCCCACAACTACTAAACAGACAACAGATCATTCAGAACGCAGCAGTCCGGCTCGTCCTTGACCTACGTAGGAGAACCCACATCACCCCTCACCTCAGAGCACTACACTGGCTCCCCATTAGCAAAGGGTGTCATTCCATATGGCCGGGATGCCTGTCACCCCCTCCCAACACAATCCCCAAGGATGGGAAGACGGACGCAGTTCTGAACTTTTGGAAGGCGGGGGGGAGTTACCCTCCCGGCCGTATTTATTAAAATATGAAACAAAATTAAAACATTAAAATAAAAGTTTCATATCATGTACAATTTTCATTTATTACATTTCGATGAAGACATGTTCATTGGCTAACCTTAACAAATCTCTAATACAAAGGTTTTCCTAGCCAAGCCTAACATCCTGCAAATGCATACTTTCTAAATTAAAATTGTACATCCTAGCATTACGGGCCAACGGCAAGGTCGCAACCGGTGTCAGATCCCTACTACCAAAACTCTCGCCCTCACGGTGTGAGTGGCGGCTGCGCAGAGGACTGTACCCTCTGTGCCAACTCCCATTTCCCTTGTCTTGTTGGGGGCCCCCCATTTGAACTCGACGCCATCTTAAAGGTCGTCCGAGGACCCGTGTGAGGTGTCTGTAAGAAGGCAGCGTGGACTCCCCCTCCCACCCCACACTGTCTATCACATCCGCCGTCGCGGATATCCGGGCCCCGGGAAATTCGTAGGAGGGGCATATAGCCGCCTCCTCCCCTGGAAGGGGCCTTTGGCCGTCTTCCCCTAGGCGACCCATACTTAGTGGGTGCCGCCTCCCCGTGGGAGGGGCCAATGGCCGCCTCCCCCCGGGCGCTCCCATCCATAGTGGGTGGCGCCCCCCTCTAGGGACCTTGAAATTACTGCTCACCGATCATGACCTTACCGCCACAGGCCGGATAGTTGACCGGCTATCCGGCCCCCCCACAAACTCCTCCTAAAGGTCATGCTTTCTTAAACCCCTTATCCATGCTATGAAGTCTCCTATGAGTAAGACATTCCCCTCCCGGGACAAGTGAACCCCATCATCGAGATACATGTGATCCCCCCGAATACACCCATGCGGAATACTGTGCAACTGTGCCGAGCGAAACAACCTACCAATTTTGTTGTTGACCTTCTTCACTGAATGGTTCAGTGCTGACACCGAAAGGCCCCCCGCCACACCTTCCTGGGAATCATGTGGGACCATGAAGTCGTGCACCCTGGGATCCTTCTCGCCAGCCAGCTAACGGTAGACAAAACTCGCTCGAGTAATACTCGCCTACCGAGTGTCACCATGTCATTGCCCCCCAGGTGTACTATGATTACAGATGGCGGTGACCTCTGCCGCCCTAAGAGTTCCTCGACAAAAGATTCAAACTGGTCAATACAGAGCCCGCCCCTTCCGTGGAAGGTTACTCTGCACCCGTATTCCCCAGCTGCGTGAGTCGCGTCACCTGCTTTGAATACGTCCCCGGCCCGCCTCACGTATGAGTGGCCCACGACCCACACCACTCTCTCCTCAGCCGGTGATCTCTGACCGCTGGTCCCCTGGTGCCGGGTCGACTGCGAATTCCGCCCCGCATAACATGCTCGCGAAACTGTAAATTAAACAGAAGACAAGAAGCGTGAGTGCATGAAACTTGACTTCATAACATGTGCAACCGCACATACCTTTTAAAACAATTCGAGGACCATCGTCCTAACAGTTTCACCTCTTCAGCACTCCGACCCCTGGCTGTAGCCTCAGTAGCCGCCCCTATCCTGAAGGAGTGGGTCCCAAAATCGCAGGGGTCCAAGCCCGCCGCTGCGATTGCCAAAGTTAGCACCCTTTGAAACTGAAACCTCGTCAGTGGGGTGGCATCGATGTGTCTCAGCGGACTCCCACCCCATACATCTGCCCTCAGCGCCAAATATTCCTCAATACACTTTACCGGGCACATGGGGGACCCTCGCATGCACTGGACAACAACACTGTCTCCCATATCTCTCTGGTCAGTCTTGGACTTAGCTATTGTGACTACAATCGAATCGCCCCTAATCAGGATGTGATCTCGACACAGACCTCCCTCCACATCTTTCTTATTCTTTGCGACCAGTTCGCTCACCCGCATAGCCCCATGGAACGCTAATGCGAAAGCGGCCCGGAACAGAACTGCCTCGAATTGGGAGGAACATGTCGCGGGTAGTATCGACATAAGCAGGGACAACCTTTCTAACCCAATCGGGCGCCTCTCCTCTACCCTACGACCCTCAAGGCGTTGCCAGCCACGAAGGGCTTTCTTTACCAAAAAGGAAGATGTCAGGTCCTTGATGCCGTGCACCTGCGCCATGAATGAAACGGCCGCCCGGTGCCTATTAGCCGTTGCTACTGATCGGCCTTCCCTGTGTAATGCTACCAGAAACTTTAGGAAGCAATCCTCCTGACCCCATTTCTGATCCCCTGCCGGACCCAAAAATGCACAATAGGAACGAAACGCTCCTTCGTATGCCTTCCTCGTCCTGGGGGCTAAGCTTGCTGCCACGAGGTCTTGTAATCCGGGGCACCGAGTAGCCATAGTACTTCGGGGAATGGTGCCGCTGTTAGGTCCGCAGAAGGTAGATAACCCCTGAACGCCTGCATGTGTGAACGAGAGAGTGCATCAGCAGCATGATTCAGTACACCCGGCACATGTTTCGCCCTGAACTGCACATTCAGTCTCATGCAAAGTAGTACAATTTCCTTCAACAATCTCAATATCCACTTGCAGTGTGCTGCCTGATTATTTATACATTCAACAACAGACATGTTGTCGGACTAAAACACCACAGAGTGATCTCTGAACTCGTCCGGCCATGCCATCAGAGCCACAAAAATAGGGAATAGCTCGAGGAACCCAATGTTATTTGTGAGACCGCTGGTGTGCCACCACGTCGGCCATGTTTGCGCCGACCATCGATTACCAAAGATGGCGCCAAATCCCACGCTCCCCGCCGAGTCAGTCCACAAACCTAGCTCGTCCGAGGACGCTGGTGGCTTGTTCCATACCACTCAACCGTTGAAGTCCGCCAGAAATGCCAACCAGATGCGCATGTCCTGGCGAACCTCTGCAGACAGTCTCGTGCGGTGGTGTCCTTCCTTGAGACCAACCATTGCTTGTGCAATAGAGCGGGAAAAGGGGCGGGCCATTGGTATCACTCTCAGGGCAAAGTTAAGCTGCCCCACTGCTTGTTGTAACTGATGCAGGGTCACTTTCTCCTTACTAAGGCACAGTTCCAGGGAAGCCCTGAATTTCGTTACTTTCCCTACTGGCAAACGGAAACATCCCTCCACCGAATCGAGTTCAATTCCCAGAAACTCCAGTGAAGTAGATGGTCCAACCGTCTTACCTGGTGCCAATGGCACTCCGAATTCCTTCATGAGGATGCAAAAATCCTGTAACGCCTGCGCACATTTTGTGTCGCCGGTTGCCCCCAAGAACAGAAAATCATCTAAGTAATGCATAACATGTCTATGCCCCGTGGCTTCGGTGAATGCCCATTCCAAAAAACAGCTGAATTTCTCAAAATAAGCACAAGAGATGGAGCAACCCATTGGCATACATCTATCCATGTAGTAACGTCCTTGGAACACAAAGCCTAACAGATGCTGATCCCGTGGGTGTACCGGGAGCAACCGGAACGCCGACTCGATATCTGACTTCGCCATCAGCGGTCCGGGCCCCAGGCGATTCAACATGGTGACGGCATCATCGAAGGATGCGTACCGCACCGAACAAACTCCCGGGTCAATCGCATGGTTCACCGAGAGACCCTTCGGAGCCGATAAGTTATGGATCAGCCTAAATTCCCCTGGGTCTCTCTTGGGGACCACTCCTAACGGGGAACAGATGAAATTTGTTACTGGCGGGTGCCCATATGGGCCCGCAACCCGGCCCAGGGTAACCTCTTTTGCAATCTTCCTCTCTACTACCGCTGGATTATGTTGAGCCGATAGTTGGTTTCTACAAAGTGGTGTTCCACGGAAATCCCCCGCCGGGATGTGGAAACCATATAAGAATCCATTCCTCAACACCCCAGCGGAGACATGATCAGGGTATTCGTTTAGCCAGGGAATCATTGCCATGATATCAACGGGGGTAGGTAACGGTACACAGTGATCCCCCTTAGTCTTGTTTGGACCCTCCTCTACCTCCCGACCCGCCATTCTTGGATCTGCACGAGCTCTCCGGGTGCGAGGAATTCCCACAACCCGCACACGCATGTCTGAACTTACATGTCCCTTGTGGTCTTGTGCAGTTGCCCCTGTTGAGGCTCCAACAGACCCCCCTCTTTCCCCCATTCCCACCGGTCTTTGCTTGGTGGTCGCCACCGGCGCCCGCTCGAAAGGGCACCGTGGGCTGTTGGCGGGAAAACCCCGAGACATTCCCGCCAGGCGAGGACGCCTTCGTCGCGCCCGGCAGGAGCTGCTTCTGCCAAGAAATCGAGTTGAGACAATCCCATGTCAGAGATGAATCGTACTCTTTGGCCTTACGGAACTTCATGTCATAACCCATCCATTCATTCCCCTCATATGTTTCGTAAAAATCCATTATTCGTGCCTGATAGCAAGACAATTCAGGTAAAACCTCGGGCTTACGCTCCCCAATAATTGCAGTAAACATCGCAAAGGCCTTGGCCCAATTTGTTATTGTCTCATCCACCCTGAAACCCGCCATCTTGGCTCGCCAAACACTCGGGTGCCACAAATCTTTCTGCGTCTTGGCATACTCCATCTCGCGATGGTCAGTCAACAGAGAAAACATATTAACATACTTATCAGCCCATATTAATTCTTTCGTGGCCAACGGGATATGTTGAACCACCCTCTCCCGTCTTGAGGGCAATGAGCCCTCCCCCGCAATTGGCAGTGCCTGCTTACCCGGTTCTGTTGTCGTTCCCGCTGTTTTTCCGACGCCAGCTGCCGGTCCTTCCGGGGTCACCTGTGGGGGGACAAGAGGGAGATTCGCCTTTGCGGCATCTCGCGACTGCCGCAACTGCTGAATTAGTAACCTGGCCTCTTCGGCCGTGTCTCCAGGTGCCGTAGCACCCCCTGTTTTTCTGCCAAGCCATGCGGCCAACTGAGCGGCCAATTCAGGAGGCATGTCCTCCTCGTTGGCGGGCGTAATCACAACCGGAATCGGCTGACCCGCGTCTGGGACTGGTACCGGGGCCTCTACTGGAATGGCCGGGCTCACCGGGGGTACCTCGGGGGCCGAAACCTCCTCCCCTGCCGCCCTATTCTTGGCCCGTTTCCCCCTACCCTCAGGGGCGACTCCCGGCAATGCCGGGCCTATTACCTTCTTTGGTTTACCCGGATTGTTCATCGCAGCCATCTGCTTCTTCATGTTCGCCATATCCCGGCCAAGCGCCGGGACCATAACGACGTTCTGCTCGATCTTCGCCATTCTGCTCATCAACATGCGAAGCATCTGGTCATTCTCGGCCCTCTTTCCTGCCTTCTTGCCAGACATTGTTGTCGAATATTTGCTCTAAGTCGATCAACCCGGTCCTGGATCCTTTAGCCTCGAAGTCGCTGAAAGAGAAACACAAGAGTTACAAGTTCTCAAAATTGCTCCTTGTTCCGTCGAGGGCTCATGTGCAACGAGTGGGTGCAGGTTCCAAGCACAGGAACAAGAGGATGCTTCTCCGGATTCCCGCTCTCTTTATTCCTCTTCGGGAGGGCGTGAACCCTCCGCTGGTACGCCTACTGGGTGTGGCCATCGGTGTAGGTGTCTAGGACAACCCCTCTTGGGCGGGAAAAAGGCACGCCCCGGCTACGCCGCTTCGGGCATACCAGCCGTGACACGCCCCCCGCCCAAAATGGTTTCCCGGGAGGATCCGGGCCCCCAACCATACGTTCGGGGGGACCGAGTGGTCGCCCCTTTCCAAACTCCTAACACGTGCCTAAAAAGCTTTACAAATCCTGTTTGATTGATTGAGAGTAGCTTTTCTCAGGTGTAAAATGGCACCTTGTTTGTGTAATTTTCCTTTAGAGTAATCCATTTACAAATGATAATTCATATTTTGTGAGTATTAACATGAATTTAAAATGTTAAATTAAGACATTGGCACAACTAAGCTTAACTCAGACCTAGACGTGCAAATTGTTTTATTCTAGCTTAATCGCTCACCCATTAAAGTTGATCTATTGTATATGCCCAATTTCTTTGTTTTTACTTGCAACTTGAGTATTTGATTAGTTCTCCTTTGATTGATCTAGGGAGTCAATAAAAATACTTTAATGTTATGTCTTTCATTATGAGTTGCCCAATGTTAGGTGTGATATTTGTCTCACCTGATAAATAATTATACTGCGGGTATGTCATTTATCTGGTGTGATAAATAGCATAGCATTTTGCGATGCAGGGCGCGCTACGAAATTCGTTTTATTAATTAAATTGTTTACTTACCTTCAATTATCCATACTCCAGTTTTTAGCGCAGTCCCCGCCACGCCTCTCCGCCCCACCGAAACTCCCTCCACGGGCCGTGACTGGATATGGTGCATTTCTCTTGTTGGCCTTTCACGCAACACAGCGCAGCAACTTTGCATCCTGCCCTGAGTTGCGTAAAATGTAAGTTAATGTGCCCCCAGGTGAGGTAAAATTCACCAAACTCATAATTCTAACATGTGAAATAACAGGAGTTACCACCCATATCAGAATTTAAGGGGGCCACTCGCAATGAGGGCCTATGACTTTACCCTATCAAATCAAATGTTCCAGCACAAAAAAGACACAAGTCACATGTATGAAACAGAACTTAGCTTGACGATATTGCTTACTTGTGTTACATATTTTTAGATATATGTCATAAGTAGGGGCAGCTATCATTTTTCAGCAGCATGTTTTTTAGGGTTTCCTCATAATTGTTTTAACGCAGGTCTCGCAAGATATATCTTTAGCATTTTCTGTAAAATGTGACAATTCTAAGCCTTTTTAAAATCATAATTTTTACTTTGCCAAAGTAATTGTGCAGTGGGATAATCCAAGAAAAACAGCCTTTACTTAAAAGGGGTCATGCCCTTGAACAAACAGTTAAACAATGTTAACAATGTATGAAATTTGGACATGTGTGCACAGAAAAAACATATGCAAAGTGAAGTGGTGGTAAAAAACACTGGGCATTTTGGCTATTTTTCATTGTACACCTGAATCATTTGTTTGAGGAGACTAACAAAGCTGTATCCATCCGAGGCATTAGCCTACAATAATTAATGCACGGCCAAAACTCATTACACCACATTGCATTGTTATCTGTGTGTGTTTGCACCATTTAAAACTGAAGTTGCTGAACCTACACTTCACATGATGAATTACCTCTTGTTTACACGTGAAAATTGCTATCCAGGCCTTCGCGAGTAACGCCTTTTATAATAGTACTACACAGAACTGGAGAGTGCTTTACAAACAAGCTCCCAATCAGTGCTTAATTTGTAAAAAAAAATAAAAATAAAGTGAATGCACATCCCGATGTTGCTGAATGCCAAAGCTGTCTAGTCTTTTATTTCACCCCATACATATTTCTTCCACCACCCTTGACTTTGCATCTCTTTGCCCAGCTATTGCCTGTTCTTTTTCCTCCCTGGTTGCTTCATGTCACTGTTTTTCTAGCTGGCTTTTTCTTTCTTTTCTGCCTTTCTCTCTTCTGCTCTAGATCAAAGTCTGATGATAAAGAAGATCTCCAGTTCCCAAAAACGAGTGCTGATGCCTACTACGTGTAATGCCCTATTACCAGTAATCTTCATTGCTCCTGGTATCGTTATCCTCTTTCTATTTCTTACAAAGTGGAGATGGCCATCTCCATGACAGAAAAAAAGAACAGGAGAATAAACTAGGGGTGGGCGGAATTTGCGTAATCGCGTTACACAAAGCTCTGCGAAACTGTTAAAAATATCCGCGAACACGCAGAAATTCCCCGATCGCGCAGATTTGCTTGATCGCGATGCTTTCTTACTGTTCACAATCACTGATTGAATGCTTGGGGGAAAATATCTCGAGAACATGCATTTTGAGAACGCGAACAAGCAAAAAATGTTGCGATGCCGCGGAACGCAGAATTTTGGGCAATTTTGCGTTTTCCGCGGAACACGAAATTACCCAAATTCCGCGAGCGGAACGGAATTTACCGACCAGACCCAGCTGGGACACCTAACCCCACCCCCTCCCGCTGGGAGTACATAAGCTGTACAGAGTAGGTCAACAATTTCTTTGGCATACCTTCAACTGGTACTCCCCTAGTAGACAACTGCGATCGGCAAATACCTTCTTGATGTTTACTTTCAGAGTCAGGACAACAAATTGGGGGGGGGGGGGGTTTCAGTCATAGCATCATTAGGCTATGAGCTCCCTTCCACTTGATCTCAGGAAGATACCCTCTCTGATTGAGATCAGGAAAAACCTTAAAACCTGGCTTTTCAAAAACTAAGTTCCCTGTACAGTTTGCTGCCTGTAAGTGCCTAGACACCTAAGGATAGTAGTGCGCTATAGAAGTTGTGATAACATAACTTAACATAACTCAGCATTCCGCCTGAACTACCAAGCCACCAACTGGAAGGCCAGCCATCCAGGAGGGAGGGAGGGGCATAAGGAATGTGAAAAGGACAACGGGACAAGGAGTAATGAAGATTACCGCTAAGTAATAGCGCATGACCTCCTGGTCCCTCCACTCCTCGTCCCATTCCGTACAAAGTGGAAAATACCAAAGTGAAAGCTCTGTACTTATGAACTAAGACCAACAACAGGAACACCACACCGAATGCAGCGCCCCAAAAGAAGAAAATGGGAGAACCACAAAAGAAAGCACAGGCAGGAGCACACAACTCGCAATGCCCCAGCCAAACAACAGGGCCTAAACCCCCAAAACAAGTAGGGGATGACCAAGTACAGCCAAAACAAGGAGCCAAACCAAGGAGCAGCCACCCAAACGGCAAACACCCCACACCAGGAACCTCCAAACCAACCACAGAGGAGGAGAACCCAACAAGAAAGGACTAGAGATTCACCCCACCAGAAGGACACCAACAATGTCACCCGCAGAAGAAGTCCCAGGGCAGCCTGACACCGCAAGAAGCTAGGGCCACACCAAGCGGGACAGAAGCCCCCCAGGAAAGCCAGAAAGGAGGCCAAGCACCAAGAGCCAAGCCCCGAGGGAACCCCCAGAGGGGCCAAAGCAACCTACCCACTCCCAGAATAACCTGCAGAAGGAGGGCCAGAAGAAGCGGAAGCACCCACAGGGCACAAAAAGGCCAGAAGAGCACCCAACTAGTGAGAAGGCTGCAAAAGAGAGGAACACCAACAGCGCCCAGAACCCAGCAGCAGAAACGACAGAGAGTGACCCCCCAAGACAAGGGTAGAATCCCACACACTGCCGTAAGTACCCACAATGACCCCACCAGACAGCTGAGGGGAAGTAAGGAGAGACCCACCAGGCCCCACCCAAAGCAGAAGACAAAGGAATGACACGATCAACCTCAGGACCAATCCCAACGCACCAAGGGAGGCCCCCAGCAGATCAGAAGAGACAAATGAGGGCGAGGCCAGCCGAAAAAGCCAAGGCACCAACCCAGAGGACCAACCAAGGGCAAGCCCAAACAGAGCAAACCTGGAAGTGAGGAAGCAGCAACCAAAAGCAAGCCCCCCTCTCAATCCGACAGCACCACCAACAGAGAGCCCAAAGGAACCTGCCACAGAAACGCTCGGAGAGGGACCAGGCCGCAGGGCAGGAACGTCCAGCAACAACCACCAGCTTAGACACTGGACAACAATCCGAAAGCCCCCAAACCCTGAGAAGGACCCACGGCACATGGACAGGACAATAGGCCATGACAGAGGCAACTACCCTGAAAGCAGGGTGCACAAACCTAGCACCCCGCCAAACAAAGCCAAGGGAGAGGCCAGAAGTACAACCCCCCCCACCAAAACGAGGCTAACAACAGGACCCCGCCCAAGTAAAGAAAGGGATGGTCCCCAGCATACCCTGAACTAGACCAGGGCACAGCACCAAGAATGTGGAGAGGCAAAACCCCCAAGGTTACCAAGACCCGGGGAACCCAAATACCAAACAGGGACAAACGGTAAGAAGATGCCACAAACAACTCTCATCAAGGGCGACACCCCAACCAAAAACCTGGGGGCCTGTCACAGGGGAGAAACACTGGACCGGAGAATACCAAGTCATCGGGCACCGAACAGGAACCTGGACCAGGGAAGGGGAAACTCCCAACTTAACAAACAGTTGACCAACCGGCCAGAACAGCAAAGGAGGACACCAAGGATCCACCCCAGGCGAGACCCAAGAGCAGCCACAGAAGGGCAAAAACAGGAGAAAAAAACAGGGAGGCCCACAGCCCTAACCCGGCAGATTATCCCACAAACACCCAAGAAATCAGCAGACTGAACACAGACACCCCAGAAAGATACAAGGCCACCAATGGGCCCAGAAGGAGTGGGAGACAGGGCAACCACCCTAACCCTGAAACCCCCAACCACCAAGGGCACAGGGAAAGGCGATGGAAACAGCAACAGCCAGGCCAAACAGGGAACCAAAGCGCCACTAAGACAGGGAGGGAGCCAATTAGCCCACACCAGCTTGCCAATGCCAAGGTTGAGTCTGCACCAGGTAGGCGCAGAAGAGAGGCTATAGGAAAAGGACAGAAGGCTGGCTGGGGCTCCAGCAACACCAGGCACTGTTCCACTGTCCACCAAGGGGCCGAAAGTCCCACACTCAAACAAGGCACAAATCGGCCAGAGTAAGAAAAAACAGATAAGGACCCAGGCAGACACCCATAGGCTACCTCCAAGGTACAAAGGCCCCCACGGCTGGAGCCAGACACAACCAAGCCTAAAAGGTACCACCAACCCTCCTGCAGTGGCAAATGAGGGGCCAAACACAGGGACAGCAAAGCCAAGACCCACAGAGGCAAAGCCAAGGCACCATCAACAGGCCTGAAGACCCGAGGCCACACCACAACCCAAGGAGGGATGAGCCCGGAGAAGCCAAAGGTGCACAATCCACCAAGGGAAGATGGACTAAAAGAGGGAAAGGGAGAAACCGAACACCAGCAGAGCCTGCAATTGTAGAGTTACCAAAAGAACAGGTACCAGAGACACCACAGGCACAAAACCAGCCCCTACATCATACTGCCAAAGGACCAAGCCCAAATGACAAGCCCCAGGGGGAAAGAGACAAGACCAAGCCAACTCTGCAGGTCCGCCACAAACTGGGCCGATGGCAACCAGGCACACCAAGGACAACCCGAACTAAAAACAACCACGAAGCCAATGCCCCAGGAC
This sequence comes from Lissotriton vulgaris, assembly GCF_964263255.1. Classification (NCBI taxonomy): domain Eukaryota; kingdom Metazoa; phylum Chordata; class Amphibia; order Caudata; family Salamandridae; genus Lissotriton; species Lissotriton vulgaris. The sequence goes on along the minus strand of NC_141697.1, from coordinate 444,240,933 downwards.
CGAGGCAAGGCCAGGGCTGAGAAAAGAAACCGCGCTGAAATGGGGAACAATAGGGCCATCAAGCAGGAGCTCAACGAAAAGCTGTAACCCGGCACACACCCCAGGAAAGGCTGGCACCAGACTACACCGGCCGTCCCACCAACACACCTACTACCTAGGCAGAAAAACGAGGGAGAAACCAAGGACCCACAGAGGCAGAAGCGAAGGATGACCCACAACATCCAACCCCCCCCAATGTTCAAAGGAACCAGCAGCAGAGAAACAGAGAACCCTCAAAAGTGGCCCAAGCACTCAAAAAGGAACCCAAGAGAAGAGAAGAAAACTGCAACACAGCACCCAACCCCCGCCAGCCAGCCCAAGCGCAACCCACAACCCAACACCAAACAACAGCCAAACACCAACAACAAGGCACACCAGGGGCACCACCAGCGCAACACCTGAGCCAAAAGCCAACCACGGGCAGCCACGGTAGACCATCGAGAGGCATCCGAAGCACAGCGCACCAGCCAACCCTGGCACCAAAGGCCATGTCAGGCCAGAGGGAGGGCACAACACCTCCCCAGGTGTGAAAGCCTAGAAGTAGAAAGGCCGGGGGACCCAAGGGCCCAACACAGGATGCAAGGAAGCAACAGACCCCCAGAGAAGCAAGGAAAACCAAACAAAGAACCAGGGAGATAGATGCCACAAAACACCTCCCACCCCCACAAGTCAGCCCAGGCACAGACCACCAACACAGCACTGGTAAACCATTAGAAAACAGATACTCCAACATCCGGGAGGCCGGGTACCCCAAAAGCCTGGACCAGAGAGCCAGAACAGGAGACAAACTGCTATGTAGTACTTACTCGCAGGGCAGACAGACAGCACAACACACCACCTGCCCCCCACCAGCCAGCCAGGATCCAACAACCAGTGTAGCGTCAGGCAGAAGGCCAATCAGAATCACCCCCTGAAAGAGAGAGAGAGAGACAACAGAGAGACAAACACTGAACAAGCAAGAGGGCACCAGCGTCTCAAAAGGCCAACAGCCTACAGCACCTGGGAATTTTTTTATCCAGGTGGACTCCCAACCAGGTACCAACCAGGCCTGACCCCACTCAATGCCAGAGAGCAGGTGAGACCAAATGCAAACAAGGAGGAATGGGCGTAGGAAAGTCAGCCAATAACAATAGGCAATAGGCACCTCCAGGCAGCCACCCAGGGAAGGCAAAAACCAGGCCCAACCAGTAAGCAGACCAAAACACAGAAAAAAAGGGTGACACAGCCGCAGGCAGAACCAAAACTGGTAAAGAAACTGCTATGCAGTACTCAACACCGGGGCAGGCAGACATCACCCTACACCAAATCAGCGCTGGGCAATAGAGGAAAAGCCTGCAGCTTCCGGCACTCCAAGGCACTCTCACAGTCAAGCAGAGACCAGGTCTCAACCTGCACCACCACAGAGAGCAGACTAGAGGAGGGGCCTCCAGGGAGGAAAAGGCCACAATGCAAGACCCCACCAGCCAGCCAGGAACTCCAGGGGCATCACCAAGTACGGCCTGAGACACTCCTCAGCAGCTGCATATCTTCCAGACCAGCCCAGCCATAGAAGGATGCACCCTCCAACCTGGCACAGACCGGGAGGATCAGCCTCCCAGGCACAAAGGGTCAGCCGCCAAACAACGTGGTTCCTGGCAAGCCTGGCTGGCCTGGAGACCACACAGCAGGACTTAAAGGACAGCCCAGCAGCCCAACAAAGACATCCAAAAAAGACTGCAAAAAGGTAAGTGCAACCAGCAAAATCCACGTCCCATTCTGTCGATAGACAGAAAAAAGAAGCAATGGAATGCTGGGTTGGTACAGCTTATGTTATCCCAGTGGGAGGGGGTGGGTTTATGTGTCCCAGCATTCTCCTGTTTTTTTCTGTCATGGAGATGCTCAGCTTCACTTTTTAAGGCATGGGACGAGGACTGGAGGGACCAGAAGGTAATCACAGGCACAAACTATGCGCTAATCCTAATAATGGCTCTGAAATAGAATTCCATATAATTTAAATCCCACCTGCCATACTTAGTACAATGTGATAATGCAGATTCTGTAGAGGCTTATGGTCATTCAAAATCAATGGGGAAAGGATCCCTAGTCCTGCATAACCAAGGTCTGCTGGTAGGTAGATCGGTGTCTCCCAAATAAAAGACCCTCATACACGTGTTTTTAGAAGATCTTGTAGCGGTATATGATGTGTCCCCGCTCCTTGTTACACATGTGTGCGTAATCCTTGGGTCAATTTTTGTATGCACTCTCCGCCAGGAGGTTTTACCTTTGGTTAAAACAGTAGTGATCGTGGATTGTGGGTGGTGAAAAAGTGAAAAAGTGGAGGATATTAAAATACCCTGACAGCCAGGGATTCAACTTTAACAGGTCTGGATTCGGGCAAAAAAGTTATGTTTGTGCAGCTGTGGAATAGTCTATGAATTCGAACGCACTCAATTAGTGAAATTAAAATACGGTCCAATTGCCCATCATTGCCACATAATTGCACCCTGTATGGGCGTATTACCAGCTGCCCTTCCTCATATTTTTACACATATTATCAATCATAATTATCCTTGTATTATATACACTATATATATTTTCATTCCGTCAATATTTATAAAAAACATAATAAGGCCCTGAATGGGCAAAACCATCTGACAAGAGATACTTATATGTATATTAACTTAATTGCCGGTATTGCTAGGTTCACACTGTGTTGTGATGTCTAATTCCTTGCAGTAGTATGACTTTTTTCAGTTAGCTTAGATCACATGAATATTACTACTCAGCCTATATGTACCCACATTTCCGCCTCATTATTCAATCCTTTCGGTGCCTTAGTTTGCATTTTGATGATATACCTACATTCAAGGGTGTGTAACTTTCTTACGATATCTCCTCCCCTCTCAGATTTTTCCTCTTGATCTAACCAGAATGATCTCAAAAGGCTACTGTTGCTGTTGTGTTCAGTCTCGAAGTGCCGGGCAACAGGATAAATATGATCCTTGTTGTTAATTGCCCTAAGATGTTCTAGGACTCTTTTCTTGGTGGGATGGATTGTGCTACCCACATACTGTTTTCCACAAGGGCACACCAAACAATAAACTGTAAAGTCTGAGTTGCAATTAAAGAATTTGGATCTGGGGGTATTTACCTTTTTTCCTGGTATGAGGTCATCCTTCACTTTGTGACAATTCCTGCACACTTTGCACTACATGCATGGAAAGAACCCCTTGATCGGGATTGATCCTTTCTTTTTGGGCATATAGTGACTTCTTACTAGGTGGTCTTTTAGAGAAGTCCTGTTTCTGTACGTTACTAAGGGATTCTCTGGTATTAGGTTCCCTACCACACTATCTGATTTCAATGCACTCCAGTTCTTTTTTAGGATTTGAAACACCTCATATGATTTTTCAGTGTAATTTGTGATCACTCTTACATAATTATCCTGACTTTTTTCTTTTTCCTTATATATCAAGAGTTGGCTTCTTTCAGTTTCATTGCATCTGGATTCTGCTTTGTTTATGATTCTTCTACAGTAACCTCTCTTTTGGAATCTCTGTTTAGCCTGTGATATTGCTTTCTGACATTCTGAGGGAGTGGAACAATTGTGTTTCATCCTCAGGAACTCCCCTAAGGGATGTTATTTATCACACTCCTGGGATGACAGCTTCCAGCATGCAGGATTGTATTTCCTGCGGTTGGTTTACGATAAAGAGCTGTTTCTAAGCTGGTATTCTCTATGTAAACTCTCAAATCCAAATAAACCACCTCTTTTTTGCTGATACAGCTGGTGATTTGTAAATTTAAATCATTTATATATATATACACACACATTTATAGCTCGTCATTGACAGCTCTGGGCTAGTCCTATGCTTAAAGACTTTTCTGCAGAAATGGCAAAAGACACTGTCACTTTCTATCTCAGTGTCATCCTATGCTTAAAGACTTTGATAGAATAGCAGACATTTTAGGTGAGCAGATCTAGAGTGTCGCTGGTGTTGAAGGCTGCTTCTTTTTTCCATATATGTATATATATATATATATATATATATATATATATATATATATATATATATATATATATATATATATATATATATATATATATATATATATATATGCAAAAAGGAGTTTCCCCTTGGGTGGAGGCACACATCAATTATTGCTGGAATCCCACACTTGCGGTCATACCCAAATTCACTGCCAACGCATTTCGGGTTTTCCCCTTCTTCATGGGCGCCTTGAACAAATGGACGGCATGCAAGGACCACCAGCGTTTTCCTTCATCTCTTTTTATTCATCCTGAAATAGGTAATCACAGGAATTATGGGACTAGTAGTTCCTCCATACAATTGAGCCTTAAATGAGGTGCTGCCTCAAAAGCGTCCATCTGTAATAAAATGAAAATAATCACTTGGGTGTTCACAAAGGTGTAGGAAAAACAATAACAGCAACAGTCGTACAGATTGCCGCTCTTGATCTATGGCGACAACACACCCACAAGTTCAGTGAGGGTGCCATCCGTGACAAAGGCGGTCACTATGATGCAAAAAGGTGTTTCTCCTTGGGTGGAGGCACACATCTATTGTTGCTGGAATCCCACACTCGCTGTAAAACCCAAATTCACCTCCAACGTGTTTCGAGCATGAAAACTTAGCCAAGGCTACAGCCTGAACTGCTGAATGGAATTACACCAAAATTGGCAAAAAAGGTAGTTTTTGGTTCAGAAACCGACCTTTATTAAAATGGCTTAAATCCGTTCAGTAGTTGCTGAGAAAAAAAAAAAAAAATATCAAACTCTAGGGGAGCGGTGGCTTCGCGAACCCTTCCAACCATGAGCTTCATTCTAATTTTATTTAATCGTACGAATGCGCAGTGGGTGCACAAATCCAAACAACATTTTTATTTTTAAATGAAGCGGAGGCTCCCCCATTTCATTTAAATGAGCCCCCAGGTGGGCGAGGTCCCGGGGGCAATCTTACAATTATACTGCCACCTCCTCAGGGCTATGTAAATTAGGTGCGGTAGGGCACACAGCCCTCCTGCAGCCCCGGGGACCACCTTCACCCCAGGGCTTTGAAAATAGAGAGAGGGGGCAGCAGAGCCCTCCTCCTAGAGCACTTGATGGCCCTGGGGACCCTTACTGCCCAGGGCCGGGTCCTGCAATGTCCCGCGGTGTCCACCCCCAGGACTTTGCAGTTTGCTATGACAGGGCGGGAGCATGACTTCCACCCTTCGGATAGCAAACCCTGGTTTGCTTTGTTGAAGCAAGAGGTGGAAAACCTCCACTTGCTTCAATAAAGGAAACGAGAATTGCTTTTGGTCAAGGGAAGCTGCATGTTAGTAGCTCCCATTGCCCAAAAGGAATGCCGGCTCCCGCAGGAGACAGGGAGCCGGCGGGACTTTTGGGGCATTGGGGCTCCCCCCACGGTCCCCCAACAGAGAGGCCAGGTCCCGGGGGATGGGGTCCACGGGGCCAGAATTGGCCTGGGAGGGGGGCCACGTGGCCCACCTCCCCTTTGAAAAAAAATAAAAATTATCTTGCTGTGGGCATGCCTCGGGGGATGGGGTCCACAAGGCGAATGTAAATTAATGAAAGTGAACTCTTTTTTTTTCTTTTCAAAAAAGTTTGGAGTCGAGACCGTAGAGTGGCCCCCTAGTGTAAACACGAAGGGTGCATGGCTCTCAGCGCGGCCCCCCTAGTCTGAATATGGAGGGTGCGCGGCTTTCAGCGTGTCCACCTAGTGTGAACGCACTGGGTGCGTGGCTGTCAGCGCGCACTCGAGTACTTCTCAGGTTTTAAAACACCAAGGGGAATATTCTTGGCCTGGGTGCAAAATTCCGTTCCGCTCGCGGAAGTTGCGAAGTTTGGGCATTTCCACGTTCCGTGGAGATGTCAAAACTTCAGCAATCCGCTGCATAGAGGACGTTTTTTCTTGTTTGCGATTTAAAAATGCAATCTTGCGCATGTGGTAGCAACTTACTGGATTCCTGCACTCGCCAACAAGTTTTCTTATCCGTTCGCGTGCGCCACGAGATGTTGGATTGTTGGTAGCCAGTCACGCTATCCCGTGAGAGTTTGCGATCACGAACACGCCTTTCGACCCGGAACAGGAAATAAGCATCGCCATCAAGATGGCTGTGCCTATTAGCGACTGCATGGGCAAGTTTGAGATATATTTCCCCGCAAGCATGCAAAAACACATCACGAACGGGCGGGAAAAGCAATCTCTGCGTCTTTGCGAAAGTTCCCCATGCTCACGGAGATTTAGAGCAATTTTGTGATAATTTGCATAGGACAGCTACGCAAATTCCGCCCACCCCATGCATATTCTCAAGGACGTATCGCCAAGTTAACGGCACTTCATTGCAGTCAAAATGGTGATAAATTTAACGCACCATTCAAACAGCTCATATCAACAGTTTACCAGGGATAGCAGTATCAAAAAACATCATCACCGATGACCGCGGCAAATATTGCTAATGAGATGCAGAGTAGGCGTTCCAGTGCAGAAACCAGCAAAGACACCACTTCGCAACTTTCTCAACAACCAGCAAGAACAGGGAAGAGAATACAAAACAGGCAATAAGGTGCGCTAGCATCAGGAAGTTTCCACCTGCTCTGACCTGGTGTAAAGTCGGACTACAACCTGCAACATGAAAGGGAACCCAGCCCACAGCCACACCTAAATGACAACAGATGTAATGGAGCTAAAGATCATGCAGCTCTGACACCCAACAGTGCACCGCCACCACCTGCCACCACCCCCTAGTCCGCCATCCCCTCCTGACCCCCGACAAACAAATGTTACGGCAACCTTCAGAATTCTGGAACGTAACAAATTGGCTGATGTCGTACAATTATAACAATCAAGATACATGTGAGGTTGGACAAATGAGAAACACAGTCGGCAATGGATATACATATAAAACATTTTATTTAAACAAAACAACAAAAGAAAAGTAGGTACAGCCATGGCGTGTCATCCCTCGACAATCTGTGAATGACAGTCTGCAAGACAGTAAGCAAGATGAGATTGTGCATCATGCGCCCATCAAAGGAGAGAGAGAGAAAGAGAGAAAGAGTGAGAGAGGAAGAGAGAGAGAAAGAAAGAAAGAGTAAGGGAGAGCGAGAGAGAGGAAGCGAGAGAGAAAGAGAAAGAGTGAGAGAGAGAGAGAGTGTGCGAGAGAGAAAGGAAGAGATGGAGTGAGTGTCGACACTGCAGACAAAACCCTCACAGCTCACCTTTCCACCAGGTGAGTCTCCAACCACGTGCGGGACATACTGCAGCCCTCAAGTTCACTTATCTGAGACATAGTATAGAATCAGTAATGGCAGAGTACATACAACTGCACATGCCTTCATCACTGTCCCGCCCCTTCGCTCCCAGGCTGCTGCACCCCATCCACTCCCGCTGGCCAGAGGTGTCTGTCTGGCCCTGTGCACCCAGGCTGCTCCACCTCATCCACTCTCGCTGCCCAGAGGTGTCTGCCCACCCCTAAGCACTCAGGCTGCTGCACACCATCCACTCCCACCTTCCAGAGGTGACTGCCCACTGCTGCGCAAACAGGCCTCTCTGCTCACCTTCCGCCACCGGATTGTGTCCAAGAGGGCCCACCACGTGGCGAAGCAGCCTCCTGAGCTGTCGCTGGATTCTGAAGCACAGGCCCCCAGAGCATCCTGCTGAAACGCGCCGAGGGGTCATATCTGTACAGGAAGCTGCCTTTGGCGTACACGCGGTCCAGCCGAGCTCACAATTCAAATCAGGTCTTGATTGCCAGTATGATGTATCAAGGATGCAGATCCGTTCAGGTCTGGTGGCACTAACTCAGTGGGACTCAAGTCATCACCACATGGCGGGAGGCCTGTGTCGGGCAAAGTGCCCTAGCTGCCACCAACTCTGTGTACTTCAAGTCATGGGAGAGAATGGAAATGGCCTCCAGCACGTGCGCCCGGCCCTTTTTATTGGCAGGGTCACATGTTCTGCAATGCCTGTGCTGCCTGGGTATGTTGTGGGTGTAAACCAGCCATGAGGGAGTTGCTGTGACATGCTTACAACTAGACCTTTGATCAGCAGATCACTACAGGTAAGACCTGGGACATGTAGCATTGTCGTTCCTCCCTGTAAGTGTAAGCTGAGTGAGCTGGCCTGGTGTATGCCAGTCCTGCGTGAGGCTGTGAACAATGACTCCGGAGCTCTGGGCGTGGTTCTGTCCTGGGCTGTATGAGGAATCAACTGATACGGGTGTCTTTGTTGTAGTGTCGCCGCCACCCGGGCCACAAGCGCCAATGTGTAAGCATGGGCGAATTTTGCGAATTTGCGATCCGCGAATTTGCGGATTTGCGAATTTGCGATCCGCAAAATTCGCGAATTTGGGCGAATTTGCGGATTTTTGTTTTTTTGCGTGTTCGCTGGGTTTTTTGCGTGTTCGCAGGGTTTTTTGCGTGTTCGCGGGGCTTTTTGCGTCTTCGAGAGCCGCTTGCATAGCGAAGTTACCCATGCAGTCGTTTATGGGAGAGGGAGAGAGAGATAGATAGATAGAAAGAGAGGGAAAGAGAGAGGGAGAGAGAGAACGAGAGAAAGAAAGAGAGGCCGGATCTCTGAAGGGCCAGATTCCTGAGTTGCCCCTACAGAACATACAGCTTTTTATTTGCAGCAAAATGCATATGAAAATTGTGCTGTAAAGGTCTCTTTTAGTTTAACCCCTCCTGACAACTCAACATGGGTGTATTTGCCATTCTCTCCCTTCTTCCTGTTTTTTATATCTGTAAGTGCTTCCTGATGAGGTTTAATTCCTTGGACAGGTGCCTCGTTGCCTACTTGTAACTATTCTCTGACCCTGCTTCAAGGGTCAGAGCAGGGTCAGAGAATAGTTGCAAGTAGGCAACGAGGCGCCAGGAAGCAATTAGCAGCAGGTGTCCAAGTTGAAGTTAATTTGTTTGTAACCCTTTTGTAAAAGGTTACAAAGAAATTAGGTTCAACTTTTGCACCTGCTGCTGTAACCCTTGCTTGGCTGAAAATTCGTCCCTGCTGATTCGCGGATTTTACCGCGATTTCGCGAGATTCACGGATCGCGAAATCGCAGAAAATCCGTAAATTCGCCCGCGAAACAGATTTTACCCCCACTCCTACCAATGTGTCACCCTATGACCCAAGTCCCACAACATTGCCAACATGGAAGGTAGGGGGAATCACTGACCCTACATTCATCCATACTTCCACACATGAAAGATCGTGGACATGACATGTCTGTGTGGATATGAATGTTTATTGCACATTCAGTGGCGTGTTGCAGCTGTAGCAATACAGGGCCATGCAAAGCCCAAATTTCAGTTTTTTGCACATGGATGGCAGCCAATTAGAGCCAACCTCGTGCTTGGAGATTAGGCTTCGGCAACATATGTACTTATCTAATCACTCCGCCAATCCCCAAACACTTATACATTCGCTATACACTCTCCTTGCAGTACTCTAAGGATCCAGTCTCTACCTATGTACTTATACAATGACCCAGACAAAGTTACATAACTAAAGTCTTCCCCACTGCCAGAGGTAACATGTTTGCGTGCGCTATCCACAGCACAATGTAATGTGGTAGGGCCCAGGGGCATCATGTATACATAATGAACACACGGACACAGTTAGATAGATAGTGGAACTGGGTACGGGAACGTGGCTCGACTCTTTTTTATTACCAGGGTCACATGTCCAGTGACGTCTGTGCTGGATGCGTGTGGAGTGAGTGTAAGCCAGCCCTCCGGGAATGGCTGTCACCAAGGGCCCACAGCCACGTGGCATTGAGTTGAGCTGCACAGTTAGTGGCACAAGAAGCATTCAGCATGTGCACAGCCTGCGATGATGCGTGGTCCGGGTGGGCCGCCCTAGTAGCAATGTTTTTTGTCTAATGAATTCTGAATTAATAAGGCTACATGGCAATGACTTGTGGTGCACTGAGTTAGTGGCACCAGAAGTATTCAGCGTGAGCGTAGCCTGCGATGATGCGTGCTCCAGGGAGGAATGTCTGTTGCCTACTGGCCTGCGTCATCTGCAATCGCGACTCGATCGGAATTGTGAGCCCTGCTGTCCACAGTGTAGGCCGGAGGCAGCGGTCAGCAAGGGCCCACACCCAGTTAGTGGCACCAGAAGAATTCCGCGTGTGCGCAGCCTGCCATGATGCGTGGTCTGGGCGGGTAGCAATGTCTGTTGCCTTCTGGACTGCATCATCTGCAATCACGACTCTATCTGAATTGAGAGCCATGCTGTCCGCACTGTACATCGAAGGCAGTAGTCTGTACAGATATAACTCTGCGGTGCTGTGCCGCTGGGTTCGCAGGGGGCCTATGTCCAGGAGGCCCGCAGTCACAGTGGCGGCCTCGTGTCAGGGTGAGGGCCGCCGCTCTGGCAGACATGTTGGCCTTCCCAGAAGTGAACCACACCCAAATCCGTGGCCTATTTATTCAAACTCCTACGCTGGAGTAGCGTGCGCTGGACCAGCCCACTCCACTTCCACTTCCACTTACAGGGTGGGGGCGACACTGCTACATGACTGAGATCTTCCCCACTGCCTGAGGGAACATGTTTACATGGTTGCGTCCACTGTCCACATCACTACAAGCACCAGCAGTATTTGTACACATGAAAATGTCTGTGTTCTGCATAGTGAGGTCTGTCCAGCAATCACCGCTACATTTGTCATTGTGTGCATTGTTATTGATGGGTGACTTGCTTCCTTCACACAGACTTGGTTGCCACATCTCCCAACATTCAGCTATTGTGTGGCTGAGGGGCCATGTCGTTTTGGGAACGTCCACTGTCCTGTTCTGCACTGCCTCTGTGGTAGTAGGGGGGTGGTCTGGAGGGGAGGTCCTGAGGGTGGTGGCAGTGGGTGTTGTGGCCTTCCTGGGTGTCGGAGCTGCATGATCAGTAGCTCTATGACATGTATTGGTCTTCAGGTGTTGTTCTGGGTTGAGCTCCCTTTCATACTGTAGGTAGTCGTCCTGCTTTACACCAGTAAAAGGACAGCGGATTCACACTGCCAAAGAAGAGGAAGGAGACCACCGTGTTTCTTCCTCCCACCCACCGCCGCTTCCACTGCGAAGTAAGCATCAAGATTGCGGACTCTATTGCTGATTCTTCTCCAAGAGTCACTCCTTCACCAAAAACCCCCGCATTAAGGAAGATTCGTGGCTCCACGACCCTTGCCCCGGTCCCGTCAAGGTACTCCGGGCATGGCAACAGCCCTAATGACAGTCCACGTCTGACCAAGCCACCCACCTACTTGGCAGGCGTTCGTATTGTAAACAGGCAGTGATTTATAACAGTCCTGATGATGATCCCGGTTCATTTGGAGCCTAGGGATCGAAACGTTGACGCTTAAAAAACAGTGTTGCATGAAATTCATTTTACATATTAATCTGTATACACTGTATGTCGAGACTTGCTTTGATTGATTACTAATTTGCAAGCGACAATTGGCTCCAAAAAACTTTTCTTGCCTGTTCAACTTCTTCCCTAACTCACTTTCTTTTCTTATTCTATGGTTTTTCCATTTTTCGGGATAGGTACAGGATTGTGCCCTATTTAAATGTTTTTATATGACCCTTCTTAGGTCAACCAAATTCTTGTCATTTCTAAAATAAAATATTCCTCGCCCGGCTGGGCATGGAAGCTGAACTATAGTACTTATTGTGGTCTATAGCTTTATTCACTTGTCTATTGTAACTCCCGAGGACCCTTGTTCCCCCTAATAAGCATATTACCCATGGTCCAAAGGCCCCTTTTTGGGTTTCCTTGTTTTTTCTAAAATTACACCAGTAAAAGGCAGATGTTAAATTCTCACTGCTAACACAGCTTATCACCTGTTTTTGGATCGCAGATTTGGCTGGTTGTTGAACATATCGTGAAGTGGTGTTTTTGTGTTATTTTTGCACGGGAACTGTTTTCGCCACTTTTGCTTTGTTACAGTGCAGATAATTCAGGGATAAGTCCTTGAGAGTACGCCCCATCATTTTTTTTTTTTCATCCGGATTCGTGCACCCAGCCGCTTTTTTCCAAAAAATGTAATACATTTTTGGCCCTGGGGTTTTTTGTGGGAAGCCTAGAGGGTCAGGGAATTTGTACCCTGCCCACTTTTATTGTTTTTTCATCTTTTTTCTTGTGATTCGCATGTAGCTACAAAAAAGTCCTAATAAACACAATGGCTTGTTTTAGAGTCACCCTATAACCCAACAGTGGGGATTTATCGGTGAGTTATCGGCACTTTAGTGCAGCAAAAGTGGCGAAAGAATTATCGCCCCATTCTCAAGTTGGTGCACACTGCCACATAGCCCACAGGCTGATGGTACTAACACAGCGGACAATCAACATCATTCCGCAGACAAAGCTGATGGCTGTGCTGCACCTGTTGCTCCCTGGTACCTCCTAACTAACAACTGCAAGAGTCGGAGGAGTCTCACAGCCAGCCCTATTAAACTTCCTGACTTCCTGGATGCATGTCCACAAAAGCAACGTAGGACCCATGTATCCGCACCACCCGCTCATCCCAATTTGTAGAATTCCTGCACAATCAACCCCAACCCAGGCCATTGCTTGATGCCTCTGTGCTCCAGATACAAGAATGCAGTCACTGAGACATATAGACATTCATGTAGCTATTCAGCAACCCATGCAGTTGCTTACACACCAGCTGAGAGACTAATACAGACTTTCACACAGTTGGTCACTAACACATGCATTCAGTAAGACACGTTCAATCACTCACTTATACAGTCTGTCACGCACCTACTAAATAATCCCTTTAGGCACTGTAAATGCATTCATTCTTCAATACATCTTGGCATAGATATATATGAAAAATATTTCAACTTTAAGGAAACACACATTCACTGGATGATGCCATGAGTGATGTCATCAGTGATGTCATTGAGCAGTGCATTACCGGCACGCAAGTTATAGTTAGCTCAACTAACTTTAACAGGCGAACTTCGCTGGTTTTGTATGAGTCAAATGTTTAAATGTAAATGTAAATGTAAATGTGCTTCGATTTATATAGCGCGCTTTAACCCAGGGGTCTCAAGGCGCTTGCTTAGGGAACCCGTCCTGGTATTCCCCTGTGAGATACCCCGGCCGGGTATCCACAAGGTGAAAGCCAGGCATCCCGCCGCGAGGGGCCGTAGTGGAGATTAAGCAAGCTATTGCCCAGAGTCGCAGAGTGTGACCCCGTGAGTCGAGTAGGCACCAGAGCGAGAATTGTCGACTCCGTGGAATTTTTGAGCCCGAGACCCGCCGAGGCGGGGAATCGAACCCTGGTCCACGGCCGATCTCAGCTTCCGGGTCTGCCGCCTCTAACCACTGAGCCACACTTCTCCAATAACTATAACTTCCCTGAATCCTATGTTTGTTTAGTGAATATATATATATGAAAATATACAGGGGAGAGCCCAACGCCATGTCCGCAGCATAGAAAACAAACGGACTATTGATTCAGCTGAGCGACGTGAAGGTGCGGGAGAGCGCATCTAAACATATCGTGAGGAGGCGAAAGCACAGAATCAGAGGCTGCGAGACAGAAAGACGAAAAAATATCCCTCCGCCTGAGTGGTTGAGCGCCGACGTGCTGGGTCGGAGGACACTGACACGGCCGGGAGTCTCCCAGGTAAGATTCACATGGGTGAAGGGAACACGTTGCTCCGAAGAGGAGTTGTAGCGAGGTGGAAACTAGTACGGAGGTCACTAACAACCCCAAATGTATGTTTGAAACCCAGCAGAATCAATTTGGGTAAACCCACCTGACTCGGGGACAGACACAGGCTGCGATTGTATGAGGATTGTAAAAGAACTAACAATATTCCTCTGAATTTTGGACAAACGGTCCCTGACACTGTAATAAACAATACAAGAGCGAAGTGAGACTTGTGTTGCTGCTGACATTTGTTGTACAACGATCAAAAACAGAGAAAACAAGCACAAATAATCGAATAAATAAGCATCAATATGGAGGAAAGAAATGCAAAGCAGGCATCCAAAGCGGAAAGTATGTTTAAAAAAAAACCCTCCCGGAAATAAACGTGGAGAGACAGCAAGTAAAATCGCAACAGCGACACCTTCAAATGCGAAGCAACTATTTATAAAATTAGAAAAACTACAGCGCAAGGAAATATCGCGCTCGTGGGAGATTATCACACTAAAAAAATATGTTGAATGCGCAATGGTCCCAAGAGGACTACCGATCTTCACGCTACCTAACCATCCAGACACACGACCGGAAATGCTGGAAGAATGGGGCAAGAACAACATGGCATGTTCCAAAAACATGCTATTGATAATAATAAAATATGCTCCCATAAAGTAAGCGAATTACACATAGCCATCGCTGATATTGAAAAAGCAATATCAGACTTGCAAGAAGACCCCGAGATTGTCAAGAAGATGAGAGCGGACATGGAAAAGAATTTGGACAAACATGAGGATGAAGTCCAAATGAGAAAACAACGAAAGTTTAGAAGGGACGAAGACGATTATGAGTATGGCACAGTTGTAACATTTGCCAAAAAATATGATGTCTACAAAAAACAGTGGAAACAACCCTCAACAGGAACAAATGATAACTCTGCAACTGAAGAGGAATCAGACTGGAGTGAAGGGGAACAACGTCAGCGGCAACCAGGAGATCGCAGGTTTATTTTTTTAGACGAGCTTCAAATGCTCCATATGGAGCAACTAGCACCAAAGGCAACATCACAAAGAGGAAGATTGAATCGGACCAGAGGAAGAGGGAGAGGATACTCTCAGTCAAAAAAACAGGGCGCAAAACCAGGAGAAGCAGAAAATCAAAGCGGAGGATACAATCTGAGGAACAGAGCAATAGTGAAAAAATGAGTTCAAGGAATAAGAACCTCAACAAAAACCAGAAACCTCCTGATCTGGTAATAAACTTATCCAGATACACCCTAACAAAAAGTGAAAATTATCTACTCAACAAGGGTTTAACTTTCTGCCCAGAAATACATCAGGAAATTACAGATACTAAAATCGACTTGTACAAATATATAAGAAAGCTGAAGTTGAAAAAACATTTCAAAAGATATCCCAAACCTCCAGACAAACTGCAAGGAAACAAAGATGTAGACAACCAAGAGCAATTCCGCATACAGGAAATTCCACAACTTTGTACATCATATGAACTGGCGAATGAGACCACCAGTACTCAAATTGGAAACACTCAAATCCTAGAAGAAATGGCAGTAACCACAAACAAATCTGCAAAAACAACTTTGAAACCTCCATCCAAATTTTGTCCAACTCTGTACCCGGGAAACAAGATAGACATCTATCATGATCTAGTATTGGGGGATATTGACAAGATGACAAATGTAAGCCACAATGGAATGGAAAATCTCAACAAAAAGGAACAATGGGTCTACAATCTCTCAAATCAAACAACAACATCGAGATCAAACCCGCCGACAAAGGGGGAAACATTGTCATCCAAGAAAAAACAGACTATATCAATGAGGCAATGAGACAACTAGAAGACACTTCCAAATACACTGTGCTTGAAAGAAACCCGACAAAAAAATTAACAACTGATCTAAGAAACAAACTAGAAATTTGGAAAAAGGCTGACCTAATTACCGAACAAGAAAGAAAATACCTGATGGTAGAAAATCCAACTGTGCCAACCATATACTTTCTCCCGAAAGTACATAAAACACTCAACAAACCACCAGGGAGGCCAATAATTTCTAGCTGCCGAAGTCTATATGAGAACGTGTCAGTGTATGTGGATAACTTAATTGCCCCCATAGTACCCACATTAACATCTTTCATCAAAGACACAGGGGACTTCTTGCGAATTTTATTTAACACCGAATGGCAACCAAACTACTTTCTAGTAACGATCGACGTTGTATCGTTATACACCTCCATAGACCATTAAATTGGTCTTAAGGCAATCCAATATTTCCTCCAACAGAGACCAGTCAACCTTTATGAACATTCGAAGATGCTCATACAGATGATAACACTCTGTCTGTATAATAATACTTTTATCTTCAACAAGAAAACATATGCACAGCGCTGTGGAACTGCCATGGGAGTTTCCTTCTCCCCAAGCTACGCTAATCTCATGATGGGGTGGTGGGAGAGGTGTGTAGCTTGGAGAGAAGAAAACAACCAATATATTGATAACATAGCGTTATGGCTCCGTTTCATAGACGACCTCTTTCTGCTCTGGAAACGCACTGAACAAGAATTCAAAAACTTCTTTGAAATTCTAAACACTAATACAGTGGGACTAAAATTCACCTATAATATCAGTCCAAGAGAAATTGAATTTCTGGATACCAAAGTATATGTGAAAGACAACAAACTGGAGACAACTGTCCATCGTAAAAAAACAGCAACTAACAGTCTTCTACATGGACAGAGTTTCCATCCAACCAGTTTGAAGAAAAGTATCCCTTATGGTGAAGATGAACTGTTCTGAAGAAAGTGAAATGGAGCGCAAGTTTGAAGACACAAAAATTCGTTTTCAGCAGAGAGGATACAAAAGAATTGACATCAAAAGAGGGGAAATAGCAGCCAGGAACAAAAACCGACATGAAATGCTAACATCATGTAACAAAACCTTACTTGGAAAAAGAAAAAACTTAAACCATGACATGACACTAAATACAAGTGAAACAGAAACAACATTAACAGAAGAACAACCAAGAATGATAATCAAGTATACAAAAGAGAGCTTCAAAATAAGAAAAATCATGACTGAGTATTGGCACATACTAAAAAAAGACATTGACATTGGAAATGAAATAAGAGACAGACCATCGGTCACATACAAAAGAGCACCGAACTTGTCAGACCACTTTGTGTATAGCCATTTCGAATTGCGAAAAGACAAAAACTGGCTAGAATCTAAACAAACAGGATTTACAAAATGCCTAGTATGCAAGGCCTGCAGAATTGGAAAAAATCTAAAAAATCTGCCGGAACCCTCGGGAAGAAAAAATTTGAAATAAAACAACAAATCACGTGTGAAACTCCTTTTGTTGTATATCTACTCCAATGTCAGTGCAGTAAAAGATATATTGGGAGCACGACATGCCCTTTGAAAAAACGCATCCTGAAGCACACAAGGGCAATACAGAAAAAGGACCCTGCTATGCAATGGCAAAGCACAACCAACCATCCTGGATATACATGGACAAACATGACATACTCAGGTCTGGCTGCAATACCTCCCAATGAACGTGGGGGGGATAGGAAATTGCAATTAAGAAGACTAGAGTCAAAACTAATTATGAAATTCAAAACCACACAACCGATGGGACTCAATACAGATGCGGAACTTCATGTACATCTATAATTGGATTGATGCTTATAAAATTCGATGAACAAAAATTGCTTTTTTATTAACTTTGATTTAAACTTTACACAGCAACACAATTCCAGCCACTAGTGTTAATCAGCAGCACTGGCCAGGGCACTCAGCCCTAGAAACATGGAATAACACCCAATTTGCCAAATCACAGTAGTTGTCTTATTAAAAGTGAACTCATTCACTGTAGAACACTGTAGACATAAATGAGCACATAGGATGTAATTCTCACCGCTATACCACACAAAGCTGGAATTAAGATTCTCACTGATACACCTTATGGCAACATCAGCACTACATGCAGGGCATGCTAAAGGCACTTAGTCCGACAAATGATGACACAAATCACACTCATGACGCACTAATGTCATCACAACCCACACACTTTCAAACAAAATTCAGTAGGAGGCTGTGAATTGTACTTTAGTTAAATGATGTTAATTTAACTACAATGCCCATAATGCATTGCATGTGAAATGTGTATTTAATGCAAAAGTGAATAGGGACTCACTGTTTGAAATGTTACCGTGATCAAGAACGAAACGTTCGAAACGCGTAGGTCATCGCAGCTAAGTAATAAACGCTGTTGAAAAGTTCCCCGAGTGGAGTGCCATCATTTCTGAACTTTGTGTGGATATATATATGTATATATATATATATATATATATATATATATATATATATATATATATATATATATATATAGCTCACTCTCTCTCGCCAGTAGGTAGTTACAGATAAGACCTTCTTTCTATAGAGGAAAGGTTTTTTTTTTCTTTTGCCAATATCTTTTGCTTCGTTTGACTAATCTTTGCAAAATTTTCAAAAATGATGGGGTGGATAGGTCAGCTGCTGTGTTGAAAGTTTTGGGGTGATTTGTCAAGCAAGGGCAGAGAAAAAGGGGGGGCCCAAACACATTATCTCCATGTTAATTTAGATAAGAAGCTAGACACGGCTACAGCCTGCATTGCTGAACGGAATTACTCCAAATTTGGCAATAAGGTATCTCTTGGTTCAGCAAGCAGTCTTTTTCTTAAATGTGTAAATCCATTCAGCAGTTCCTGAGAAATGTAAACATTTCTCAGATATAAAACTGTGGCCACAGAGGATCCGTGAACCCTCCCAATCTCGAGCCTGCGATGTAATTGGGTGCCAACACTTCAAACTAGAAAGTGTTGGCAGCTATCTTGTGAACCGAGTCACAAGAAAAAATGTGAAAAAACAAGAAAAGGGGCACAGTAGAAAGTAAACACCCTGACCCCCTGGGCCTGTTCAGGTGGTCCCTTTGGAATACACTCAGGGCCCAAAAAGGATTTTTTTTAAAGACAGTAAAGAAAATTGGCAGGAATCACGGTGGGTCCAAGCATCATGGTGAAAACTTTTTCTAAAAATGAAGCGTGGTCTCCGGTGCTCCTTTTCATTTGGCCCCGGGTGGGCCAGGCCCCAGAGACAATTGAATTAATAGTGCAGGGGCTGTGCGGGCCCCTGCAGCCCAGGTGACCGCTACCTCCCAGGGCTAATTACATAATAGACAGCACGGGGGGCTCCAGCCTAACACAGAGCCCTGGGGATCCCCACCTCCCAGGGCTATTTACATTAAAATGCGGAGGAAGCCACATGCCCCCTGCTGCCCAGGGGGCCACCAACTCCCAGTGAGGCTATATTCATGATAGAATGTGTGGGGGGCTCCAGCCCCCCACAGAGCCCCAGGGACTCTCACGAGAAATGCGCATGCGCGGGCGCCCGCGCATGCGCATTAGTATTCGAAATGGCAGCGCGAATCCAGGGACGGAGAGAGGGAGCCCCGGGGACGCGGCGGACAAGGTAAGTGTTTCTAAAGGCTTTCTATCCTTTTATTGCAGTATTTAGGGAGGGCGGGAGGGAGGCGGGCGGCGCGTAGTGGGGCTACGCGGAGTGCACGGGTGGGCGTAGTTTTGTGCCCACTTCGCGTAGCTCCGCGTAGCCCCACTCCGCACACTACGCCCAGGGTTATCTATGAGCCAGCGGGGTACACTGCAACCTTTGGGATAGTCAGAGAAGCCAGTGATATTGGACCATCACCGCTTAAACCTTGTTTGCCGTTGCAGTACCTGGGCGGAGCTGCTCTATATAACTCTCAGAGCTTTTAACAGAGATGTACTGAGTACCTGCACTAATTTATTTCCCAACTTAGCAAACCTGCACCACTCCGCAATTGCGCATTACATCTAATCGAATAGCAGCAGGAATTGTAAGTAGCAACCAGGTACTCTACTACTGAAACTCTAGGTCACTGATCACACTCCATTGGACACCGTTATACATTTAGCAGGCCACTCTGCTATGCCAGAAAAAATATTTAGGCACACTGTTCTCATCTCCTGTACACACTATACTGCAAACATGGCATATTAGCAGTTATAAATTCTTCAGAGAGCCTCCGTGATGTTGTTTACTGTGCCCGAGCAAATGAAAGGATCAGAATGAACAAAAGGAAAGTATATGCAACAAAAATTAGAATACTGTCTATTTAAAAAAAAAGGAAGGCAGTGACAAGCCTAAACTAGTCACCTGTTTCCGTATCCACAGGAAGGGTGCAATAAAAATGTGCGTCTTCCATTTTAAGTAAATTTCCTGTGGTGATTGGGGGGGCACAGATTACCAACAGAGTTTGGGGCAGGGGGACGGAGGAAGCTACCATTCCTGCCCATCAACATTTTAATTCAAGTCAAGTCAAGTCAAGTCAAGATTTCTATAGCGCGCTACATACCCATAGGGTCTCAAGGCGCTTGAGGAAGGGGGGGGAGTTACTTGTCGAATATCCAAGTTTTAAGTTGTTTTCTGAATGCTATGTGGTTCTGAGTAAGGCGTAGGTGAGTGGGGAGAGAGTTCCAGGTTTTAGCTGCCAGGTAGGAGAAGGATCTACCTCCCATGGTGGCTTTGTTGATGCGAGGTACAGTGGCAAGGGCTTGGTTGGAGGATCGTAGCTGACGGGAGGGGGTGTAGAAGGACAGTCGTGTGTTGAGGCATTCGGGTCCAAGTTCGTAAAGTGCTTTGTGTGCGTGGGTTAAGAGGCGGAAGGTAATCCTCCTATTTACGGGGAGCCAGTGGAGATTTTTCAGGTGACCAGAGATGTGTTCTTTACGCGGGATGTCTAGTATGAGCCTGGCTGAAGCGTTCTGGATGCGTTGGAGTTTTTTCTGGAGTTTTGCGGAGGTACCGGCGTATAGGGTGTTTCCATAGTCCAGGCGGCTCGTGACCAGTGCGTGAGTGACCGTTTTTCTAGTTTCGGTGGGGATCCAGCGAAAAGTCTTTTTGAGCATGCGAAGAATGTTGAAGCAAGATGATGAGACGGCGTTGACTTGTCTGGTCATCGAGAGTGAGGAGTCCAGAATGACGCCCAGGTTTCGTGCGTGGTCCGTCGGGATGGGTGCTTCCCCAAGGGCCTCTGGCCACCAAGAGTCATCCCAGGAGGAGGGGGAGGTGCCTAAGATGAGGACTTCTGTTTTGTCCGAGTTAAGTTTCAGACGGCTGTGCTTCATCCATTCGGCTACTTCTTTCATTCCTTCGTGTAAGTTGTTTTTGGCGGTGTTAGGGTCTTGGTGAGTGAGAGGATCAGTTGAGTGTCGTCAGCGTAGGAGATGATGTTGAGGTTGTGTTGGCGTGCGATGGCTGCGAGGGGGCTCATGTATACGTTGAAGAGGGTGGGGCTGAGTGAGGATCCTTGTGGCACTCCGCAGATGACTTCAGAGGCCTCTGACTTGAATGGAGGGAGCCGGACTCTCTGAGTTCTTCCGGTAAGGAATGAGGTGATCCATTCCAGTTCTTTTCCTTGGATTCCGATGTTTCTGAGGCGCTGTAATAGGGTGCTATGACAGACTGTGTCGAAGGCTGCGGAGAGGTCGAGGAGGATGAGCACGACTGTGTCTCCATTGTCCAATAGAGTTCGGATGTCGTCTGTTGCTGCGATGAGTGCGGTCTCAGTGCTGTGTTTGGCACGGAATCCGGACTGTGAGGGGTCGAGGGATTTGTTGCTTCTTTTGACAGGCCAATGTCGGAGTATGTTTGCCACAGGCTACCATTAGTCTTTGTTATCCATGCCATGTGACCAGGGGCCATTTCACATAGTCAGTGTCCATAGGCCAGCATCTGTTCTTTGTTGTTGTGACCATGTGGCTGGTGACCATTTTGAGCAGGTAACCAGTGTGCATTTGCCATAAACCTGCATGTGCTCTTTGTTATGGCCATGCCTCCTTGCTGGTTGTTGTTGTTTTTTTTGCATGTAATTTTTATTCTTTTTATAATAAATCTGCAATATTGTTTTAATTCACTATGTGGCCTAGTTGGCCAATGGGCCTTCCAGCCAGTAGGCCCCGTAAAAATAAATATAGGTGCATGAAACAACTGTTTCTGCGGTGTCTGTTGAATTGAAACATCATTTAGGCCCTGGGCGACATTGGATTATAAAACAAAATGTGTTTTTTGTGATATTTCACTTTTGTTCCCAGCAAACAGTGTATCGGTGGGGTAATGGCTTTGGAGGATGTGTGTTGTTGCAAAACATTTTAGCCCTGTTAATTAATTTTATTAATTATCATTTTCGGCACTGTTGAATTAATGCTGTGTTCTCTGTGTTAACATGCCTCCTTTGTCTGGCGAGTGTATGAGTGTATTTTCCATAGGCCACCATTTGTCTTTGCTGCCCATGACATGTGGCCAGGGGCCATTTGTATAGTTGGTGTCCATAGACCTACATGTGTTATTTGTTTTCCAGGCCTCCTGCATGCTGTTGTGACCATGAGACAGGCGGCCATTTTGTGTAGACAACCAGTGTGCTTTTAACATAGGCCTGCATGTCTTCTCTTTGTGGTGGCCATGCCTTCTTGCTGGTTGTTGTTGTTGTTGTTGTTGTGACCATGTGGCTGGTGGTCATTTTGTGCAGGTAGCCAATGTGCTTTTGCCATAGGCCTGTATGTGTTCTTTATTGTGATTATGCCTCCTTGCTTGCTGTTTGACCATGTGGGCGGTGACCATTTTGTGTAGGCAGCCAGTGTGCTTTTACTATAGGCCTGCATGTCTTCTTTGTTGTGGCCATGCCTCCTTGCTCACTGTGTGGAACATGTGGAACTGGTTGGCAACCATTTTGTGCGTCCAGCCAGTGTGGCCCTTTGCCATAGGCTAACATGGATTGTTTAGAAAGCAATTTATTTAATTATATGCTTGCAGATAGGCTCACTTATTTATGTTTCTTTTATTTCAATTTTGTTAATTTTAAGATTTTTAATTATAATTATTTCTAGTTTTATATTTTTTATTTTCAGTTTTTTATTGTTTTTATTTTTAACTGTTTTACATTTTTTAAATATTTTCTTGTCATTGTTTTATTTCTTTTTTATTTTATTCTTTATTTATTTATTTAAAAAATTGTTTTTTTCCATTTTCCTAACATCATGCATCAACCCCATGTCTGCACCACTGCACAAAAGCATTAATTGTCTAAGGATTATTCCATTGTCATCTGTACCTTTCTGAGTGTCGCATCCCCTTTAACTTCTGGAGAGGGCAGTCGTTTCTCACAGCAGTCAAAAACACCATCAACCAGAACATCAGCAACAACAGCAACAGAAGGACCAGACCCAGCCTCTGCATTGCATTGGTTTCAATTGGCAAGGGCAAGTCCAGTGCAGAGGGGATGGCAAAACAGGTTGAGCAAGTTGCAGCACTAATGATCATCTACAGGATGTTCCAGGAGTATCTGGATGATCCAAAAGAGGTCTATGTGAATCAAAATCCATTGATTTATTGGTATGGGAAGATACACCAATGGCCAGAGCTCTGCGGGCTGGCAATAAAGTATCTGGCTTGCCCTGTCACAATGTGTCTGCTAATTGTGTGTTTAGTGCATCTGGTGCAGTTGTTACAGTGAGAAGGACCAGTCTCTTGCCTCAAAACGTGGAGGGTTTGAAAATGATCAAAATTAACCAGCATTTTGTGCCATACAATTACAATATTCATGAAACAGCAGCACCAGGAGGTGGAAGGTGATTGGTCCAAAATGGAATCAAATGTGTTAGTTGACCAACTTCTGGGTGACCCACCAGAGTTTGTGGCTGAACTCTACTTCGCAGATAAAGAATGCCAGTGCCGCTATAGAACTTAAAAAAAATATTTCTAATTAAACGTGGCTCTATCTTCGCAACTAAAATGTAGCTAGTGGAACATTTTTATTTTTGTGTCAGATATATGCTGCCACAGCTTTTTCATTATATTGACGGATTGCAGTTGGACCAGTGTTCATCGAAGAAGTCTCCACAATTCCTTTATTACATTGGGGACAATGTCTGCCGCCCTCGCATGCCTATTGCCTATCCCTCTCTGCATCACTTAGCACTAGAAGGTCTATCCTAGAAGATCATTTTTTATCTACAAGACTGTCTGCCAATGCCAAATTCCAATATGTTGCCTGCATCAAAGATGATTGAATACCTAATACCTGAACTACCCATGTTTGGATTGGAAGAGGTAACTTCAACTATTGCACCAGTGAGTGACTGATTGTGTGAGTGATGATGATGATTGATGATTCATGTGGTGGCAGACAGTGAGGGCGGGTGTTGAACTGTTATGTGGGATCTTGCCAGAGATGATGGGGCCTGATGGGTAATATTTTTTTCCCCTAGAGGTGATAGGCCTTCACAAACTTACATAGGGAAAGTGAAATAACCTGTATAATCCACTCCTATGATCCTTCTGTTTCTTTCATCATCCAGGGTGGCTGCCCCAGACAATTGTTGGATTGCCAAGAATGCTAAATTCCAATGAGCTGCTTGCATTAAAAGGAAAATGGTAAACCTACCACCGTGCTTGGATTAGAACAGGAAAGCATTGCACCAATAAGTGAGCAAATTATCGAGTGACTGTGAGTGATGATTGATGTGAAGTCTGACAGTGTGGGAGGGTGTGTTTAACTATAATACAGGAAGTTTTTTGAGTTGATTATTGATTTGCCCTTTTTGAGGCCTGTGTGATGGCTGATCATTTTTTTCCCTGGAGGTGATCGAGCCTTTCACACTATGCCAGATTTAATTGCAGGTACTCTCCTTTTTTCTGGTTCATCAGAGACCAGAACAGTCACTTAAGTTAACAAACAAAAGCCTATGCAAAATACTGCAATTCTGTTTCTCTACTAGTTCTTCAACACTAATGCACTACACATCTATCTTGCTCGCGTCATGATGGTGACTTGTCTGCGATGGAGTTACTAAGAGTCAGTAGGAGTGCGGAAGAACCTCGAGTTGGAGCCACAGGACTACCTCATCTACAGCTATAAGCAAGACGTTATCGATTTCAGTACAAAGGTAAACCAAGAGTCTGATAGCTAGTACTCAGCTATGTGACAGAGGGGCGTTTTTGTGTGTTGGAGTTGTGGCAAAAGTGAAACTCAGAGTCCCCCTCTTGTTTTTTTGGCTCTGCCACTGGGTCTTCTTGATAAACTCCTCATGAAGCTTACCTTCCTACTGTCCTTCTCCTTGACTCTAAAATACAGTTTCTCTTTTACAATCTGCAGGCTTTCTCATAGTCTCCTGCATGAATGAAAGACGAAAGCTGAGCTCCACAACACTCCTGCTTACATACCGGACCTGACCAGACAGGCACCAAAGAGTAGACATTCCAGAGGAGAATGTAGATGCACCACCTAGGTTTGCAATACAGTATCATTGTTCTTTTAACAATCCTATTTGGATAACTAGATGGGCGGGTTCATTCCCCAACATAGAAGACAGAACATTTTGATGTTTCATAACTTGGGTCTAGGGGGCAGAAGGACTGTTTGTAATGCATTTATCTGTAGTCTGTCATACTCATTCCTTTGTTTCCTTCTACAACAGATTGATGGCAAATGATGGGCTGCTACTCATTGCCCAGATGAATGTCGTCCTTGTGTTGTAGTGTTTGTCTTTGTCAAACCTTTCCCCAAAACCCACTTCTTGTCTATTCATCAACCCCCTATCACTCTTCCCCCAGGCTGTGTGATTTATTGAGAAGTGACTTAATTTATACCACCAATGGATCGCACACTTGGTGGGGCAGATGTGGTGAAAGCAACACAAACTCACTGCAGGATCTTTTAAGCAATATCCCACACTTGCCCCATTAAACCCACTCGCCCATGAAAATTGAATCCATATTTTAGATATAGAATGAAGAACATTAGTCGTTAGCATCATCATTCAGGACTTGTGCTGCATGAGCAAGAACGCCTAATCTAAGCTTGTCCTCTCCAGAATTTAGGTCCATTTTTATAACCCAAGGATTTCACAAATAATACTACTAGCTCCCCATTAGTCAAAGCTTACTAGTATGGCTATTTTTTGTATTTTAACACCATCAGGAATTCTCATTTTGTCATCATGTAGTACTTAGGTTCAAATTCTTTGTAAAGCTTTGAAAAAATCTAACCCACTAACAGCCTTTTCATTTCCTTTTAGTTGCCTACAATGGATAATCAATCATTCAGATTAATCCTATAGTTGGAGCTCACCTGGGTGGAACTCGAAGTGTGATCTCGCTTGTGTTAATGCTTCATCTATATTCAGGTAAGATAACTAATATGGATGAAACCGAACTAGTTAACTTAGTAAGTAAGTAACTAACTGTTACTATTGTTTATTAGGTTGTTATGTTGTAGACAATATAGGTCATTATGGTAGCATTCTCCCTACTTGTCAAGATAGTTAGAGAAGTATAACTCTATAACTAAGCACTACACTCTCTCTTAAGTTACAAGCACATAAACAGGCTTTGTAAAACTATCTGAAGGCAGCAGTGCAGACTAAAAGTCAAACAAACTACTTCAGGCATGAATTTAGATTACATAAAATAGTTTCCCCCTTTATGTATTCACAAAGAAACCCACCCTCTCCACCTAGCAACATGCCCACCCCTCTCCCCAAACAAAACTGACCTAAGCCCCAAAGTTCCAAAACTCAAAGTTTCCCTGGAAAAAGTCACTCCAGTTCCAACTCCCTTCCCACCCACTCTACCCAGCCCCAACAAACAAGAAGTCCCTCCCACCAAAACAAAACATGTAAAAAATTAGCTTGAAGAGTACATTATGGATGTCGGTCAAGACCTGGTCCAGGATCTGCTCCATTGTGGTGAGCCGGCCCTCGATGGTGTCCAGCTGCTGCAGGATGTGTTGCAGCAATGGCCTGTTGTCAGTGTGGTAGGGTGTAGCAGCAGTTGGCTGGCGGCGGCGCCGGCAATGGGGTAGTTGGGAGACTGGAGGCTGAGGGGGACCGGCTGCACAGGGGCCAGGCTGAGGTGCGTTTGGTTCCTTCTCTTCCAGGACCACCAGCCACAGTACTACTGCTGGATATACTCCAGTCTATGCCACTACAAATGGGTCTCTGTCTCCTGCCTGTTGGTGTCAGGATTACAGATCCCAGCCGCTGTATTCTGAGGAGATACTTGATGAGTTGTTGTGGGAAGCCTCAGTTATCTTGGAGACAGTTGGTGGCTCACCGTTTCCCGAAGACCTGTTAGATCGTGGCTGACGTTTTTCACTGTATCCAACATGGCGGCTTCCGCGATCAATTAGTTAGCGTTCTATTGTTTTTTCGTTCTTCAGGTGACAGTTAGTTATATGCGCGAGCGATTATGCTCTGCGCACTTCAACTGTCATTTTGCCTTGAGTAGCAGCATAATTCCAGTGCTCTGATATTTTCCAGTCAGAACTTCGCGAGGGATTTTCCACTCGCCAATTTGTCCCTTCCCGTTTCCGAAGAGTTCCAGTGAAAAGGTCGGAAAGCAGGAAAGTGCAGTCTTCATGGGAAACTAAGGTTTTGCGATGGCTGGTCGTAGGAGAGACTTAGAATCTCTTCTCCTAGCGTGCCCCGGACTCATATCTTTATTTCTCGGTCAAGCATTTGAAGGTGTTTGGTCCAGTCTACAGTTTTTCTCTCTATTTCTGAGGAAGAATCTCGAGTATGCAAGAATTCTAGTAGCTGCAGTTGTAGCGTGTATCAAGTTCTGAAAAGTATGCGCTTCTGAACCGCACATAGTTAATAAGTAAGAGTCTTTCCAGTCAGCGCTACTTGAGACTTTGAGACTGAACATTTGAAGTTTAACCCTGAACATATTAAGAGCAATATCTTCAAGAAGGTAAAAATATATATATATATTTGTGCTTACCAACTTCCCAGCGTAGATCGTCATTGCTCTAATACAGCGTTCACGAGAAAAGAAATGCAAAGGACAGATGAATGAAGTATTTAATCAACATACTAACTACAACAAGAGCGAGGCAATTACCACTGTTAGCACAGGTAAACAAATTGAAGAAAACTCATAGGCAGGTGTGAATACATTGTTTGAGTTTGAACACTGTTGTGTGAACTAGTAATCTTGTGCTTTGTAATTACAGGTGTGGGAGTTCCTCTCGGAAATTCTAGTTTAGCGAGACACCGCAGTGGCAGTCTCTTTGTCTCTCCACTTCCCCTTTCCCCCTCTTTACTGCTAGTTAAAAGAGATTTTGGCTGCAGTGGAGTAGGGGAGTTGGGAGCTAGTCTTCTGATCCTGTGGAAGCCTGGTTCTGGAATTCGGAGCTCGACAGTTGGGTTGTGCGACTGGACCAGCAGGAGCAATTATATTGAGAAAAACAAAAAAGACAAATTGTAAATTATGCTCTGTGCAAACAAATGTTTTAAATTACTAGGTGGCACAGTAGCAGTAAATTGCTGGTCAAAAAAGGCCATTGGAATTTGTTGTGTGTGTATGATTAGGAGAGTCAAAAGACCAATTTTACGGGTAGAGGGATTAGACAGGTAGGATAGAGTTTTTTTTATGTAGAATAGAGAGGCCACTACACTGATCATCTTTGGCTTATTTTGTCACTGTACACTTCGAAAGGGAAAACTCCGAACAAGGGTAACATAAATCTGTTATGCGAAACCATGCAGCCATGGCCGTTGCAGGTAAGAGCAGTGAGATGGTAGAACTGGATGGGGAGGATTTTGAGAGACGACCACAAGGGAAAATTAATTATTTACTTAATTTTCCCTCATGGTCATCTCTCGATACACCCTACCCGACCCCACCGCTCTTACCTGCAGCGGCAGTGGCTGAAACCATGAAATATATTCTGGAATCACTTCACATGGTTATAAAATGAAATGTGTCACATGCCAAGAATAGATATTCCAATTTGGTTGGCTGGGATGGAAAAACTTAAAAAAAATAAAGGAGTGAAATACTAAGAGGTGTACGAGTGGGTGAGGGGAAACAACACACTTTGTGTATTCAGTTTGCAAAGAATTGAAAACATTGTAAATGTTGCATTAACTGAAGCAGACACAATTTGCACAGCCAACACTGAGGTCACGAATTGACCCATACTGCACCTTGGTCATAGGTGGCAAAAAAGCCATGGGTGGGGATGGCGGATGATGAATGATGTGTTGGATACATCTGGCTCACTTAACAAATACTGCGAGCCAAGAGAGTAAAACAAAGAATACAAAATATCCCCACTTTGAACCATAGCTTTGATTGACAATACTACATAAACCAACTAGGCAAGATAGGTGAGCAGCATGCATATCATGAGAAGATATGCCTTGCTTATTCATCCAAACAATCTAAATATTAATTCATACTTTAATTCTAATTCACCCATTGTCCCCATGATTAAGCTTTGCTTTCTCTCATCCAGACTTTCACCAAAATTCCCAATCCATTATCCATGCATTCAATAGCCACCCTTCTTTAAACCATCCTTTTGCCCATCCATCCCTTTACCCACCCACACACCCTTTCACTCATACATCTGTCTTTTAACATTCTGTTCTTTCATATCTCCCTCAAGAAGTCTACTCTCAATATGTAAGATTTTGCTGAGTTGCAGATAGAAGAGGCCATAATAATAACTAAACCACCACTGTGGCTGCGGGTGGTGTTCACTTCACGGTCATATGTTGATGATGGCGCCCTGGCACTAGCTGGTGAGCATAGTAATTGCAAGCAATTCTATGACTTATCAGTGCCTGTCGAGGCTGATGCTTCTCCCCTCCAACTGACCCATCTCCTCCTGC
Organism: Lissotriton vulgaris; assembly: GCF_964263255.1. Lineage (NCBI taxonomy): Eukaryota > Metazoa > Chordata > Amphibia > Caudata > Salamandridae > Lissotriton > Lissotriton vulgaris. The sequence continues at coordinate 444,211,465 of NC_141697.1, read as the reverse complement.
AGCGGCACTGTATTTGTAATTATAGAACGCAACATTAATCTCAAGGGACATCATGGCACTAGGATAACATAATCCTGTAGTGAGGAAGATTAAAGTAATCATTTTCAGGGTGGGGCACCAGTGGATTGTCGGTTCCTTTAGTTATCGTCTAAGAAAGAGGGACGTTTTTAGTTTCTTCCTGAAAAGCGAAAATTTATCTGTTAGCCATAAATCAAGTGAAATTTTGTTCCATTGCACAGCGGCAAGTTTGGAAAAGGATCGATTTCCTGCTCTAACTCTTTTCGAGCACGCAAATTTCATGGGGGAGCGTAGAATTCTATCTTGTCTTGCAAGATGCGTGGGCTTCTTTTGTGTAGAACTCTATGTGCTTAGCAAAGGTGCTTGAACTTGGTCCTTTGAAGCACTGGCAGCCAATGCAGCTTCCTCATACTATCCAATGCTGAGCTATGCCTGCTAATATTGCAGACCAGCCTGGCGGCTGTATTTTTTAAGGCATTATGATAGCTTTTCAGCTTGCCTTTGTAAATCTGTCTATCCTTACTATCCTTGGATAGTCTCTACTTGTGTTCTCGAGATTTACACTTTCTTTTCAGTAGTTTCAGTTCTAGTGAGTACCAATTCTCTGATTGTGGAAAAGGATCGGTTTCCTGCTCTAACTCTTTTCGAGCCCGCAAATTTCATGGGGGAGCGTAGAATTCTATCTTGTCTTGCAAGATGCGGGGGCCTGTTTTGTGTAGCGCTTTATATGTGTGTAGCAAAGGAGCTTGGACTTGGCCATTTGATGTACTGGCAGCCAATGCAGCTCCCTCAGACTCGGGCATGTTTACATAAAGTGCATTCCCATAGTCCAATCTGCTAGAAAATAGGGCCTGGGTAATAGCTCTTCTGCAGTTTAAGTGGATCCAGGGCAAAAATATACAAAGTACAGTCAGTGTAGCAAAGCTTTTTCCACACAGCGTTCCAACTTGATTTTGCATGGACAGTGCGTCGTCAAAAAGGATGCCCAGATTTTTAGCAACTCGCTTGGGTTCGGGGCGGCTCCCAACCCCTAGGGCTACCAGGTACAGTACCAGATTAGGTGTGCTCCACCGAAAATTTGAATCTCTGACTTTACAGCATTTTGTTTAGACAGTGTTCCGTTATCCAAGTTACGATTTCAGTGAGACAATTAGTTAGGTTTCTTTTGGTATCAACGTGCTTGTCATCCAGGGAGATTAGTAATTGTGTGTCATCAGCATATGAGCAGATATCAAAGCCCCATTTCCTGCTAATTGCTGCTAAGGAGGAGACATAAGCATTGAAAAGAGTGGGGCTCAAAGAAGCTCCCTGCGGGACTCCGTGTTTGATAGTTTTTGAGCTTGATGAGAAGGGGCCCATTTGAATTTTTGTGTTCCATTATGTAGGAAGGAGGAGAACTATTGGAGAGCTTTCAGATGTATTCCTTTTTTATGGAGAATACGCAGTAAGTTATCGTGGGATACAGTATCAAAAGCCACCATCAGATCTAGAAGGATCAGTGCCACAGCCCAACCTTGGCCCACCAAGGATCTAATGTTGTCTTTCACAGAAAGTAATGTGGCTTATGTATTGTTGTCAGCTCTAAACCCTGTCTGAGAAGGATCTAGGGGGCCATTGGTTTCTAAGAAGTTTGCCAGTTTTTTATGGACCAATCTCTCCAATACTTGAGATAAGTATGGTAGTTGCGAGATTGGTCGGTAATTTGCTGAGTTGTAGTTTTCCAATCCTGCTTTTTTAGCAGTATGAAAACCACGGTTTCCTTCCATATGGCTGGGAATGACACTGACTCCAGGGATTTGTTGAAGATTTGGGTGACATGTGGGAATAGAACTGATACTAGTCGTGAGAAGATAATGTGAGAGCAAAGGTCAAATGGGGATCCTGCTTTAACCTCAATCATGGCTTTTGCAACCTGTTCTTCTGAGAGGGTCGCAAGGTTGCCTAGGTGGGCATGCGCCAGAGAATATGGTGCAAGATTTTCCCAATCTATATTGTCAACCACAGGCTGGTTGTTGAAGGAGGCAAAGATTTTTGCCACTTTATCAGTGAAAAAGTTGTTAATTAACTAGCAATAATCAGTTGTAGGAGCCATTGTCTGGGACATGCTAGTTGGTTTACAGAGTTCTCTTACTATTGTATATAGTTCTTTAGATGATTTGCCATGGTTTTCCTATTTGTTTTAGGTAGTAGTGCTTTTTTGCATTTTTTAAGGCGTTATGATAGCTCTTCAGCTCGCCTTTGTAAATCTGTCTATCCTTACTATCCTTGGATAGTCTCTACTTGTGTTCACGAGATTTACACTTTATTTTCAGTAGTTTCAGTTCTATTGAGTACCGCTTCTCTGATTTTGCTGACCTGTTAAGTTTGCTGTCTAGTTTTGGGGTGCACTGATCTATTGCAATCACAATCTATTTATGCAGGTGTTCTGCCTCTGCCTGGACAGAAAGTACTTTGGTGGTGCTAGTGTCGTAAGATGAAAATAGGAAGCAAACAGATTAGGGGTAATGCAGGTTCATGGTCTTTGATTGGTAGGTAAAAAGAGAAGGAAATTAATGAACGGTCAGTCCAGGAAAAAGGTATAATCTTGGAAACGTTGGTGGTCTCAATGTTGGGAAATAGAAGATCTAATGTGTGTCTAGCCATGTGAGTTGGCCCTTTGATCCACTGATTTAGTTGCATTATCAGCAGAACATTTTCTAAGTGTTTAACCCTGGGTTCATTGAGAATTCGCAGTGGATGTTGAAGTCGCCAATGACTAAGAAGTATTTCTGTTTTAGGCAGAGAGGGAAGAGCTGAGACAGAAATGTCATGCTAAAATCTGCCTGGTAGCTGGGAGGGTTGTAAATTTCTGCCCGAGTAGTTTGTGTTCACCATTAGGCACTGAAAATGCTAAAATCTCATGTTCGCCTAGCTGGGTCACTGCCTCGGGATGCAGGTAAAGCACTCTTTAAATAGGACAGATTTGCACCCGCCCTTCCTCCCCTTTCTGTTGTGTTTTAATAATTTACATCTAGCTATGTCTCAGTAATGAATGCTAGGTCAGGTTTTAGTTCTGGTAGGATGTCCCAGAGCTCTAGGTAATGTTTAGTCATTGATCTGGAGTTGAAATAAATGCAAGTAATGTGGAAGCTGTCTGAATTGGTATCTTTCCTAATGTGCGCATGTTATTCGGCAGCCCCATTTACAATGGCAGCATGAGAAGGGGCCTTCCAGATCACTGGGGGATGATTTAGAACAGAGTTTATGGGGTTGTTGAGATTTAGCCAAATTTAAGAGCATTTCTGTAGAGTTATTGTGCTGTGTTTTTTGGTTTAAAAGGGGGTGGTGATGGACCAATCAAACACTCACACCCATTCAACAGATCTGGGTTTAATCCATCACCATTCTTTAGCCCACTCTGCTACCCCAGTTCAGACATGGCCATATGCAAATCAGTCTGACCCTGTGCCTCATGGGAACAGTCCAGCCCGAACTGCCAAGCCATGCCTTCCCTGGACTGGAAACAAGCTTTCTAGGACCGGTTTCTGGCAATACAGCCGTCTTCAGCCAGGCTTGCTTGAATCCAGTGGCAAATGGAGCAAGGGACTCACGTCTGAGCATACCCTGCCAACTTACGGCGAACAAAGCGGTACAAATGGGGGTGGTGATGGACGGATCATGTGAACCAATCAAACACTCACACCCATTCAACAGATCTGGGTTTAATCCATCACCGTTCTTTAGCCCACTCTGCCACCCCAGTTCAGACATGGCCATATGCAAATCAGTCTGACCCTGTGCCTCATGGGAACAGTCCAGCCCGAACTGCCAAGCCATGCCATCCCTGGAACGGAAACAAGCTTCCTAGGACCGGTTTCTGGCATTACATCTGTCTTCAGCCAGGCTTGCTTGAATCCAGTGGCAAAGTGAGCAAGGGACTCACGTCTGAGCATACCCTGCCAACTTATGGTGAACAAAGCGGAACAAAAGGGGGTGGTGATGGACGGAGCAGGTGAACCAATCAAACACTCACACCCATTCAACAGTTCTGGGTTTAATCCATCACCGTTCTTTAGCCCACTCTGCTACCCCAGTTCAGACATGGCCATATGCAAATCAGTCTGACCCTGTGCCTCATGGGAACAGTCCAGCCCGAACTGCCAAGCCATGCCTTCGATGGACCGGAAACAAGCTTCCTAGGACCGGTTTCTGGCATTACAGCCGTCTTCATCCAGGCTTGCTTGAATCCAGTGGCAAAGTGAGCAAGGGACTCACGTCTGAGCATACCCTGCCAACTTATGGCGAACAAAGCGGTACAAAAAGGGGTGGTGATGGATGGAGCATGTGAACCAATCAAACACTCACACCCATTCAACAGTTCTGGGTTTAATCCATCACCGTTCTTTAGCCTACTTTGCCACCCCAGTTCAGACACGGCCATATGCAAATCAGTCTGACCCTGTGCCTCATGGCAATAGTCCAGCCCGAACTGCCAAGCAATGCCTTCCCTGGACCGGAAACAAGCTTCCTAGGAGCGGATTCTGACATTACAGCCGTCTTCAGCCAGGCTTGCTTGAATCCAGTGGCAAAGTGAGCAAGGAACTCACGTCTGAGCATCATACCCTGCCAACTTATGGCGAACAAAGCGGTACAAAAGTGGGTGGTGATGGACGGAGCATGTGAACCACTCAAACACTCACACCCATGCAACAGATCTGGGTTTAATCCATCACCAATCTTTAGCCCACTTTGCCACCCCAGTTCAGACATGGCCATATGCAAATCAGTCTGACCCTGTGCCTCATGGGAATAGTCCAGCCCGAACTGCCAAGCCATGCCTTCCCTGGACCGGAAACAAGCTTCCTAGGACTGGTTTCTGGCAATACAGCCGTCTTCGGCCAGGCTTGCTTGAATCCAGTGGCAAAGTGAGCAAGCGACTAACGTCTGAGCATACCCTGCCAACTTATGGCGAACAAAGCGGTACTAAAGGGGGTGGTGATGGACGGAGCACATGAACCAATCAAACCCTCCCACCCATTCAACAGATCAGGGTTTAATCCATCACCGTTCTTTAGCCCACTCTGCCACCCCAGTTCAGACATGGCCATATGCAAATCAGTCTGACCCTGTGCCTCATGGAAACAGTCCAGCCCGAACTGCCAAGCCATGCCTTCCCTGGCATGGAAACAAGCTTCCTAAGGCCGGTTTCTGGCATTACAGCCGTCTTCAGCCAGGCTTGCTTGAATCCAGTGGCAAAGTGAGCAAGGGACTCACATCTTAGCATACCCTGCCAACTTATGGCAAACAAAGCGGTACGAAAGGGGGTGGTGATGGACGGAGCACATGAACCAATCAAACACTCCCACCCATTCAACAGATCAGGGTTTAATCCATCACCGTTCTTTAGCCCACTCTGCCACCCCAGTTCAGACATGGCCATATGAAAATCAGTCTGACCCTGTGCCTCATGGAAACAGTCCGGCCCGAACTGTTAAGCCACGCCTTCCCTGGACCGGAAACAAGCTTCCTAGGACTGGTTTCTGGCATTACAGCTGTCTTCAGCCAGACTTGCCTGAATCCAGTGGCAAAGTGAGCAAGGGACTCACGTCTGAGCATACCCTGCCAACTTATGGCGAACAAAGCGGTACAAAAGGGGGTGATGATGGACGGAGCATGTGAACCAATCAAACACTCACACCCATTCAACAGATCTGGCTTTAATCCATCACGTTCTTTAGCCCACTTTGCCACCCCAGTTCAGACATGGCCATATGCAAATCAGTCTGACCCTGTGCCTCATGGAAATAGTCCAGCCCGAACTGCAAAGCCATGCCTTCCCTGGACCGGAAACAAGCTTCCTAGGACCGGATCCTGGCATTACAGCCGTCTTCAGCCAGGCTTGCTTGAATCCAGTGGCAAAGTGAGAAAGGGACTCACGTCTGAGCATCATACCCTGCCAACTTTTGGCGAACAAAGCGGTACAAAAGGGGGTGGTGATATACGGAGCATGTGAACCAATCAAACACTCCCACCCATTCAACAGTTCTGGGTTTAATCCATCACCGTTCTTTAGCCCACTTTGCCACCCCAGTTCAGACATGGCCATATGCAAATCAGTCTGACCCTGTGCCTCATGGGAATAGTCCAGCCCGAACTGCCAAGCCATGCCTTCCCTGGACCGGAAACAAGCTTCCTAGGACCGGATTCTGGCATTACAGCCGTCTTCAGCCAGGCTTGCTTGAATCCAGTGGCAAAGTGAGCAAGGGACTCACGTCGGAGTATCATACCCTGCCAACTTATGGCGAACAAAGCAGTACAAAAGGGGGTGGTGATGGACGGAGCATGTGAACCAATCAAACACTCACACCCATTCAGCAGATCTGGGTTTAATCCATCACCGTTCTTTAGCCCACTTTGCCACCCCAGTTCAGACATGGCCATATGCAAATCAGTCTGACCCTGTGCCTCATGGGAATAGTCCAGCCCGAACTGCCAAGCCATGCCTTCCCTGGACCGGAAACAAGCTTCTTAGGACCGGTTTCTGGCATTACAGCTGTCTTCAGCCAGGCTTGCTTGAATCCAGTGGCAAAGTGAGCAAGGGACTCACGTCTGAGCATACCCTGCCAACTTATGGCGAACAAAGCGGTACTAAAGGGGGTGGTGATGGACGCAGCATGTGAACCAATCAAACACTCACACCCATTCAACAGATCTGGGTTTAATCCATCACCGTTCTTTAGCCCACTCTGCCACCCCAGTTCAGACATGGCCATATGCAAATCAGTCTGACCCTGTGCCTCATGGGAACAGTCCAGCCCGAACTGCCAAGCCATTCCTTCCCTGGCATGCAAACAAGCTTCCTAGGACCGGTTTCTGGCATTACAGCCGTCTTCAGCCAGGCTTGCTTGAATCCAGTGGCAAAGTGAGCAAGGGACTCACGTCTGAGAATACCCTGCCAACTTATGGCAAACAAAGCGGTACAAAAGGGGGTGGTGATGGACGGAGCATGTGAACCAATCAAACACTCACACCCATTCAACAGATCTGGGTTTAATCCATCACCGTTCTTTAGCCCTCTCTGCCATAAATGCAAGTATTGTGGAAGCTGTCTGAATTGGTTTCTTTCCTATTGTGCCCGTGTTATTCGGCAGCCTCATTTACAATGGCAGCATGAGAATGGGCCTTCCAGATCACTGGGGGATGATTTAGAACAGAGTTTATGGGGTTGTTGTGATTTAGCCAAATTTAAGAGCATTTCTGTAGAGTTATTGTGCTGTGTTTTTTGGTTTAGCATTGCAGGAGCGGTTCAGGCACGGACGGGAGCAGATGGGCTTGCCTTTGGCGCGCCTTCGGCAAGCTCTCTACGCGCTGCTGCTGTGCGGCCGCACCGTTGCCCCGTTTTTGTATTGACATCTGTTTGAGCAACTAGACTGCTGCTCCTCCTCCATCGCTGCTACCGGTGACTACCAATTTGTGCTGGCTCTTCACTGCGGTTTCGTGCCCTTCCGCCCTCCAGATGCAAGTGAATACAATTCAATTTCAATATAGACACAGATTCAGTACAATTCAGTGCGATTTAATTCAGTGTGAATTAAAAATGTCGGCAAGTTTAAAAGTTAAAGTGCAAAACAAATCAAATTCTGACCAGTTAACATTTTAGCAAGGTTAGAGTTTTAAAATGCAACTGGAGCTTAGTTTAGCACAGATGGGTAAAGGGTAAACAGAGTATGCAATCCCTACAGGTGTCCCGCCACAGCCCTGTTTTTGTACTGTTGTGTGTTTGAACAACTAGACTGTTGCTCCTCCTCCAGCACTGCAACCGGTGATTTCCTGTTGGCGCTGGAGCTTCACTGCAGTTTCGGGCCCTCCAGATGCTGGTGAGTGCAATTCAATTACAGATTCACAATGTCCCTCGTACCTTTCGATTCTTCCTAGGTTTCTTAGTGTAATCTATTTTTGTTTTTTTTAACATAGGTCATTTTAAAAGAAAATGTCGATTAAAATCTTGTTAAGGATGCCCGAAAGTGTAATGCTAACATATGTCTTTATGCACCATCTTCGCCTGGGTGTTTGCTGCTGTTCCATTGTTTGGATTGGGGAAAGTACTTGATTAATGAAATCTCAAAACGTTTTAGTATTTCTCCATGTTCGCTCACTTTTTTTTTTTTTTACCTTGAAATTACTTACTGGTCATTTTTAGGATGAAGTTGATATTCAATTTTATATTGTATCTTGTACTTTTATGGCTGTAACCTGCCGAAATAAAGTGATATTGACTGACTGGCAATTCAATTTCAATATAAACACAGATTCAGTATAATTCAGTGCGATTCAATTCAGTGTGATTTTAAAATTCTGGCAAGTTTAAAAGTTAATGTGCAAAACCAAGCAAATTTTGACCAGTTAAATTCTAGCAAGGTAAGAGTTTTAAAATGCAAGGGGAGCTTCGTTTAGTGCAGAGGGGTAAAGGGAAACAGAGTATGCAATCACTGGAGCCAGCATCATCAATGTTCTGTCTTACTAGAATAGAACATTATGAAACAACAAGGGGAGGTAGAGGAGGTCGAAACAGGGATTCGTCCTCCAAAACGTCGTACAGAAAACCAAATATTCACTCTATCTTTAGAAACTTCCTTCTTACCCTACAGATTTTATGGGAGGTATAAAAGTTTCTTTAAATAACCCTCACTCACCGAGGTTTCCCCCTGTTGGGATGCTTCATCATTGGATTATTCCTGTTCTGCTACACAATGAGGCATGCTGTTACCTACGAGTAAGTGGGAGCACCAACAGTATTTGACTAACCCAGATGAAAAAATATGAGTGGGATTTTTAGGGGGAGAATTAAAAATACCTGGCTAGTTGGTAAAATGCTAGTTATTCGCACCTCTATTCAGCATGATTAAAAACATGACGGAAAAAGGAAACTCTTATGAGATGATGTCCCTGGGTTTCACAGGTCCACTAGTTTCAAGCCCTACCCCAAGGCTTTGCTTCAAGACCAAGGATGTCTACTCCCTGATTCCACTCCTGTAATATTGAAGTGCACTGCATGCTGGTCACATTATATATAAAGTAAATATCAAAATATACAGCAGCTATTTGGTGTATTTCTAGAAAATATGTAGGGGTACATGAAAGGAAACGGTTAATAAAACATGGTGCGATGGTCATGTTGCACTTGTTATGCTTTAAAAGCGCTGCACCATTGTGCACATTAGTGATATATTTTTATGCTAAAAAAAGAGTGAGCACTTCTAGTGATACCATAAATCATTGAGGCACAGAACACATATTCATTCATAGACACACACACATCACCTATCTCTTTTCCTCGTGATTGACAACACAGCATACATGTTACAAGCCTTAATAAAGCATCATGAGTTCAAAACGGGGGAGAAGGATGTCTGTAGTCACACTGTGTATGCCAATGTGACTCAGTTATGATTACTCCATCACGGCTACTCACGACGGAGTAAGTAAAACGGAGACGTTTCCTTCCCTTTCCCCACTTGAATTTGTTTGACTAAATAACACTCACTATGACCTTTCTTCTCTCATACAGGGTCAGCATGCCCTCAGCAACAGTGCGGGTGGTCGGTGCCGGCTGACCAGCTTCTCCTGGACTCTAGATAACGTCCCTCTTTTTGCCCTTGGGTGCTGATGTAAGAAATTAAGAAGATAAAAAAAGTATATTAGTGATTCAGTTAATAATCTCCACACATTTTTTGCATGACAACCAAAACTAGTCACAATGTACTTCTCTAAAACAGATCACCTATTGTACTACTAATTTTTGACTCAAGTCTATTGACTGTCGTTGTGTTGCTCATATTAATATTGAAATCCCTATTCCAAATTTCGTTAACAAAAACGTAATTTAGAACTAATGCATTGCAGTTAATGATCTTTGATTCTATTCCCATTTCTCAAACCCTTCGATGGAACAACTCAGTCTCCCTTTTTTGCAATGCATATATGCAAACTACACATTGCTTTGAAATAAATACATTGGAACAGTACAAGAATGCACTACTCACTGATTGACTATAGTGACAGGAGAACAGTCTGCAATGGCTTCTTAATTAATCATACAAAATGTGTGCCAATGATGAGTATGATTAGGAAGCACTGAGCACCTGCCTAGCAGAAATTGGAAACTGGTTCACACAATAATATACCAGCGTAAACTAAACGTAACTTACCTCAGAGAGTGAGCAGCATGCTATTCAGAAAAAAATGTTAACATTGTAGAACACAAACAAAACAAATAATTAATACTCACCGAGCCCTGGAATCTGTTATGTTATGTTATGTTATTTATTCTTTTGTATAGCGCAACGGTTACTCAAAAAGAGTGTCCCGGCGCTTTGGGTAAGGAGAACTGATTCACAATAACATAACACATTAAAAGAGCAGAGAACACACGGGAAAAAAAAGGACTACTAGAGGGACTACTGCGTGAACAACCAGGTTTTAAGGCCTCGCCTGAAGTCAAGCAAGCTCGAAGCCCCCCTGAGTGGGAGCGGAAGCGAGTTCCACATCTGTGGGGCCAGCAGGCTGAAGGAACGGCCACCAAGGCGCGCTCTCTTAACCCGAGGGACAACCGCCAAGAGCAGAGATTCTGACCTCGGAGAGCGAGCCGGATGGTAAAAGGTCAGTCTCTTTTGGAGATGCCTAGCTCCCACAGCGTGGAGAGCTTTGTAGGCCAAAGTCATGGCCTTAAAAGCAATCCGTTTACGGATGGGTAGCCAGTGCAGAGTCAGCAACAGGCCCGAGGCACTAGTACGTCGATTTAGACCAAAGATGGCCCTGGCAGCCGCGTTCTGCGCAACTTGAAGCCGCTGCAACAGGTACTCTGGTAGGCCCAGGTAAAGAATGTTGGCATAATCCAACCTGGAACCTATCAGGGCCTGCACAGTCAGCCTTCTGTGCTCCTCTGACAAAAGAGGCAGAAACCTCCGCAGCATCTTTAATAGGCCGAAGCAGGTGCCGGTCACTCCAAGGATCTGGGCTTTCATCGTCAGCCCCTTGTCCATCTTAACCCCCAAGTTTTTAGCCATAGGGGAAGAACCGGACGGCGGGAACATATCGATGGGCCACCAGGCCTGCCAGCTAGGCTCCGTATCGCACCCGAAAAAGAGTACCTCGGATTTATCGGAGTTGCACTTGAGGCTGTTCAGTTGGAACCATGTGAACACTGCCCCAAGGCAACTCCGGATACTCTCCCCGTCAAAGTCGGCCCCTCTCTCACAAGAAAAGAGGAGCAGGGTGTCGTCGGCATACGACACGATCCGGGCACCAAATGACTCCACCACCGCCGCCAACGGGGTTCTCCAATCTCATCACCTAGCAGGTCAAGCAGGTCCTGTTCCCAGTCCAGAATGTCCGACCAGCCATGCGTCAGCTGCTGGGTGGTTTGCTGAACCTGGCTGGTGCACTGCACGTACCGGCGTACTGTCCGCCACCACTGATGAAACTTCCGCACGGGGCATCTGCTACCAGGCCTGCCGCCTGCTGTCAGCATGGAGGGGAAGGTGGTGATGCACACAAAAAATGAGTGCTGCCACGTTTGCAAAAGGAAAACTTTCTGAGTAGTAAATCCTACCACTAGAAGTCACATCCTGGATAGTATTTCTGATTTGGGCAGCATATCTGGATCTTGAGTGAGAGGGCTTGTGTTTGATGGTTGGAAGCTATAAGGCAGTGTCTGAGGGAGACAGGATGTAAGGTGAGTGTGTGTTTCAGAAATCGGAATCAGATTGACCAGGTTTCTATGAAAGTTGGCGCGGAAGGGGTACAGAGTTGCCAGAGAGACATGTGATGACTCAGATATTTTGTAGGTGATTGTTCTGATTATGGTTAAGTTACCCTAGAACAGAGGTCTTCAATCTGTGGGACGCGACCCCCAGGGGGGCGTGGGGTCACAGGAAGGGGGGCGCGCATTCCCCAGCCGAGCGTTGTGCCACAGAGAGCCTCGCACTGGGAGCTGCTCTAAAGAGCAATCCTATTGTGCACGCTTCACACCAGCTGATGAAGAAGGATGGGTCTTGGCGACAACGACCATTAGGAGGCAGTCAGGCTCTGCAGGAGGCCAGTACTAGTTTATTTGACCTCATGCTGGCTGGGCCTGTTAATGCACCGCGTCTACAAGGGAAGGTGCGATCTGGACTTGGTGGAAGGGGTGGGGGGGGAGCAGGCCGTTCTCAGTACGGGAAAAATGGGATGGAAATCAGAGGCCAGAATCACCCAACTTTCCATAACTTCTGCTATTTCGAAATTTGTAATTTTTCCTGTTTTCTTTTCACCTAGTCTACCCATATAATTTCGATTTTCGACTTTTTATTGTGGTGCATAAAACACCTGCACTGGAAAGGCACTTGACACCTGCTGCTAATATATTTATATTTCCTTTCAAATACATGTTTGAAGATTATGACAGTTTTGTAAAAAAAATGTACCATCTGGGTATTACTCAAATGCAAGTTTTAAATATTGACTTACATATTCACAGTGCTTTCTGTAACAAGCTGTAACCTAGCACAAAAAATGCACACATGACTATTCTCTACTGCACCATCAAAGAATAAATTATGTGGGTCCCTGGTTACACATAGACCTCTGAAGTGCATTAAACCAATGAAGGTGTCATAATCTACTATTGTGCATTTACCACTGAGTAACAACTTTTTAAATGTATTTTTCACTTAAACTACCTGTTATTTAAGCGTAGCTACCTGGCAGTGAAAAACCTAAACATTTTTACAGAAAACACTGTTTAATAATATTTCCCCACCGTAAAAATGATTTGCCACAGGAATTAAGGGCTTTTATGGGTATTGATGGAGAGTAACAGGTTCTAGAATATTTTGCCTGGAGGGGGTCCTTACACCTAAAAACTTTTGAGGAGGGGGTCTCAGCAGCAAGAAGTTTGAAGACCTCTGCCCTAGAATGATGATTGATGTAGGTGTAGTGACTCTTAAACGTCAACAAAGTCATTAAAGAAATGATTGATGTTTCCTGAGAGGTGTAAAAGGATGCAATATATATATATATATATATATATATATATATATATATATATATATATATATATATATATATATATATATATATATATATATATATATATATATATATATAGTGAATGTTGCATAGATCATCAGGTAAAACAGTATCACTAAACCTAAAGACAAACCAGTAGATATCACCCATGCATGCAGACACATGATTAGTCATGATCCTGTTTGCAATGTAAACCTCACAAACATATAAAAACTATGGTCACCGAGAGAGAAGCACAAGGACCTATTAAAGGGAAACTAATCACCTACTGAAGCTAATAAGAGGACACATAATAACATTTCAAATCTTCTGACATCCTGATGCAGATGAAGAATTGGACCCATGTGTAGCAATTATTTATCATATTTGCTCAATTGATGTACAATGCTAGAATTCTTTGCATCATCATCGATAGCTGTACATAACGTTGACTGCAACCATCATTGTCAGATGCTTGCTTTGTCAGTCCTAAGCAGAGGGGCATAATCGCTGACATGGGTAATGCAGCTGACATGTCTACCGTAATAGACTAGATTAGCCTATTTCTTGTAAAAAGCACATTTACATTGATGAGATAAAGAAACACTAAACTGAAAAGTCCATTCTATTTTTTAAACCAATTATATTTTAATTTGTAATATGGATTGAATGACCTAATGATAAACAGTCATTCTGTTTACAAGGTAGTGAATTCTAACAACCAAAGTAGGATATGGATTGAATTTCTGTGGTATTAGGGGCACATATCTGATCGCAGTGCATCCTTCTGTAAGACCCAGGGTGAGAGTGCTAGCTGTTGAGACATTTTAGGTGGGAGCAACATAGGATCAGCTATCAGTGTAACTTACCTTAGCTACACACCCACGAATGCAGTGGGCTCACCACATATCTGTATCTTGTGACCCACTGAAATAAATAAAGGATCTTTGTTTTTGTTTTTTTTGGTTAAAGTTTTTATTTTTCTCCGACAGATTACAAGGTCAAAATTTACTACTCCCTGGCCAGACTCCCCCCTTCCCCTCCCCCTCCCTCCCCGGTCCATGATAAACAAGAACAAGGAAAAAACAAATATATACATATGGCTTCAGGCTGGAAACCAATTCATTTTCAAGATACATGTTCCGGAAGCATATTCTAGCTCAACAATAATTATTAAGTCAGAAAAAAAAGAAATCCTAAGAGCGAGTTGCATCTAACGAATTAGAAGCAGTGCTAAAAAAAAGGGAAAGAAGGAGCAGGTGAAAGAAGAAGTAACCGCAAAATAGGGGAGCACAGCCAATACATTTTCGGGCTTAGGTGATCATAGCTTCGAACCCATTGGCCATAGGACCCCAGACTGCCAAGCCCCTTTTTTTGCCCTACGGCCTTTTTGGGCGTAGATAGCCCATTCCAGCCTAAACGTGGTGAGTTACCTTGCGTGCCATTGGTCAAAAGATGGAGAATTCAGGTATTTCCAATAGGAAGCTATGCATATCCAAAAAATAGCCACTGCAGCGAAAATTAATGCCCCGCAAGCCTTCGGGCCTACTTGATCATATAGCCCTAACAAGATGGTACATATAAGTTGAATATCTGAAGAGAGGATCTAACTCAAAAATTGTTGTACCTCTAGGATTTGTGGTTGAAGGTTGGGGCACGTAGCAAACATATGTACTGCATCCATGTCCATTTAGCAACTCTGCTAGGTGTTTTGTACAAAAAAAACAGTTTTATAAAATTGCGCTTGCAATTTAGAGGATAAGAGATATATTTGTGCTTGACCTAAAGCAGAGCAGAAAGCATTCGGCTGAGCATTCAACTTAAGCGGCCATTTGCCGTCAATCTTACTCAGATTGTCTGGCCGCTGTTTTTTCAAAATAGAATAGATACTTCCTATCCTTGGCAAGTTAGTGTTTATTAATTTATCAATGATTCCAACCGCTGCAAAGCCAGCGGACCCCCCGGTTTTATGTATTAAATACCTCACAATGGCCTGGTATTGGAAAATCTGATTATTGCCCAATTTATAACAGGTTTGTAATTCTTGAAATGATCGAATATGACCAGAACAAAAAAAGTCCCCAAGTTTGCCAATTCCTGTTGCATACCATTGTCGTAAATATACATTTTGAAATATCAGTGGCAGGTTATCATTACATCTGATGGGGGTATAACAGTTTAATCTAGATATTCCGAAAACCTTGCGGACATTATTAAAGACCTGGTAAGCACTGAGCATGGTCTTAAATCGAATTCGCTTAAAGTAGCCGAGTTCCAATTGGCGCCAAAGGCAGCCTTTTACCTTCTCTCCCAAGAGTGAGATATAAGGGGAGGGCAGTCCTGAAGGGCTTAAGGCACGAACTTCGTGTAGCAGCTCACAGAAATGTTGTAGTGCCGCGGCCCAATAATATATTTTTAGGTTAGGGAGAGCCCAACCTCCCCTCTCCCCGGGAAGGGAGAGGAGATTAAATGCTCTCCTTAGTTGTATGTATGCCCAGATGAACCATGAGAAAATTTGCTCAAACATTGGTAGTGAATGACTGCTGACGACAAGCAGGATAGTCCGAAAAAAATAAAGTAGTTTTGGAAAATACGTCATCTTTATGACGTTGCATCTTCCTATTATGGTTAGGTGCAAATTATCAGTTTTCCAAAGTGATTTCTCCATTGTAGTAGCAAGAGGAGTCAATTTTTCTGTAACTAAGGTGTACAAGTCAGCGACTATATTGACTCCTAAATATTTCGCTTTTTCAACTATCCTATTATCTATCCAGCTTATCTTCCGATTTACAACTATCTGCATTTTTGATTTGTTCAGGGCATAACCAGAGATTAATCCGAATTCCTGCGCTTCTAATTCTAAGGCCCTAATAGCAGTTATGGGCTCTGGTTATTATAGCCAAATCGTCAGCATAGGCCATGATTTTTTTATCCATACTGAACCTACTGACTGGAAAGATGGAAGGGTTTAGCTTGATTCTTTTCATCAGGGGGTCGATATACAGAGCGAATAACAGGGTAGAGAAAAGACACCCCTGTCTCGTCCCTCTTGTGATCTCAATTTGCTCTGTCAGTTGGCCATTAATGAGGATTTAAGCAGTGGGGTCTTGATAGAGTGCCTGAATTGCCTGGACTAATTTTGGGCCAAAGCCAATCTGCTGCATAATAGCCCATAGAAATTGCCAGGAGACCCGATCAAACGCCTTTTCTGCGTCTAAGAGAATTAACGAGTTCTAGTCTCCTGATACTTCTGCGGCGTTGAATAAGGTGATCGCGCGGCGGATGTGCTCATTGGTCCCTTTTTTAGGTATGAAGCCATGTTACCAGTTGGAGACTAAAGATTCTATGTTGGCAGAGAGTCTAGTAGCAATAATTTTTGAGAACATTTTTGAATCAGTATTAATTAAGATTATAGGTCGGTACGATGACATTTCCAATTCTGATTTATCCTCTTTAGGAAAAATAACTATTTTAGCAGATGACCAAGGCTCTGGGGGCTTGGCTCCTTCAAAGATGGATCTCACCACCTTGGTGAATATCTCTTTTATTTGCAGTGAGAAAAGCTTGTAAAATTCTGCGGATATGTTAGATTCTCGCTCCACGTCGGAGAGATTTCTATTGCCTCGCGTTCATTCGGATTAAGGTTACTAATGGGGATACTAATTAGATATTCCATAATTCTAGTCTGCATATCCGAATCAATTTCTTCCGAGTAAAGTTTCTCATAAGATTTTTTCCTAAAAGCTTCCTCTATTTTCCTAGGGTCAGAAGTTCCTACGTTATCTATATTTATTGTGGTGATAGAGTTGGCAGTTATCTGTTGCCTAGTAGCAATGGCGAGTTGATGGCCAATACGCTCTCCCAGCTCATAGCATTTTTCTTTAGAGGCTGCCCATTTGGTAGCTATTTTCTCTGCCAACACAGCGCCCATCTCTGATTTGGCCACTGAAACCGCTAGCTGTGCCTTATCAATTCCTGATCTTTTCTGGACCGCGTATATGAATTTTTTCTCCGCTTCCATCATCTGCCCCTGTGCCAGACTAATTTGCATCTTCTCTTTTTTTATTCTTCCTAATAGAAAAGGGGAGTGTCTCACCCCTTATGCCCGCATTAAAAGTATCCCACACAACCATGGTGGAAGCAGACCCATTATTTATGCTAAAAAATTCTTGTATCCATCTGACCATATGTTCCCGATAGTTATTGTTATATAATAGTGCTTTTTCAAAGGTGCAATGAGAAATTGGTTCCTGGCTGCCCCAACCTTCTAAAGTTAAAATAAGGGGGTTATGGTCAGTCAGGAGTCCGGGGGTGACATCAATGGACCAGTCATGAATTAAGGCAGGAGATACAAAAAAATAGTCTAGTCTGGCTAATGACAAGTGGGGAGCGGGGAAAAAAGTAAAGCCAAACTGGTCCGGTTTCCAATAGGTCCAGACATCTTTTAAGCCATGAGTGCTGACTAAGTCGAGCAGCGCTCAAAACACTTTAGGTTTCCTACCCTGATAGTCCCATACCACTGTTGTATCCCATGACT
This sequence comes from Lissotriton vulgaris, assembly GCF_964263255.1. NCBI lineage: Eukaryota > Metazoa > Chordata > Amphibia > Caudata > Salamandridae > Lissotriton > Lissotriton vulgaris. The sequence goes on along the minus strand of NC_141697.1, from coordinate 444,193,884 downwards.
AGGCAAATTTAAATTCAAGTCACCGCACATGATTAATGGAAGCGGCCAATGGGAGAGCTCTTCATTTACCTGGTGCATAACCCCTGGATCGTCCAAGTTACTAGCATAGACAGAACAAATCTTGAATACAGATTTAGAAAATAAGGTACATCTCACAATAACCCATCTCCCTAATGCATCGACTTTAACTTGATTAGCCACTAACGGTAAGGTTTTCCGGGCCAATATTCCAACGCCCTTGACCTTTGCCCCTGGTGACGTTGCCCCAAGGACTTTAAACCCAAGAGAATTCAGCAGAGATCTCTGGGTACCTTCAATGTGCGTCTCTTGGAGACATATTTTGTCTGCCCCCATTAACAGTAGTGTCTGTGCAGTTCTCTGTCTCTTTGACGGATCGTACAGACCACAGATGTTTAGCGAAACAATCTTAAGTTTATTTAATGAGCCCATTATTTAATTCTGGAAATGGTCTATGTCTAAGTGGCACCAATTAGGGCCGTCGCCATACAACTCAACCAAACCCCCCGCAAACTCTCCAGCAAACCCCCACCCAGTCTCCCTCCCCCAGTCATGTTTCCAGACCCCCACCATCCAAGAACTCGCTCATAAGACTCTCCTGAGCTACAGTACAAAAAGAAATAGAAGCCTAAATACAGCCGAGCTCAGCCTGTTGCCTTTTAAACCTATGTTAACCCGGGACCCAGTCAGCCCCCCCACCCGCCCAAAAATAGACAGTCAGGATAAACCTGAATGATGGTGAGCACATGTGAGGTTCCGACCTCCACCCCAGTTGCGGCTTCGTCAATTAGTAAGGTGATCCGAGATGCCCTGGAGCTCCAAAAGAACAAAACATAAGGTTCAATCTATACAAGGGACAACAAGACTAAAGTGCTCTAAGCAAAAGGAAAAAAAAAAGGTGAGGCCCAGTGTGCCAGTCATACTATAACCCCAAATTGGATTTGTTATATTACTTACTATTCGATCTTAAACAGAGTCAAGAGTCTTTAGGACGGAGATTTGTTTTTTCAAGATTTCTTCCTTCTGGATAGTTCTTTCAGATATTCTCCAGCTTTAATCTCCGACAAGAATACTCGGGTTGATCCTTCGAAAATAATTTTCAGTCTCGCCGGGTTCATCAAGTAAACTTGAGCCCCTAACTGTTGTAGTGGTGTTATCAATTGGTGGAGCTGCCACCTCCGCTAAACCGTTGCATGCCCGAAGTCTGGTTTAAAGAAGAACTTTATCCCATCTACTTCTTTAGGAGAATTTAGCCTGGCCTGGTCATATACGGACTGTCTTAGCAGAAAGTTCCCAAAAAAACTAGAAAAACTCTTGGTTTGTCATTGCCAGAGTTAGCACCATCCTGCCGTGATTTCAAATTAAAAGGAAACCGGTGAGCCCTTTGAATTTCTTGATCCCAATTCCAGCTAGACTGTGAGGGGAAGACAGCCCGGAGGAGTCTCACTATGAACGCTCTAGGATCTTCCCCCTCGGCCCCCTCCGGTATTCCTAGCAATCTGAGGTTGTTCCTGTGCATTCGATTTTCTTGTTCCTCTAGCTTGATCATCATATCCGTAAGGCAAGCCTCATGGGTTGCAGATTGCTCTTTTAATTGCGCCACTTCCGTCTCCAGAATCTCTGTTCTTCCTTCTACCATGGCAACCCTTTCTCTTATCTTAATTGCCTTATCAATTCCTGATCTATTCTGGACCGCGTAAATGAATTTTTTTTCCGCTTCCATCATCTGCCCCTGTGCCAGACTAATTTGCATCTTCTCTTTTTTTATTCTTCCTAATAGAAAAGCGGAGTGTCTCACCCCTTATGCCCGCATTAAAAGTATCCCACACAACCATGGTGGAAGCAGACCCAATATTTATGCTAAAAAATTCTTGTATCCATCTGACCATATGTTCCCGATAGTTATTGTTATATAGTAGTGTTTTTTCAAAGGTGCAATGAGAAATTGGTTCCTGGCTGCCCCAACCTTCTAAAGTTAAAATAAGGGGGATATGGTCAGACAGGAGTCCGGGGGTGACATCAATGGAGCAGTCATGAATTAAGGCAGGAGATACAAAAAAATAGTCTAGTCTGGCTAATGACAAGTGGGGAGCGGGGAAAAAAGTAAAGCCAAACTGGTCCGGTTTCCAATAGGCCCAGACATCTTTTAAGCCATGAGTGCTGACTAAGTTGAGCAGCGCTCAAAATACTTTAGGTTTCCTACCCTGATAGTCCCATACCCCTGTTGTATCCCATGACTAGGCAAATTTAAATTCAAGTCACCGCACATGATTAATGGAAGCAGCCAATGGGAGAGCTCTTCATTTACCTGGTGCATAACCCCTGGATCGTCCAAGTTACTAGCATAGACAGAGCAAATCTTGAATACAGATTTAGAAAATAAGGTACATCTCACAATAACCCATCTCCCTAATGCATCGACTTTAACTTGATTAGCCACTAACGGTAAGGTTTTCCGGGCCAATATTCCAACACCCTTGACCTTTGCCCCTGGTGACGTTGCCCCAAGAACTTTAAACCCAAGAGAATTCAGCAGAGATCTCTGGGCCCCTTCAATGTGCGTCTCTTGGAGACATATTTTGTCTGCCCCCATTAACCGTAGTGTCTGTGCAGTTCTCTGTCTCTTTGACGGATCGTACAGACCACAGATGTTTAGCGAAACAATCTTAAGTTTATTTAATGAGCCCATTATTTAATTCTGGAAATGGTCTATGTCTAAGTGGCACCAATTAGGGCCTTCACCATACAACTCAACCCAACCCCCCGCACACTCTCCAGCCAACCCCCACCCAGTCTCCCTCCCCCAGTCATGTTCCCAGACCCCCACCATCCAAGAACTCGCTCATAAGACTCTCCTGAGCTACAGTACAAAAAGAAATAGAAGCCTAAATACAGCTGAGCTCAGCCTGTTGCCTTTTAAACCTATGTTAACCCGGGACCCAGTCAGCCCCCCCACCCGCCCAAAAATAGACAGTCAGGATAAACCTGAATGATGGTGAGCACATGTGAGGTTCCGACCTCTACCCCAGTTGCGGCTTCGTCAATTAGTAAGGTGATTCGAGATGCCCTGGAGCTCCAAAAGAACAAAACATAAGGTTCAATCGATACAAGGGACAACAAGAATAAAGTGCGCTAAGCAAAAGGAAAAAAAAAGGTGAGGCCCAGAGTGCCAGTCATACTATAACCCTACCTTGGATTTGTTATATTACTTATTATTCGATCTTAAACAGAGTCAAGAGTCTTTAGGAGGGAGATTTGTTTTTTCAAGATTTCTTCCTTCTGGATAGTTGTTTCAGATATTCTCCAGCTTTAATCTCCGACAAGAATACTCGGGTTGATCCTTCGAAAATAATTTTCAGTCTTGCCGGGTTCATCAAGTAAACTTGAGCCCCTAACTGTTGTAGTGGTGTTATCAATTGGCGGAGCTGCCACCTCCGCTCAACCGTTGCATGCCCGAAGTCTGATTTACAGAAGAACTTTATCCCATCTACTTCTTTAGGAGGATTTAGCCTGGCCTGGTCATATACTAACTGTCTTAGCAGAAAGTTCCCAAAAAAAACTAGAAAAACTCTTGGTTTGTCATTGCCCAAGTTAGTACCATCCCGCCGTGATTTCAAATTAAAAGGAAACCGGTGAGCCCTTTGAATTTCTTGATCCCAATTCCACCTAGACTGTGAGGGGAAGGCAGCCCGGAGGAGTCTCACTATGAACGCTCTAGGATCTTCCCCCTCGGCCCCCTCCGGTATTCCTAGCAATCTGAGGTTGTTCCTGTGCATTCGATTTTCTTGTTTCTCTAGCTTGATCATCATATCCGTAAGGCAAGCCTCATGGGTTGCAGATTGCTCTTTTACTTGCGCCACTTCCGTCTCCACAATCTCTGTTCTTCCTTCTACCATGGCGACCCTTTCTCCGATATCCATACAAATTTTGTTTAATTTTCGGATGCCTCTCTGTTTTAGCCTCATCTCGAAACTGTTTGATAGACTCCAAAATTGAGAGTATAGACGGTTCGTTTGTGCTTGTGGAGTCCAACTGTGGACTTGCCCCTTGCTGGAGGCTAATCGGCCCTGAGGATAGTGTGCCTTGTACATCTGGATGATCCCATTTCAGCTGGCTGCGTTTTCTGCTTCGAACTTTTTTCTATTTTACTGTGCTCATTGCTGAATCATTTTGCCACCCTTCAGACTTGCTACTTTCAAGTGAACTTATCGCCTCATCATTCGTCCCTGACACAGAGCCATCTGAGACGGAAAAAAAGTTCTTGTTTGCTAGGTCTGGGGTCAGTGGGTCGAAAGAGCTCTGATTTGCATTTTCAAGGCTGTCTTCCGCACCTCATTTATCTTTGCTAGAGACACTTTTTACAGCTTCAAAGTCAGTTGCGGTTGGTGCATCGGCAGTGACAGAAAAAACGCATTCCTTTGAGGCGGCATCTCTAGATATGAAGGTCAGAACTCCGTGATTTGAGGCTGCTGACGATGTCTCCTTGTTTACTGTAGGCTCTAATCTGGTTTTATCCATTGTTAAATGAACAATCTGTTGCAATGGTTGCACAGCATCTGAAGCTGAGGCAGGAACCACGTCAGCCGGGCTGCTTGGCTCATTTGAGCCAGGAATAGAGGCAGGAACAGGGATAAGAGGGTGGGGGTTTAACAGCAGGGACATGTCTGGCTATAGATGGATCATTTCCAATAGGTACAGTGCCTACAGCAGAGTTTTCTTTTATATTACTCACCTCTCCTGTTTTACTTGTTTTTTTGCCCCCCCATCTTCCCTTTTACCTTTTTTAGGAAGTTCTGCCTTTTCAATAGCCTTTTCCAGTTTTTCTCTATCTCCATTTTCTTCATGGCTCGGGTTCTCTTTGGCTTTAAGCATTTTCTATCCATGTGTAGTCCTTTTGCTGCTGCCCACACAGCTCCATTTAGCAGATGAAGATCTTCTCCTCACGCTGTTCCTTTTTACCGGTGATAATCCACCACCGCCACTGATAGTGTTATTGGCGTTCAGCAGCCCAAAACAGCCTTGGAATGTGTGGAGCGTTTTACCGAAAATGGCAGAGGAGCAGTCGGCAATTATAAGCATGCCAGCGCAGACCCATACACGTCAAACAACTGTGATCCGGATACGTGCACCAACGCTTCTGTGGCTGCGTCGAGCATATACAGATGTTCGCGGGCCCGTAATTCGGTAATATCAGGCAGCGCAAGCCCACTCATCCGTTTCGATGAAAAAAGAAGCCGGAGCAATACACCAAGCTGCCGAGTCAAGATGAGAGAGACGATCCGCTCAGGTCAGAGTCGCGTTGAAAGTGGCGTGGAGGAATCACTCACACTAGTGCCATCTACTGTCAAGAAAAAATAAATAAAGGATCTTTGGGTGAAGATGGCATCTGCCTCTCCTAATGCTGGCCACCATGCATTATCCATTGCCCTCCAGTATTTACTCAGTATTGACTCTTGACGGTGGGGAAGGCATGGAAGAGTGCCTCATTGAAGTTGGCCTTCTTGCACAGTGTTGGCATCCAATAGGGAGATAAGAAATAGAGGACAATATTAAATTAATTAGTTTGCAGACTGGAAAGTGAAACAACGGATGAACATTATGGAGAGTGATCACCAGGATTGTGGTCCACATAATGAATGTGGATATTGCTCCGAAGAGGCAACAGTAACATATCCTTTTCTGAAGAGATGCCATTTCAAGCTGCTGACTCACACCTACACGGCCCTTCACAATGCCAGACTCTCCTACATTAACCACCGCCTGACCTTCCACCAGCCGACAAGACAATTCCTATCTGCCTTCCCTTCCTGGCTCACGTCCACTGCATCCAACGGAGCAGCAGTGGCGGTCATTCTTTCTCCTACCTCACCACCAAGTCCTGGAATGACCTCTCACTCCATCTCTTAACCGCCCCTTCACTCGTCAACTTCAGAAAGAGACTCAAGACCTGACTCTTCGACTAAGGCTCTACTTATCTCAGCATCTGGACACTCCGTAGGGTGATAGGCCGAGCTATATAAATACTAATTGATTGATTGTTGGCTATGCAGACTAATGACAATCCTGAACACCACTTGCTGTGGTGAAGTAACTCTCCAAGCTCTATTGTTCGATTCCAGTTCATTACTACAGAGTGCGGGATCAAGTTTACGAGGGAGCACACATCGTTGGATGAGAGGTTTTGTCCATTTGACTCTGTTTTATTTGAAAGCATTACGATTCCCTAAAATAATCTCCAGTTCCTGGGAGGGGAGCACAGTAGATTGAGATTCTGCTGTGTGTTTACACATTTCCATGCTTTTCGCTTCAAAGGAAAACACAATACAGGGAAACAGACAGCAAAGAATATAGGGGCCGATTCACAGAACTAATCTGAGATAAAATCCTAAACTCACTACTTTTGTTAGTCACAGAAGGTATTTAGAAGTAGTAAAGTTTGAACTCCTAACTTTGCTACTTCTAAACTGGTTTACTGCTAATAAATGCCTTCTATGAATACCAAAAGTAGTACGTTTAGGATTTTATCTCAGATTAGTTCTGTGAATCGGCCCCAAAGTGAGGGGGAAGAGGTACACCCTGACTAGGGAGTGATGTATAAACATAATAGGTTAGACTGTGTTAGTAATGTGAGTCCTCATTGTTTCCTACATACCTAGTTGAGATCCTGTGTCATTTCCCATCAGCCAATATTTCTCTCCCCATTCCTTTTTTTCCCTTTAAACGTGATGCACTTCTTTCCTATTGTGTCGCAAAAGTGGGGTGTTAAATCGTGTGCTTCAGCTTCTAACAGCACAAGTTGGAAACAGAGTTTGACAATCACTACTCACAGATTATGTACTGTGCTGTCAGAAGCTGATAGACTAACTCAGAAAAATTCCAAGTTGAATGTATGCCCTTAGAAAGTGAAATCACATAAAAACAGATGTACAGCTGTGTCCTGCACATACGCACACCTTAATGATACACCTCAGAACTCTTCACAGCATTGCACTTAAGTCTTTAAATCTTTTCTCCCCAAAATAATCTCCAGCGTTTCTCTTTACACCTCATACACTATAAATACAGGTAGACCTATAAAAGACAGATCATAATGCAGTTTCAAGAAGACTAAACCCTGCAGTATTTTCCCAGCATCAGACTGCTTGAAAAGAGAAATACAGTTGTCTATTTCGTTGCAGGCTCGTCTTTCCTCTCACTCGACTTAAAATATACTTTTCAGCTATAGATGTGGGTATTTTACTCTATACTTGGCAGGCTGAGTTAGACAGGATAGCAGTAGTACGCGTTGACTTTATTGGGCCTTGAAGATGAGGCAACCGATCTGCAATTGATGAGTTTCTGTATTCAAAAATGACTCTATCGAGGGGCGTGGCTTGGATGGCAACGAAGGCGGTCGCCTAAGTTCGAGAGCTCCGTGACCCCCGGGGAGAAGAACGGCGAGATAACCGGCGATAGCCCTCGGTCTCCCACATGAAACGGAGGAAAGTGTGGGGGAATACGTAGAGCAGCGGAAGAGAAGAGCCTGAGTGAGCGATACAACGGCAAATTTAACAAAAATCCCACAATCGGGGAAGCGAAGGGGAGCCCAAGATGGCGGTGCAATAAAAGGGACAAGGTGAAGCCACAACGTTTTGGGGACCACAAGGTGTATCCGGAGCCAGGACATACGCGGTGGATACGGGTGAAGGACAATCCGCAGCAGAGGGGCGTACGGCTGTACAGGAGAACGGGAGGCCGGACAAGCACACAAAGGATACAAGCATAACCCGAAGACAAACAAAGGCGGCCATCTTGATCGCAACCCGAAGCGCAACAAGGAGGTGCAACAACGGAGGCAAGCCCAGCTAAGCTCCCCACCGGAAGGTCCACTACCGTGAGAACGCGCAAGAGCGGAGCAAGCGGCCACACATGGAGGTGGGTGAGGTGGTGCGGTAGAGCGGTAGTGAGGCGGGGCACAAACTGTACAGTGAGACACGCCCTGCAAAAGAAGCGCGAGAGCAGTCCCCAAGAGGCACAAACGAAGCTATGCCTGTCCCATTTCACGCGGCGAGGCGCCAGTGAAGCGGCCGGTAACATTGAGGCAGCGCCCACCGGGAACGGGGGGGACTAACGGCGGCGGCCATCTTGGAAAGGGCAAGACACAGCGCTGCAGAAGCGTGCCCAAGCCCAGCCGACGCAGGGCAGGGGAAAACGTGGCACCGCTGGACTTCTCGCAAGCGCCGTCCACCGAGACCAGGGAACACCAAGGTAGCGGCCGGCGAACAGAGTAGCGCCTATCCTGAAAAGAGGTGAGCAAAAGGCGGCGGCCATCTTGGAAGGGGCAGACCACATCAGAACACACCACAGCGGTCTGGGGCGCGGATGTGCAAGCAAGCCAACGCAAGCATACCGCAACAAGGCAGCGCTAGCCGGGTGGTCTTCTTGCGAGCACCGTCCATCAAAACAGGGGAGCACCAAGTAGCGGCCCATCCAGGGAAGAGGTGAACAAGGCGGCGGCCATCTTGGAAGGGGCAGATCACACCAGATCATACCACAGCGGAAGAAGGCGCGGATGTGCAAGCAAACCAACGCAAGCACACCGCAATAAAGGTAGCACTAGCCGGGCACGCACCAAGCTTTGAGCACGAAGAAGCACAAGCGAGACGCACGCGAGAAACGGAAGTGCGGCTCAAGGCACAAGAAAGGGGTGGCTGAGGTGAGGCAGTGGACAAAGGCAGCCATCTTGGGAAGGTGGAACCGGCGGGGGACACCACAAGAGAGAATAACCACAGGCAGGCTAGCAGAGACAGCGGATCTTTCAGCCTCGGTGCGAGGGCCAACTAGAGCGCAACCAAGCACCAGAACGCGCCACTGCAGCCCCCTAGTCATATAGGGCGGCCACACCCTGCCACTGCCCATGCGAGTAACAGCGAAGCGGGCTGCAACAGAAGGGAAAGAGCGCTAAGACCAATAACCAGGGATCAGCACCTGGCTCTGGACGGTAGCCCTGGCGTCCGGGAAAACCAGAACAAGGTCGATAAAGTGGCCAAGCAGGTTCACCTTCGGTAGCACTGTAAAGGCCGACACAGCCACGAACACCAAAAACATCCCACCAAAGGTAGCACAGTCCAACCTGCAAAAGAAGGAGAGACTGTCCATATATCAAGGAAGAAGAGGCCTAGAGATCATGAACGGTGATACCAAAAAAATTAGGAAAGATCTGGAATCACCGATCAAAATGAAAAACCTGCAAAGCACAGATGGACCTGCTCGTCAAAAAAATAACCGAAGCCAACGACCTGGCCAAGGCCACAAAGATCTCAATGGACAACGTCCAGCTAGAACTCACAGCCATACGAGCAGACCAGAACAAAATAGCAAGCAGAGTAGCGGAGACAGAGAGAAGGATCAGCGACATAGAAGATAAATCAGGCATCATGGATAAAGACATTTGCTACATCTCCAAGGTCTCCAGCGACATGCAGAGAAGGCTCGCAGAACAAGAGGACAAAAACCGGAAGGGGAACATCAGGATCCTAGGCATACCAGAAGACGAGGAGGAGGGGGCAGGCTCATGCGCGGCACTACTCGAAACACTGATACCCAAGCTGACTGGCATAAAATTTGAAAGAGCCTTGGAGATCGACAAAGCTTACAGGATCCCCGCCACAAAACAAGTGCACATGAAAGGACCAAGAACGATCATCTGCAAACCCCTAAGATCGAGCCACACCGATGCCATCTTCGCCTTCGCACGCAAGGGCCAAACCCCCATCTGGAAAGGCAAGAAGATAATCTTCACCCAAGACCTTTCAAGGGGCACGGTGGAAGCAAGGAAAGGGTTCCTCGCGCTAAGAGACACTATGAAGAGAGCAAGGATAACGTTCAGCTTTGTTGGTCCAGCAAGAATGAGGATAACAGACGGGCAGGACACATGTATGTTCGATGACCCAGCGGAACTACGCAGGTACCTCAGGAAGCCAGAGCAGGAGGAGATGGAACAAACAAGTCCCGGAACGGCAAAAAGAAGAGCCTCATCAGACAGCTCAGAGACGGAAGAGAAGGGAGCAGCAGGTGGCAGATAATACTCTACCTCGGAAGAACAACAGCTACCTCAATGGAAAAGAGACCTACCTCACCGGAAGAAGGAACTACCTCAACAATGGGAATGAGATCCTTGGACAATTTAGGAACACAGAACTTTCCTACCCTGCAGGGTAACACCGAGCTCATCGGAACAAGGACTACCTCACACAGGGAACACAGGACCATGAACACTTGATAACCAATATCCTTTGCCTAAATGCGCAGCACGGGAGGGCGGCTGAGATGGTCTTCTCTTGATTTTCAGAGACCCGGGGGAGCGGAGGGCGGGAACCGTTGCTGTCGCACGTTTACAGTACGTTGACAGGGGGGAGGGGGGCGGGGGGCGGAGGGGGGGAGAGGGCCTGGGGGGAGGCCATGTAGCACGGACAATCTTAGCCTGGCGGAAGCACTCTTTTTTCTTTCTCTTCTTTCCTATATCCACACACAACCCCTCATCCCATCCCACACCCCAGGGGGGCACCAATGAGTGGTGGCAGTTAGCAAGCACGCAAAGAACAAAGAGGAGCAACATAGACCCCTCACTAAGGTACAGCGACAGAACTATCACACCATGATGACACCCGACACTAGGGGCCATGCACAGATAGCCTCGGACATAAAAATAGTGTCACTTAACGTCAAGGGACTCAACCACCCCGTCAAGCGACGGAAAACACTAGACTACCTAAATAGACTGAAGGCTGATATATACGTCCTCCAAGAAACTAGAGTGTCCTTAGAGGACGCTAACAGGCTCAAAGCCAACTGGATAAGCGAGGTGCTATGCTCACCGGCAGTCAACAAAAAGGGAGGAGTCATCACCATAATCAGTAAGAAAGGGAAGTTCCAGGTTCACAACAATGTCGCAGACACCAAAGGGAGGAGGCTGATTACATCAATCAAAAGAGGTGACAAGACAATACACGTAGCGAACATATACGGGCCAAACACGGTGGACAAAAAATTCTGGGAGGACCTAGAGAGTGAACTAAGTAGGATCCCACTGGGCGAACTGCTAATCACGGCAGGAGACATGAACCAGGCGATGGATAATGCCACAGACAGACACCCACACAGACCCAGCCACACCTCACAAGAACAGAACATACTCAAAAACCTATGCACCAAACTCGCACTAGCGGGCCCGTGGAGGCTACAAAACCCCAGTGCCAGAGAATACACCTTCTACTCGCACCCCCACAACTCATACAGCAGGATAGACTACATACTCATGTCCGACACACACACACACCTGACAGACACAACTGAAATAGGACCCATAACAGTCTCGGACCACGCACACATATCCCTCTCCTTGAGTGGCAAACATAACGAAACACCAAGCAGGAGGTGACGCCTCAACAGTGATATACTCGAGAACCCCGCCAACATTACCGAAATAGAGGTTGTTAAAAGTTAGGCTGCAAACGTCAATATTATCGGCGCCATCTTGCCCTTTCTGAGCCCATTCGTGCGCGTAAGCGGCAGCCATTTTGAGCACCATGGCCTCCCTGCCCCTCGCTGATAGCCAGCGCGTCTCTCTCTCTCTCTTAACCTCGCAGGCATCCCCTGCACGCTGACAACCCCCCCGCTCTCACATGCCTTGGGTCATAAACCTCTCTTCAGCGCAGCTCTGCCTCGGAATCCCATCCTGTTCCCAGCGCGACACCTCCCTTCATTCCTTTCATGGTCCCAGGTCCTTTGATACAAACCCTCCTTTTCCTGTGTGCCCGTTTGTCTTCCTCGTTCCCAGGCCGCCACCTGGCCCTGCGGATACTGTTTATTTCCCCCCCCCCGTACAGTAGGAAGCTTCCCCCATTAAAGGACCCTCGAATTGATCAAAGCCCCCACCCTATGAGATCCGATCAACCCCACACATTCCGTGAATCGGCGGAATGTCCAGCTGCGCGATAATCACCACCTGTCGTGACCGGGGTGGGGACTTCAACTGTAAATGTGTGTGGGAACGGGCCTGAAGGGGAGATTCCGAGGATGTCCTTTCATACTTCAAAGCATTGCAAGAATGTGTTACATGCAATAAAGATCATAAACTTGTGTATAAGAGGCCAGGCCTCAGAGATGCAGTTAGAGCACCTCGAGAAGATACCCTGTTGTCTGATTTGATGTGTTCTGCTCCGTCGGAATAAAACTTCTGTTTCCTGCCTTCCAGTCTCCAGCGCCTGCCTCTTTGTTTGGTAACTCGAGTGGGTAAAGAGGCGGTTAGCGCCGGGCAACTCTGAAACAGGTCATCTGCCCGTACCTTTTTCTACAATTGGCGTCCCAAACGTGGGGCCCATCAGCGACTCGTGGATCCAGTGGGAGAGGTCCTGACGACAGAGTGAATGACTGCAACGATCGGGAGTGCACCTGTCCGATAGACCCTCGTCTGACAGCCGATCATCCGAACTTCACTGGTTCCGAACAGACCTCTCTCTAGTGATCTACGGTCCTGACTGGGACCCATCAGGAGTGCCGCAAGGAATACGAAGAATAGAGGACGATCGGGCGCTGGATTCGGAAGACAAGAAACTGTCCATGCGGTCCGGGTAAGGTCGTGTAAACACGACGAATTGCGAAATGATTGTTTGATTGTTTGAAAAATACTAGTATTACTCTTTGTTGATTTGTTTGGAGATTCGCTGTCTGCAAACGGAGAAACAACAGGCTCTCTCTTTGCAAACAGTGAAGGATAGGTAACGCAGCCGCCGTGCCTATCTTTCTCCCCCACTGATTGATTGTTTGAACCCGAACTACTGTTCGCGGATTATTTTCTGGAGATTCTCGGTCTGCAAACAGGAAAGAACAGGTTCCCTCTTTGCAGATAGTGAAAGGGTAGGTAACGCAGACCTTTGCGGGCCTACTTATTCTCCCCACTGATTGTTTGATTGACCGAACATTGACTGTTTGATATTGGTTCATGAGGTATTCACTGCCTCCAAACAACGTAGAATAGAAATATTCTGTCTAGTCTTTGCGCACAGTGATAAGATAGGTAGTGCTGACTTTTGTCCCCATTGTGATCCGTCATGCCTGTCTTCTCCCCACTGATTGGTAGCTTGTTTAGCCCGGACCGCTTATTAGAGATGAACCATCCGGCTCCACTGGAAGGCACTCCTAATAAGGACATGTTCATGAAGCATGGATTGATCGCTATAGCCTATAGCAAGCTGTGGCATAAATATACGAAAAAGGATCGAGAAAGTCAGTGGCCACTGGTAGGATCCTTCGATGATGATAAAATAAGCGCGCTAGAAACAGCCCTTGGTAAAAACAAGACAACGCCCACTATGCTTGATAGTTTCGGCATGTGGCGCAAAGAAACTGAACAACGTAAAAAGAGAACTGAGAGTAGGTTGGGAAAAGAGCTGCGGAAAGCAGCCCACCTAGCTGCTCAGAAACTAGAAGAAGAAATAAAGGAAAGAGAGGAAGCCAAACAGAAACTAGAAATGGAAACATCAAGCCAGTGTCCGGTTAGAACGTCCTCCACGCTCTACCCTGAATTACCCTCGAAACAACGAGCCAACGATGATCTGCTGTTAGGTCCTCCGATCATCTACATGCCCCCTCCATATGCCCCTTCCCAACCCTTAGCACAGCACCCACCACCCCCAGGTACAAACGAGAGTAGCGCCACAGCTTCGGCCCCCATGGCCTCTGTGCCGGCCGAACCCCTTGTATTAGATACTACGCAAACGACAACGTTAGGCGACCCTGAGACCCGAAGGGTTGGTTCTGCAAGAACGAGCAGACTAAGCAAAGATGAGCGAGCAGGGATTGACAAGATAGCAAGGACACTGGTAGAAAGGAAGGAAGATGAAGAGTACATCACGGATATGTTTAACTCGTATACAGGGAGTCACAGACGACATTTTACCGTACGACTGTGTTACCATGTCTTGAACGCATACGAGGACCGATATCGAGACAAAGGTCCCGAGAGCCTAACGACTCTGTACCGGAAGGTCGATATCGGGGATGAGGGCGAGTGTGATGTGATGGACCTCCTTATGCGTACGCTTGAGGTTTTCCGCCACCTCACTGAACAAGAATCGGGAACTAAACCCACGACATCCGTAGCGACCGAACCACAAACTGAGCAATCTAACGCCATGATGCCGATACGAGAGGCTGCCCCTTACTGGGTTCCTCCACGAGGTGAAGGGACTAACGATGATGCAAACCACAAAGATGCAAAAGGAAGGGTAGTGTGCAACTGGGTCTACCAGCCATGGGACCGGCAAGAGATTCTGACATTCCGGAAATCTCTGCCTGACCTACGTAAAAACCCCACTGCCTTCTATACTGAATTAGGTACAGCCCTAGGTTCAACGATTATGACCCTGGCTGACATCGACTTGTTTTTCGGGTTATGTCTACCAGCTGATGTGTGGAAGCAAATCCGGAAAGTCGACCACCTTGAGCTGTTTGGACATACCTGGTCACAACTCGATGGCATTGATAAACAACGAGAACCTGGACAAAAGCCTTTGAAATCCGTTTTAGACCTCCCAGATAAAATCGTACAGAAATTAAAAACCCTGATTCCAGAAAAGAAAGTGGACTGGTCGATAGTAACGGCCTGTCGCCAGAAACCCCAGGAGGATGTATCAGACTACTTCTCCCGGTTTGAAACGGTGTTCTCCGATTACAGCGGCCAGGACATGACCACTGCAACCGGACACCATCTGTTTGTCCAGAATTATGTTAAGGGTCTGTCACCAGAGGTCTCCCAGAAACTGCAGGCCAGCAAGAGTAGTTGGGCAGCCTCCAAACCTACGGCTATCCTCCAGATGGCCCAATATTATGAACATCAGAAAAATGAAAACGATAGAGCAACAGTGAAAAAGAAGAAGGACTTGAAAGAGAGGGTGATGATTGCACAACTGCAAGGGGTGACTATAGGACGAGACCAATATCGGGGAAACTATCAGACGAACGTCCCTAAGACTGCACCTCCCAAGGACCGCACTTCGACTCCCCACATTGGACGTACAGACATTAGAGAGGACCAGTGTGCTTTCTGTAAAGGAACTGGCCATTGGAAATCCCAATGCCCGGTTCTTTTGGAAATAATCAGAAACAAAGACCCCAAGGACATCGCAAGTGGACCGAGAAATAAGGGACAGCAGCGAGGGCCCCCAAATGACACGACTAACAACAGATCAGGCAGACCAAATACATTTGATCGACCCAGACAGAACCAATGCCAGCAATCTGACTACAATGATGCCCACGACTTTGCATAGGACTGCCAAGGGCAAGGGAGGGATCCAGTCGAGCTCTATGTTGACCAGCAAGGCCCTTATGTCACTGCTAAGGTCCTGGGTACAAAGTCTCCATTTCTGGTAGACACTGGCGCAACACGTAGTGCGTTATCTAAACGACTGATTCCAAGGGCACCCTTGTCTGGCTCACTTATAACATCGACAGGTTTCGATGGAACGCCCTCCACTAACCCTTTGTCCGCTCCGATCCTCTTCGACTTAGAAAACAACACCACTGACACCACGTTTTTGCTTTCCTCCAATAGCCCTGACGCCATTATGGGACTTGACTTATTGAAACACTTCCGAGCGACAATTAGATGTTCTCAAGACGGAGTTCGAGTTTTCCTTTACGACAACCCCGTCCTGCTTAGACATTGCCCTCCCCGACGCATGTTTTCCATCACCGACGCTGACACATCCCTGCTTGACACTCTGCCTCCGTATCTGTGGGCCAAGACGGATTCGGACGTAGGGCGCATGATGATTGACCCAGTGCACATTACTGTCCGACCAGACGCAACACTCCCAAAACTTCCACAATATCGGATATCGCCCGAGGGCGAGAAGGCATTGGTAAAGATTATTCAGTCACTGATAGACGCAGGAGTGGTAGAGGAAGTGGTTAGCAACGTTTGCAACAGCCCTATCTTGCCCATCATCAAGAAACAAGGAGAGGGAGATGAGAAAGCATACCGCTTTATCATTGACCTTCGAGAGATCAACAAAGTAGTGGTACCCCAGTACCCCGTGGTCTCAGACATCACCACCATCCTGACTCTGATTCCTTCTACTGCCACCACCTTCACTGTCATTGACCTCAAAAACGCATTCTTTTCCATCCCCATCCACCCAGACAGCCGATATCTCTTTGGCTTCACCCTAAAAGCCCGCTCATATAGGTTCTGCCGAGCACCCCAGGGCTACACCGAAAGCCCTAGCATCTACAGCCAGGCCCTCAAGAGACAACTGGATCAAGTCCAGCTACCCGATGGAGTGGTGTTAGTGCAATACGTCGATGACATCCTTTTGGCAGCCGACACCACTCCATTAGCAGTCACAGCCACCATTCAACTCCTGCACTTCCTTGCGGAAAATGGCCACAAGGTCTCCAAGAAGAAGTTGCAATTCTGCCAACCCCAGGTCACTTACTTAGGCCACCTCCTGTCCAAAGACGGAAGGAAACTTACTCCAGACCGGATCCAAACCATTCTTGAAACTCCTGTCCCTAAGACTCAGAAACAGGTTCGCTCCCTACTAGGCCTCACCTCCTTCTGCCGACAGTGGTTACCAAACTTTAGCCTCATTGTGAAACCGCTACTTTCTCTGCTAGCTAAAGATGTCCCCTTCCCGCTCCCTTGGACCCCTGAATGCCAAACCTCCTTCACGGAACTACGAGATGCCCTTTGTTCGGCCCCTGTCCTAGGTACCCCGATTACACAAAGCCCTTCTCCCTTTACACTCACGAAAGGGAGGGGTGCGCTTTATCTGTCCTGACCCAGTCCATTGGCCCAAAGCAACGACCGTGCGCTTACTTCTCTGCCACTCTTGACCCTGTAGCCAGAGCCTTGCCTGCCTGCCTTCGAGCAGTAGCTGCCGCTGCTATCTCTATCCGACAGAGTGAGGGGATCGTGCTCTCGAACTCCCTCACGGTACTGGTACCCCATGCAGTTGACACCCTCCTGAACCAAACCAAGACGCAACACCTGACGAGTGCACGACTGACTGGATACGAACTGACTTTGCTTGCACCCCATATCACCCTGAAAAGATGCACCACACTGAACCCGGCAACTCTGTTACCCTTACCAGAGAACGATCCCAATGTGCACCCTGTACATGACTGCGTGACTCTTACGGATGAACAGACTAGAAGTAGGGTTGACCTCAGAGACACAGCTTTTTCTGACCCTGACGGAGAGCTGTGGGTGGATGGTTCTTGCATCAAACTCCCCGATGGCACCACTTCAGCTGCCTATGCAGTCACCACGGCTCGAACTGTAGTCGAGACAGCCCGATTCACGCAACGATCTGCCCAGGCAGCGGAACTGATTGCCCTGACACGAGCCTGCATTCTAGCAGCAGGAACCACAGCGAACATTTACACCGACAGCCAGTACGCCTTCTTGGTGGTTCACCATTTTGGGCTCCTTTGGAGGGAAAGGGGATTCTTGACCTCACACGGCACCCCCATCTTGCACGGGGATCTAGTCTCCGCCTTGATCGAAGCTGTCCTTCTCCCCAAAACGCTTGCAGTCATCAAATGCCAGGCACACAAAAAGGTGACAGACATTATTGGACAGGGAAATGCACTAGCCGACATCACTGCTCGAACGACAGCTGAAAATAGGACGACGACACGTATGTACGTGACCAGGTCACAAGCAGAAAAATGGACTGACGCTAGGGACACTATTAGAGACATTTAAATGGCTAGCACACAACATGAACTGACTGAATGGACACGGGTGGGATTAAAAGATGACGAAGACTGCTGGCGGACAAAAGACACAAACAAATGGTTGCTGCCTGACTCGTACCTGATTCCCATACTGACTATGGCACACTCCCCTGCCCACATAGGATCAGCCCCCATGATTGAACTTGTCTCCAGAGTTTGGCACAATGATAAAATCACAGACTCCGCCAAACGTCTGGTCCAACAATGCTTGATATGCCTGCAACACAACCCCGGGAAAGGAACTGTAGTACCCCGGGGAGGGTTTGGGGTCCCTAATCACCCGTTTGAAGTCCTGCAGATGGACTACATCCAGCTAGACAGATGCCAAGGCCTGAAATATGTACTTGTTGTGGTATGCGCATTTAGCAAATGGGTGGAAGCATACCCAACCCGTGACAACACTGCTATGGCCACTGCAAAAGTACTGTTAAAGGAGTTTTTCCCCCTTTACGGCCTTTGTCGAATTTTGTGGAGCGACAATGGCCCCCACTTCATAGCCGAAGTCATCCAGCTCATCTTAAAGGGGCTGGGCATCAAGCAGAAGTTCCACGCAGTCTTCCACCCCCAGTCTGCTGGACTTGTTGAGCGACACAATGCCACACTAAAGCTCAAACTGGCCAAGATAGTGGCTACCACGGGTCTGAAATGGCCAGACGCCCTCCCACTGGCATTGCTATCGATGCGTTCCACCCCCACATCACTTGACACCTTATGAGGTTGTTTTCGGTCGACCCATGAGTGTCTGGTCTGCACCGAAACCAACTTCCATTCATGACGTCCCGGACGTCCTAATGTCTGATTACCTGTATAAATTGACTGAAACTCTGTCTGTCATTCATCAGCAGGTGCAGCAGGCCATCCCCGATGCTTCCAGGGGTCCGGGTCACGCCATCCAACCTGGGGACTTCGTGCTGATCCGGAATTTTCAGCGGTCGAAGAGTCTGGAACCCCGGTGGACGGGCCCCTGGCAAGTGTTAATCACCACCCGGACGGCTCTTCGTGTGGAGGGGAAACGGCACTGGCTGCACGCACACCACTGTAAGAAGGTCTCCTCGACCCTGGCCACGACAGAAAACATCGACAACCAAGAAGAGCTCCTGAACAAGGACCGACCGTCACTAACCTGCTATCCTGATACCGAAGCACTTGAACTTTCAAAATTCTCTGATCCCACTGTGCCATCCAGAGAAGGGTATTTCCTGCGTCGAAAGGAGGGAGCTTCGGCTAAGTAGACCACGGACTAAGTTAAATCTCAGAACGGTGACCTAAACACCACCAAGGGTCACCCGGAGAGAAGCTAAACGAAGTCTGTGGTTCTGCCCGCTACCGAGCACCTTGAAGATGATGGAAGCGCCAGATAAGAAGATGATGGAAGCAACAGGAAATACCCACTACAGAAACCCAAGAACAGACAGACTCCACAGCACAAAGACAATTGCACTCTTCATCACAATCCTTTTCTGCTTTCTCCTCATGACCACGCTCTGGATTGTGGAAGAAAATGCACCTGCTCACGAAACATTCCTGACCACTGCTCAGCCTACCACCATGAAGGAACATTATCTGATTTCGCTCTCTCCTCAACTCAGAGAGAGGCGAAAGGAGTTTTGGAATAACTCCTTTGTACAGTTGCTGCACCAGCACAATCTTGCCACCAACGCCACCAACTGCTGGATCTGTGGGTTGCTACCCCACGCCACTGGACATTCAATTCCTTTCATCCCTTCACCCTTCTCAGTTCATGGCTCCTGCCTTGCTTGGCTGATCCTCCTGCAAGAAAGTTATAAAGACAATGCCACCTCCAGCAAAACCATGACGCACTTCTATCATGGGGTCTGGCGAAACAAAACGAAGACACACTTCTGCCCGCAGACCTCCAACGACTCAATCCACATGGACATCCCTGCTAAAGAACGAAACGGCTGCCACTCTGACTGTGGCCCTGTCAGTCATCAACGTCACAGGCCACATGTGCATAGAAGGGCTTGGGACACAGCTGGTAGGCCGCAGCGCCTGCCGTTTCACCAGAACTTTGGACTCCACCGATCCGCCTTCCTTCGTATCCTCTCCGAATATGTATTTCGTCTGCGGCACAAAGGCTTACACCTGGCTCCCCAAAGGCTGGGGGGGCACTTGTTTCATCTCCTTCATCCTTCCTCCGACTTATGTGGCTCCAGCGAATCATCATAGACAAAAACGAGCCAAGGACATTGAACAAGCCGACTCAACAGGAGCGCAGTTCCTCGATGCTATGAAGGGACTTGTTCCACTCTGGGGCCCAATGGCAAACAGCCGTGCCATCCGACATCTGACTCAGGCAGTTGAGACAACAATGAACATCACAGCTGGTATCCTTGCTAACAACACCGCCGAGCTTCAAGCGGTCCGCTTGGTGGCCCTCCAGAACCGCCTTGTCCTAGATGCGGTTCTTGCGGACCGTGGTGGAGCATGCCGCATTATTGGGTCCAGCTGCTGTACATACATACCGGACAACTCACCCTCAGTGTACAAAGCCATCGAACATCTTCACAGACTCTCTTCAGAAGTCCACCAGGAACAGGAAGAATGGTCGCTTGGTGGTTGGTTCTGGAACACCGTTAAGAACTGGGGCTGGAGACTGTTCACCATTATCCTGATTCCTGTAGTTGTAATATGCGGTCTATGCTTAGGAATTCAATGTCTGCCACCTCTGTGTTCATTATGTACAAATTGTATTTGCCCTAAGACTGTGGACTTTGGAAACGAACGCATGGGAGCATTATATGATGCCGAGGTTAGGAATTTGATGAAGATTGACATTGAGTAGGCAAGTTGGCTAGATATGTTGAAAAGGGAGGACTGTTAAAAGTTAGGCTGCAAACGTCAACATTATCGGCGCCATCTTGCCCTTTCTGAGCCCATTCGTGCGCGTAAGCGGCAGCCATTTTGAGCACCATGGCCTCCCTGCCCCTCGCTGATAGCCAGCGCGTCTCTCTCTCTCTCTTAACCTCGCAGGCATCCCCTGCACGCTGACAACCCCCCCGCTCTCACATGCCTTGGGTCATAAACCCCTCTTCAGCGCAGCTCTGCCTCGGAATCCCATCCTGTTCCCAGCGCGTCACCTCCCTTCATTCCTTTCATGGTCCCAGGTCCTTTGATACAAACCCTCCTTTTCCTGTGTGCCCGTTTGTCTTCCTCGTTCCCAGGCCGCCACCTGGCCCTGCGGATACTGTTTATTGCCCCCCCCCCCGTACAGTAGGAAGCTTCCCCCATTAAAGGACCCTCGAATTGATCAAAGCCCCCACCCTATGAGATCCGATCAACCCCACACATTCCGTGAATCGGCGGAATGTCCAGCTGCGCGATAATCACCACCTGTCGTGACCGGGGTGGGGACTTCAACTGTAAATGTGTGTGGGAACGGGCCTGAAGGGGAGATTCCGAGGATGTCCTTTCATACTTCAAAGCATTGCAAGAATGTGTTACATGCAATAAAGATCATAAACTTGTGTATAAGAGGCCAGGCCTCAGAGATGCAGTTAGAGCACCTCGAGAAGATACCCTGTTGTCTGATTTGATGTGTTCTGCTCCGTCGGAATAAAACTTCTGTTTCCTGCCTTCCAGTCTCCAGCGCCTGCCTCTTTGTTTGGTAACTCGAGTGGGTAAAGAGGCGGTTAGCGCCGGGCAACTCTGAAAAAGGTCATCTGCCCGTACCTTTTTCTACAGAGGTAGCGATCAAAGAATATCTCCAGCATAACGACACAGCAGACACAGAGGCAGCAACACTATGGGACGCGCTTAAAGCAACAATAAGGGGGAAACTCATGAATATTAAAGCACGCATGAACAGGGGCAGGAACAAGAAAATTAAGGAACTGGAGGAGCAGATTAAGGAGTTAGAAAGAAACCACACGGCGAACTTAAAGGACCGGAATACACTCACAACGCTAACAAAAAAAAAATATGAGCTAAACAGAATCCTAAGCGAGAGAGCATCCACATGGATCAACAAATATAAATCCATAAACTTATGCTCGGCCAATAAAGCAGGGAAAGCCTTGGCTGGTTACCTGAAAGCCAAGCAAAGGCAGCACTCAGTCGCTGCAATCACAGACGCTGACAACAAGACACACACAGCGAATAAACAAATCCTCGAAACTTTCAGGAAGTTCTACAAAGACCTATACACTGCCGATACATCGCTGGAGGCAGACGGCGGGGCAAGCCTGCTAGAGAAGCTCGACTTACCCAGAATAAGCGACGCACAGAGAGAGGCCCTAGATCAAAACATAACCAAAGCGGAAGTAGGGAGGGCCATAGACTCACTAAAACCAAACAAGGCCCCAGGTCCGGACGGCTTCACAGCTACCTTCTATAAACAATTCCAACCGTTACTCAAAGACACGCTAGTCAGAATATTCCAAGCGTGCGCAGAAAAAGGCAATATGACAGACTCAATGGCAGAGGCAAACATTATTGTTATCCCCAAGGAAGGGAAAGACCCCCAGTTCCCACACAACTACAGGCCAATTTCCCTAATTAACGTGGACTGCAAAATCTACGCTGAAATCATAGCAGCGAGACTAAACGCACATCTCCCCTCTCTCATACACAAAACTCAGGTGGGCTACCTGAAAAACAGACTCTCACAGGACAACACCAGACTGCTATGCCATTTAATCAATCGCACGGCCAACAGTGCGGAAAAGGCTGTCATGATCGCATTGGATGCAGAAAAAGCCTTCGATAGAGTCTCATGGCCCTTCCTGAACCAATGCATGCTCAAGTTTGGACTTGGCGAGAAGTACAGGGGCATGATCATGGCCCTCTACAAAAACCCCCGGGCTCGAGTGGTGGTTAACGCAGCTACATCGGACACACTCACACTAGGTAGAGGGACAAGGCAAGGCTGCCCCCTCTCACCGGGGCTATTCCTGCTGGCCCTAGAACCACTCCTCCACATGATCAGGTCAAACCCCCGGATCACGGGGGTGCAGATAGAGGGTCAAGCTTTCAAGCTAGCTGCATACGCGGATGATGTTCTGATCACCACAAACAATCCACAAGAGTCAATTGAGGCACTCGTGCAAACAATAGAAGAGTATGCACATGTCTCAGGCTACAAGCTCAATAGGGAGAAATCCGAATGCAAACCTATGAACTGCCATACCACCAAGACTGTCCTGGGCTCGTCCGGCCTGGCATGGCAAACGAAACCCCTAAAATACCTAGGCCTCCTCTTCGGAAGGGACCTAAGATCAACACTAGACCACAATGAGGAGGCGATGTTAAAGAAAATTAAGTCCAAGCTAGACATGTGGGGCCCCAAATTCATAAGCTGGTGGGGAAGAATTGAGACAATAAAGATGATGGTCACCCCCATGCTAAACTACCTGCTCTCCATGCTGCCTCTCACACTCACAACCGATTTCCACAAACGCCTAGACAAAAGCATCAACATGTTCCTCTGGGGAGGAAAAAAACCAAGAATCAGCTTAGCGAAACTCAGACTCAAAAAAGAACAGGGCGGACTGAACCTCACAAACTACAAGGCCTTCCAGACGGCATGCCTGGCCAAACAGGGACTACACTGGATAGCCCCCACACCAGAATACATGCCGGTATGGCTGGACCTGGAAAGGAGTATTCTAGGTGGCGCAGACCCAATTATGGCCCTCACGGCGCACAAGCACCCAGAGGCCAAAAACGCAATAATCCACAACACAAAGACAGCGCTGCTGAGAGTAGACAGGGAAATGGCAGTAAGTATCAAAGGCACCAAATGGGAATCACTGTGGCATAACACCAAAGTCACATACAAAGGGAAAACACTAGACAGCAAGGAATGGTACAGCAGAGGCATCACAACGCCGTCACAACTAGAAGCAGGGAACAACCCACTCACCTACAAGGCACTACAGCAGACAACCTCCCTACCTAACAAGGAGTTCTACGAATTCCTCAAAATCAAAGCAGCTATCACCAAAGCAAGCCTCACGAAACAGATACCCACCATCATACAATACGCACAAAACTTAAACAAGACAGGCCACCAAACAGCGCAAATTTACAAGCTAATCACACCACGCACCACAACTCTAAACAATAAGACACTGGCCTTTTGGGAGGAGACCATACAAAGACCGCTAAACGAAGAAGAAAGAGCCAGACTATGGACGGCAGCGTCCAAAAATAAAATCACGCCACAACTAGCACAAACCAAATACTGGTTACTCCACAGGCTGCACTGGACACCAGCGAAACTAGGGAAGGTCGGAGCTAGTGAGAGCAGCACATGCTGGAATTGCCAGATGGCTACAGGAGATCTATCTCACATGTTATACGAATGCACCAGAGTCAAAACCTTCTGGAGCAAGGTCTATAACGTCATAGACACAGTCACGGGAAGTAAGACACAAAGAGGACTAGCGGGGATAGCCACTGCCTTCCTAGCAACAGAACTTCAGTCCAAAGAAGTACGAGACCTGGTCGATGTACTTCTGACGGCTGCGGTGAAAACGATCTTAGGTAACTGGAAGGACACCAGCAAAGCCACCTTCAAACGCTGGTTCAATTGGGTAACCTTCCTCCGGGGGGCAGACAATATCACTGCCAAGCAAAAGACGGCGAATCATACTGCCAAAGATAACATGTGGGAAGCTCTCGACGCCTATCTGGAGCAGTGACCCCCCCCCCTCCTTTTTCTTTCTCTCTTCCTTTCTTCTCTCGCTCAGGCCCCGCCAGGCCGCAACATTGCAAGAACAGTACAAGTATTACGAATGTTTTGCTTTTGTATATGGAAAATTTACTTTCAATAAAAAAATATTTTGAAATAAAAAAAAATAAAAAAAATAAAAATGACTCTATCTTCAGAATAGGTTGGATACCTAAATGTGAGGAAAAATAAGGTATGAAAATACAGGTACAGTTTTGGAATGCCTTTCAGCCCTGGCTACTATAGAAATGTGGTTGTATGACTTCTGGGTTTTCTGAGTAAATATGAATTTACCTCACTTGCCCCCTAATACCCCATCTGCTGGATAATATGTTTATTGCAACCCCAGAAAATCGCTTCTTGCTCTAATAGACCAAAGGTAGTATAAATTGCTGACCCCAGGGTGCAAACAGTAAACTTTAACTGGTCACTTTCAGGTTTTCCATTACTATAAACAAGCATTTAAAGAGGTAACAATGTAACCCAAATAATGTACACATGCATTTGATGGACTAAGCTGGGTTTTTGTCTGCCGAAGGATACACAAATCTTAATTATTTAAATGTAGGTGAATCAGAGTGAAACAGAGGATTGGTTATTTGACATAAAATAGTTTGGGTTGACTATTCACACAAATTCCTGTTTACATGGAAGCCCTTCTCTCAAAGCAGAAGTTGTTTCAACAAAGCATTTAGACTTTAGAAGAATCTCAAACAGATGGTGCCTCATTCCCCAGTCCTATGTCCTAAATCCCTAGTTTTTTTCCCTGTTGAAAATTGCACACATTAGAAGTACTATTTGTTCTGGAGTGCTGTTTTGTAATGGAAAGCGGTGTTTTAGGATATCCCACAGTGTGAAGACATGATAAACACAAAGACACGTTTCAAAATATAAGGGGGATGTGCGGAGGTTCCACTCCCTGTAACAAAAATTCTGCATGTTCTGCGTGTTTGTTTTCTGCTAAGCGTAAGGTTCTGTTTATCTAATCTATATCACCATAAGAGGTAGATAGGACATGTCAATAATGCGTTATTTGTGGGCTTCTATGTATGTCACAAATTATTATTGGTTTGTGAATGACATTTTGAATAAGGTCTGTCGCATATGTTCTATTTTCTATGAAGCATCTATTTTCATTAGATATGGAATCCCTGTTAAGTGGTATGGTATGGTATCGCAGTGTTAAAATGCTAACTTTTCAAAAAAGCTATAAAATAATTCCACATAATGTAATGCCTAGTTTGCAATTAAACGCTAATATGCCTGAAATTGGAATTTCACTGCACATTATGTGCCTTTGATTGCCACAGAATTTATCCAGCTATGTTGTATAATTTCAATTTCGATTGGCATATAATTTTAGTGAACCTATTTATTTATAAGGTGGCTATTTGGAAAAGTACATGGCTAAGTGCATAGGGGCATATTTACGTCTTCTGGCGCATCCCTGCAAATCAGCAGGGATGCGCCTGAACAGATGCGTCACGTAATCTCCCCCTTGCGCCACCACAGATGTGTCGCATTTACAATGCGGCCCAGCATGGTGCAAGGAGGGGCAGATGTGTGACGCATCTTGAGGCGCACGGGCGGCGCATTGCTGGAGTCACGTTGCAAGCGCGACGCAACTCCTGCAATGCACAGGGGCCGCCAATACTCAACATGGTGACTCACCCCTTATGCCTGCTTCAAGCAGGCGTAAGGATTTGACGTATCAGCGTTGTAAAACAGACTCAGTGAAATCTTGTAGATTTCACTGAGTCAGTTTTACGTGGCTTTCCTGCAAGGGAACGCCCACCCTGCGACAGAACACCCACATGAAACCTGACGCAGGTTTCATGTGCCGCAGGGCTTTACAACGTGACGCATCTGCCTAGATATGTCACGTTGTAAATAAGTCGCAATGTGGCGCAGGGTTTATGCCGCCGCTGCGTCACAAAAGTGACGCAACTGTGGCGTAAAAGTGTTGCAAGGGGCTTGTAAATCTGCCCCTTGGTCCCTAAAGTAGCTGTGCTTGTTCTAACCAAACATGAGCCTGACATAGAAAATGAAGGTAGTTTGTCCATAAACTGTGGTAACAGGAATGGGACGTAAAGACGATTCAATTTCCAAAATAATGCCTAGAAGTCCATAGCTTCCACTCAACAAGCAATGAAACAGCGATGTGCAGTGTTCGTGAGGAGGCACTACAAATCAGCAAAAAGTTAATCCTAAAGTACAATGTGAGTTCAACATCCCTTAATCAGATGTTTTACTCTAACAATGGTAAAAAACCTAGTCAAATCTATAGGAATTCATTTATATAGCTATTTATTTGTGAGTTTTATAAAGTGATGTGTCTCATTATAGTTACTTCATATAACACTAGGGTAACAATCACACAAGGGTGGTAATCTCAATTTGACTAAAACGTCTGGATTATTTGGGGAACACAAATTATGGGAGCAAATACCACACATGTACCATGTGTTCACCTTGGAATAGGGAATAATACTTACGATTTGCTCATTATTCCCCTAGCCAAGAGGCTAAACTCATAAGTTTGCACAATTAGTGCACCTGCTAATTTAAGACAAATACAAATGACTGGGCATGCAATTTGCAACCTATTTTTGGGGGTCCATTGAGTTTGTTGCCTAGGTGTGATGTCTGACACTGTAAATGTAACATTATATTACAGGATCATATGGTAGCCTGCTCTTGATTTACGGGTATTCGTTTAGGTTCTGCTTCACTAAATTAACACATGTACAATCAATGTGTAGATGGTATCAAATTCAAGTGACCAGAATGAGCCAAAACATGCTTTTTTAAGTAAATAAGGCAAGCATTTGTGATAACTTATCCCAAATACGTTAAAATTAGAACCTGAAGCAAGAATTTGTATCAACAGAATAATTATGTGATTAGTATTCACATTTTGTAGGAAGGAATTCAGCACGGTTCGAAACACAACATACTTTAAGATATGCTTTGAAGAAAATCTGCAATCTTAGGAATGAGAAACAATTCCTCTGTTGGCCTCTCGGTGATTAACTTGCTCTTGCAAAACAGTTGAACCATGATTTAGTGAAAATGATGTTATGCTCAGAGATATTCAAAACATAAGGCAAGCTCTTTTTAAAATGGTGGCTGAATTATATGGGATGGAAAAACAAAATGGAATGTGATAGCCGCCTTGGCAGAACTGTGTACTAATGCTTTGAGGTCTGAGCCAATGTACAACAGTTCAGCCACCTGCAGTGCCGAATTTTTCTATGATTTTTTATACTTATTTATGTGAGAACAATTTTGTTCAGACTTATTTTGGTTCACTCTTAAATATACTATATTCTTCCCAGAAAGATTACTTTTAATCAGCATACTAGATGGCATAACCTGTATTATTCAAGTTCTCTTTCAGAGCCACAGGAGTTTGAATTCCACCAGTAAAATTGTGTGTAACGGAGAACGTTGTGCATTCTGCGTTAATGGTAGGGGCAAAAAGCTTCCTGCAAAAATATTTTTGCAGGTGAACATAACATTTCTTTTTGCAACCGATTTATTTTCCTAAAAGTAATCCTATTGAAAGTGGAAAGGATCTCTCAAAATTTGGAAATCTGCCTCAGTTGTTATTTGAAACCATTTTTTTAATAAAAGATTTGTCGGCTTTAAAAAGGCAGAAAAGTTGGCGCTGTTTGTAAAAATGTCAGGTAATATGAGCAAGAGATTGTTAAAAGCTTCACCTACCACTACTTTTAACTCATACGTAGCAACATAGTTCAACCCAATGACCATCATTGTGAGAGAAAAGCTGTGTGTCTGTGCCCCAGCAAGTTTTCAGGAACTCTATGATTTGTCTTTTTTTAGCCAAAGAAAAAATCTGAAAAGCATCTGATGCCTTTCTATGGAAGGTACAGACAGTTATTTCCTAGCATGTAGGTGTCTATGTTAGTAGTATTTCTACTGTGTGTAGCCAAAAGGCAGTTGAGCACTGCACATGGCTAAAGACAAGCGTAAAGTCAACAAGTGATGGGAGAGGTAGCTGGTTTGTGAGTTGCTAGTACAGTGTGATTTAGTGTTCTTTGAAGATGTGTGACTACAACTCTTTGCTAAATTGGAGCAACTTTGAGGCAGTCCTGATGGATACGGGGATGTCATTCCAGATCCTGGGTGCATCGATGGAAAATTCTTGCTGGCTTGTATTTTTTTTATTTTTTCATTCCCTTAACTGCAGTCTGATGGAGTACTGGTTGTGTCAAGAGCCACCAGAGTTGGTAAGCAAGTCTGCAAGATAAGCGGGTTGCTGGTCATGATGTTTTTGTGAATGAAGCGGATGATTTTGTAGATGGTGCGGGCCTGCAAGGGGTGCCTCAAAGGATCCATCCGGATGGTTGTGATTTGGTCATATTTCTTCGGAATCTTTCCTTGTGTAATCCAATGTGAAGCACTATAGGAGAAAGGAGCAGAGAGCCTGTGCTTCAGTGAGGTGCCAGGAGCTTTATGCATTTTTTATGAGCCTAAAAAAGCATATAACATTTATTGTTGTGTTATATACCTACTTGAAATTGGTGCAGAAACATATGTGAGACACATGCATGTTCCCAGGAATGTATACATCAATGAAACATTCAAAATTCAGGAAGGGGTCATTTGTTGAGCTTGCTCAAAGATCTTGCAAAGCAATTAATCATTGAAATTGAAATAGAGATTAAAAGTGGGGAAAAATAAATGGGTATCAAGGTTTTTCTACTGAAACCTTTTGCACATATGGCCAGTTTACAAATTTAGACCAGCACATCAATCAGACTCTTCCAGTCAAAGAGATGTACAGTGTTTGTAGTTTGTTAAAATGCCCATGATACTCAGAGCAAACAATTGAGCAATGGTTTACGATGTACTTACACTGTATATAAACTTTTCAGCCCTTCATAATGAAAAATCTAAAGAATGGAAACCGTATGGTGAATGAAATCTATATTTTTTTAATGTATCCTAACATCTGCGTTTATGGATAGGAGCCACTTGTACAACTCTTATCTCCAGAGTACCAATAACATAAGGCACTTTTGACAATTCTTGGGTTTTTGGCAAAACTGCCCTGTAATAGGAAGCTCAAAATATATATAGATATCCAATATCTAATAGCAAATGTCCTACCACCCTGCGTTCCCACGTTTTTCTCGATTACAACTGTACATAACATGCATGGGTCTATCACCTGGCAATAGGAAATGCCCACGAAGGTAACAGTTAAAGTGAAAGAATGAAGTTTAGAACAAGGTAGATTATTTACATTTAAAGGTAGGTGTGATATTTGAGCCCGGGGAAGCCATCACCAACGGAATCCTACCAAGAGCCCACATTTCGAAAATCTGCTGGTGTAGTCCTCGATAGTGTAGCTTGCATTAATGGCACCACTATTTTTTACCTTGAATGGTTGGAAATGTAAAACATTTGTACACAAACAAGAATTTCCTCCCGTGGGAAATACATCTAGAATTTGTGGGGAACAGGAAACCCAGCATTTCCACACATCATGCTATACAAAATGGTATTCACATGTGTACAGGTCTATTGCAATGATAGTACCAGGCCAAGCAGTGACCTTGTGATGTCAAATTGTTCTTTACCTGTAGATTTTTCAATAGGCCAATGTTCCAACAATTTGATCTGTATTTATGTGTTAAAGCCAGTAAAAGAAATAATAAAACCAGTCAAATCTGGTATTTTCCGTATATAGTAAAAGTTGCAAAGTCTTTGATATCTGATTAATAATCTAATATTGGAAGAAATGCTATGTAAAATTGAGGAAGGAAGATTTGACATGATTTCTCACTGAATACCTGTTTCCACCATTCCCTTGCAGAATCTCAAAACATGAACAATAGGCTCATATTTCTATTTTAGAAAGGTGGCAATCCTATTCGTGTTGCCAAAACTTTGGCCTAGTCCCGATTCTCGCTGTAGGCCTACTCACACAAACGAGGTACCATTTTCGGTAATGAACAAGTCTGGGACTTATTCCTGTGTGGGAAAGACTGAAGAGAATGACCATCTTTTGGGGAAACAATTGCTAATATTCTGGCAAATGTCATATTGAAACACACAAAAGGTGATGTGAGGCTGCTTGCAATAAGTCTAACCTTGGTAATAGCTCAAGGTAGCACTCCAATCATAGTTCTTTTGCTCACCATGCCACCTCAGTTTGGACACAGCCATATGCAAATCAGTCTTGACCCTGTTCTTAATAGGCATAGTCTAGCCCGAACTGTTAAGAAAGTTCCTCCCTGAACTGAAACACAATCATCCCAGGGCCATTTTCGCCCTCGTTATGGGCACATCAGCCAGGTACAACTTGGTTCCAGTGATACAGTGAGCATGTCATCCATGTATGAGCATACCCATGCTACTTAGGACGGTACATGAGACACACAAAAGGTGAGGGGAGGCTGCTTGCATTAAATCTAACCACTCGCAGTAGTTCAGGGTAGCACCACAACCCATCATTCTTTTGCTCATCATTCCAACTCAGTTTGCACACAGCCATATGCAAATCAGTGTTGACCTTGCTCTTCATGCGAATAGTTCAGCCCGAACTGCAAAGCCCGGTTCTCCCTGAAACAGAACACAAGCAACCCAGTACTGGTTTTACTCTTTTTTGAACCGCGGTACAAGAAGCAGAGATTTAGGGGCCTATTAGGATTGGGGGGGATCACCAGATGTCCCTGTTTCAACCCCGACATCTTAGTATGGCGAGAGGCACCGCGGCAAACGGAAAGACCTTCCGCCGCTTTTCAGCCGGTCAGATTGCCGGCCGGGCGGAAAAGGCACCCAATATGGTGCTGGTGCCTTGCAGACACTGCCATCCATATGACGATGCCTGTTTTGGAATGCCTTTCAATGGCGGAGACTAAGCCATGGAAAGGCATTTGGGGAATCACTGTGGGGGACCTTTCCGGGCCCGTGGGGGTGTGGGAGGGTGAGTGGCTGCACTGGGGGATACCTATGGTATACCCATCCTTGCCATGCACAAGGTGGCAGGCACCGCGTGGTGCCTGTCACATTGTGCATGGCAATGCACAATGTGGGCTTTCAGCATTGCAGCAGGTGCTGTTTACAGCACAGCTTGCTGCAATGTTGAAGACAGAAATGCACCCGCCAGTGTGGGGGCACATCCTAGTGCACCTGGCGGGACCGCTGCACCTCTGGCGGTCAGGCCCGTGTTCGGATACTGTGGCGGGCAGTCAAAGTTCGCCCGCCATCATAATAGGCCTCTAACAGCCAGATTCATCATTGAAAAATTGGCTCACAATGGCCAGATGCTGAGAATCTGTCCCTTTGCGAGCGCAATTTCTGCATTTGGGATTCATCATCCCAAATGCAAAAATATCAAATTGCGAAATCGCTAAATTGCGAGGAATTGCATTTAAGGGATCTTTATTTGAGATTCCTTAAATGCAATTCATGAACCATTTTTGAATTGCAAAATCGTTATTTTTTAGGCCGCTATTTGGACATGTGTGTGCTCAACATCAGTCTACATTTACATTTCAGGGGTGCTACAGGGTGCCCTTTGGAAATGCCTGGGACCCTTGAAATTGCATCCTTATTTGCGATTAGCAAATTGCTCATCGCAAATAAGGAATGACTCCCCATTCATTCCTAGGGGCCTCTAGGCCCATAGGAATACATGGGGAGTCATTCCTTATTTGCGATTAGCAATTTGCTAATCGCAAATAAGGAAGCTGTAGGAATCGCAAATAATATTGCAATTTCTACACGAATCCCGTTTTGTGAGTCATTAATAGCGATTCCTTAATAATCGCTATTAAGGACTCGCAAATCGGGACATTGATGAATCTGGCTGTTAGTTCCCTAGCGGAGTGACCTAGAAGGAATGTAGTGGTTGAATTTTCTTGCAAGATAGCTGGGGCCTTTCCCATTCAAGGACTTGTGCACAATACAACTGGTTTTAAATTTGATTCATTTGCGTACCTGAAGCAAGTGAAGTTTGGGTAGGAGAGGTAGAGAGGTAGAGAGGCAGTTCTGAGGGGAGCGTTTGAGACGAAGCGAACCGCAGGTTTTGAACCACCTGTAATCTGCTCATCGAGGACTCATTAGCTGAGACCAGAAAGGTGTTATAGTAGTCCACGTGGCTTAGTATCAATGCCTGGATGAGAGTCTTCCATGTGGACAAGGGGAAAAAAGGGAAGACTCTCCGTAGCAAGCCAAGTACATGCAAACAGGAGCCTGTGGTCATTGCAGCGTGCTCTTTCATGGTCAATTCCTGGTCTAGGCGTATGCGAGGTTCTTGACCACAGTATTGGGCTCCAGAGGGTCACCTAGATCCACTGGCCAGCAATCTGGTGACCACGGCAATGGTGCATCTCCAAACATCATAATCTCGGTCTTCCCTGCTTTGAGCTGAAGGAA
Source organism: Lissotriton vulgaris (assembly GCF_964263255.1). NCBI lineage: Eukaryota > Metazoa > Chordata > Amphibia > Caudata > Salamandridae > Lissotriton > Lissotriton vulgaris. Next base: position 444,160,970 of record NC_141697.1, on the reverse strand, counting down.
ATTGCACCTCATCCAGCTCGCTATTGCTATCATACCTTCCGAGAAGGTAGAGTGGGCCTTAGGGGTGGATTTATTGAATGAGAATAAGAGCTGAGTGTTGTCAACATATGAGATTGGTATAAAACCTAGTATACTGAATGAGTCGACTAGGGGGGGAACGTACATGTTGAATAAAGTGGGACTGAGACAGGAGCCCTAAAGTACTCGCTTAGTCAGTCCCATGATCCTTGATCTAAAGGGGCCTAGATTGATAGTCTGAGTATGGAGGGAGAGAAAACTCGTCATCCACTGGAAGGCCGGTCCTCGGATTCTGATTCCTTTTAGCCTCCTGAGCAAGATCTGATAGGAGAGTGTGTCGAAGGCGACCGATAGATCAAGCAGCACGAGTAGTACTGCTTGTTTGCTGTCCAGGGATTGCCTGATGTTGTTGGTGACAGCAATCAAAGCTGACTCGGTGCTGTGCCTAGGCCTGAACCCAGAATGAGATAGATCGAAGCATCCCCTGGATTCAACATGGTCGGATATCTGTTTGTAAATCTGTTTTTCCAATATCTTATTCAAGAGAGGTAGAAGAGAGATAGGACGAAAGTTGCATAAATCATCCATGGGGGCCTTGATATTCTTGCGAATGGGAATGACTTGTGTTGTCTTCCATTCAGCTGGAGGATGTCCCTCTCTCATTGAGAGTTTGAGGATCGAGCAAATTGGAGGGGATAGTTATTTGGAGAGCATAGTGGAGATTTTGGCTGGAATAATATCCATAGGAGAGCCTGATTTTATTGTGTATAGCAGTGATTCCACCTCATCAACGGTGAGGGGAGGAACATTTTCCAACAGCTGCACCTTAGTTGGGACGGAAGGGCAGCAGGAAGCAAAAACTGCTGAGGGCTCCCGGCAGAGGTGATTTTATTATAAATCAGATCAATTTTCTGTATAAAATGTGTTGCTATTTTATCACCGAGTGCTTGAGAGGGGGCCACCTCATTGTTGCAAGCCTTTGGATTGGTGAAAGATTTGTGGATTTGGTATAATACTTTAGGGGAATTCCCTGCCTGATTGAGCTGTAGTGCAATATAAGCTCTTCATGCTATTTTTATATTTTTGTGGTATTGGGTCAGAGTGGTCTTAGATCTCTCTTCATCTGTCCATCGTGGGAGCGGCACCAGCACCTTTCCAGAGTCTTGAACAACTGTTTTTTCATCTGTAAGTCGGCCGAAAACCAAGCTGTCTCAGGGTGCCTGGCCGAGCTAGGGTATTGTTTCAAAGGGGCTTGGTGATCAATGGCCATTTTTACTGTGAAGCTGTAACGAGCCAGGCCTTCCTCTACATTATCAGACGATCCACGAACCTGGAATAGTGTCCTGAAAATGATCTGGGGTCATTTTGTGCCATTGTTTGCGAAAGTGGTGGGGAGCAGGCAGGGGAGCGTTGTGAACCCTATGGCCCTTAATATGAAGATCAATTAGTGCATGGTCCATCCATGTAAGTGGGCAGGGGGTTCACAGAGGATATTGGGAGAGCTGGTGAAAATAAGATCTAATGTATGTCCTGCTGTGTGTGTGTGGGGACTTCATTGATCTTATCAAGTTCTAAGGAGGCTAAGTCTGCCAAGAGCACGGAAGCATCTTGATTAATGGTGCACATGTGGAGCTATTATTTCCATAAGTTGGAGCAAAAAATCTGAAAGAAGGCCGGGAGGCTGGTAGACAAGGGCACCTTTCCAACTATGTTGCGGTAGCAGGTCCATTCTGAAAACTCAGATTTCAATCTTTTTGTTGCAAAGTTGCTCGAGTGTGGATACTTAAATTAAATCTTTGTGAATAATGGCTATCCCTCCACCCACTTTGGACTGTCTGTCCAGCCTTTGAATGTGGTAGCCTTCCGGGAGTGCCACTGCAATAGCAGGGGGGGAGCTGGGTTTGAGCCAGGTTTCTGTCAAGAATCCTATGTCAGGGTTCTTGGACGTGAGTAGGTCCCAAACCTCTACTGGATGCTTTGGCAGGGATCTAACATTGCTTAGGAAGCCCTTCCAACTCTGGATAGAATTGCTAACAGGATTCTCTGAAGCAGTTTGGGAGTAAGTGACTACTTTGTGGAGGCAGTTCCTCTTACCCCGGTCAGATGCCCTAGGATCTCTATGCTTATGCTCCAATATAAGGCTTTGGAACCGTTAATACCTACATGTAAAGGGCCCCTCCATAACTGGGAGCCCCCTGGATGTGTCATATGGGAGGAGGGAGCATATGGACGGCCTACCTCGTCTGATATCGAGGAGATCCAGACTGGAGTATATTAGTTTATGTCTGGTTCCCAGATCGGATCCAGACCATGCAGGGGTCCTGCCTCCTGGCGACGGCTTGGTGCGGATGGCCACAGACAGCCTTGCCTTTGGCGTGCCGGTGGCACGTCCACTGCGCGTCTTGTCAAGCATTCAGTTTTATAGTGGAGGTTAGCAGCTAGAACGCTGACCTCCCACACGGCCCGGAAGTAACTCCCTCCACACAAACAGGAAAAGCCAGCGGTGGACCAGGGAGCAGTGCGGAGTGCGATGAGATGACGGCCAACAACGTGGAACAATAAAATAGAAGGTATGTGGGGTCGCTGGAAATTTTAAAAAGTGTTCTGAAATAAGTGCAAGTATTTTATAAAATAATGTCAGCAGCCTTACTTCAGGGCGTCCCTCTAGCTTTCCTAATCTGATAGACTTGCATTGTCTACCATATCTCTTGGGTGTATATTGTAATACTCACATATTTGTTTAGCTTATTCTGATTGATCTGCTGATATTATCCTGTAGGAATATGCTTTTCTAATGCTAAATGTGTAGATGAGATTAAGTTATCAATGTCCAAATCTTTGTAGTATATGTGGTTTTCCTGCAGGTAACGTATTGTTTTTTTACTTTTTTGATGCTTATTAATTGTTGCCATAAGTTTTTGTCTTTTGTAGGTACTCCATTCACTAAAACCACTTAAAGGTCTTCGATTTTCTGTTGTATCCCAGGAGTGGTTATGTTTTATTTGAAATCTAATGGAAGGTAAACAACTTTTCCTTTCAGTGTGCTTACTAAAACATATGGGTATAATTGTCCTTAATGTGTTTGCATTTTAATAATATTTTGAAATGGATGGACTTTTTAAATTAAAATCGCATGAATCTAGTTTCAGTAGTACAGATAAAACTTGATACCTTTCCAAAATGTTATGATTCCCATATGATGACATAACGCTATGGTCTAGTTTGCTAAGGTATACTTGCAGATTTGAGTGAATATTTTCAATTTTATCTTCACTTTCTGTTTACCTGACAAGATCAATCAGTTAAACGTTGTTCTTATAATGTATTCTTCAGCAACAAATGCAAATTAAATTAGAAATTGTTTCTTCATATTCCAGAATATTCATTTTGTGATTGGCTAAGTACATTTTTAGGATCTTCTGCTTTATTCTGGGTGAAGGCAATCTCTGGGCAGGTATTTGTCTCAGAGAGCATCAAATAATTTACATTATACGTAGCCTGTAATACTGTTGACTTGTGTAGGTTTAGAGTGAAGTAGAGCTGTATTGAGTTGTTGTAATTTAAGTGATGATGTTTTAACAAAGTGTAATGTTTGCACAAGTTTTCTTGTTTTAGTATGATGTGTGGAGAGAGTCCTAATGTGATGGGAAGAGGTGTCACAGCTATCATTTGTAAGGCACCCTAAAGAATGTCCTTGTAGGTTAATCACAATAGATCCGGCGATACCCCTGTCAGTCTAATTGAGTCCTCAGTAGCTCTACAACAATTGCTCACCTCAACCAACTTGACTCCAGGCACTGCACCTTGACCTCTAGGATAGACAGCTAGGCACATACCAAGATCCCAATCCAAAAGTACTTTACCTATACACTAAATTTCAACATAAACATGAAGGCTCAGACAGCTCCCCTCACCTTTACTCCACCAGTAACCTGAAACCTCATGGTCAGAACTTGTCTCCATAACCTACCCCCCGAATCTCTCAGCACGAGCCACCAAACAGCCTGCTCAAGTACCACCCTGAAAGCCTCATTGCTTGCATCTGTTACAGCACCTCCAAAGGTCCAGAAATAAATTATCTCATCTTCCACACACTCGACCTGCAAAACGGCACACCACCCTAACCATCTCCTTAATAATATAACCAACTCCTCTAAAATCCCATATGGCTGCAAACTAATGATATATAACTCACCTACTTACAAAGGCACCACCACTGTATCCATTTACAGAAATGGAAATATTTTAATCCAAGCTAATGACAAAACCTACATTACTTTGACTCCGTATTCCCTATTCTATGCAGTGCAGTCCACTGCATGTCCAACTTCCCTTCCAAAACACTACCTCCGCCTCAAGCTACTGCGCTAGATGAAAAACTAATGAGACCCACTAATCATCCCAACTCTAGCCCTTACTCCACTACTCACCCCCTCCTTAGCAAACTCCCCAACAGAGCTGGCCGTAGCAAACTCCTCCACAGAGCTGGCCTCCATCATCTCACCCGAAGACATCACTCTCAGAATATGGACCCCCTAAACAAGCCTGGCACAGAAACCAGACATGCTCCCAGCAGCAACTTCAACCAGTCACTAACTCAAACTTAACCCCCTTCCCTCCTTCTCTTTCTCTCACTACCACCACATGTGAGATGCAGTACCAGCGGTACCCGAACACAATATTTTCAAATGCCCTAATTCCCCATTTGACTTGTCAAAGGCAAAAATACTACGTTGCCCACAAAATACCAAATCCAATCCTAACCTAATCAGGGAAGCAACAAGTGACAACTTGAACCCCTCTCTCACTCACCTATACTCAGCTTATCCAGAACTCCATGCACATGATGGATCACATCTCAACACCTCCTCTCTCTCCTATCAGAACCCTATGTCCAAGGGCGACTTAAATGAACGACAAATTTACTTGGGAAATCATCTGGATAAAATAATGCAGGGTAGAAGCTGTATCCTTAATATGCTCATTATTCATCCAGAGCTGATCCAACCTCCATACCTCCCCTCCTTATCCATCATCAGACACCCCATAAGAATGTCCAATAAACAGCCTCAATGTTGGCTCACGAATCCAAGCTTATAACCAAGCCCACAGACCGAAAAGATCGAATCTTGGGATGTCCCTGAATGAAGCTACAGATTTAGCCAAAACCTATGACCTGACGTCAACCCAAGACAACCTCACCTCAAAGACCAAGTGATATCAAGAATAGGGACAGCATTCAACCCCCAAGAATTCCCAGACCATATATACATCACATCACTATCTCCTAGCCCCCGCAAACAAACTTAACAGCACCAATTATAACAAGGCATGTACATAAACAGCAGATCAACTGCCAAACATGCAACGGATCTAGCTGAAGCCATCCGGAACCATGAAATTGCATTAGTCACAGAAACATGGTTAAATGACTCCTCATACACAATCCTGGTCCTTTCAGTCCATCTCAGCTTTTCTATCATCAAGAAGGATAGGGACGAATGCCTCGGAGTGGGTTGGTTATCATCCACAAGAATAGCATACACATAACTGAAACAGACACCTTTTCCTACCCCACATTTGAATACCTCAGTTCAAACATAAAATAAACAACAATAAAACAGCAACATTTTACCCACCCTGTTATCCATCAGGGAACACAAGCACCTTAGTGAGCACCTAATGGTACTGATTATGCACTGCTCACTCTCCAATGACAATAACATGATCCCAGATGACTTTAATCTTTATTGAATTGATGAGAAAAACACAGCAATCAAATCCATTAATGAACTCATACACAGTAAAAATCGTATCCAACACTGCAAAGGCCAAACACATACCAGAGGTACAACCCTTGACACCATCATAGCTCACAATAAAGTAGCAGGAATTAACAACATTTTTCCAACAGACAGGGCAGATTCTGTTCCAATTCAATAAAATGGAAATTCCACACATTTGCTCACAGAAAACAAGCCAATGGTCTTGCAACATTAGTCAGATTTCCCTGACTGAGCTGGAAGAAAGAATGATGGCTGTACTTCTCCACCCATCAAATAACCTTACAACAGAGGAACTCACAGCACATTATAACACACTGACATCAGCCATCATTGACCTGTTTAGCTCCACTGAAGCAACACAAATCCAAAACACTCCCTCAAGATCTTGGTTCAACAAAGACCTGAACTCTGAAAGAAGACAACTTAGAGCTGCCCAAAGACTCCAGAGAACAAAACTGTACATAATCCTTCTTCAACAACTCAGAGAGGAATGCAAAAATAATAAAAAACACATAGTAAAAGAAAAAGGCACTTTCTTCTGCAGAGCACTAGACAAAGCAAAAAACTTCCAGAAATAACTTTTCAATATCGTTCAATAACAAACATCGAAACCAGCAGGAGATAATCTGCATGTCGCTAAAGAACGTTGTGGCAAATTCACTAAATTCTTCAATCACGAACATGGAACTCTCCCTAAGCCTCCACATTTGCCCATCCACAGAAATCCCTCCCATCACTAAGGAAGGATTTTATACACCATCGATCTCCTTGAACTCAGAAGGGATGGCCTCTATACATGAGCCATAAGATTAGATTTAAATCTCAGAACCCCTCACAACTCCTAGGAGCTGGAAAACATTCTACTCGCTCATGGAGGAGGACATCTTGATGATTTTTAAAGCCAAGCCCTCTTCTCACCTAGCAAACTCTCTTGCTGCCTCCCTATTGAAGTGTCTAATCCATGCCCTAACACTTCTATGGACCAAGATAATAAATAGCTCCCTAAGCAATGGGGTTATGCCTGATTGCCTCAAATTTGGACAAGTCATCGCACTACTAAACAAAAAAACAGCTGCTGACACAGTTGACCTCAACAACTTCATAGCTATCTCCAACCTTCCTTTCATGGCTAAACTTCTTCAGAAATGTGTTCTCCCCCAACTCCACCAGAACATTGATACCAACCATCTTCTTGATCCACTCCAATAAATCTTTTTGGAAGGCTGTTACATGGAAACAGCCATCCTAAATACAGTAGATGACATACACAAATCTCTGGGAACTGATAAATACCTGCCTGCTCCTTCCCCTTGACCTATCAGTGGCCTTTGACACAACAGTCACAAGCTGCTTTTAGATTCCCTCAAAAAATGAATCAGAGCAGATGGTGTTGTTTTGAAATGGTTCACTTCATACCCACATAACCACTCCCAACAAATAAAAATAAACAACATGATCTTTGATACTGTCACCATAACCAGGGGTTTCCCCAAGGCTCAGTCCTCTCACCTAAACTCTTCAATATCTACATGGAACCCCTTACCATCATACTCAAACAAGCTAACATCCCATATCACCTCTGTGCAGACGACACTCAGCTCTACTTAGAAATATCCTCCATAGAGGACTTACAACGAATAATTTCCACTCTCACCAAAGTCCATCAGCTGAAACTCCACCAAGACAAGACAGAAATCCTTCTCCTATCCAACAACGGTCAGACCACCCACGTCCAAGAATGACTAAATAAAATTGATGATTTTAATCGCAAATTGACTCTGGCTGACTCCATCAAATCACTAGGAATCACCCTGGACACGAGTCTAAGCATGAATCCACACATAAAGAACACCACAAAGAGTGTATTCTATTATCCAAACCTGCTATACAAATTCAAGCCTTTCATCCCTCCAAAGGATCTCAAAGTTTCCACCCAAGCAATGGTTCTCGCTAGACTGGACTATGGAAATGCCACCCTCACTGGCACTGCAGAGTCACATTTGGTTCCCTTAAGAGCCACTCTAAATACAGCCGCAAGGATGATTACTGAAGTTGAAAGACGCAAACACATCTCCCTGTCCCTGCATAATATTAAGTGGCAAGCCGAATGAAGACCGCTGATGCTTCAGAACTGCCTGTCTCACCCACAAAGTCCTCCAACACGGGTAAAGCAGACTATTTTGTATTCAAACTTACAAAGGCAAGCCAGTCGAAAAATCTAAGAAGCACCAACACCCCACTTGTCATCCCACCCAAAAAACATAAACAAAAATCCCTAGCATACTCTCTCTCAGACAATGCTTGCAAAATCTGTCATTCCCTCCCTGTACACATCTGAACAAGCCACTCCATCATGAGCATTAAAAGATCTTCTCATCAATCAGCACCTGAATCTCTTGGGCTCCAACACGTAGTACTAAACAAGAGTCTCTTCCTCTAATTTGTTTCTCTCTAGGAAATAATCTGATTTTGTTAACACTGCCATAACAATGTTTGTAAAGCGCTCTGATACCCCTGTGTCTTGCCAGTGCTACATCAAGTTCTGTAAATAAATGAACAATAAGGTCAACATATTGTTTCAGTGCAAGTCTTTTTCCTTATGAAAGGAAGTATTTTAAGCAGATTTGTGGGAACACAAATTTTATAATGATTAGCCATAAGGTTCGTTATTTTGTCCCCACTTATCAAAATATAAACTTTTTCAAAGTAGCCAACATTTTTGTTGGTATGTTGACTGAGTTCTAATTGTGTTGTCTTTGGAAATAACATCCTATTAACATGTGCACTATTAACTTTAGGGTGTGCATAAACAGTCTTAAAAGTCTTAATACTCTTACCCTTAGTGTTCTTTTTCTGTACATGTTCTCCTTCTATATGTTCCTTTTGCTTTTGTACTTTGTCTGTCCTGTACAATTTTGTTTTTTGCTTCAGGCATTAATTTTGTAGACCTACTGATAAACATCTTCAGATCTGTTGTATAAAAGACATAAACATGAAATCGTTTCAGTATTAATGATCACAATAGAAGAAGAAATTGTGTAATTTAAAAATCTTGTAATACAATTTTTTAACAGTATTAAATAAGATATTTGTGTATGATGTTGAAATATGTTGATGAGGGGTTACAATGTTTTTTTGATGGAAGGCCTTTAAAAGAGAAATTCAGCTGTAGTATATTTAAACAGTCATCAGAGTGTCTACGGTTGTAGCGGTTTTTAGAAGTATTGATCATAGTGCAGTTAGTGTTCTACAGCAATGATATTTAGCTTTACTTTTTTTTAGATTTGTTTATTAGTTTCCAAATACACATATCGCATACAAATTCAACATCTTGGGGAATTTCAGAGTAGTGAAAACAAACATCCTGTGGCTATCCATTTTCTGCTTATTTACCCCCATTACAGTCAATGGTGTTGTTACAGAAAAACTTTGTGATGGTAAAAGAGAATGGAACAAACACAGACACAGTACTATTCATCATTGAATTCTGATATTGTTCTTGAGATGATCGCAAATATTGCACCAGTGGCTCCCAAATGTCCATGGCCCGAGAGGGGGCTGGCAATTCTTCTGCATACAATTCTAAGTTCTACCTGCAGTACACTAGGGGCCCGATGTAGGTAGGCCGTTACCGATCGGTAACGGCCAAAAATACCGATTTTGGGCCCTTACCGATCGGTATACTGCCATCGAGATGTAGGGCAAAGAAAAACGTCCAAATCGGTACAAATACCGATTCGGAATGACTACCGAATCGAAAAGAATCCGATACATACATACCGAAAATCGGAAATGTAACGATTCGGTAACACACCGAATCGGATCAAAATACCGAATCGGTCCATGTACCGAATCGGTAGTGACACCGAATCGGAAAATATCCGATTCGGTCCATGTACCGATTCGGTAGTGACACCGAATCGGAAAATATCCGATTCGGACCATGTACCGATTCGGTAGAGACAGCGATTCGGAAATAAGCCGAATCGGATAACATACCGAATCGGTAGAATCACCGATTGGTAAAGTCCCCGATTCGGACAGATAGGGAGATGTAGGGAAGCACAGAAATACCGATTTTGGCTCTAAATCGGTATTATTCACTCGGTATTTACCATGGATTACAATCAGGTGGTAACCAACTCCAACCCATAAAAATAGACCCAAAATGCATTGCAACTTGCAGGATGGCAGCTTTTTATGTCATTGCAAGGCGGCTACGGCTACAGCAGGAAGGACAGAGGGAATGGCAAAGAGAGGAACAGGTCTACAGACAGAGGATCACCCTGTTCATGCTCACAGAGGCAGAGATCCTACAGAGGTACAGGCTGGACTCAGACACCATTCTGGAGCTCATCAGGGACCTCAAACCACTGTTGGACCACCCCACCCCAAGGGCACACGCCATCCCAGCGCAGGTCCAGGTGCTATGCAGCTTACACCTGCTTGCGTCTGGCAGCTATCAAAGTGGAGTTGCAGCGGTAGGAGGGGTGACCCAGAGCAGCCTGTCAAGGTTCTTCCACACATTCCTTGACGCCATGATACACAGGATGGACCAATACATCTCTTTCCCTGCAACCCACGCAGAACTGCTACAAACTAAAGCTGACTTCTACCAGATGGCACAATTTCCCCAAATCATTGGCTGCATAGATGGCACGCACATTCCGATTTGCCCCCCAGCTGACACAGAATACATATACCGCAATCGGAAGTCTACGCACACCATCAACGTTCAGGTGATCTGCAATGCGAAGTGCACCATCACAGACCTGGTAGCAAAATTCCCAGGGAGTACCCACGACTCCTATATTTTTCAACAGAGCGGCATCTATGCACGGCTGATGGCTGGCGAATTTGGTGAAGGATACCTCCTAGGTGAGACACATCATCAGACCCCCATTACACAAAGTAGCTAAGTGAAATACATGTATGCATGTGAGTAATGTTACCCCTTTTCCTTCCAGGCGACAGTGCATATGCCCTCCGCTCTTTCATACTCACCCCCTACCTCAACCCCTCCACACCCAGCCAAAGGAGGTATAACCGGGCCCACAAAAGCACAAGGAATGTAGTTGAACGGACCTTTGGCATCTGGAAAAGTAGATTCAGATGCCTGCACAAGAGTGGAGGTGCAAGGCAGTATACCCCCATCACCTACTGCAAGATCATAGCTGTCTGTGCAATGTTGCACAACCTTGCGGTGAAGAAGGGCACTGAGGTCGAGTTGTCTGACTACGAGGACCATGACGACGACGATGCTGTGCCACTAACACAACCTGCTGGGGTGTCTACGCCAAGTGATGGCAGATACAGACGTGAGGAGATTACAGAAAACTATTTCTGAGTGAGTACGGATGCACAGACAGGTAAATGGTTGTGGGGAAAAGCAAATTTTAATAATGTTGCAACACCGTTACTGCACTGATGTGCAACAAAATAAAATGTCAAAGTAAAGAAAACAATTGTCAAAGGTCCGGGTTGCCTCACCCGCCCTGGCAAGCCTACTTTTTGGGGCGCTTGGCAGCCCCACTGGGGTGTGCCTCACTCCCTTCCGCATGTCCTGCGGCTTCTGCAGAGCGCCTGGTGCTCCGGCGCGGCTCCGACACAGCGCTGGCCGGACTGCTGCGGCTGCTGCTGTCCCCTGCCTCCCCCAGGTCCAGGGCTGGATTGGCCGCAGTGTTGGAAATGATCATTGCCTCCATGGCTGTTGTTATGCGGGCCATTCCCCTGGTGACCTCTGCGGTGTTTTGTGTCAAGCTTGCCTCCATATTAGCCCCACGTTGGCACAGTTGCGCGGTTGCAGCAGCAAGGCGGCTAATAGATCGGTTGTGCATGCGGGCATCCCGCCTGCGCGATTGCTCGTGCTCGTCAAGTCTTCCGCATAGCTGTGTGATGGCTGTGGTCAGCCTGCCAAGACCTGCAGCAACTTCCTTGTTTGTGTCAACAAAAGCCTTAAACCCTTGCACCATCTCGCCCATCTGCAGGTTGTGCTGGCGGAGCTGGCGCTGGCAGGCCATGATGGACTTTGCCTGCAAGCGCTGGATTTTGACCATGCTGCCTTCAAGCCCCTGGAAGACGCTGCCCTCCCGTTCCGGCGGTGCAGTGCTGGTAATGGCACGCCTCCGGGTACTGCTGCTGCCGCCCTGCTGTGTGGGCTGGGGTGCCACTGGTGTTGTTGTGGTGGTGGCCGGGGCCTGACCCGCTGCTCCCTGGATAGGGTTGAGTGGAGCCACAACCATACTCCTGGCAGGAGGTGTGGTAGGTGCAGGGTGGGCCGTTGTTGGAGAGTTCTCAGGGGAGAACAGCAATGGGGGTGTGCCTGACATTTGTGGGGAGTGAAGGAATGCGTAGTCAATTACCAGGTCTCCCTCATTTCCCTGGCCAATGGTGTTGTCCTCCTCCTCCTCCTCCAGGGCAGCCTGACTTGTGCTAGGCCCTGCCACCGCACTGGTAGTTGGTGCTGGTGCTGGTGCCTCAGTAGCTTGTGGTCCTTCCGCCTGATGGTGCCCCTAGGTATAAAGAAGCATTTGTAAATTAGTGCCGATGTATTACAGTCACTACAATTAAAGCATTGCACATGTCTTTGCATATCCTTTGAATGTGTTCCACTGTTTTCTATATTGTGGTTCTGCACTGCCATATTTTGCAAACTTCTGCTGACTACATTTACCATGATGCTTTTCTCTTGTATGTTGGTTACAGTACTGGGCTGGGGTTTGGCTGTGCATTGTGTCTAAAGGGGAGGTGTCTGGTAGGGTGTGTCATGATGCGCATGCTTCTTACCTGTAGCTGTAGCTCTGGCTGAGCTATCCAGGGTCCCGATTCCTGTCACACACTACCTCTCGATGGTGCTGGACACCAGTTCCTCCAGCTCAGTGAGGGGTGGCGCCGGGTTCCTGCCCCCACCAGTCAGTCCAGCTTGCCTCTGCAGCTCAGCCATCTTGCGTTTCGTCAGGCTGCGGATGTCGTAAAATCGTTTTTTTAGGTCATCAAGGGTCCTGGGGGTGACACCTACTGAGTTGACCTTCTCAGCTATCTCGCTCCAGAGCCTCCTCTTCATGCTGTCCGGCACAGTGAGGGACAGCCTCCCAAAGAGCTGCCTGTGCACCCTCACCACCTCCTCCACCAACACCTGCAGCTCCATGGTAGTAAACTTGGGCTTTCTCTTGTGGCCAGCCTTCTGGCTCTCATTGCTGCTTGCCATCTTGCTATCCACAGTTCTCTGGCTCCTGCTCCCACTGCTGCTCACTGTGAGTGTTCAGCTCAGGCTGCCTCTCCAGAAAGTTCTTAATGAGCTGCACCTGCCTGGGTAGCCACTCCCTGCTGGGGTGGGGGAGGGTGGATCCGCCTCATTGGCTGTTTCGGATTTTACCGATTCGGATTTTACCGATTCGGATTTTACCGATTCGGATTGTTCAATGCATTCCTATGGGCATTTTGGCCATGGGGGTGTATTCCGACCACCGAATCGGTAATTGCCGATTCGGTATTTGCCGAATCGGCTATTTCCGATTCGGTGGTAGCCGATTCAGTACTTTCCGATTCGGTCCGTGCCGATTCGGTACGTATCGAATCACAATACCGATGACGACCGAATCGGTATTTTTTCGGGTTTTTTTTCCTACATCTCGTTTTCCGATTTCAGAATACCGATTCGGCCCGTCTCGGTATTTTGAAATCGGAAAAACCCATTTACCTACATCGGGCCCTAGATCCTTTATACAGTGTTCTGGAAGTTTGTGTGTGGGGGGGGGCTGCACTAACCCTCCTCCCTGCTAGCAGTAGGGCAACCCTAATACATTTACCAGTGGCATCTTTCAGGAATAGGGTGTGGCAAAGCAAGCAAACCTGTGTGGAGCATTATAGTTCGATAGTGGTCATATCTTGCAGTCTTTGTATCACCTGTGCATAAAACACAGCCACCCGGCTACACTCCCATACCAGGTGCCAGAAATCAGCCTCCTTTCTCCCCTCATCTTTTACATGCATCATTGTCCGAAGGCCGTATTGATGCAATTTGAGTGGTGTGTGATACATTTGGTGTAAACATTTAAAACGAATAATGCGCAGATTGTCATTAGATATAAATGTACACGTTAATTGACAGTTGTATTCCCGCTCCTTCTGAGTGAGCAGGGGATGGAGCTTAGGGTTCCAACGAGCGAGGCTCCTGTCAATGATAGTGGCTTTCTCGTCTCTAGCTGCCTTGTACAGCTTGGGGGTCAGTTTATACCTTGAGGAGCTTATGAGAAGGATTTGTAAGGTGTGCAATGTTGGCGGTTCATCCGGAAATGTGTGATAGTGTGCTTTCATCGCCCTCCTAAGTCTATGAAATTGGAACAAAAATAGAGGTGACTTGTTATGTATGTATTGTAGCTCGTCTTCCATTGTAGAACCGCCCTGTGGGTAGAGGTCCTGCATTGTATCTATGCCTGCCGACTTCAGTGTGTATATGGCTCCTGTCTCCTGCATGACCGACAGCGCTGCGTGGTGAGCTAACAGGAGCATATAGTGAGAGCTTCAATGCCGACCGGCCCAGTGCCAGCCACGCAGCAATAGTGGTATCTATTGTATTGATTTCCTGTATGGGGGTACCTCTGCGCACATACAACAGCATACATCTCAGTGGGAGTGGGTGTGCATCGCCGTCTTCAACCGCTACACGGAGAATGAATCCAAGAGGATGAAACCAATAATATTCATATTGCGCCTGTGCACATAAATAGTACAAATACATATCAGGGACTTTGTAACCACCTTTGCTGTAATCCAGGGTGAGTGTATCCCAGCCCATACAGGGCTGCTTGCCTCCCCATACGAGCTTCACCAGCAGTGAGCGTATAGTTTTAATAAAAATGTTGGGTTAGTTTTATAGGTATGTTGCTAAATGGGTACAAGAATCTGGGCAGCACTATCATCTTGATAAGGGCTACGCGATCAGCCAGCAATAGGGGCAACCTGATCCACCTTTCCATTTGTTTTTCCAACCCAATCATGCCACGCCTATGTTTTCCCTAATGACTATTTGCGGGTCATGGTGGACTCACACCCCCAAGTATTTAACAGGATCAGACTACCATGTAAGAGGAAATTACAGAGCATGTGGGATAGTGACCGTGGTCAGAGGCATTGTCACTGATTTAGACCAGTTAATGTTAAGCCCCGACAAAAAGCTGAACCTAATGTACTCACGCAGAATTTGTGCAAGGTATGTTTGCTGTTCCTGGACAAAGAGCACCATGTCTTTGGCATAAAGTGATATGTATACGGGACGATGTGCAAAACGCAGGGCCGTTTCTTTGTGTCGCTGTCTGATCACACAAGCCAGGGGCTCTAGCACAAGAGAGAAAAACAGCGGTGAAAGGGGGCAACCCTGCCTCCTGCCTCTACTTATCCAAATTGGTTCTGATGTGAGACCGTCCACCCGGACCCGTGCTGTGGGGTTAGTGTAGAGCAGCTGCATCCATCTGCTATAGAACTCTGAGATTCCTAAGCACTGCAGTATCTGAAACATGTAACCCCATTCAATAGATTTGAAAGCTTTGGCTGCATCCAGCATCACTGCCGCAGCCCGAAGCTCAGGGTCAAATATGTGGAACATTGTGAATATTGTTCGCAGGTTGTGGGACGTAGACCTGTCTGGAATAAATCCGGATTGATTAGGTAGAATTAGCAGCGGGATAAGTGGTTGTAGTCTGGTGGTGAGAATGTTTGCTAGGATTTTTGCGTCTATATTAATAAGTGACAGTGGACGGCACAATTCACAGTTATAGGACAGTTTATCTTTTTCTACCAGGGTGATTATGAGAGCCTCTGAGTGATTGCAGCAAAATTCACGTTTTGTATGCCTCTTCCTACATATTCATTATATAAGATGTGAGTTCCTCTGCAAACTCCTTATAGAATTCACAGTTAAGGCCAAATGGCTTTGCTGCTTTATTATTAGATAGAGAATGGATTGGCTCACGAATATCAGCGGCTTCAATCGGTTGACATAAATATTTGCGCTGTCCAGCTGATAGCCAAGTGATATCAGCCAGATACTCATCCAGCTCCTTAGAATCCATTTCTCCTTGCGAGGTGTACAATTCTGCATAGCAGTTGCAAAATTGCTCCACCATGTCTTGCATGGAATGGTGATCCCCCTGCATGATCTGTGATTTTGGTTATGACGTGATGGTCTTTTCTAAGTCTGATTTTGGAAGCTAAATTGCGCCCAGGTCTACCTCCCTCACCATATGCCCGGGCCACGTGTCTTTTAGAGAGGTAGCGTACCTCATTAGGCCCCAGTTTGTTGTATTCTAGAAGGAGATCTTTAATTTGAGCAAGCATATGCATGCCCAGGAGGGCTTCATAATGGTGTTCAAGCTACCCAAATGTGGGTTCTACTTTGAGGGTTGCAGCACTTCTCACCGACCCCTTGTTTAATTCAAAATATTCATTTATAGCCTCTCTTATCATCTCAGTGTATAGAGGGTCTAGAAGCGCCTCTGATCTGAAGCACCACGTAAACTACTGAGGGGAAGCCTAGCAGGATGTACAAGGTGACTTTAACTGAATTATGGTCAGATAGACTTCTAGGCAGGGTATCTATTTTGAAACCCGTTTATGGGCAGTCTTACCGAGCAGCCAGTAATCCAATCTCGACTAGCTGCTATGAGCAATGGAGGCATGCATGCCCTCCGTCCTGCCCATATTGCACGGTCTTCACGTGTCTACCAATCCCAGTTCAGCCATCCCACTGTTTATGATCTGAGCCGCCCTAGGTTACTGCCCGCCTAGCCCGCTTGATTTATCATTACTAGGTGTGTATTTAAGTCACCACCCAAGATAATTTCTGCTGCTGGCGGTACGCGCAATAAATTAAATATACCTTCCAAAAAACCAGGTTCATCAGTGTTAGGGCCATATACATTCACTATGGTTATTAATGATCCAGCAAGCTTACCATGCATTATGGGGTAACGACCCCATCATCTGTGCAGGACTTAATCAAAGTGAACAGGAGTTTTTTCTTTACAAGTGTTAACACCCTTCTTGCATATGATGAGTATGAGGATGCCAAACGATATCCCGCCCAGTGCCCTACCACCCTTGTTTCAGACTTCTTAGTCATACGTGTCTCCTGTAGGAGTGTAGTGACCAGGTTTTTGGTTCTATTTCTGAGTGATGGTGACTTTAGCTTGCTACCATCCTAGATCCCTATTCTTAGCTTGTTTTGGTCCTTTTCAGGCCTCTTTTCAGACCGAGAAGCATAAACTAGTGGATAGCCGCTTTGTATGATGATAGATCCCTTGTTTTTTACTCAAATCCATCTATTGCCTATTGGCTTTGACATAATTATGTGTCCTTTCATCATTTTCAGGACTGAAGACCTATAGTAGAGGGTGGATCCAGTAGTTCTGACCTTATATTACCTATTGGTAGGGTTTGTGTATGTATCTTGATAGAGCTATGTGTCTATTTCATCCTTTTTGGGCCTACAATGCCCAGAACCAGAGAGACTCCATTTTGCTTTCTGCCTCTGCTGACTGAGGAGCTTGCAGGGTAAAGGTAATGTTTATAGTTAAGCCTGTTGTGTGCTAGGGGAAAGCCAGCAGAGACTGGTTCTTATCGAAAGAATGTGTTTGTCTCTTGGGTCCAGACGTAACATGCAGATGGCCACTGCAGTTGCGCGGAGAGCCTTGGAGCTGGCACAGGAATTCGGTGGGAGGTAGTTTCTGTTGGAAATTTCCATGAGGAGAGAGCATTCCATAATAGCGAAGTGCAGAGAGGCAGAGTGTTCAGATGGTTTTTGGAGCTGGAGAGAGCAGTCAGATGGATCTTGGAGCGGTCAGATGAATCTTGGAATGGTAGAAAGCAGTTGGTCTTTGGAGCTGAAGAGACCAGTCAGAGATGATCCTTGGAGCTGGAACTGTCAGCTGGAGCCAGTGAGATGGAAGAGCTTTTGGAGCAGTTGGAGCCAGTGGAGTGAAGCCGTGGTGACAGAGGGAGAGAGTCCTGATTCCACCAGAGAGAGAGAAACATTCCTTTCTTATAGGGTGAGGTATTCTAAACTAGTTTGATATACACTTAATCATTCACTTTCTTTTATTTCCTAGGCTATATTCCCTACTGTATTGTTGCACTGATTAATCCCTTTTCTTTCAGCGGTGTGCAGTCCTGTTATAATCCATTATTTCCCTTTTTAGCTATCTACAGTTCCTGTTAGCTATATGTGGATGTGTTAGTAATAAAGCTTTATGTATTCCTTAGATGTGTCTATTTCCCTTTACTTTTCAGGCTATGTCTAGATTGTTAGTTATTGTGATGTTATAATTTGCTATTGTGTAATAATGGGACCCCAGTTCTTAGTGAACCATTGTGTAACTGTTGTTTTTATGGCAAAGTTAACCTTTCTTCTAGTCAGATGCTGTTATGTGGACGGATGCGTTTCCCGTCCGGGTAAGTGGTAACTGAGCAAGGGAGCAGGGAGCACTTATATCAGAGAATAACCTTTGCATATTGTAATTTGGCCATTCTTGTGTGAGAGGATTGAACTGTCTATCTATCACATAACCTATAATATTGTATATGAGATATCCCCAGTGGTATATAGTGAAACTTCCCCACAGAGAGAGAGAGAGTTAAAGGTATCAATAGGACAGTGATCGCCGTTGTGTAGCGGCGTTAGTGAGAGCACCGGGAGGACACGGTGTGTATACCCACAGGATTGTGGCTTGAGAGAGAGAGAGAGAGAGAGAGAGCACCGGGAGGATACGGTGTGTATAACCACAGGATTGTGGCTTGCGTGAGCACTGATTGAGGTCAGTGTGTAATGGTAAGTAATCAGAACTGCCCCCTTCACTATGAGTAGGAGGGTAGCATAGTCTGGGCCTAAGTTGCCGTGAGACTATAAGGTGAGATCATAGGATGTGACATGGAATTCCTTAGTAATCAGTGAGTATTCCTAGTAATCCTATAGATTTAGTGGTGTTTTTGATGATATGAGCTTGTATATTGCTAATTCCCCATCCCCAGGAAGGTACCTAGGTACTGTGGTAAGTAGGCTCTGGGGAGGATGATGGGTACGTTTCGACTGGATTGGTGGTGTCTTGGTGAGCTGGTGATATCTGGTCTGAAAATCTGGTCGTTACATCTGGCGTCACTTACAGTTCGAATAAGTTGCAGGGGAGTGGCCCCTGACATGTATATGGACTTGAAACCCTTTAAATATGACATCTGGGAATAGTCTGTGAATTGCATGGTGAGGAGTGGTCCCTGACCTATGGGCTTGAACAGATGGAGTGTAAGGAGATTGCAGTACATCATTGCATCTGACTTATGCAGTGTAGGAGAAATGTGTTGCCCTTTCATCTTGATGTTTGAACTGACAGGCTTGAAGGGTAACAGTACATGATGGAGCCAATTACATCTTGGTGATGCTGCAGTTGTAAATAAGTGCATGGAAAAAGGCTTGTAAATTGCCTATTAAATGGCTTGCTGCATTTGCTTGTGCTGTGAAATGTGAAATGTTTTATAAAAAAGTGGCTTGTAAAAAGCATGTTATCATGACGTTAGGCAGGAAAGAGCTGGATCTCTTTCAGGTGATTAGAGAAAATGTTTAGAAATAGTGTTCTGTTATTTTGTGAAACGTGAGGGGTAAACTTCCATGAGTTTATGGACTGGTGAGGAAAAGTGTCATTCAGTTGGCAGACAGAGAGTTAACATCTTGAACAGGAGCAGTGTTTTTTAAATAGGCTGCTTCATATACATTGTGTAAAATGTGTGAATATACCTTTGTCAATATCATTAAAAGTGTATGATTCAGAGTTTTGGCATGTTTAAATTACCCGGTAAGACTGCAGACTACACGGGTGTTTTGGCATTAGGAGAGGGTTTTCAGCTGAGAATGGATGGAGCAGAGAGATAAACAAACCAGTGTTTTAGATTAGTGATCCCGGTTGTGGAAATAAAACAGACCCAACGTACAGTGTGCTTGAAAAATGTGAAATGCAATCGTGTGCTTTTAAAAAATGCTCTGTAGTGTATTTTGCAAATATAGGAAATATAACTGATTATTTCCCTAAAGCAAGCTACTCCTTTTGTTTAAAGTTCAAATGCAAATGATTCTGTATTTTTGCGCTGATATGAGGCAAAACAGCGTGAGAGAGAAAAATGTGATAAAATGTTCCCATTCAGACAGGAAAAGCTGTCTGCATAGAGTAGAATTGAACAGAAATAAATGTGGTACCTTTAATCACAAAAATAAAATGCTTGCACCAATGTCAAAATGCTGTTTCTTTTTGCTGCTATGTGATTTTCAATGTTGCTAAACATTTTGCCTTTCAGCTGCTAACAATGATTAGAGTATTTAGTTTGTTACTAAATGTTTTGCCCTTTAGCTGTTCATAATGTTAGAGTGCTTAGCCTGTTAAGTTCATTTTTCATAAGGCTGTAGACAAATGATAGTTCAGAACTTGCTTAAATTAGTTAGAAATAACTGTGGAGTGTTTAAACATGAAATGCAGGGTTTGGCTGAAGGTCAAAAGAGGTTTGGTCTGTTTCTTGTTTAAAGACGACAGCATGAGGTTTTATTTAGGAACAAGAAGCTTTGCAGGCTGTGAACAGCTAGGTTTTGACCTTGAAGAGATATGTATGCATTCCACAAAGCCTTTTCTCTTCTCCTTTGCTTTTTGTGAGGGAGGGGTGACTTATGAGAGCAGAGACACCCAGTTTATTATTATTGGCTATGATTCAGTTCTTTCCGCAGAGAAATGTTTATATAAGGGGGGGGGTCAGATCGCTCTTCCTCACAATCAGCCCAGAGGGCTTCCCTGACTAGTAGATATGGGATGCTTGCAGACAAATAGTTTTCCCCTCAGTAATGTAAACAGAAAAATTGGCAGACGCTTCGCTTCTGCAATGAGACCAGCATTGGCAGTGACTCAATATTAGATCGCAGAAGAGCAGCCCGTCTCCTGCTTGTTATGGTTGAAACTGAGCCAGCCCTGGGATGCGGACATCTCTGAAGGGAGGGGTATGCTAGCAAGGAGTGAGAAAGTAGTGAAGTTAGCTGCCCAGCCCTTCTGGCTGTGTAAGGAAAAATTAGATTTTGTCCAAACAAATTTAGAGAATATAATGCAAATAGTTTTATTAAACTTTTCCCAAACTTGGAGTAGGATTTTATAAACTACAGGGTTCTTAGAGGGACATAAAAAAAAATTGTTGTTTGAATTGAAGTTTTTCTTTTGAAAGATTGATGATACTTGTCTTTTGTTTTAGGTTGCTGGGATTTGTTATCGGGGGTGCGAGTGACACCTTTTCCCGCCCCGCCCTGTTTGTTTTTTTGTCTTTTTTATTTTTATTTTTATTTTAGTTTGTTACTTTTTTTGAAGAATGGAATAATCCCCAAGCCTGGAGCCAATGCAGGCGGCTGATGGCAGACGGGTGCTGATGTTCCATGGATGACGAGATCGGATGGGATTCTTCCTTGGCAAAGGATACAGATGAATATGGAGGGTCGTGGCCTACACGAATGAACTGTTTTTTTCCAAGAAGAAACCAACAATGGATTATGGAGAAAAATGCAAGCAATATGCTTTGCCCTTTCCTATAGAAGAGAACTTTTCACTTAAATATATTGACTGAACTTTTAAAATTAGTATTAGAATCTACAGTTGGCTGCCCTAGCAGTCAGATTAAAACTCTATAACATATCTGGATTTCCACCCCAAAATTCTTTTGACAAAGCCAATAGTTCTATTTTAAAAAAAATGTTATTCATTGAGTTTTTGCAAGAGATGATCTAAAAAAAAAAATTATTCGGTTATGATAATGTTTACTACAAAAGGAGTCTGCAATGTAATTCCTTGGCCTGCATTCTTGAGCCTTTCATTTTTTCCCATGTTTCTATTTCAGATGGATATTCAGTTATATGCCCTTTGATGCCACTTTTGCAGTTACCACATACAGGGTCCAATGCCAATTTTATCTTCCAGTCCTGTTCATGGTTTTGATTTTCCAGTTTAAAAGATGCAGTGCCACATTAATTATTAGGCCTTTGGTTCAATGATTCCTTTTGATTTATGTAAATGATACTGTTTGAAAGTCATAGGGTGCAGTGTATAATTAGTGAGCTGCTTTAATAATCTGATGCCCTGTGATACATGATATTTTGATTTTAGTATGCTACGCTATTCTATCATTGATACAGATTGACTTTGCACTTGCCTATCTCTTATCTACTTTATAGTTTTACTGTTTTCTGTAAAACAGTTTTGCCAATGAAGGGAAAGCAGTGTTCTAAATGATGGTGCACACATGAGTTCCACAGATTGATACAGAGGGATTAGGTGCAAACTGTTTCCTGAGTTAGATGACTTATGACCTTTGACTGCTGCCTTTGGCGTGGTCTACTATTACTTTGTTTTCCAAGTCCAAATCTATGATTTAGCTATTTTAGCTATAGGGATTTCTGGACAGACGATTTATGTCTGGCTTATCTTGTAGAAGAATATATGCAACACACTTAGATCACTTTTTCTGATTTCTTGCTTAATATGCATGGTGCTACACCAGCTATTTTGTAGAAATGGGGTTGTTCTTGTTTCCCTACTATTACACTTCCACTTTGATCCATGAACTCTTAATTAGAACAGTGGGATTAGTTCCAAGGGTGGTCACCTTAGACTTTAAGTTATCATGGGAGGTGTGTCTTTTAGTCAGGTTATGTCCTAGATCTATTAGTAATGGTTGCCCAGATTTTGAGGACCCTTTGTTATGTTTATTTGTCAGATTTGACCAAATCCTTTCTTAAGTTGACCGAAGTAGTTAGGCCTCATTTAGGCCCTTTGTTGTTTTTATTTCACAGACATTTCCCCACAACAATAGATTTCATGAGTTATCACTAGAAGTTAAGGCACATTTAGTTCAAGGGTGCTTTGGTTAGTTTCTGTTGTTATCAGATCAATCTTAGTTATATTTCAACATTCAGATTAAGGGTGCTTTGATTAGTTTTCAATTGGTTGTCAGATTTACATTCCCTACATCAAGTGTTAGGTGGTCTTTTCTTAGTTGTCATTCACTTTAGGGATTCTTTTTGTTTTTGATTTTGTTTACAGGTTATGTTGATGTTTGTTTATTTGTTTGTTGTTGTTTTACGGATGTTAGCAATTAAAGTCGAGGGTGCAATGTAGTGACCGGGTTTTTGGTTCTATTTCTGAGTGATGGTGACTTTAGCTTGCTACCATCCTAGATCCCTATTCTTAGCTTGTTTTTGTCCTTTTCAGGCCTCTTTTCAGACCTAGAAGCTTAAACTAGAGGATAGCCGCTTTGTATGATGATAGATCCCTTGTTTTTTACTCAAATCCATCTATTGCCTATTGGCTTTGACATAATTATGTGTCTATTCATCATTTTCAGGCCTGAAGACCTATAGTAGAGGGTGGATCCTGTAGTTCTGACTTTATATTACCTATTGGTAGGGTTTGTGTATGTATCTTGATAGAGCTATGTGTCTATTTCATCCTTTTCGGGCCTACAAGGCCCAGAACCAGAGAGACTCCATTTTGATTTCTGCCTCTGCTGACTGAGGAGCTTGCAGGGTAAAGTTAATGTTTATAGTTAAGCCTGTTGTGTGCTAGGGGAAAGCCAGCGGAGACTGGTTCTTATCGAAAGAATGTGTTTGTCTCTTGGGTCCAGACGTAACATGCAGATGGCCACTGCAGTTGCGCGGAGAGCCTTGGAGCTGGCACAGGAATTCGGTGGGAGGTAGTTTCTGTTGGAAATTTCCATGAGGAGAGAGCATTCCATATTAGCGAAGTGCAGAGAGGCAGAGTGTTCAGATGGTTTTTGGAGCTGGAGAGAGCAGTCAGATGGATCTAGGAGCGGTCAGATGAATCTTGGAATGGTAGAAAGCAGTTGGTCTTTGGAGCTGAAGAGAGCAGTCAGAGATGATACTTGGAGCTGGAACTGTCAGCTGGAGCCAGTGAGATGGAAGAGCTTTTGGAGCAGTTGGAGCCAGTGGAGTGAAGCCGTGGTGACAGAGGGAGAGAGCCCTGATTCCACCAGAGAGAGAGAAACATTCCTTTCTTATAGGGTGAGGTATTCTAAACTAGTTTGCTTTAAACTTAATCATTCACTTTCTTTTATTTCCTAGGCTATATTCCTTACTGTATTGTTGCACTGATTAATCCCTTTTCTTTCAGCGGTGTGCAGTCCTGTTATAATCCATTATTTCCCTTTTTAGCTATCTACAGTTCCTGTCAGCTATATGTGGATGTGTTAGTAATAAAGCTTTATGTATTCCTTAGATGTGTCTATTTCCCTTTACTTTTCAGGCTACGTCTAGATTGTTAGTTATTGTGATGTTATAATTTGCTATTGTGTAATAAAGGGACCCCAGTTCTTAGTGAACCATTGTGTTACAGTTGTTTTTATGGTAAAGTTAACCTTTCTTCTAGTCAGATGCTGTTATGTGGACGGATGCGTTTCCGTTCCGGGTAAGTGGTAACTGAGCAAGGGAGCAGGGAGCACTTATATCAGAGAATAACCTTTGCATATTGTAATTTGGCCATTCTTGTGTGAGAGGATTGAACTGTCTATCTATCACATAACCTATAATATTGTATACGAGATATCCCCAGTGGTATATAGTGAAACTTCCCCAGAGAGAGAGAGAGAGTTAAAGGTATCAATAGGACAGTGATCGCCGTTGTGTAGCGGCGTTAGTGAGAGCACCGGGAGGACACGGTGTGTATACCCACAGGATTGTGGCTTGAGAGAGAGAGAGAGAGAGAGCACCGGGAGGATACGGTGTGTATACCCACAGGATTGTGGCTTGCGTGAGCACTGATTGAGGTCAGTGTGTAATAGTAAGTAATCAGAACTGCCCCCTTCACTATGAGTAGGAGGGTAGCATAGTCTGGGCCTAAGTTGCCGTGAGACTATAAGGTGAGATCATAGGATGTGACATGGAATTCCTTAGTAATCAGTGAGTATTCCTAGTAATCCTATAGATTTAGTGGTGTTTTGTTGATATGAGCTTGTATATTGCTAATTCCCCATCCCCAGGAAGGTACCTAAGTACTGTGATAAGTAGGCTCTGGGGAGGGAGATGGGTATGTTTCGGCTGGATTGGTGGTGTCTTGGTGAGCTGGTGATATCTGGTCTGAAAATCCGGTTGTTACAAGGAGGGCAATCCTAATATCATGCCTGTCCAGGTAGGATAGTACTTGCTGTATTTTTGGGGGAGAGTTCAGGCCATGAACATTCCACGTTATACACAAAATCGTCTCAGTGTCTAGTACTGTCATGTCAACACGTTATGCAATCTACATGGTGCATCATCACAAAGAGCAATAATAGTGTTCAGCATTGGTATCCAAGAGTTCAATTGAGCCACATAACTCCCCTCCCATATTCACCCCCATCCACTTCAGCACTCCCAACTTGACAAAGCCATCCCTGAAACCCAACAGTAATCCCCACTTGCAAAGCATAGTGGCACTTAGGCACTGGGAAGAGCTGGTGAGAAAGGGAGCTGGCTGAATAGATTAGAACAAAAGAATTCCCGCCTGTGAATAGCTGAACACAGAGAAGTATGGGGCTGCATACTTGTGCAGCGTGTCATTCTACTGTGCGTATGTTGCAATTGTCGAAACAAACATTCATCCTGAGGTCAAGAAAGCCAAAAACTCAAACGCCCCACATCTTCATAGATTTAGCCAAATAACGGGTCAGTCCGGGGCATTGTCCTGCAATGTCTACACGCACCTCGCCACCCGCTGCACTCGTAGATCGACACTGATCAGTCCTCTTGGTCCTGTTCAGCCGTTGTTTCGCGACCTTTTTGATTGAGATTTTTAGCATATTCCATATCTGGCTTTGGGTTTGTGAACTGAAAATCTTAAACTTCTCTTCTGCACCGATGCACAGACGGGCCGTGTAAAGCATGGTGTATCAAACACTTTCCGCCATCAACAGTTTCCTTACAGGTTGATATTCTTTTCTTGCCACTTGGACCGTGGGGGTGAAATCTGGGTAGAAGGCCACAGTGTTTCCCTGGTATTGTACGGTGGCTTTTTCCCTGGACAGGCGCAGGACTGAATCACAATCCCTATAATTCAGAAGATGGGTGATGATCGGCCTTGGCGGGGCTCCTGGAGGGCGGCGAGCCGCTAGTGACCGGTGAGCTCTCTCCACAATTAGCACTTGAGATGAGTTTTCCGCCCAAAGGATCTCACTCAGCATTTTTTCAACATAGGTCTCCAGCCTCCCGGCATTGGTTGATTACGGCAGGCCCGTGAGACACAAGTTGTCGCGATGGGATTGGGCCTCCAAGTCCTCATTCTTGGCTTGCATGAGTACAAGCACCTTTTCCATATCAAGAGACTTGGAAGTCACTTGTTGTAGATTGTCTTCTGCATCCGAGATGCATTTCTCGGCCTCTCCTAGCCTGGTGGCATGCTTGTCCATTTTCACTGCAATATTATTCATTCTGATATTAAGAGCGTCAATTTTTCCATCAATGGACTGTAGGCTGATTTGCATGGCGCAGAGGGTCGTTTTCAGTGACGAGGAAGACACAGCTGGGGCATCTAGCTCTGATCTGAGGTAGCCCTCTGCTGGGACTTGCTAGGCGTTTGGTGTTCAAAAGTGAGACGGGATTGTCCTCTGTCTGTATTCCCATTTATTTGATTGCTTATGTGATTCTGTGGAGGTCAACACGTCGGTGGTCAGCAGTGACCCTAAAGCCTTATTGATCTTTTGACACCACAGTGACGAGCAACCACCACGTTATCGCAGGGCGTGCGGCCGCCAACACCCATATACAATATGTAAGCTGAGGATGATATTTACAGGAACAGGTGCTGTACCTTCAACATGAATGGGATGGGCCCATCAATATTATCCCCACAACAGCTCGGCAGTTTCGGTGCACACAGCTTGGGCCGCCTTTGCTGTTAATCAGGGCTGTGGCGGTAGAACAAAGTATGCCTCCCTATGGGGGGTATATCCCCATCAGCAGCCGAGCTCCGAGGCAGAAGAAGCACCCCCATGACCACACCACGGATGATGTTATATGCACTCTGTTGTTTTCTCAATGCAGCTGGGAAGCTAAAAACACAAGGTTCCCTTGATTGGGCTGTCGTGGTTCCCTGCACGCTGGGGGTGACGGGGACAGGCCGCACATCCGAGGCCGCACAACTCAGGTCCATGGTTCCAACTACTGCCAGTCACTTAGAACCTAATACACATCACCAGTCTGAGCTCATGTGTTTAAAAGTATTAGGATGTATTTATAGCCCATGTTTTGATAGCAACAGATCTCATTACGCTATAATGGTTTCTTGTATTAGTTATCTATTTGTCTATTGGGTTTCATTGACATGTGAACAGAATTGGATGTTTGATATGACTTTGTTGTAGTTGTGAAACCTCAGAGCTGTAGGCCACATGGCTTTGCTATACTGGTAAACTTGAGAGAGGTACATTATTTTATTTTGTGACATCGTTTCGCATTTGCCAGTATTGTGCTACATTTGTAGCCAGAAATAAATGTAAACCAATTATTGCCCTTCCTTGAAAATGTGTCAATGTGAAGTACTTTTATACAGATCAAAAATCTTACCCTGTATATATCTGTCCCTTTGTCTGAGTATCCCTCATTCTTGTATGTTAGTGCAGGAGCAACATGGTTTGTGTTTGGCTTGTAAGGTGCAGTTTCATTTATTGGGCAAAGAGCATGCTAAGAAAGATTTGGAACCTAATCTGGGTTTGAAAGGAGTAGACATTACATGGATTGGGACAGGAGTATTGAGATGGCATCAGTTATTCCCCTATTTCTACTATTAATGCATGTGAGCTATGTTTCTAAACACCCCTTTTTCTCCTATAATGTTTAGGGACAAAAGTGGAAGTGCTCTAATTTCAATGCTGGCAAGTTGGAAAAAAGTACCAGACATATTAACAAGACAGTGGCAGCATTCCTTACAGATAATGGAATGTCTTCCATTTATCATGTGGACATAAAATATTCCAATGTAGCACTGCATTGTACAGAAGGCGCCCATTTTGCACACTATGGAAACCACCATTTCCTATCAAACCTCAGAAATGGATTTCTTCAACATGTTTAGGTTTCTTACCATTATAATAGCAACAATACGGTTCTTTTAAGAACCACCCTATATTATCTAAACCTGATTTATGTAATTAGCAACATTTTTGGAATGATAAAATGACTGCAATACTTCCTATGAACTACCACAGTAGTACCGTGCTACTCTGTGAAATGTTTTTTTAAAGTTTCATTTAAAAAAGTTACATTTCCCTACCACTACAGAATTTGGTAAAATGGCTGATTCATTGGTACACTCTAAATCATAACTAAACACTTGAGGTTCTAAGTGAAAGAAAGTCCATAGCCAAAGTGTGTTCTAATCAAGAAGGCTGACTTTTCATTTTGGAAGGCCATTCGTTAACCCAACACATTGTGTTTTGCCATCACCAAGTACCACGCCAGTACCGTGATACTACCACGGTATACCATGACAACATATAATTTGTATCTTATAGCTTATAGCTTAGGAACTATTGAACCTATTTACTTCAAATAGCCAAAAGGATCATCTATACAACAAATTCTATAATCCTGCTAAATTTCATTAAAATACGTTCTGGCGTTGTGGCGCTACATGCAACACAAAATGTCTATGGAAAATGCATTGGTACAAAAACCTGTTTTTAGAATCCCTCTTTTTTCTTTGCACCCCCTTCACGGATTTTTGATGCTCTTCATCTGTAATTATAGTTAGGATTGTGTTTTTGGTTTGCTAATACCTTTGGCACTGTTTAAAAATGAGGAGATTCCAAAATGTGTTTTCTCCTTGCAATTTCCATAGAATACCACAAAAACAGCAGAACGGAATTACTCGAAATTTGGCAAGAAACAATAGTTTGGTACAGAAAGCATGTTTATAGTGATTTGGTGTAAATCCATTCAGTAGTTTTTGTGAAATTAAGGTTCAAAATGTATGCATATACTGTGACACAGTACTTTCACACAGGATCCATGGATTTTTGTTGAATCGTGAGAACAAAATAGGCAATATCAATGACTGGTCACACACACTGAGAAAACTGTTTCAGCCATCATCTTCGTAATTGGGAACTTGGCTCCTGTGTCCAATATTAATTTAAAAAGCGACACATAAGGGGCAGGGTACGGGTACCCTGACTCACTGGGCCATGTGGGGGAGTTTAATGTGACTAGAATAAAAAATATATATATATTTCGTTGGTGTTTCGACGATGTGCAGATCCTCTGTGGACCTCAGTTCAACCATCCCTGTGTGGACCCATTGATATTGGGCACCACAAAAAAATAAAAGGATGTTCACTGACCACGAAGGTGGGGGATAGCCAGCCAAGCCCTGCATCGAACCCCCCACCTTCAGCCATGCTTGCAGGGTGATGGGCATTTGTGGGTGTTTTGGTACAAGCCCTGGCCGCAAGCCAATCACTGCAGCCAAACCCAAGCCACAATTGCAAGGTTTGGCCACCCAACCCAACTCCTGTGTGCACCCGTCATGGGTTGGGTGGAAGGCTGGGTCACAGAGGAAGGGGTGTTACTAACCTTAAATATATTTGTTATACATGGTAAAGGCATGCATTTTAAAGGCAGCATGAAAAAAACAAATGTGGCAAAGGCTCTTATTGTAATGCTATACATTCCAATTGCATGCAGATGCTTACCCGTATTTGTCTTCTGCACCACTCTCCATCTCCTTTTCCCATTGACTAAGGTTGAGGCTTCAGGCAGCATTATGTTATTATGTAATGAGTATTTCTGGTGTGCCCTAACACCCAGTGGGTCTCCTGGTACTGAGCAATTGTGTTTGCTTAACCAAATCAAGGGTGGGTGCTATTCAAACATCCAAGTCTTCTGCTTTTTGTGGAGTTCAAGAAGAAATGAGAAGGCTCTGGTGTGTGGTGGGAGGTTGCTCCACTCTTTAGAAGTGATATACTAGAAAACCCAGTCTCCGCATCCATTTCTGTGTATGTGTGTGATGTATGCGAGTAAGAGTCCATCAGCGCAGAGGTGTCTGGATGGTTGGTGGAGTAAGATGTGCATGTTCAGGTAGGTTGGGCCTATGCTATATGGTGCCTTGAATGCATGTGTGAGGAGTTTGAAATGAGCACACGTTTGTATTGGGAACCAGTGGAGCATCCTGGAATGTGGTGTTATGTGTGTACCACGTGGGAGGTTGAGGATGAGTTTGGCTGCTGAGTTCTGAATGAGTTATAGTCTTCTGGTGAGTTTCTTGGAAAGGGGAGACCTCTCGGTCACCCCGAACGTATGGCTGGGTGCCCCGACCGCCCGGGAAACCTTTGCAGGCGAGGCGCGTGTCCCCGGCCGGTATGCCCAAAGTGGCGTGGTTGGAGAACGCCCCCGCCGCCTAAGAGGGTTGTCCTAACACCCGCCCGGAAGTCCGTGCACATTTGGGCGGGAGGGGGATGCCGCCCCGCCTCCCCGGTGCAAGTTAAAAGGCGCGGGGGTACAGGCAGGCATCCTCTTGTTCCCGCGCTCTGAAGGCTGCACCACTCGTTGCTCGTGAGCACTCAAGGGAACAAGCAGCAGTTTTTTGAACGTGGTAATCGTTGTTCTTTCTGTTTCAGTTGTCGAGGCGTATCTGGGATCCAAGGAGCTGCTGGAAAACAGGCAGCGAGAAAAGCAGAACGTCGGATATGCCTGGAAAGAAGAATGGGAAGAGCTCCGAGATGGAACGGTTGCTTCGCACACTGGTAAACCAAGTGTCGGCGATGGACAGGAAATTTGGTAAAGTGGACCGATTTGGTCACAGCTTAGCGGCGCTCCAGAAGAAAGTGGAAGCTCAGACGGGGCCCTCAGGGAGACCTAAGAGGATTGTGGGGCCTCTTTGCCAAACATTACTCCAGGGGGGACAAGGGGAAAAAGAAGAAAGAGAAAGGGGGTCTGTTGGAACTGGGGTCACCAGTCCCCTAGGGTAGCATGGCACGAGCGGGTAGGCATCCGAAAGCACAAGTGTAAAGCGATCATGCAGCACACACTCACACTGAGACAGAAACCCGGGCACGCAATAAATGACTCCACTCCAGAGCTTGTATAAAAACAAGTGATTTGTATTAAGATAAATAATCAGATAGATAGATAGAGCAGGATCAGGGAAATCACAAGTTCATTTAAAATACATATGTCTCAAAACCTGCAATCAATATTGGATGAATAGATATTAAATAATCAATAGCTATTAAATATTGGATCAATAAATATTAGTTAGATAAATAGTAAATATTCAATAAATATCAGATATTAGATAAATATATTTTCAGAAAACCACAGGCCTGTCCTTCGCCTTGCTTCTTGACAGCACCTGTAAAAATGCATTAAGGAGACAACCAAATAACATGGCATTTGTTCCTGCAGGTATTTCACCCATGTTTCACTAAACATAAATAGGTAAATAAATAACTGTAGGTTTCAGTAAATATAGCAATGAAGAGGCAAAACATTTCATTAAAAATAAATATCCCCTTGTGTAGGTTTAACCATCTCCTTATTTTGGAATAAAACACCTCACTGGGGAAAACCAGCATTTCATTTAGGCATTTCAACATAGTATGCATGAAACATTCCCTTAAAGGCAGAGCATTTCTCTATGTAACACTCTTTGTTAGAAGTTAGGCCCTTCCACCTT
This sequence comes from Lissotriton vulgaris, assembly GCF_964263255.1. Lineage (NCBI taxonomy): Eukaryota > Metazoa > Chordata > Amphibia > Caudata > Salamandridae > Lissotriton > Lissotriton vulgaris. The sequence goes on along the minus strand of NC_141697.1, from coordinate 444,129,442 downwards.
ACATGAGTGATAACCAGTTGCTCAATAAGGAATCAGGAATAATCTTCTGGTTTACCCCCATGGAGGTAAGTAATCAACTTTCACTTGCAAGACACACTCCTGCAGGAATAACGTTTTCTTAGATAGCTGAAAGGCATTGCACTACGCAGAGATAGACATTTAACTACCCAGTACCAAATATTCCTATAGGGCATTCCATCCTAATATGCAACAGTGCATTTCATCACTCCTCTAAACAGGAATACACATTTCCTTACCCAGGAATCAACATTCTGTCACCTACTCTAAGCAGGTATAAACATTTCAGCCCCCAAGGGTAACCCTCTTAGTAGGTAGAAGTTAGAACACTGGGGCAGGAGTATAAAACATTCTTTTATGGACTAGGGAACGTCTCATCCGGTGAAGCCAACATGTCATCGGGCCGGAATAACAATTCTAAAGGCTAAGAGTACAACATCTCAATAGGCAAGCATAGGCCTTTCATTAAGCTACTAAAAATATTTCTTTTAATTAGGAAGAACATTTCATCATCGTCTCCCTATGTAAGGATAAACATTTCCTTCAAGCCGATCACATTTACAGTAATCCTTCCCCTAGTCAGGGGTTTACTCAGAACCCACTGTCCCTAATGGGCTTTCATAATGTTACTGAACCCTGGCCCAAATCCAGTACTGGTGGGTGGCCAGGAGGGCTCAGCAATAGGTTTTCCCAAGAGGAGGGGTGGCACCGGGACCTCCTTGTGATTTACGCCCTCCTCCCCTATGGTTAGATAATCAGGGCCACGGGCCCAACTTAGTTTTTCCCCGAGGGGAGGGGCCGGATTCTAGGCCTCCCTCCTCCCACCAAGGGTTACCTTCACTCTTCTGCTCCTTGAGGAGCCCTTGCGCCGATTCTGCTAAAGGGAGGGCCCAGACTTCTTCCGGGGCCCTCCAGTGATGTTCACCGGCTGTACTTGAGCCCCCTTCAGTGTGTGTGGGGGCCGGTCAGAGGAGGCCTGCGCTACTCCGGTGCTCTCCCCAAGGTCTCCCCACAGCTTCGATGAGGCTCCGGTCTTCTCTTGGCATTCTGCAGCCAATGGAAGCGTGACGGGGGCGGGATCACTGACGCGCCCCCTGTCACATGATGTGGACGATGGCTTCCAGGCCTAGTGCGGCCTTCTTGGGAATCCAGTGGCCCTCTCTTACATCGGGGGCCACCGAGGAATGCTCGCAATCGGACCCGCGCCCACAGGAACCCAGGCTGCAGCGGCGATGGGGCCTAGCGCGGCCCTCCTCAAATTCCGGTGACCCTCTCTTCACGCCTGGGCCGCCGCGGGATTTCCACAGAGCTTCGAGCCCCTCAAAGGGCCGGGCTGCGGCGGTGAGTTAGCAGCGCGCTCGGGCTTCACAGCGCTGAGAGGGCAATTTCCATCTGCGCATGGTCGGGGCATGCAGCGCGCTTCAGGGCAGGCTAGCTCTGGACACCTATAGCGCCTGGGATGACATATAGCGCTTCTAAGGCACGTTAGGCACAAAGTGCGCTTCGCAGTTCAGGAAATCAGGTCAGATAGTTCAGGGTGCTCTTCACAGGCACAAGTCGCCAGGACCGTGCTTCTCAAAGGGGCAATCTTAGCTCACAGCTACTTTAGAGCGCATCAGTCCTTTAGAATCTCAGCGCTTCCCAACTTCACAGCGCTTCGCCTTGGGCAACCACATAGGGCAGTCCAGCACTTGGGGCACTTCACAGCGCTTTACAGGGGGGCAACTTCCACAGCCCTGCAGGCAATTCACAGCGCTCCCACAGGACACAGCAATTCTTCACCAGTCAAGCGCTTGGAGGGCAATGTAGCGCTTAGGCAGTTTCTAGGTTGGCGCTTCATCAGTAGTTGCTTTAAAATAGAGGCAGCTCACAGGACAAGCCGCACAGCAGCGGTAGGTTAGCACAGGGACCCCAGGTGGCGTCAGGGGGCACAGGGAGCGACACAGTGCCAATACCTGGGTAGTTCCTCAAAAGTCCTGTGGTGGCTTAGTTTCTTCTTGGCGTGATGTTTCTTGCGCCCTTAGTTTAGTTGCTTGGTTTCTTGTTCCTTGAAGGGGGGGATAAATTGGTGGCTGGTGTTCCAAGTTCTTCTCAGCCAATCCCTTCAAGTGGTCCCTGGGGGTTCCCTTCCGCTGGGCTAGGTCAGGGGGGATTTACAGGAGTCCTCAATACTTGTAAGGCAGCACTCTAAGCCCTGTCACTTCCAGTATCATAGTCCCTGACTAGGCCCCTCTGCCTAAACTCCTGCGTAGGTTCCTCCCCCAGGTCTCCCCTCAGGCACTCTGACAGGAAAGTCTCCCTCCCTTTCCTTATATACTGCCAGTTGACAGTTGGTAGTGGCAGTTGGTGTCACCTCACCTCTTCCAGAAGGTTCCAGAGGCTTCCAGGAGGTTCCACCATTCTACCTGTGGGCAGGCTGGCAGGCTAAGTTGATACATTGTTTGGAGGGTTCCAGCCAGGCCCTGGCCACTAGAATGCGCCCACTAAACCACGCTGCAGCAGCAGTGGTCAGTGGCAGCCATGTTAGGGGTATAAGACACCTGCATCTTAACATCAGTTTCACAGTACACAGGGCTTTCCTCACTACACAAGGCCTATACATTGTTGTTACCATGAGGGCATTCTGATTTAAAAGGGAAATAAAAGGCGAAAAATTTTGGGGAAAGTGCCAAGTCTCTAGCGAGGTCCCGGTCCCGATGGAAGTTCCGCTGGTCCCAGTAACCCCAGCGGCCAGCCTGGTGCCCGCACCGGATAGGGGATTGCCAATCCCTGTGATGATCACACCACTGGATAAGGAACAGGTACCCCCCGAACTGGCGATGCATCTAGCAGCGGTATTGCCTTGGTTGAAGAAGGGAGCAGGGGGATCCGCGGCTGCGGAAGATCCAGCTGAGGAGGCCAGGCAAATTATCGACCAGCTCAGGCAGGCAAGGGGCTCTGGGGCAGGGAACATGCCTTCTATTCCTCTGCAGGTGGCGAACACAGCCGTGGTCGAGAACCAGAATAAGGCGACGGACACGACCGGAGGTACGACGGAAAATGGTAAGAGGGCGCTCCCAATAATGGGGGAGGGCGCTGTACCTTCAAGGCGGGAATGCCTGGCACTACATGTTCCGATGGCCACGAAAGAGATGGTGTGGGCCAACAAATATATTAATATGTTTTCATTGTTGACGGACAATCGAGAATTAGAGTATGTCAAAACCCAGAAGGAATGGTTACACCCAAGTGAATGGAGGGACAAAATGGCGGAATTCAGGGTGGAGGAGTCTATGATGAATTGGATTAGGGTTTTCTCTGTGTTTGTGGCAATTATGGGTGAGCGAACACCAGAATTGTTGGGAGACCTTGCTTGCTACCAGAGCAAGATCACGGGCTTCCATGAGAAATATAGGGGGGACGCATGGAAAGGGTACGATATGTCGTTTAGAAAAGCGAAAGAGTTCAATGAATCATTGACTTGGGATTGTTTGGACACTGTATCTTGGCATGCGCAGTTCACGCCAGGCTCGGCGGCAGGAACAGGGTCGAGTGCGAATGGTTTCAGGGCTTTTCAGCAGAAACAGCCGCAGCCCTTTCGACCAGCCCACGGGGGAGAAACTCAGTCGAGATCGGGCGGGAATGGGAACAAGCGAGGGGTATGTTGGGGTTTTAACAAGGGAATGTGTAGTAGGCCGCAGGAAACATGCAGTTTCAGGCATACCTGCGCAGGTTGTGGTAACACCTCCCACCCTGAAACTAGCTGCCGATCCAGAGGCAATGTTACCGGAGGAAAAGGGGGTACTAAGCAGGATTGACACGGTGGCTCGGATGACTAAGCAATCGCCCGTGGAGATTTTGGCTATGACCCCCTGGCTGAGCGAATACACTGATCATGTGTCCGCCGGGATCCTGCGGGATGGCTTCTCGTATGGCTTCAGGATCCCGGCGGGTGATTTTCGGGGGGCCCCCTTATGCAGGAACCAACTGTCCGTTATGCACAACCCGACTGTGGTCGCCACAAAAATTGCAAAAGAGGTTCGCTTGGGGCGGGTTGCGGGACTGTTTGGTGAAATACCAGCTGCCAATTTTGTGTGTTCTCCATTAGGGGTAGTTCCCAAGAAGGAGCCGGGCGAGTTCAGGCTCATACATAATCTGTCTGCGCCAAGGGGGGCTTCCGTGAATGAGGCAATCGATGCAGGCATTTGCAGTGTGAGGTATGCATCGTTCGATGACGCAGTGGTCATGTTGAATCGCCTAGGCCCCGGGGCACTGTTAGCAAAATCGGATATTGAATCCGCATTTAGATTACTGCCGGTTCATCCCAAGGATCAGCATTTGTTGGGTTTCGCATTCCAGGGAAAGTACTACATGGATATGTGCATGCCGATGGGTTGTTCAATTTCTTTTGCTTACTTTGAAATGTTTAGCTCATTTCTGGAGTTGGCATTCTCAAGGGCCTCAGGGCACCAACATGTGATGCATTATCTCGATGATTTCCTGTTTCTCGGCCCGGCGGGCTCTCAGGACTGTGCACGGGCATTGCAGGAATTTCGCGTGCTCATGCGGCTATTTCGGGTTTCCGTTGACGCCAGGTAAGACAGTGGGGCCAACTACCTCCCTGGAGTTTCTGGGTATTGAACTAGACTCCGTGGTGGGTTGCTTCCGTTTGCCGTTGAAAAAAACGCCAAATTCAGGCCCTCCTTGCTGCAATGTCTCAGGAACGGCAAGGTGACACTGCATCAACTGCAGCAAACAGTGGGACAGCTGAATTTTGCGCTCAGGGTTATACCGATGGCTCGCCCTTTCTCACGATCCATTGCCCAGGCCATGGTTGGCCTCAAGGAAGGGCACCATCGCACGAGACTGTCGGCAGAGGTTCGCCAGGACATGCTCATTTGGCTGGCATTCCTGGCGGATTTCAATGGCCGGGCAGTCTGGAGCAAAGCCCCGGCCTCGTCAGCAGAGTTAGGTCTATGGACTGACTCTGCGGGCAGTGTGGGGTTTGGCGCGATCCTTGGTAACCGATGGTCGGCCCAGAAGTGGCCGGCATGGTGGGCGGCAAGTGGCTTGACGAGCAACATTGGTTTCCTAGAGTTATTCCCGATCTGGGTAGCATTGTTAGCCTGGCCAGAAGAGTTCCGAAACCACTCAGTGATATTCTGGTCTGATAACATGACTGTGGTGGAATGCATTAACTAGCAGGCAGCACGCTGCAAGTGGATATTGCGATTGTTGAAAGAAATTGTGTTGAAATGCTTGAAGCTAAATGCACAATTCAGGGCAAAACATGTGCCGGAGTACTGAATAACGCAGCTGATGCGCTCTCTCGTTTCAAAATGCAGGCATTCAGGGATTGTTTACCCTCAGCGGAGGGCAGCCAGTTTAGTGCCCAGGACAAGGAAAGCTTATGAAGGGGCGCTCCACTCGTACTGCACCTTTTTGGGCCCTGCATGGGAGCATAGATGAGGTCAGGAGGGGTCCTTTACCCAATTTTTAGTGGCACCCCATGAGGAGGGCCGGTCGGCGGCAACCGCCAGTCGGTATAAGGCCGCCATATCGTTTATGGCTCAGCTCCAAGGGATCAGGGACCCAACGCACTCCTTTATAGTCAGAAAGGCGCTGCGCGGCTGGCGGCGCCTAGAGGAGCGCAAAAAGGATACCAGGCATCCGATAGGATTTGACAGGTTGACCGCCTTGCTGGCTAAACTAGAGGAGACATGTTCCTCACCTAGTGAGGTTGTCCTATTCCGGGCAGCATTTGCACTGGCATTCTATGGGGCCCTGCGGGTAGGCGAACTAGTGGCTGCCAATAAAAGGGATACCGAGGGGGGTCTGCGCATGGACCACACGCAAGTGAGGGGGGATTCCCTGCTGATCACGATTGCCAGGTCAAAGACAGACCAGGAGGCCCAGGGGAGTAGCATTGTGTTGCAGCGCGCTCCAGGTAGTCCCTGTTGTCCAGTGATGCACGTTGAGGCCTACCTAAAACAAAGGGTGACGACGTGGGGGGGGCCTTGCTGCGGCATACTGACGGCACCCCGTTAACAAAGTTTCAGTTCCAAAGGGTGCTGGCGATCACGATTGCAGCTGCGGGTTTGAACCCGAGTGATTTTGGGACTCATTCATTCAGGATAGGGGCCGCTACAGAAGCGACGGCCGGGGGTCTGCAGGCCGACAATGTTAAACAGTTGGGGCGATGGTCTTCAAACTGTTTCAAACGTTACGTGCAGTTGCACATGTTGTAATTTATTGAAGAAGTGTACTCACGCTTGTTGTCTTTTGTTTGGATTACAGTTTCACAAGCCTGTGACGCAGGGCGGAAATTGGGACCGGCCCAGTATCCGCTAACCATCACTTCAGGAGCAAGGAATGGAAGACGAGTGGTCTGGGTCGTGGGCCACTCATACGTGAGACGGGCCGCGGACATATTCAGGGCAGGTGATGCGATTCACACATCTGAGGAATATGGTTTCAGGGTGTCCTTCCATAGGAAGGGCAGTTTGTGTATTGACCAACTGCAATGTTTTGTCGAAGAATTTTTAGGGCGGCACAGATCACCGCCATCAGTAGTCATAGTGCACATTGGGGGTAATGACTTGGTGAGGTTGGGCATACGGGCTTTAATCGAACACTTACTTTCAGCAGTTAGTTGGTTAGCAAAGACACTCCCGGGGTGCACAATAGCTTGGTCACACATGATTCTGAGGAGGGTAAGGAGGGGTGGGTGGTCCACGACAGCGTTGAACCATTCAGTAAAGAGGGTCAACAATAAAATGGAGAAATTGTTTCGATCTAACCACCTTCAAAATATACCTCATGGGTGCATCTGGGGGGACCACTGTTATTCAGACGATGGGGTACACCTGTCCAGGGTGGGGAATGACATATTGATAGGAGACATGATAGCTTGGCTAGTGGGATTGAGGAGACATGACCTATAGGAGTTGTGGGGGGACAGATAGTCGGTCAACTATCTGAACTGTGGCGGTAAGGTCATGATCGGTGAGCAGTGATTTCAAGGTCCCTAGTGGGGGCACCACCCATTATGGATGGGAGCGCCCGGCGGCCATTGGCCCCTCCCACGGGGGGGCGGCACCCATTACGGATGGGATCGCCCAGGGGGAGACGGCCATAGGCCCCTCCCAGGGGGTGACGGCTATATGCCCCTCCCACGAATTTCCCGGGGGCCGGATATATGCTGCGGCAGAAGAGAGTGCGGGGAAAGGGAGGGAGTCCACGCTGTCCTTCTTACGGTTACCCCGCACGGGAACTCGGACGACCCGGGATGCCCGCGTGGTCCGGGCATCCCGGACCATATGGAAAGGGGAGACCTCTCGGTCACCCCGAACGTATGGCTGGGTGCCCCGACCACCCGGGAAACCTTTGCAGGCGGGGGGCGTGTCCCCGGCCGGTATGCCCAAAGTGGCGTGGTTGGAGAACGCCCCCGCCGCCTAAGAGGGTTGTCCTAACACCCGCCCGGAAGTCCGTGCACTTTTGGGTGGGAGGGGGATGCCGCCCCGCCTCCCCGCTGCAAGTTAAAAGGCGCGAGGGTACAGGCAGGCGTCCTCTTGTTCCCGCGCTCTGAAGGCTGCACCACTCGTCGCTCGTGAGCCCTCAAGGGAACAAGCAGCTGTTTTTTGACCCACCCACCAGCCCCTGTTGCAGAAATTTGGGAGTGATTTGCAATTGATTGTGATGCAGAAACGTCTTGTCTAGGCCTTTTTCTCCCATTGTAGATTGATTTTAAGATTGTGTATGCAACTGAATATGTGTCTACAGGCCTTTTTGTCCTTTGTAGAAGTGCAATAAAATGTATGCAATAAAATGGTTTCTCTGTCATAGGACCTTTTTCTCCTTTGTAGCAATGTTTATAGTATGTTGGGTACTATTCTGGGACTTCCGCTCTACAAGGACGGTGGTAGCGGTGAGGAATATATCTAGCTGTGATATAAATTTTGCATAGGTTTTTTTCCACTAGTAGGTCAGTAACTGTCGTATTTATTTAAGTCTTCGGTCGGGCGGTAAGGTCATGATTGGTGAGCAGTGATTTCAAGGTCCCTAGTGGGGGCGCCACCCATTATGGATGGGAGCGCCCGGGGGAGGCAGCCATTGACCCCTCCCACGGGGGGGCGGCACCCATTACGGATGGATCGCCCAGGGGGAGACGGCCATAGGCCCCTCCCAGGGGGAGATGGCTATATGCCCCTCCCACGAATTTCCCGGGGGGCGGATATCCGCTGCGGCGGAAGAGAGTGTGGGGAAAGGGGGGGAGTCCATGCTGTCCTTCTTACGGTTACCCCGCACGGGAACTCGGACGACCTTAAGATGGCGCCGAGTGGAAGGGGGCCCCCATGACAAGGGAAGTTACGATTGGCTACGAGGGTAAAGCCCTCTGCGCATGCGCCACTCACCCGAGAGGGCGGAAATTGGGTGATAAGGATCTGACACCGGTTAAGACCTTGCCGTTGGCCCCTAACGATAGGATGTACAAAATTCGTATGCAATGCATGATGTCATGATGTTAGACTCGGTTAGGAAAATCTTTGTATTAGAGAATTGTTAAGGTTAGCCTGGATACCTGTCTTCATCAAGTGTAATGAAAGTTGAATTTTGTACATGTTAAATGAAACGTTTTTTAATTTAAAGTTTTAAATTTTGTTTCATATTTTAATAAATACGGCCGGGGGGGTCGCGAGGCCCCCCTGCCTTCCAAAAGTTCAAACTGTGTCTCTCTCCTACCATTGGGATTGGTGGTGGAAGGGGTGGCGGGCATCCCGGACCATATGGAGATTTCAGCAAGGAGAGTGTTCTTGTAGTCCAGTTTGCTGATGCAGAGACCACGAGTGACTGTTTTATCTAGTGTTACTTGGGAGTCATTTGAAGAGATTCCTCAGTATCTTTAGGGTGTGGAAGCAGTATATGCAGTGATTGCATTGACTTGTGAAGTCATGTCCTGTTTGCGTTTAATAAGGATCCTGAGGTTCCTGGCTTGTGGACTTCGGGTGGGTACAGGTCCAAGATCGGTCAGTCAGCAGGTGGAGTCCCTTGACGAGGTGTTCTTGCCAAATACTAACACTTCTACCTTGTCAGTAAGGAGCTTGCAACAATTAAATTTCATTCAGTTAGCGACTTCGGTCATGCAGTTGGTGAACTTGTTTCTTATGTAGAGGTCTTTTCGTAGAGGGAGAACTGCAGAGCAGAAGACAGCATGAGTGTTGGATATTGTGTCTTCCATCTGAGATTCATTTGTAAGTAGGAAAACACAATTCACTACAGCTCGATGTCCTGTCTATGTTAGGTGGGTCATCAGGCATTGGGAGAGTCAAGTGGATAGTGGAACACTACCCAGCCTTTCATGAATTTTGGGCCTCCTTCAACACATAGCGTGAAGATCCTCAAATTTGTGAAACTGTTAGGAAGTAATTAAACAGTACCCAATACTAGCAGGTAAAACCCTCATTAAGATGCAATATGCAACTGTATGCAACTCTCTGTGAAGAGTACATAAGGGACTATGAACTATAACTGAGGGCTACTACCTACATTTAGTGTGTCTCCATGGACCTTCTTGTTTGTGTGCTTGCATATGTTGTGTAATTCAGGGACAGAGTTACCTCATTTGTATGGGGGCACAAAACAGGGGTAAACATGCACTTGTGCATCGGTTAATACAGACAGGTTTTCACAAGCATCCACAGTCCCTATTGCAATGCAGAAGTGTCAGAGAGCACGAAGAAGCATTACAAATGTCTATTGTGCTCACTGTGCTCAAGGGTCACGTCACTATTACAACCCAGGATGCTCATTAGAAAAGCATCAGAACATGTCTTTTATAAGTGCAGAATCCGACAAAATCTCTCAGCTGTTGAGTTCGACTTTATGTTGCCAATTAGGTAGTTGAGTAAAATCCAATGGTGCTAAGAGCACACACTGATTCAGTGTAAGCATTAAAACGGCAAAAGCACTAAATGGCAACATTAGCCACAAGAGCTCACCCTGACCAAAATTAGCTCATTCTCTGATACCTAAAAGAATCACAATTGTAAAATGATGTGGGTTTAAAATATCACTACGTTTATTATTTGGGGGTGTTCTGTTTGAGGACCTAACTCATTACTGGGCCATAGGTAGAATTGAGACTCCTGTGGTGGGGGGGTTTAATTGTTTTTTGCATGAATAAATACTGTTACGGTCATTATGGAAAATAATCAAAAAAAAGCTTTTTTTTAAGTTAGAAATATAATATTAAAAAAACAGTTGACTGTCAGCAGACACATTTTAGATTTACCCCACTGGTCTACATTGTGCAAAATGCAAACACAAACTTGCAGACATATTTTAGATGTAAACAGCTGCTAATATTTACTGGAAATGCAGGACATGCTGTATATGTGAAACAAAGCAACCCCTGAGGCCCCTATGACAATGCACAGTCCATGCACCAGCCAAGAAGAGGACACGTAGCTCGCTCCAAAAGTGTTGCTTCCATTAATCTGCTTCTGCATGTAACAGCACTAAATAATGACCATGTTTGGACTGAGTCTTCCTATTCCACTAGAGCCCACACTATTGCACACAGAAAAACTTTGTCCAAGTTGGCTTTTTCAACACACAGGGGCTACGGTGGGTGGTGTGGCACAAACTACTAGTTTTGCATAAAGTCCTTCAGGAAGATGTTCTTAAACAAACAGATGACTACTTCCTATTTATCCACATCCAGTCACAGCAGAAGGAGCAACATCATATTTTAGGACATTTCAGACTTTCCAAAGTTGGTTGTTAAAAGAAGCAGACAGCATAGTCATTCCTGGAGAGATTTAGTTACTCGAGGACTGAAAGTGCTCCACTATTAATAGGGTTCAACCAAACTCAGGAACCTAGTTTGACTAAAGGATGCTGAAAAATGGCTGGACCTCATGGCATGGGGCATTGCTTGATGTATCTGTGCCCTGATCTATGCAGGTAACATGGGGTCCATCAATTCCCCACTGTTTCCTGTGCCATCCCTACACTCTGCTCCTACACTGATACTGCACAGGCTTACTGCTTCGAACTGCTGGAGAAGCAACATTGGAGCACCATGGAGAACTAGGGGCAGTCCTAAAACGTCTTACCTTAGCCCAAATTAACTTGCCATTCACCTTTGTTAGGTTCCCCATAAACCCTCTCTAAAAAAGTTCCTCAGTGTTTATTGTGGCACTTCTGCACCAATGATAATTTCCAGGAAAGTAAATGTACTCACAATAGGTCTGATTACAACCATAGAAGATATCTAGAGAGAGAGTACCCCACTATCACCAGGGAACAGGGTACAATGACAAACAGTCAAAGGGAAATCCCTGGGTGCACATTTAGGTATGGACTTACTCTATTACCATATCTGTCTATCTAGGCATACAATCATCTAAATTAGGGAACTACACAAAAAGAATTTAAATTTCCACACTAAAATTCGAACGTTCACAGTCTATTTATTTGAAACATAAAAAGTTTTAACACCAGTTCGCAAATTAAAATTTCAAAGAACAATCTTTGAAAAGGGTTTTTTTAAAACACACAAGTGATCATATCAGTTTACTACAGTTCATTACATATATACACCGATAAAAAAACCAAATATTAGACATCACATTCATGTGAAGTAAAAACAGTTTTTATAATCAAGAAAAACATTAGATCACAAAAAAGACATTAACAACCCCCTGTGGTGTGGCTAACTGATATCTTTACCACTCCTAATTGTTGGATCCAAAGGTCATAAATTGATCAAAGAGTGACAGTCAACGGTACCACATATGCGTGCGTATTAGTTGCTCACTAGACCCTGTTTGGATTCTACTTAGAAAAATGCGTTGACGCGTTTCGGTGCGAGGAACACAGGATACTGTAGCACCTTCCTCAGGACTGCCGTTTCTTTATGGGGTCACCGGCTTCCGTACATATTGCTTGACACCCTGTCGTCTAGGTTTGAGGCAGAGCGCAACCTCGGATATGGTTTCTTGTTACTGGGCCTGAATTCTGGATTGGGTTACACTTTTTCCTTTCAAAAGGAAGAAATTGGTTGAAGGCCTCTTCTTTTTCTAGTTTGTGGGTAGTGGCTCCTCGGGTTTCCTTGAGCCCGCTATAAAAAAGTCTCTGAATAAGTATCATGCGTGTGGATAGACAGCTTCTTCAATCTATGTTTGATGCATGCGGCAGCTTCCACTTTTCTTTATCAGTGTAGGTATTTATCTTAAAAGGTTAAAAACAAATCCTGAACGGGCATATATCAGCACGTTTTTCTCCGTGAACTGGATATGTTCGTTTGAAATCGTGGGTCGTGCTTCTGCCTCGTTCACTCGTCTGCCTCGTCTAATTACAACCATATCCAGTGTTTGACCTGTCTTTGACATGTACAGCAATAGCATCCTTTGCTTCTCGGTCCGCCACTACCTACCAGGTCTGCATGTTAAAGTTTAACTCAATCCTTCATTGGGGCTTGTTTGACCTTCTATTTACATCTCTAGCCTATTGGACTCTCTGTCTTGATGTGCCTTCATGCTTGACTGCAGACAGGGATGCTATTTGAAACCTTTGCTGTTTTTATGTTTCAGAGATTTATGGAGGCCCCAAAATGTAAAATCAACTTTGTGTTCACTTCATCTCTCAGGGGCACTGCAATTTTCTACAGGCATCCCAACTGTGATCATCAATGTGCCCAACCGTAGAAAGGGAGGGTGCACTTCTGACAATGAACTATAGTATTTCGAGTTTGTTTGCGGTATGTTCAAACCCTGCAACACTCTTCCAGAGCGCTTATTCCTTCAGTTCTCAAAATGTGCAACAGCCCCTGTCTTTGCAGTGGGCTCGGCCATTGAAGGTTTAGCACGTACCATCCATGCTGGAAAGTAGGGGGATCCTGCCGAGTCCTGGGACCTGGGATACAGCCAACTCCGGGAAAGAAGCTGAATTTGTCCTGGTGTCTGACCCCGGGACATTCTCGGCCGCGCCGCACGTTGTCTGACTTTATAACTTACCGCTATTTCCCTTTCATTTATTTGTCTGCCTACTCATGTGGCACCAGTTATTCAATTTCTTGCGAGTTAGATACAAGCCCCTCAAACTCAATGCAAGGCTGCGGAACCCTGCAACACTCTTCCAGAGCGCTTATTCCTTCAGTTCTCAAAATGTGCAACAGCCCCTGTCTTTGCAGTGGGCTCGGCCATTGAAGGTTTAGCACGTACCATCCATGCTGGAAAGTAGGGGGATCCTGCCGAGTCCTGGGACCTGGGATACAGCCAACTCCGGGAAAGAAGCTGAATTTGTCCTGGTGTCTGACCCCGGGACATTCTCGGCCGCGCCGCACGTTGTCTGCATTCCTTTCGGCGCTTCAGTTCTTTTCTGTACGCGCCAGGATGCTGCTCCCTTTCTGGACCCAAGCTAAACCCATGACGACAGTGTGATCAAAGTGTGACTCTGGCGCTCAGAAACCTGCAAACCTCCAGCACAACTATCACTTTGAGAATTCATTAAGATGTCAATAAAGCACGTGAGTGCAAACAAGGTAGTTCTGTGACAGTGAGCGAGGTGGCATCTACAGGAGATTCTGGGTATCCATTGCAGAAATTGCTGATGAACAATCTTTTAGTGTAGTGGAAAAGGGGCAGCACAGAGCACACTTCAACAAATCCAGACAAGGTGTGATTCTGTTGACAGGGATATTCTGTGGGGAAAACTTGCTGCCTGGAACCTACCACCAAACCCTCTTGGGGCACTTCAATCCTTGCACTCTGGCAATTGGGTTCAGATGGAGTTAGACAAGTCGGGCCGATTGCCTCAAAGAATCTCTATTGACAACGGCCTGCGCCAGGGGTGCATTCTAGCACCCTTACTTTTTTGTTTATTTTTGGCCAACCTCACAACCTTTATTTCCCAATCTAAGTCCTTTTTGCCTAAAATTGTTGTGTTGCTTTCATTTGGATGGCGCCCTCAGTACCCCAGAGACATTTATTAAAATGATCTATTTTAAAGCCCTGTTGCACCAATTGCCAGGATACGCCAGTATATCCCTTGTTTTCAAATTATTACTAGGTTGGTCTTTAGGATTATGTATGGGTTTTAATATATGTTCTTCTTTCATTTATATCCGCTCACAGTTCTATCTAAAAGCTCTGGTTTCGGCATCACGCATCCATCGTATGGTTATTACCGTCAGCTTGCTGGTTTATTATAACATCTGAATACTATGGTGAGTGGTTACCTGTTTATGATACCTTGATGGTCACATATGAGATATTGTATACTCTTTAGAATCGTTGTTTGGATCTAGGAACCATGCCAGAACCACAGGATTAATTATCTGGGTTTGGCTATGAGGGTAGGACCCTGTCCATAACTATCTAGCCTATTGCTAGCATGTCCTTGGTTATTTCCCAGTCTCACTTTATTGTCGATTATCCTTGGCTTGGCAACTCTCCAAACTCTCAAAATGTACTTATGAGATATTGCATACTCTTTAGACTCTTTGCTTTGATCTAGGAACCATGCCATAACCACATGATTAATTATCTGGGGTTGGCTATGAGGGTAGGACCCTGTCAATAATAATCTAGCCTACTGCTAGCGTGTCCTTAGTTATTTCTTAGTATCGTTTTATTGTGGATTATCCTTGGCTTGGTAACTTTCTAAACTCTCTCCTTCTTGTCTTCCCTTTTTACTTTCTTTACTAAACTTTTTTATTGGACTCAACCCATTATCAATCGTATGTTACTTGTAAATATGGTTTTAATATGTATAGGTATATGTATTGTGTGATTACTTTATACAAGTATTGTTTATATATGTGCTCTAGGTGGTGAGGATGTATATACGGTGTGTTATCACAATTTAATTATGTACATGTTGTGTCCTTCATCCTATGCTGTGAATATTGTGTTTATGTCATATTTTAAGTGTTGTATTTCTTTTGTGTATGTGTAATTGGTGTTTTTTTATGATCATTTTTTCAGCCCTGACGAAGTTACGTGAATTAACGAAACGCGTTGGCTGCTTGTTTTATCGGGTAAAATTACCAAAAAAAAGATGAAAACTATTTGGACTAAAAACAACGTCTTTGTGATTTCAATGAGTGCGCCTTCTGCCTTTTGATGAAAACTTGTTGACCGGATTTGTGCCTAGGGTCAACAGGCACCAGGAAGTGTGCAGCACCTCGGTTATATTTGGATTACACTGTTGTTTTGGTTGTGCTTAACCTTGGTCAGGTTGTCCTGTTCCTTATTCTTATATAGTTCTGTGACAGTGAGCGAGGTGGCATCTACAGGAGATTCTAGGTATCCATTGCTGAAATTGCTGATGAATAATCTTTTAGTGTAGTGGAAAAAAGGCAGCACAGAGCACACTTCAACAAAGTCCAGACAAGGTGTGATTCTGTTGACAGGGATATTCTGTGGGGAAAACTTGCTGCCTGGAACCTACCACCAAACCCTCTTGGGGCACTTCATTCCTTGCACTCTGGCAATTGGGTTCAGATGGAGTTAGACAAGTCGGGCCGGTTGTCTCAAAGAATCTCTATTGACAACAGCCTGCGCCAGGGGTGCATTCTAGCACCCTTGCTTTTTAGTTTATTTGTGGCCAACCTCCCAACCTTTATTTCCCAATCTAAGTCCTTTTCGCCTAAAATTAGGGACCAGCATATTGCTTGTCTTCTTTATGCAGATGATTTGGTATTATTGGATTATACCCCAATTGGTTTGCTGAGGAAACTCAATGCCCTGGCATTTTATAGCTAGCAGAACATGCTCAATAATAATCTGGAGAAGACCAGGATCATGATCTTTGGAAAAAAAGTGCTGAGTTTTCATGGTATTTAGGTACACAGGTGGTGGAGCGAGTGGATAAATATATAAAATACCTGGGTTTAATTTTTAGGAAAAATCTGAATTGGGGTGCGCATTGGGAAGCCATCAAGCAGAACGCCTATTGCATAGGCATGGGCGGAAAATCCGTTCCGCTCGCGGATTTTGCGGATTTTCGGGAAATCCGCAATCCGCGAGATTTGCGAATCTCCCGCAAAATCCGCAAATCCGCGAGCAGCGGATTTTGCTCGCACTGCTCGCACTGTTCGCGTGAGTTCGCGTGAGTTCGCGCCCCGCGAATAAGTGCAAAATTGCAGAAATACGATCTTAGCAAAACTGAAAGTAACTACTTACCAGGTTCAAAAGTTCAGGCTCATCATTAGTAGCCATTTCCTGTAGTGCTTCCTGAGGGGCCCCTCCAGAGTTCAGTTGCCAGTTGAAACTATTATGTGACCCTGCTCTGAACCTCAGAATAGTTACACATATGCCACAAAGGTCCTGAATTACAGCTAAGGGAGACAAGCAGGAGCCAGGCTGGAAGTTAAAATCCATTAATCAGCCCCTAATTCATTATTGTCAGTTGGGGCAGGGCAGGTGTTGTAACTAATTTTGCAACAATGAAAGCACTTAGCAAGTGCAAAAGATCACTAATCAGGGCGCACTAAGGAAGCAGGTGCCAGCTAAAAAAATATTCTGTGACACATTAATCAGCCCCAAATTAATTCAGGTCACTTGAGGCAGGGAAGGTGTGCTTTGCTTTGCCGAAAATAATGTACACTGGACAACCAGAGGGTGTGGTGATGAAACAGAGGGTGGCATGGGTGGGCCAGAGGGTGGCATGAGTAGTCAGAGAGTGGCAGTGGTGACAGAGAGTGGCAGTGATGAAGAAGAGTGTCCCAAACAGGCTGGACACGTAGAAACAACAAGTTCGCGAAACTTGCGACCCGACAGGTAAGTTCGCAATTTGCGAAAGTGTACAAAACCCTCGCGAACTGGCAGAAACACGGGCGAACACAAAAAAAAAAAAATCCGCAAATTCGCGGGAATTCGCGGATTTTGCGGATTGCGAATCCGCAAATCCGCAAAATTCGCGAACGCGAGATCCGCAAAATTCGCTCATGCTTACTATTGCAGGCCAGCTGTCTATCTAGATTCAATGGTAGATTTAGGGGTTATCCTATATCCCATTATTAAGGCCTATGAAGGGAAGATACCTCTGTTAGGCCTGTATGGGGGAGAGGTTTCTTCTCTTGATCCAACTTATGAATGGGATAAACTGGAAGAGGGAGTTCTTAAAAGACTCCTATCACTCCCCCAAGGTTCCATGGTTCAGGCCATAAGGAGAGAGGGCAATCTGGTCTCTTGGAACATGGCGGACTCTACTTGGGCTCTGAGATACTTTAACACATTGTTGGAGGATGATGAGGTGGTTAAAATATCCAAATTGTGTTGGGAAGAGATCCAAAATAGTGAAAAGATGTGGGCAAAGGCTGTTAGAACCAGAATACCTGCAATCAAGAACCTCCATTTAAATAGTTGTACAGTTATATTTTGGCTCCCCTTTCCAGGCAAACAAGGACTGAGAGAATCTGCTGCTATGGTGTCAGAATCGATCGATGTACTGTATTTAAAGAAGAAATCATTCATTAGCTTCTCGTTTGCTACATTGGGCCAGGTTAGTGCCTTTCCTTACTTATCACAGTTACAAGGCCCAAGATTGAGAAATGAAATATTAAGGGCTAGGGCGGGATGCAATCCAATCTATTCATCCTGCCCACATAGGATTAGGGTGCATAATATTAGTGGTCTCTGCCCCTGCCCCTTGGAAGCTAAATGTATCCTTACACATATTTTTATGGACTGCATCTTTTATCTTGCAAATCAAATCAATTTTTTAAGATCCCTGTTTTTAAATATGATGCTCTCCATAGGAACAAAGTGGTGGAGTTATTGTCTGAGATGAGTTATTTAGATGTGCCAGTTGGGATTGCTTGGTTTTTAAGTTCTGTCAAACAGAATTTTAATGATGAAATGTAATGGGTTGGGGTAGTCAGGAGGGGGAACGTCCTTTACAACAGAACTTTTACAACCAAGTACCGTTACGACTCAGGTTTAACAACGCAAGTCATTACAACGACTTTCGCTGGAGGGGGCTCTAGGATAGGTAATAGTTTAATTTACTATCCAATACTTTCCCTACTATCCACGGGGACTGGAGTTGCAATAGTAAATTAAACTATTCACTATCCAGCGCCCCCAACGCAAGTGGTTATAACAACTTGCGTTGTAAAACCTGAGTCGTAACAGTACACGTTGTAAAAGCACGCCTTGTACCGTCATACATCCATCAGGAGGGTTTTTTTTCAAAGGTTTTAATAGTCAAGCGTGTTTTTTGAATATTTTATGGACAAATGTCTAAATAAACTTGTTTCTGAACCTGAAAAAACAGACAAGGTGTGTATGATCGTACTGCTATGGGTCTTTCCCTAATGGAATCACAATGGTATGTTATGTTATGTTCAGTTATGGTATGGTATGGCACGGTTTGGTATGGTATGGTATGGTATGGTATGGTATGTTATGCAGATTGTAGAGCACACTCTCACTAATACTATTACTTGTAGAGCGCACTATCATCCTGGCACTAAGCGGAATAATGAGATGTCATTTGACATTATATGATGATGAAGATGGCAACCCAAAAGCTGACATTGACTTTCCCCAGGCAAATGGAAGAGAAGAAAGGATATGGAAGACCAATACAGAGCGATATCATGCTAAGTGTCTTGAATAAAACATGAGTGGAGGTCCATTTTGGCATAATAGAGGAGCAGGCTAAGCCATGAAAATAATAAAATACAATTTACATGATTACACGTGAGTGAAAATGAAGTGCAACAACAGCACATTACATGCATGAGTATTTCAGGAAAAAGTAACAATATCATAATACAATACGAGAATACATGCCATCTTCACAAACATTTTGAGAATACATGCCATCTTCACAAACATTTTGTTGTGGTTTAAACCTTTTTATTCATTTATGGGTCAGCAAATTACTATTCTGTTTAAGAACAGCTAGATAGCTCAACTAGGTCACACAAAGGTTTGTCTTATACACATTTAAATAAATGTAAACAAATTTAAACAAAACCATACAAATGCATTTAGATGTTTGTAAAAGAAATACAGTAAATGAGGTTCCTAGGATTTTTCAGAACATGTATTTTTCCTCCCAAGTTGTCGGGAAGGTGGTGGGACTACTTTCACATCTGGCTGTGGTTTCATTGTTTTTCCTCTAGTTTGTCACATGCCTTGCTATAGAAATCATACCAATATTCCTTGGTCATAAACACAGTGGGGTGAAACAGCATTCAACATAACCTGAACTTCAGAACATTACTTCTCTTTGAACCTGGCTGTGTATTCTTTTTAAAGATGTCTTTACTGAGTTCTGTACATAGATATGCAATATACCAAACCCATACCAACTTCAAGTGCCATGTTGTGGAGTCCCCATATAAAGGTAACCAATCCACCATATTAGTCCCAAGCAGGACTTGCAGTGTCATAGGACGGCTAATAATTACAGCTAAGTGATCTAGGAAGATTGCCGTGAGCAACGCCTTAGAGAATGGATATTAAAGTGGAAAAGAGTGATAAGAATCAAGAAATGAAAAGTAAATATAAAAAATTGTTGGCTAGTCCATATGGCGTAATATTATGTATTTTAATATGTTCATGTATCCTATTGGGTTGTGTGAGTTGGGTTGTTCACACTATGCAGCAATCACCTGTTCCAAGTTCTGTTTTGTTGTCTTTTCCTACTACTGCCTCCCCGCATCAGTTTCATACACTCCCTGAACATGAGAAAATTAGGAGAACGGAATACTTCAACAATTCATTTATTCAGTTGCTACATCAGCATCAACTGGTAGTCAATACTACTGAATGTTGGGTTTGTGGGCTCATGCCCCATAACACAGAAAGAGGGATGCCATATTTAGTCCATCCATTTTCCTACGAAGGCTCCACTTGGGCCTATTTGGCCATGTTTTCTAATGTGTATCAGAACCAACTTCAATATCCTCCTGGTAGTCCATATGGTGGTGGAGCATATTTTATTCACAGTTCTTTGATAAAGGGAATAGTGGCCATGGCTAGAATTGCTGAAATTAGTAAGATTCCCGTGGATGAGAAACGAGCGTATGATGGTTGGAACGTGACTCGTTATGTTACTAGCCTTACAGATAAGGCTAGACGAAGGAGATCCCCACCAATTTGGACTGTACCCTATTGAGGTAAACACTAAAAAACAACAGGAAAAGAGTGTTTGTTCCCATACGTACATCTATTCCCCCCAGATTTCTTCACCGTTAGTGCCATCACAAGGCACATATTTTGTCTGTCATGACAGAGCCTATACGTGGCTTCCCACCTACTTTTCAGGAACTTGTTACGTGGCTTTTCTTCTCCCTCCGACATATACTGCTCCTTCAGGTCATCATAGAAAAAGACATTGCAGAGGGGTTATTGATTCTAAGGACACAGTAGGACAAGAAGGAGGTGAATTTATTAAAGGGTTACTTCCTTTCTGGGGCCCAATGGCCAACAGCAGAGACATCAGACAGTTAGTTCGGGTTGTTGAGGCAACCATAAATATAACTTCTGGAGCCTTGAGTTATCTGACAGCCGAACTTCAGGCCGATCGCCTTATGACTTTGCAGAACCGGATGGTTCTAGACATTGTCCTTGCAGATTGTGGAGGAGTCTGTAAATTGATTGGGTCTAGTTGCTGCATTTATATTCCTGATAATGCCCCTACGGTATACCAAGCCATCTCTAAATTGCCTGTAATTTCCGAGTCTATACACCAGGACACAGGAGATTGGACTGTGGTAGGATGGTTTTGGGGACTACTCGGGACAGCTCGACGACTTCATGGCCATTGACATCGACTCAGATTAACTTGAGTCCTTTGTGTTATGCCTGAGTAATGGCAAAAGGAGGGTCTGAGGTTCTTCGGTTTCTGACTTCATCCCGTATTTAGCCGCCATTTTGTGTCTCGTCGCCATTTTGTGTTGCCCTCACTCAGGTAGCACAGTGAACGGAGTGTTTTTGCCTTTTCCATCAGCTACGTGTCTCTTCTGTTAAAAAGTAACCCCCTGCCCTTGTTTACGAAACCGATGTCAGGGTCTGGCCGAGTTCACTAATCCATGTCTGGGTTGATTGATCCCTGTCTCGACTGACTATTTGGCTTCCCCTATTCTTTCCTTACATTATCTTATCTGACTGGTCTTCGCTATTCTCTCCTTGTATTCTCTTGATACATAACTATCCTTTGAGGCACACACATACGTCCTGCCACCTGCAAATTGGATTGTAGGCACTAGCACTGATTAATTTGTGGGGAGGGGTGACACACGGGGTGTGAGAGAGGGGTGTATTTGGGATACCTGATAGTTTGTTTTCCAACTTTTCCTATTGGCTAGCTTTGTATGTATTGGGAGTATACGTTGTAAATATGTGTGCTATAAAAGATTGTGCGCCACAGTCTAAAGTGGCAGTCTCCTAAGAACACACGTCGTACTTCTGGGACAACTGTGCTTAGCTGCTGCTAATAAACCTTGTTTTCTACGCCCAACAGAGTGTCTCGTGTCTCTGTCCGACAAGGCAGGTGAACTCGGGGATTTAAGGCGTGCCCTGCACCGCCGGGCCCATAAGGCCCGGTTCTCCAGATCTTGCCAAAGAATATGAAAGACCTTTGTCTATAATAACATGTGACATTGCGAAAGCCTTCGACAGGGTCAGCTGGCCCTTTCTCTATGAAGTAATCCAACGTTTTAATTTGGGGGAAGTATATGGGTCAGCAATGAAGGTTCTGTATAGAAACCCTAAGGCCCGGATATTAGTAAATGGAGCCCTTTCTGAACAAGTTCAAATTGGAAGAGGATCCAGACAGGGCTGTCCACTCTCTCCTCTCCTATTTAATCTTTATATTGAGCCACTGACCATTAAATTTAGTGCAAGTAGAGATATCCATCCATTTTCTTGCAATGAGTGGGAAAAGAAAATAGGACTTTACGCTGATGATTTAATGATATTTACAACCTACTTGGACCCAGTGATACCTGTTACCTGGGAGAATTTAGACAACTTTGTTAAAGTATCTGGATATGCAGTAAATCCCTCAAAAACAGAGATCATGCAGTGGAATATAAGTTTCCGGAGTGAACTCATAAAAAATAAGTTTAGATATTTAGGGATTGAAGTGGTTCACAACTTAGATATGTTGGGGAAGGTGAATTCTGATCTGGTCACTTCAAAAGTTAAAAAGCAATTACAGCAGTTTGACTCTTTACCTTTATCCTTCTTGGGCAAGTGAAATTTGTTAAAAATGTCTATCTTGCCTAAATATACATTTTTTAATACAATTCCACTAGAATTCAAGAAGGAATGGATCAAAAAAGTACAAGGGGTTTTCTCCAGTTTTATCTGGGAGAAAAAAGACCCAGAATTACATGGAAGAAATGTAGGGAAAAGAAGGAAAAAGGGGTTATAGCGAGCCCAGACCTCCTACAATATCAGAGAGCCTTCCATCTGAAAATCTTCAGGCAGCTACTGAAAGATTTGACCAACATCTCCCCTCTGTTTCATGGCTGATGGAGGTGTAAAGCGACACCACATCTATAGTGTCGCTTTACACCTCCATCAGCCATGACATTGGAATCAGAGCCATAGAATTTTTCCTAAAACAGAGATCAATAACAGAACGGGAGCATTCAAAAATGCTAATAGACATGATCAGGATATTTTTGCATAACAACGTGTTTCTATTCAACCAAAAGATGTATCAACAAAAGTGTGGAACGGCCATGGGAGTTTCCTTCTCTCCAAGCTATGCGAACCTCATGATGGGGTGGTGGGAGAGGAGCATAGCTTGGAGAGAAGAAAACGACCAATATATGGCAAAAGTAGCACTTTGGGTGCAGTTTATAGATGACCTGTTTCTCTTGTGGAAGGGTAGTATAACGGAATTTGAAGCCTTCTTTGACATCCTCAATACAAATGATGTAGGATTGAAGTTCACATATAACATCAGTCCAAAAGAAATAGAATTCCTGGATATCAAAGTCTTTGTACAGAATGATAAAATTGAAACAACCACCCACAGAAAAAAGACTGCAACAAACAGTATCCTTCACGGACTGAGCTTTCACCCCCAAAAATTGGTGAAAAGTATACCATACGGCGAATTTCTCCGTATGAAGAGAAATTGTTCAACGGAACAAGAAATGGAAAAGAAATTCAAAGACACAAGAAATCGTTTCCTTGAGAGAGGTTACAAACAAATCGATATAACCAAAGGGGAAGATAAAGCAAAACTAAAAACAAGATTGGAAACTCTGAACAAGGAAAAAATATCTACTGAATCAGAAAACATTGAACAGCCAACTACAAGCAATCGAACAAAAGACAAGGAAGAACGACCAAGGATGATTGCTACGTACAACAAAGAGAGTTATAAAATTCAAAAAATTCTCGCAAAATACTGCCATGTTTTAATGAAGGATCCAGATATAGGCACTGACATCGGAACTGGCCCCTTAATTTTGTATCGGAGAGCGCCAAATCTCTCGGACCATTTGGTACAGAGCCACTTTTCACAGAAAAAAACAACAGACTGGCTCCAAAAAAGGAGCAATGGCTTCACAAAATGCATGACGTGCAAAGCATGCAAAATAGGACAAAACACAATGGTTCTATCAGATCCATCTGGAAAAGAGTTCGTGATAAAAACAAAAATAACCTGTGAATCCTCGTTTGTAGTATACATGCTAAGATGTCATTGTGGAAAAGAGTACATAGGAAGTACCAAATGCCCTCTAAAGAAAAGAATTTTAGAACATATTCGGGCAATACAAAACAACGACAACACATATGCCATGGCTAAACATTTGAAAACACACATTGGAAAAACGTGGCAAGACATCAAGTATTTGGGACTAGCATCCATCCCCACACAAGAGAGGGGGGGTGACAGACTGCTAAAATTGAGACGACTGGAGTCAAAACTTATAATCAAGTTCAAAACAAAGCAGCCGAGGGGTCTGAACGCAGATGAGGAAATGCATGTGCACTTATAAAGAAAAATTACTTAAAATGCTAATTATTGACTTTGATATGAACTCTGTGTGAAAGAGCAATTAAAAACATGGCCTATGTGATAAAGTATTGGGTTAAAGTGTGGGACATAGGGCACTCAGCCCGACAAACAAACAACAGAATACTAGATATGTTGAATAGTCCATGATATTGTGCCTAACCACAAGCACTAATAGGACATTAACAATCATTTGTGTATTTGAATGCATGCTTCATTCAGGAAATACAATTCATGATAAGTTTATTCGTGAAATTTCACCCACACGCATACCCTTCTAGAATGTAAAATGTTTATAAATTAACATACATTTAATGTGAAAAACTACAAGGCCCATAATGCCTCACGTTGTAAAATCGAGTGAGAGAGTATAAAATGTGGAAAGAGAAAAGGGACTTTGTAGAACACTGCCGTGACCAAGAACGTTTGTTCGAAACGCGTAGGAGTTTTGCTTGAGACCTAAAAATAAATCTACCGTGAAAAGAAGAGTGCTGCGTCTTTGCCTTTGTTTTTGAATTACTAGGAGACACGCTCCCGGTCTCCACACGCGGGCACCAACGCAAGCAGTTCCCTCTGCTACGGGAACATTTGGGAAGAATATATATATATATATATATATATATATATATATATATATATATATATATATATATATATATGAAACACGTGACTCCTCTGGATTTCTCGGTGTTTCCGGCGCCTGCTCAGCACACCAGCAAACAGAAGGGAGACGGACCACGCAACATCAGCATATCGATATTTTATTCGGTACACAGAAAGCAGCTACGCGTTTCTGGCAAGGTATGCCCTTGTTCACGCTGCAACATGTACATAGGACTCAATGCTTTTTTAAATGCAGTTTCAAAAAGTGACCACCCCTTCACAGTGACGTAGTGAGTCATGTGACTTAATAGATAGTGAAAACATACTGCCACAGTATATATAAGTAAATACATCTGACAGTAACATACCACAAAAATAAATCACCGGTTAAATCCATAAGCAGACAAAAATGACAAGTAAGTTAAATCACTGGCTAAATCCATACTCCTATATGTACATTTTTAGGCAGTCAATATATTTAAGACTATTTACATCACATAATATCTCAATATGACAAGACCTCATTTCTTGGGAGAATACTACCAAGTTGCTAAACTTGGCAAACTCCCAAAATAAATGTACAGCTAATTTGTCTGCTCATATAGCCATGGCAGTTGATAAAGTGCTAAGTGAAGGTTAAAAATAAAGTGCAAAGTTGAAAAAAGTACAAGGGAGAGAAAGCTGTACGAGATAAAGTGCAATACCATTCATTAATCCAAGTACGAAAGACCATATTTAGGCACATCCTAGTTTCATATGGGTATAACTGATTCCCACTCCATTCTATGTGCATGGTTCGTACCTTAATAATAATAAATAGCATATACGTATATATATATATATATATATATATATATATATATATATATATATATATATATAAAACAAAAGCAATTTTTCATCACAAACCACCGGCAAGGCAGCTGAGCAGAAAAACCACGCGAGTCCCAATCTTCATTTGGCAATATTTAATGGAAAGGCAAGTTCATCAAATCTGACGCGTTTCGGGCGTCCGCCCTTGGTCACAGATCGTCAGGCAAGTAAAAGAACATCCCTTTTAAAGGGTCCATTGCACAAATTACAATTACCATTTTTTTCTTTTTGCAACACCATGTGATTAGAAGCATTAAAACTGAGAACATACTACATATATTAGACATAGCTAGTCTGTTTTCCAAACCATCATTTGATATATGTATATATACAGGTGAATAAAAGGAGGTATTGATGCATTATTTACATTTTGTTGCCAAAGTTTACACTGACATTAACATTTTTATAAAATTGTAAAATTTGTCGTTATTTTTAGAATTCAATATCAAACAAATATTGATAACGCCCATTTGGGGTGGCGCATGATACCCGCATAAATGCGCTTGTATATACGATTGCAAAAAGACAATATAGTGTAACCACTGTCCATATGTCACTGAAAAGTGCAATGCGCATAGAAAAAGTGCAAATGCATATGTGCAATTAACGCCACCTAATCTGTGCAAATATAGCATATAAATAAATATAAATACTTATAAATGCTTTAAAATCATCTAGGTTTTCCAATTCATAAAACCTGATGTTTCGACATATGAACACAATGATCTTGTTTATATTGTGGTCTATTACAATAGTTCAATTGGCTGCATGAATGCACCAAAATTGTGCTCAAAGCAATGGAGCAAAGTTGTTTGAATATCTTCATTTGTGTAAACTTAAATAAGGCAACAAGTTGCAACCACCCTTGTATAAATCACTGTTCATACAAAAACCAAGGAAACAGAATAAAGCATTGGTCTTAATGTCTATGTTCCAAAATTCCAATAGGAAAATAATGTGAATTCAGTACCCAACTAAGAAAAAATCATTGTGCTTGTGGTAATAAAGAAAAGGGATAAACTACAATATGTGTAATAAAATTCATACTGAAATTTTGAGAAGGATAAGGCAGATAAAGCAAACAAAATTGGCCCATAAATGGAATGTTAAACAAAGACTGGTTATAAGAAAACATATAAATCTTCCGTTGTGTTCAATCCATTGGGAAATTTGCTGTCTAACTCGATGATAAATTGTGACTCCAGTCTTCTAAGCATTTTTTCCCTATCGCCACCCCGTCTAGGTTTGGGGACAGAAGCAATAACATAATACTCCAAGCACTGCAAGTCGTTGTTATGTATCGCTTTAAAATGTCTGGCAACGGGATATGTGCCATCGTTATTCACGATGGCACGCAAATGCTGGAGTATTCTGGCATGCACCTGTAGCTTGGTGCTGCCCACATATCTGAGGCCACAGGTGCATGTCAGAATGTAGACAGCAAAATCCGTTTTACAATTGAAAATGCCTTTGATGTTTTTGGCAATAGGACTGAACGGTGTCAAATACTGAGAAGTATTTTTACCAAATTTACATGCTCTGCAAGTTGAGCAACGTTTAAATCCCGGCCGGGATTTCAACCAGTCATCTTGTTTGGCTAACTCAGGGAATTCGTGAGTGATTTGAGTTTTAAAGGAGGGTCCCCTCCGATAAGTCACCACAGGGTTGTCTGGAAGCCTGGGGGCCAGAACCAAATCTGTTTTTAAGACAGGCCAGCGTTGTTTCATGATGGACTTAATTTGTCTGGCCTGTTTACTGTACCCGGTAATGAGTCTGGGAGTTGGATCCTCCCTTGAATCAGTTGGTACATTTGATTCGTTGTTAATAAACAAAGATTCTCTGGATCTAGCATTGGTTTTCTGGATGGCAGTTTTTAAGACTGCCTCTTTATATCCCCTGCATCTAAATCTATCTAATGCTTCATTTGTACAGACAAGTAGATCAGACTCACTGCTACAAATTCGTTTTATCCTGAGTAGCTCCCCAAATGGAATATTATCAATGGTGTGCTTTGGATGTGAACTGCTGGCATGTAGAATGTTGTTGCCGGCAGTTTTCTTTCTATGTACTTTGGTGACAAGACGGCCATCTTTAATATACAGTTTAACATCTAAGAATTCAGCTTCATGGGAACTGGCATTTGAAGTGAATCTCAGATTCTCTTGGTTGTTATTAATGCAGTCAAGGAAATGATTGACACTTTCCAAATTCCCCCTCCAGAGAATAAAGACATCATCTATAAATCTTATCCACTGTATGACATGTTTGTGATACATGGTGCCATGGGTGCGCAGGAGGACCTGTTCCTCCCACCAGCCCACGTGCAAGCACGCGTAGCTGGGGGAGAAACAGGCCCCCATCGCAACACCTTGCTTTTGTATGTAGATGTTGCTACCAAATAAAAAGAAATTGTTGTTTAAACACCAACCAGTGAGTTCCAGAATCATTTTGTTGTGCATGTAACATTCAACAGGTCGCTTCCCAAGGAAATGTTCTAATGCGGTCAGGCCTGTTGTGTGCACAATACTAGTGTAGAGCGACTCAATGTCGAGTGTGACCAACAGAAGATCGTCGCTCCACGGAATGTCCCTGACTTTGGCAATAAAGTCACCCGTGTCTCTTACATAGGTTGGTAATCCTTTTACTAAGTCCTGTAGGAAATAGTCAATGTACTCGGTAACATGCTCTACCATTCCACCAATGGCCGAAATAATCGGTCGACCAGGTACCGGTGTTACTTGCTTGTGCACCTTTGGAAGGAGATAAAGTCTTGGTATTATAGGAAACTCCACATGAAGGAAGTCAAATTCTTGTTTGGAAATCATATTTTCCCTCTTCCATTTGTGGAGTAATTTCAAAAGTGATTCTTTGGCCAGATTGTAATCCTTGCCTGTAGATTTGATATAGCATGAGGCATCATTTAGTTGTTTCATGGCCTCCTCAATATAGGCATCCTGAGGCCAAATAACCACATTACCTCCCTTGTCAGCAGTGGTTACGATGTTTTTGTAGTCTTTATTCAATTTTGCGACCAAAGACAGATATTGTTCCTCTTGTTGGCTTTTGTAACGCTTCTTGTGTTTGATCTTATGATGTAGTCGTTTAAGATCTTCCACAACCACGTCATGGAAGACATCTATCGAGTCTCTTGGCATTACAGGCATGAACTTTGATTTCGGTTTAAATGGACTGCTGTTTGCGCCCATCTGAGCCACAGAGGCCATTCTTAGTTCTTCCTGAGTAGAAATTGAAACAGGGTTCGGTGTGTCATTGTTGGCCAATTGATGTAAGGTTAAGAATGCTTTGGCATCACGGGCAGGCACATTTAAATTTGTGGTGATTGCACTGGTTTGGCTTTTTGCATTGTTTCCTGTAGGACCATCCTTGATGTTAAAAAACTTTTGCAGTTTAAGTTTTCTGATATAGCAATAAACATCAACCCTGGTTTTGGCATAGTTGAAATCCGATGTTGGGCAGTAAGTAAGACCAAGGCTGAGTAGTTGTTTCTCAGCCATATTGAGGGATAAGCTAGATAGATTGATTATGGCATTGTTTTCTATCGCTTTTTGCGCCAATATTGCTTTTTTGGTTTTTTCGGCGACTTTGCGTTTTTTTCTGCGTTCCCTCCTTCTTTTATTGCGTCTTGACTTTTTTTCTGCTGCCTCGTTGAGGGTCTTAATGTTTGCAGACGGTCCGAGACTAAAAAATCCACTTCCTCTCCTAGGTCCAGAACCATTGCATTTGGATTTCTTGTAAAATAATCACCATCTTCAGATGATGCACCACTGGTAAGTAATTCCTCATCACTGACAGTGTTGACAGATTCCGTGGTCGCTGATGTTGTGGCTGTTGCTTGGCTAGTTTGTTGGGCAGCTTTTGTTTGTTGCTCCGCATATATATATATGTTCCAAAAGGTGTCCTGTGCTTAAAAGACGCCACTCCGCTAAGATAAGTTCTGCGAACCTTTATTTTCAAACAGGCAGCTTCCTACAGAGTTCTTTATTGACGCCCTGACGCGTTTCGAGGCAGCAGCCTCTTCCTCAAAGGGCAAAGCAGTAAGTGTTCAGCTGCACGTTCCAACCTATAATTCCCTTCTCTGCATGCCGCTCCCACAGGGTACTCTCACAGCATGCTGGGTGTTGTAGTGCTTTGTATGCTGAGCACTCACCTTCGTGTTGCTATTTTCAGTCTTTTGAAACCCCTCCAATGGGGCTCCGTTGGGATAGTTGTCTGTTTGTTTGGGGTAATCTTTGCGCCGTCAATGCCAGCATAATTCAGGCATGAGGACCCATTGTCGATTTAATTGGGCGGTGCATCCTTCCACGGCCGGACTGCCGCGTGAAAATGTTCCAAAAGGTGTCCTGTGCTTAAAAGACGCCACTCCGCTAAGATAAGTTCTGCAAACCTTTATTTTCAAACAGGCAGCTTCCTACAGAGTTCTTTATTGACGCCCTGACGCGTTTCGAGGCAGCAGCCTCTTCCTCAAAGGGCAAAGCAGTAAGTGTTCAGCTGCACGTTCCAACCTATAATTCCCTTCTCTGCATGCCGCTCCCACAGGGTACTCTCACAGCATGCTGGGTGTTGTAGTGCTTTGTATGCTGAGCACTCACCTTCGTGTTGCTATTTTCAGTCTTTTGAAACCCCTCCAATGGGGCTCCGTTGGGATAGTTGTCTGTTTGTTTGGGGTAATCTTTGCGCCGTCAATGCCAGCATAATTCAGGCATGATGACCCATTGTCGATTTAATTGGGCGGTGCATCCTTCCACGGCCGGACTGCCGCGTGAAAATGTTCCAAAAGGTGTCCTGTGCTTAAAAGACGCCACTCCGCTAAGATAAGTTCTGCGAACCTTTATTTTCAAACAGGCAGCTTCCTACAGAGTTCTTTATTGACGCCCTGACGCGTTTCGAGGCAGCAGCCTCTTCCTCAAAGGGCAAAGCAGTAAGTGTTCAGCTGCACGTTCCAACCTATAATTCCCTTCTCTGCATGCCGCTCCCACAGGGTACTCTCACAGCATGCTGGGTGTTGTAGTGCTTTGTATGCTGAGCACTCACCTTCGTGTTGCTATTTTCAGTCTTTTGAAACCCCTCCAATGGGGCTCCGTTGGGATAGTTGTCTGTTTGTTTGGGGTAATCTTTGCGCCGTCAATGCCAGCATAATTCAGGCATGAGGACCCATTGTCGATTTAATTGGGCGGTGCATCCTTCCACGGCCGGACTGCCGCGTGAAAATGTTCCAAAAGGTGTCCTGTGCTTAAAAGACGCCACTCCGCTAAGATAAGTTCTGCGAACCTTTATTTTCAAACAGGCAGCTTCCTACAGAGTTCTTTATTGACGCCCTGACGCGTTTCGAGGCAGCAGCCTCTTCCTCAAAGGGCAAAGCAGTAAGTGTTCAGCTGCACGTTCCAACCTATAATTCCCTTCTCTGCATGCCGCTCCCACAGGGTACTCTCACAGCATGCTGGGTGTTGTAGTGCTTTGTATGCTGAGCACTCACCTTCGTGTTGCTATTTTCAGTCTTTTGAAACCCCTCCAATGGGGCTCCGTTGGGATAGTTGTCTGTTTGTTTGGGGTAATCTTTGCGCCGTCAATGCCAGCATAATTCAGGCATGAGGACCCATTGTCGATTTAATTGGGCGGTGCATCCTTCCACGGCCGGACTGCCGCGTGAAAATGTTCCAAAAGGTGTCCTGTGCTTAAAAGACGCCACTCCGCTAAGATAAGTTCTGCGAACCTTTATTTTCAAACAGGCAGCTTCCTACAGAGTTCTTTATTGACGCCCTGACGCGTTTCGAGGCAGCAGCCTCTTCCTCAAAGGGCAAAGCAGTAAGTGTTCAGCTGCACGTTCCAACCTATAATTCCCTTCTCTGCATGCCGCTCCCACAGGGTACTCTCACAGCATGCTGGGTGTTGTAGTGCTTTGTATGCTGAGCACTCACCTTCGTGTTGCTATTTTCAGTCTTTTGAAACCCCTCCAATGGGGCTCCGTTGGGATAGTTGTCTGTTTGTTTGGGGTAATCTTTGCGCCGTCAATGCCAGCATAATTCAGGCATGAGGACCCATTGTCGATTTAATTGGGCGGTGCATCCTTCCACGGCCGGACTGCCGCGTGAAAATGTTCCAAAAGGTGTCCTGTGCTTAAAAGACGCCACTCCGCTAAGATAAGTTCTGCGAACCTTTATTTTCAAACAGGCAGCTTCCTACAGAGTTCTTTATTGACGCCCTGACGCGTTTCGAGGCAGCAGCCTCTTCCTCAAAGGGCAAAGCAGTAAGTGTTCAGCTGCACGTTCCAACCTATAATTCCCTTCTCTGCATGCCGCTCCCACAGGGTACTCTCACAGCATGCTGGGTGTTGTAGTGCTTTGTATGCTGAGCACTCACCTTCGTGTTGCTATTTTCAGTCTTTTGAAACCCCTCCAATGGGGCTCCGTTGGGATAGTTGTCTGTTTGTTTGGGGTAATCTTTGCGCCGTCAATGCCAGCATAATTCAGGCATGAGGACCCATTGTCGATTTAATTGGGCGGTGCATCCTATATATAAGGAACTCCCATCCACAAAAGAAAGGACAGAGGCCAGAGGGATTTCCAGGGAAAAGACCAGCTTTATTCAGCGAATATCAGCAATGTTTCTGGCGAATGCATTTCGGCGTAGGCCTTCTTCAGCGCCTTGTCATTGCGTGTTCAGGCTCAGCAAAATGTCCCGATACTGCCTGCATTTGAATACTGATCCGGGTGCTCCTCCCCCAAGCTTAGTGAGCTCACCTGTTGATTGCTGCTTGAATGGACGGACTTCAACTCCCAGAATGCCAAGTATCAGTCCTTCTGGGTCGGTGGTGTGGGGGAAGCCGATTGTGTGGCAGGAGACTTGTCCAGGTGTTCAGGTAGGTAGTGGGGATGTACATCGAGGTTCACCAAAGTCCACACGCCTCTCCCTGGGTCCCTCGGTCCGCCACTGCCCTCGAGTCCAAGTCGGCGATGTAGGCAGGGACAGCCGTAGGCTACAGCGTCCAGTGGAGGTAAAATACCTCGCTCCGCCCGTGCTTTCCTGAACTGGAAGGCGGACCCTGGAACTCTCGGTATCCCGAGCAAAAGCGGCGCTGTAAACAGCGCGGGTGTGCCAGTTAACGTCCAGGTCACTTGTGTAGCAGGGCCATCTGGAATGCTCCTCTGGCTGGAGCATAATACATGAAGAACTCCCATCCACAAAAGAAAGGACAGAGGCTGGAGGGATTTCCAGGGAAAAGACCAGCTTTATTCAGCGAATATCAGCAATGTTTCTGGCGAATGCATTTCGGCGTAGGCCTTCTTCAGCGCCTTGTCATTGCGTGTTCAGCCTCAGCAAAATGTCCCGATACTGCCTGCATTTGAATACTGATCCGGGTGCTCCTCCCCCAAGCTTAGTGAGCTCACCTGTTGATTGCCGCTTGAATGGACGGACTTCAACTCCCAGAATGCCAAGTATCAGTCCTTCTAGGTCGGTGGTGTGGGGGAAGCCGATTGTGTGGCAGGAGACTTGTCCAGGTGTGCAGGTAGGTAGTGGGGCTATACATCGAGGTTCACTGAAGTCCACACGCCACTCCCTGGGTCCCTCGGTCCGCCACTGCCCTCGAGTCCAAGTCGGCGATGTAGGCAGGGACAGCCGTAGGCTACAGCGTCCAGTGGAGGTAAAATACCTTGCTCTGCCCGTGCTTTCCTGAACTGGAAGGCAAACCCTGGAACTCTCGGTATCCCGCGCCAAAGCGGCGCTGTAAACAGCACGGGTGGGCCAGTTAACGTCCAGGTCACTTGTGTAGCAGGGCCATCTGGAATGCTCCTCTGGCTGGAGCATAATACATGAAGAACTCCCATCCACAAAAGAAAGGAGAGAGGCCAGAGGGATTTCCAGGGAAAAGACCAGCTTTATTCAGCGAATATCAGCAATGTTTCTGGCGAATGCATTTTGGCGTAGGACTTCTTCAGCGCCTTGTCATTGCATGTTCAGCCTCAGCAAAATGTCCCAATTCTGCCTGCATTTGAATACTGATCCGGGTGCTCCTCCCCCAAGCTTAGTGAGCTCACCTGTTGATTGCCGCTTGAATGGACGGACTTCAACTCCCAGAATGCCAAGTATCAGTCCTTCTGGGTCGGTGGTGTGGGGGAAGCCGATTGTGTGGCAGGAGACTTGTCCAGGTGTGCAGGTAGGTAGTGGGGCTGTACATCGAGGTTCACCAAAGTCCACACGCCTCTCCCTGGGTCCCTCGGTCCGCCACTGCCCTCGAGTCCAAGTCGGCGATGTAGGCAGGGACAGCCGTAGGCTACAGCGTCCAGTGGAGGTAAAATACCTTGCTCTGCCCGTGTTTTCCTGAACTGGAAGGCGGACTCTGGAACTCTCGGTATCCCGCGCCAAAGCGGCGCTGCAAACAGCACGGGAGGGCCAATTAACGTCCAGGTCACTTGTGTAGCAGGGCCATCTGGAATGCTCCTCTGGCTGGAGCATAATACATGAAGAACTCCCATCCACAAAAGAAAGGAGAGAGGCCAGAGGGATTTCCAGGGAAAAGACCAGCTTTATTCAGCGAATATCAGCAATGTTTCTGGCGAATGCATTTCGGCGTAGGACTTCTTCAGCGCCTTGTCATTGCGTGTTCAGCCTCAGCAAAATGTCCCAATTCTGCCTGCATTTGAATACTGATCCGGGTGCTCCTCCCCCAAGCTTAGTGAGCTCACCTGTTGATTGCCGCTTGAATGGACGGACTTCAACTCCCAGAATGCCAAGTATCAGTCCTTCTGGGTCGGTGGTGTGGGGGAAGCCGATTGTGTGGCAGGAGACTTGTCCAGGTGTGCAGGTAGGTAGTGGGGCTGTACATCAAGGTTCACCAAAGTCCACACGCCTCTCCCTGGGTCCCTCGGTCCGCCACTGCCCTCGAGTCCAAGTCGGCGATGTAGGCAGGGACAGCCGTAGGCTACAGCGTCCAGTGGAGGTAAAATACATTGCTCTGCCCGTGCTTTCCTGAACTGGAAGGCGGACCCTGGAACTCTCGGTATCCCGCGCCAAAGCGGCGCTGTAAACAGCACGGGTGGGCCAGTTAACGTCCAGGTCACTTGTGTAGCAGGGCCATCTGGAATGCTCCTCTGGCTGGAGCATAATACATGAAGAACTCCCATCCACAAAAGAAAGGAGAGAGGCCAGAGGGATTTCCAGGGAAAAGACCAGCTTTATTCAGCGAATATCAGCAATGTTTCTGGCGAATGCACTTCGGCGTAGGACTTCTTCAGCGCCTTGTCATTGCGTGTTCAGCCTCAGCAAAATGTCCCAATTCTGCCTGCATTTGAATACTGATCCGGGTGCTCCTCCCCCAAGCTTAGTGAGCTCACCTGTTGATTGCCGCTTGAATGGATGGACTTCAACTCCCAGAATGCCAAGTATCAGTCCTTCTGGGTCGGTGGTGTGGGGGAAGCCGATTGTGTGGCAGGAGACTTGTCCAGGTGTGCAGGTAGGTAGTGGGGCTGTACATCGAGGTTCACCAAAGTCCACACGCCTCTCCCTGGGTCCCTCGGTCCGCCACTGCCCTCGAGTCCAAGTCGGCGATGTAGGCAGGGACAGCCGTAGGCTACAGCGTCCAGTGGAAGTAAAATACCTCGCTCCGCCCGTGCTTTCCTGAACTGGAAGGCAGACCCTGGAACTCTCGGTATCCCGAGCCAAAGCGGCGCTGTAAACAGCACGGGTGTGCCAGTTAACGTCCAGGTCAATTGTGTAGCAGGGACATCTGGAATGCTCCTCTGGCTGGAGCACAATACATGAAGAACTCCCATCCACAAAAGAAAGGACAGAGGCCATATATATATATAAATATATATATATCAATTCATATTTGATACACCGGTCACTTTCAATCCAATGATTTTGTATCAGTAAGTACAGGCTGGTCTCGAGAATCTGGGAGATCTACCAAGATGGATTGGTGGACCTAGATAGAGAACGTAAGTAAAAACCTGTAATTCATGAGAAAAAAGTAAGCCGACCTTGCAAAGAGAGATCCCGTGATGGTTTACATCTACTCCCTAGTGGAGCGTTGGGGTATTACTCTGTCCAGACGGAAAGAGACTAAGTCAGAAATCTCTACCTTCTCCAGCCTTATACTGATCAAACATATGAGGACAAAAAAAGGAGGATTGGTTAAAACACTATGGAGGGATTTTTAATTCAGATGACCTTAGCCTAGATTTACCCCCTGGTGTCATATACGCAACAGGACCTGTGTATCTAAAGTCAATAAATCTAGAAGAGGTAACCACTACCCTAGAAAAGTCTGCTGATATTAAGGTGCCTGGCCCGATGTGGTATCAATAGATACTTTTAAATTGCATGTTATTTTATGGGCTCCTATATTAACGCAGGTTTCTAACGCCGCAGCCAAAGGTTATTTGCCTGCCACGTGGAGTGGGAGCATCATTGTCCCAATCTTTAAGAAGGAGGATACGGCATATGCTAGGTGTTATCGACCAAACTGCCTCCTGGACTCCACCTTCAAATTAATGGACAGATTTCTTCTGATGAGGATGGAAATATTGGTGTCCGGTAACCATATCCTTACAGACTCACAATATGGGTTTAGGAGGGATCTTGGTACTATTAAACAATTTGCTAATTTACATCGCCTTGTTAGAAAATTCACAGTAGCAAAAGAAGGACATGTCCACTTATGTTTTTCAGACTTAAGTACCACATTTGATTTAGTGAATCATGTCAACTTATAGAAGACACTGGCAAAGTTGGACATCCCAGTTGGGATCATTACATTCCTGTCACAGTTATATAACTGCCTGACCGCTCATGTTCGATAAAGGCCAAGGGGAAATGCAATTCCTGCTTTAGGGTCACATGTTGGATACGACAGGGCTGTGTCTTTGCTCCCTTCGTTTCCGTTATATATTAATAGAGTCAATGAGACTTTGCAAAAACTGAAGACTCATGCTCCCAGGATGGACAAGCGTCCAACCCCTGCGGTGCTGATTTCTCCACCCGATATTAGGCTCCAGCTTCTGGTCAAAGCCTTCACCTCATATATGGCGGACAAAGATATGAAAATTAATATAACAAAAAAATCTACTATGGTGTATGGGAAAGGTAGGGCCAAAAAGAGTTTCCACCATATTAAAGGTGAAGGTATAACCAAAACACAATTTCTCCTACCTTGGCATACAATTCTTTAACAGTGGTCACTAGGGGCCACACCTAAAAGCCGGGATCTACAGATGCCCTTTTCAGATTTTCTGCCACACTAGGAGATAAACCAATTAGAGAATGATTGACCCTATATAAAAATACGTGTCTACCTAGTGTTAGCTATAGGGCCGCATTGTAGGGCTGGGAAAATGGCTCTCCCTCACAGATACAAAAGGCTATGTAGACTTTTGGCAGTACGGAGGTTAACTTCCTCTTACATTGTACACAAGGAATTGGCAGTACCTTTCCTAAAAGATGCCACCCACATATGCCCTGCCTTATTCTGGGACAGCATATGAAGTAAAACTGTTAGGAAGCTCATTAAGAAGCTAATTACAGATTGTCTAACACTTGACCACAGAGAGAAGGCTCCATGGCTGGCTTAAATAAAAAGCCTCCTAAAGCCGGTGAACGAAAATATTAATATTGAGGATCCTGCCAGCATTTTACGCTATAGTAAGAAGGAGCTAAATGCCATTCTAATAGGCCAGAGAGAGTCTGATAGGGATAAACAAGAGAGTAATAAGTCATCTGTCCATAGCTAATGCTCAGGCTCTACAAAAGAAGGAATTCAAAGTTATCTGTTAACTGTACAAAAAAGCATCGCAGGCTTTATCTTAGAATATTATAGCTGAGCTCTTGCAATTTATGGTTGCTTTCCCCTGAATGGAGGTTTGTTCATCGATGATTGCTAAATATCCATGTGATGGCAAATCTAATCAGTCAACTGTGCACTTTATTTTGTTCTGTAAATGTTGTAGGGACATAAGAAAGCACTTTTTATGACCTTTGCTTATAACTGGATATCTTATGCACTACCAGGAAGTTGTCATCTATATTTTTACACTTGACAATGTGGGAATATTATATTCTGTTTCCATTTTTATTTTAACTACCATCTCTCGAAAGAAATGCCTCATATTTGGAGGCATTAGCATACAAGGCTGAATCATGACAATGACATGAAGTAAAAAGTTGATTGATGTGTTATCTGTTTTATATGGAACAAAGTTTGAGAACATATTGCACTTTTGATGATGTAGGACATTGTATGGTGAACATCACACATATCTACTCTAACGAAGTGAGGTGGCCCTTTATTAGTCATCTATGAGATATATGAGAGAGGAATACTTGCAAGGAGATCTTTGAGAACCATGTGCACAGTTTAACCTTGATTTTACATTTCTCACTATTTCATCTTTTTCAACTTTTAACTTTGTATTAATGTATTGCAAAATGGAATTGAATTGTATTATATTAGTGTCTTTTACCATGTCTTATCCTTCAGATTCTATTATGGAAATTACTTTTTTCTGAATAAAGATGTATATGATGATGATGATGATCTAGCACCTCTGAGATTCTATCACCCATCTTTTCCCAGCATTCTTCGTCCTTCTGGCACTTCCAAATTTTGTGGATCAAAGTGCCCCTCACTCTGCCACCCTTCATGCAGTGGTCCTTTGCGGTTCTCTCCATTTGGAATAACAGGGTCTTGGCATAGAATGCTCTGTGAAGTAGTTTCAATTAAACTAATCAAAAACTGCCCTAAATGCTACCTTTCCTAAGTACCAGCACACCATCCCCCAGTCATCATCATTTAAGTCTGCCCAGATCCCCCTCCCATTTCTCTTATGGCATAGCTAGTGGTGGGAGACAATTTTGGATGAGAGTGAGTAAGTGTGAGATATCGAGTGGCTTGTCACAGGAGCACCCAGCACCATCTTTCCAGGGAGGATTCCTCTGCCACCTCTGTTCTAAGGGCTACTGAAATGCACCCAGGATATACCTCAGTTGTTGTTAGTGCTGTTTCTATGGCTTCATGACTACAGC
This sequence comes from Lissotriton vulgaris, assembly GCF_964263255.1. Classification (NCBI taxonomy): domain Eukaryota; kingdom Metazoa; phylum Chordata; class Amphibia; order Caudata; family Salamandridae; genus Lissotriton; species Lissotriton vulgaris. Next base: position 444,090,928 of record NC_141697.1, on the reverse strand, counting down.
CATCGATAGAGGCAGGGGGGCCAGCCCCCTCTCTCTATCTAATCTCCAAAAGTAATACTCCAGCTGACAATGAAAGCTTGTCTTGCATCCAGAAGGGCTAATTGCTAACCACTAGCATTTGCATGGCCCAAATAGTATAGGAAGAGGTTTGGAAGGGCTATTCGTCCATCTGTGAGACACCTAGCCAAAGTTGACAGGCCAATTCTAGGTTCCCTGGTCCCATTGCAGTACTTGTGTAACTTCATCTACAACACCTAAATATTATTTTGGCCTGAAGAGACTATTTTGCAAGACGTACACAAATTTGGGTACATAAATTATTTTGTAGAGAGCTGCCTGTCCCACTAAAGAGAGCGGGAGTTTTCCCTGATAGTCCATATCAATCCTATAGGCATCCAGGAATAAATCCAGATCCATTGTTATAAAGAACCCTAGATCCATGAAACCCTGAGTCTCCCACTTGGTGGGGGGTATCTCCACTCTTGGCCTAGCTTGACTTCCACAAGCAGGAACGCTCCTCATTTGTGCCAAGTGATTTGGAACCCAGCGAAAGATCCAAAACCTTTTGAGGCTGTGTAACACTCTTGACATGGAGTGCTGTGGGTCTGTCAGAAACAGTAGGATATCAGTAGGATATTATCTGCATAGAGCAAGATGATATTCTCCCACTCCAGGTCCCAACGAAGGCTGCACAGTAGTGTGTCTTCATGGATGCAGGTGGCTAGTGGTTCGAACACCACTGGGAAGAGTGGGGGGGACAGTAGACATTCATGTTTGGTGTCCCTATGCAGCACAAATTCCCTTGAGAGCACCCCGTTGACTCCCACCTTGACTATGGAGTCCCTGTATAACAGCCTCAGCCATGTAATTAAACTTGGACCAAAGCCTGTCTTCTGAAGAATGGCCAGCATGTAGGGTCATTCTAAGGAATCAAATGCTTTTTCAGCATCAAAGGCTAGCAGGACAGTCGTCTCGCTTAACCTATCTCTATACGTCAAACACTCCACAAGCCACCTCAGATTATGCCTTGTAGCTCTATACGGTCTAAAGCCTAATTGGTCCGGAGCCATCAGAGAGTCCACCACTGTAAAGCAATTCACCAGTGCATTTCACTATATCTTTGGTTCCACTTTAAACAATGATATTGGCCTATATGAGGCACAGTCCTCAAGTGCTTTCCATGCTTTATGTGTCAAAACTAGGGGTGGTTGAAGAATTCTGCTCCACAGGCAGAGTTTGCAGAGTTCTGCCCGCTCCACATGAAGTGTGGATTTCTGCAAAAGTCTACGTAGTGACACGGAGCAGAGATTTTTCTCTTGCACGGCTTGCCGTGCAACTTACCATAGTCTGCCACTCTTGGAACTCCGAAGTGTGCAGCAGAGTTTTTTTCAGCACTTCGCAGAATTCCACAGAGTTGAACTCCGCGAACTCCACCCAGGCCTAATAAAAACAATTGTCACCCTCCAAAGGTCTTTCAGGACTGTGCTCACCTCTCAGGCCCCATGACACATCTTACGATGCTGCCCACTGCACAGGATCTCAAGCTTCTAAAGAATTCCAGTGAATAACCAGTGGGGCCTGAGGCTTTACCACTATGTACCTCAGATGCTGCCTCGGGGATCTAAATTTCCATATCTCTGTTTCCAGAGTATTGAGGTTGGAATGACCTTACTAAAACTGTCCATGACTCCCAGCCTGTCATCTGTTTGCGAACTGCAGATATATTCCAGGTAAAACTCAAAGGCCCACACAAACTCAGTGGGGGTTTCCACCATTGTCACCATCCCTGTCCTAATTCCCCATATCCACCGCTGATCCTCCTCTTTTTTGGCTATCAGGCCAGGTGTTTCCCCACCTTATTGCCTTTTTCATGTAGTAACATGTGCTGCTCGAAATTAAGCCCCCTCTTCCTGATGTACAAAGAGCGTGTAATCCAGTCTTCCACCTTTAAATCTGTAAGCCAGCTCCCAAGAGTGCGAGCTCACATCTTCCCTCTTCCAACCCAGCAGGTGCTTCTTAGCACTTTCTTTTCTTTATCTCTCCTCCTTTTTTTACCTGCCAGATGGGGGAACAGCTGACATCTAATCACTGGTCTGTATGCTTCCCACAAATCTACCTCAGACTTAACAGGGCCAGTGTTTTCTTTAAAATGTCAGTGATCATCTTTCTATTGTCAAAATCTATCAGCCCCCCCCCCTTGGGATTGGAGATTAGATGCATGATCTAATCTCCAATCCACCCAAGGCCCAGTATGCCAGTCTGCATGTTTTTGACTAGGGGCGAGTGGTCTGGCATACCACATGACAGAAAGGCTTTAAGACTAAATCAACCCAGCTGATAGTGTGGTGCCAGGAGATAGTCCACCCTAGACAGTGACTGCATGCAGTAAGCCGCATGTGAGTACTGGTGCTCCCCCAGGTGTTCCTACCATCAGAGGTCTGCCAGATCAAGGGTCACCACAAAGTTAGCCAAGTGTGCATAAGTTCACACTATCTGCAGAGTCATATTAAGGCCGTCAATAAGTATAAAGGCTTCTGTGATGCTCGTTAACCAGACCCCAGTAAGGTCCAGTCCCTCAGTTTGTAGGCCAGATGGGAAATGCCAGGACTCCAACACCAGGTCCTCTCCATTGCAGCGCCCCTGAACTGTCACCTGGTAACTGTTCTTCTTAACCATGTTCTGGATACCTCTGGCAGGAGAGATCTGCAGGCCAGGAACCCTACACTGCTAGACCATGGGGAAAATCTTGCATGTGCCAGAGGTTGGTACCTACCATGATTGGGAAATCCACAATTATTGCCCAACAAAACTGTCTCTTGCAGCAGGGCAATATCAGGGTCGTGTCTGAGCAAGTATTTCCTCACCGCCCCCCTTTTTAGTTTTTTTCCGAGACCATTTACCTTCCAGAAGAGGACCTTTATGTTCTGATTTCAGATAGGTCCTTGTGGTACACAGTCCCGCACATGTGGCAGTCATTGTCTGGCGCTTGAACAAACGTGCCTCAAACTGCTTCCCCCAATCAAATCCTCCCACTCAATCATCTCTTTCTGTGGGTATAAAACTACCCACCTCCCAATTGCCCCAGAAATCTGTCACCCTAACATTTCAAACCTGGTAGTTAGAAAACCTTTCCTAATTAATACAGAAGATACGATATGTGGAAGTGGGTGTGGCCTCCAGACTCTCATATCCGCTTGCACTGGCCCAATGGTTTACTCAGTACCTCATGTGCAGCCCCATGTTTATCGGGCAGGTCCTCAGTCGAGCCTTGGTCTATTTACCCTCAGATATTTACTGTCACAAGGTCACCACCTGAAGGTTCCCATCATCTTTAACCTCAAGAGAGTTCTTGGACCCCCTTGCAATATATAATCTCTCTTTCTAAAGTTGAGGAGCCAGGCCAATATGGACCTAGGTGGCACCCCCGGTACCGGCCGTCTACCTAGCACTTTGTTGGCCATGAACTGATTACAGGCCCTGCCCTCCATGACCATAGTTAACAGCAAGTCCTTCAAGAAGAGTTCCATACTTGGGCCCTCGGTCTTTTAAGTGACTCCTACTACCAACCTCAAATTGATAAATCGAAATCTACCTTCGGAGTCATCAGTTCATTTTTATAACCTCTGTATGGTTGTCTCCATAAAACATATTTTCTTGCCATTCTATGAGACCAAGGGTTGCAGTTGTGCCACCGGAGATTCCGGGTTTCCCACTCTGTCCAACAAATTTCCGGTAATAATGCGAGGAGGATCCCCAGATATAGAGCTGCTGCATCGATTCTGGCTGTGTCCTGAGGATCCTCCCTGAACTGTGGGGTATGTGCAGTTGGACTCAATTTCTCAGGCTCGGTGCACACCATTGTGGCTGTGTCTATTACCAATTCAGGAACAAATATTCATTGCTCAGCATTCTGGACAAAATCAGCAAAAATCTTTTGTCTAAACCTTTAAATTTCCTTAGAATTTGTTGGTGGAAGCACCTTTGAAATTAGCAGACATGCTTTCTATTTTTGCAGGGTCTTTGTAGGTGAAATAAAACTGTGTGAAAAACATTGTGTGTCCAGTTGTAAATCCCCCCATTCGTCATCACAGATGGTATTTGAAGGACAGTTCCATTTGCTAGATTTACTTTTCTAATAGTATTCCACTAGTATTCCCGATTTCCAGCTTGGTCAGAAGAGATTACTTCCAGTGCATTCAGATATTTAGGTCTGGCAAACCAGTTACCAGATCATTATAGTTCAATAAACACATAGTGGGATTTAAGTCAAGCCCCTTCAAACCGACTGTATTGTTTTTTCATTCATTTCTGCCATTGACCTGGAACATTGTCAATCACATTTTGGCTCAGCTCAAGGGAGTAGTTTTGTCTCACTGTCATGCTGTTGCTTATTTGAATGTGTTGTTTCACCTCCAATGCTTCCATTTGAATGTATGAGGGACTATTTCATGCATCAAAAGGAATCATCACAATTTTGTCACATTTATCTATTTCACACCAGTGGTGTAATGAAATTTGAAGCCCCCCCGCAAAGTACACATTTGCTGAGCGAACCCCTGGAGCTGGGACCTCCCCTGCACTGCAGGGGCTGGAGGGGCTCATGTTATGCCACTGTCTTACACATGAATTTTATACATAAAGCAATTGTTTCTTTGGGCTTCTTAACAGCAGCAACTACTTTTCAAATGTTTTTGACTGCATTCTAGTGTGAGTTTGACCTTAAAATGACCATTCTTCTAGCATATGCCGTTTCAGTATTGGACTACCTGACCTCAAGTTGGATGAAGTCGTGTGTGTGATCTGCGACAAAAGGTGCAATTCTAAAAGAGTATAGTTGCATCATGAGGGCAGAATATCCAATATTCAGCAGTTCCTCTTCTGCCTATCAGTGCGTCTGACAGATAATTTTCATCCTGCCATTCAGTTGCTGCTCAATAGTGACGGATATCCTGTTTACCAAAATATAAATCCCATTATATCCTATGGAATTTATATTTCAGTGGACGGGATATCCGTTACTGTTGTGACGGAGTAACCCATCCACAGAGATCGAAATCCTCATCTTAGTGTTCAAAATTCCAAGCAGACTCCTGGGCTTTGCCAAGCTTGTTATTTATTAATAAATTACTCTTGAATTCAGCAGTATTTAGGAATTCACTCTCAGGCTATTACTCTATTACCAAAAGTGTTACACTCCAAAACTGTTTGATCTTTTAATCATGTTGTTTCCTAAAACTTTCAGGCATGATCCAACTGTAGAATTTGTGAAAATTGAGTAATTCACCCAGGAATGTGGCACTGGATAACTAGAAAATTGCGCTAAACCCAGAGCAATGATATCCAGGCAGTTATATTGACCATGGGTTCTCAGTGAAACATGGACATCTATAATGTCTATGTTAGAGGTACTAGAGGGAAGTTCTGTCTTCTCTTGAAGCTTTTATTCATGCCTTAAGGCTGGCTTTTAAGGAAAGTTATCAGGAGGAATGTCTATGTACACCACTGCATATGTTATATAACTGTTAGCATAGTACACACAATTAGTGAACATAGAGGATGCTTTTGTAAAGTTTTTCCAGGAACTTTATGAAGAAGACTTAGTGCCCTCACCTTCAGCTATAAGTTCCTATCCGAACGATTTACACCTCCCTAATTAGATAAAGACCTATGTGAATCACTAAATGCAGCCATCACAAAGAGGAGGTAGCGGAGGTGATAAAGAAATTAAAAAGAGGAAAAGCAGCCGGGCCTCACGCCAGTCCAAATGAATTCTACCTACTGTTAAAAGAATCTTTGGCTTCTGAATTGGCGATCTGTTTAATACTATTTCTGTGCAGGGTGCATTACCTCCGCCAACTTGGAATGAAGCGACTATTAGATTAATTTTAAAGCCAGGTAAAGACCCTCTTAACTGCGAGTCATACAGGCCGATTTCACTTCTTAATACTGACTACAAAATATTTACTCAAGTCTTGGCAAGAAGACTTGGCTCATTATCAAATAACCTTATCAATGACAACCAGAAGGGCTTTATGAGGGGAAGACAATTGTATGATCTAAATCATCAATTAATCGGAGCAATTGACATTGCCGCACATGAGAAGCTATCTTTGGCGGTTCTCACTTTTGACGCGGCCAAAGCTTTTGACCGTTTGAATTGGTCTTTATTACAAGAAGGTATCCTCTATTATGGTGTTGGGAATAACTTTGTAAGAGCCATAGTGAACATTTATTCACGTCCCATGGCAAAAATACTTATTAATGGTAGGCCTGGGCAGTAAATTCTGTTCCGCTCGCGGAATTTGCGGAACTTGGGTAATTTCGCGTTCCGCGGAGAACGCAAAATAACCCAAAATTTTGCGTTCGCGACTTCGTTAAATTTTTTGCTTGTTTGCGTTCTGAAAGTGCGTGTTCACGAGATATTGCGAACAGGAAAAAAGCATCGCGAGCAAGCAATTTCGCGTGTTCGCAGAGATTTTTTACTGTTTCTCGGAGATTTGCGTAACGCAATTCCGCAAATTCCACCCACCCCTAATTAACGGGAGGCTGTCAAAAAGTTTTTGGATCAAAAGAGGCACCATGCAGGGATTTCCACTCTCCCTCCACGTTTTTAACTTTTATATAGAACCCTTGGCAGAGAAGATAAGGAAGTCTCATGATATTACTCCATTTAGTTTTAATGGGTGGAACCTGTAAGTTGCGTTATACGCAGACGATTCAATGATATATACAAGTAATCTCAATGCTTCTATTAATAGTATAACGGACATATTATCTGACTTTGGGAGTATATCTGGGTACCAAATAAATCACCAGAAGACAGAGATGTTACACTGAAACATCACGACCCCAGTATTAAAAGCAAACAGAAAAATTAAATACCTGGGAATAGAAATTTTAGAAAACATTGACGAAATAGCCCAAGCTAACCTGGTGACTAAAGCTAAGGAGATGAGGAAGTTACTAAAGGCATGGAACTACTTATCTCTCACGTTTATAGGGAGAGCTAACATTATTAAAATGGCTATTTTACCAAAATGTACGTTTCTTTTTAATGCCATCCCCTTGGAATTTAAATCACAGACATTAAGAAAGTTCCAGAGTGAAATAAACACCTTTATCTGTGCTTCCAAAGGAGTCAGGATAGCATGGAAAAAGTTATGCCAAAGGAAAAACTGAGGGGGGATAGCTAGCTCGGACCTTATGCCATATTATAAAGCCTTTATTTTTAAAAACATTAGGATACTTTTTAAAGCGCACACCGCCTACACTGCTTACTGGAAAGCTACAACCAACACAGATTTTTGTCTTTATAAGTTTGGGCATCCCAAATACTTAAAAAAAATTCAATTAAAAGTCCTAAAGTCAGCATACAAAGTATGGTATGAAATAAGGAAATCCTGGAAACTTCCGTACTACAGTAAGCAAGCTCCACATTGGAACTCCCCGGGCACCCCAGAATGCATGAAAGACCACCTTGCAGATTCCTTAAAAAAAGCTGTGATATTGAGATGGGGGGAGCTAATGGAACATGGCAACTTAATAAGCTGGACAACTTTACTGGAAAGGACTAACGCAACTATTTCAAGGTTTAAAAACTATCAGTTGGCAAGTTGGTGTAAGAACCAAGAGAAAATCCCAGTCAATATGGAAGGAATAGAGGAAGAAATACTAAAAGAAACAGCTCCCAACGAGTTTCCAAATGGTACTGGTACTTGATTGAAAGGAATGAAGTAGAATTTAGTACACCAGATGATAATTGGGAGAAGATCTTCCCGGCTCAAGACTTACAACGACAATGGCAAGTATCTAGTACTCGTTTATGGTTTGTTACTGTTTCTGCACCACTCAGGAGAAATCATCTCTTTACCCTACACAGATTTTATTGGACGCCAGAGAGGCTATCCAAAATAAATAATCAGGTGACAAGAAAATGCCCCAAGTGCAGTGAAATAAAGGCAAATTATATCCACATGTTTCATCAATGCGCACACATTGACATCTACTGGAAGATAACTAATAAAGCATAAAACATTAACATGAAGGTAAGCTCTTTTAACATTATCTTTGGTATCTTAGAGGGTAATGATCAGGATGTTGTTCTAAATAAGAATCAGAAATGTCTTTTATTCACCCTGATGTTACTAGCTAGACGTGAAATATGTAGAAACTGGATCCTCCCATCTCCTCCTTAGATAGATGACTGGCATACACAAGTCAAAAAGTTTAGAAGTTTAGACTCACTCATAGGGATAACCAAACGAAAGGGATACTGGGACTTATGGGAAAAAACATGGCATAGGATAGGAAAGGCTGTCCAATGATTTTACGAACTGCGATTACGTGACTTCGAAAGGATCCATCAGAGTGGCCTCGAGATGTTGGATCCAAAAGAATTCTAAAGAATTCGCTGGCAGTTTTAGACATGGTCTTGCCTCTTTTACCTTGGGCGGTTCACCTTTACAAGAGGAGACCTGGCTTGCTGAAAACTACAAGATCGCACAAATGAGGACAATAACATTTAAAAAAAAAAAAAATTAGTTAACATCATATTATTGTTCTACATTGAACATCTGTAGGGAGAAAAGTTGTTAATTTCAGAGAGAGAAACTGTGGAGCAATGTGTAATGGTGTGTATGACGTTGACAGATAGGAGGCATTTAAACCTTGATGGCCATTCACTTCCCTGATGAGGATATCTATTCCCTCAGAGTATCTGATTGTGTGGCAGATGCACTGAAGAGAGAGCTGTTTGCGAAGCATGCGCCATGTTGTCTTTGCTTTAGTAATCACACTTTTTTGATTTATAGAAACAAGCTCCCAATGAGGTTGTATGTTTCACCTTGTGATTCAGTGGGATTGTTTGTTTTCCCTGCCTGAAGCCACCATGCCTCACCCAGTGGTTCTGGGATTAAATATCTAGGTAGCTACTGTACCGTGTTGACCCATTGGTAGATTGGTGGTCTAGTCAAAGGTTCCCGATGGCAGAATCAGCTGGGCTTCCACTGTCAGAAAACGGGTGTTTTCCAAACCTTTAAATGGGGAGAGGGAGCCTGATGTTTCGTGGGGTTGGAGCCTGGCTTGCTCTTAGTGGGGATCCTGCTGTTCCTGCTCTGCCAAACCTGAAATGAGGTCCATAATACGTATACGTCTGCAATACATATATTAGAAGGAATTCAGCTTAATTTTAAAAGATCACCCTGAAAAAGTAAAATTATGCATCAAAAAGGTAATCCTAAAATGATGCGTGCTACAGCAGTCATTAAGACGTGTTCACATTACAGTTATTATTTGTGTTCACATTACAGGTTGTGCACACAATTTGCTACAATGTTACCATTTTAGTATGATATTTATTATCCAGGTCATACTTTGGCAAATACATTCTTATTTTTATGTAGAATTGTGACTCTTTTCAGGAATTTAACAGTGAATGAAATTGCATGCTTTTTGTAGGTAAATGTGTAAGGCAAGTCACAGTATGTGTGAAAATAAGGTTTGTGCGTAAGTACGACTCTTTTACAAAATCCAAATTGAAATAGCCAGATTGTGGCCACAACCAACTCTTGAAAAGTTAATGGGATGTAAGGGCCCAATTCACAAAAGTAATCTGAGACAAAATCCTAACTTTACGACTTTCGGTATTCACAAAAGGCATTTAGGAGTAGTAAAGTTGTCTTAAGTTTGTCTTGGGTTTTGGTCTTAAGATTTTGGGGCAGATTTACGTTTCCTGGCACATGCCTGGAAATCAGCAGGGATGCACCAGGAAAGATGCATGACGCAATTTACCCTTGCGCCACCACAGATGCGCCGCATTGTAAATACGGCGCATCATGGTGCAAGGATAAACAGATGCGTGTCGCATCTGCCGGTGTAAGGTTGGTGCAGTGCTGGAGTTGTGTCATGGGAACGACGCTACTCCAGCACTGTTCCAACCTGGCTTATCCTCAACATGGTGCGTCACGCCTTACGCCTGTTTCAAACAGGCGCAAGGTTTTGATGCACGGAGTCGGAAAAGTGACCGAGTGGAATCTTGTAGATTTCACTCAGGCACTTTTCTGAGGCGGTCCTGCGACGGAATGCCCCCCCACACCGGAACGCCCACATGAAACCTGACGCAGGTTTCATGTGGCGCAGGGCTTTACAACGTGACGCATCTCCCTAGATGCGTCATATTGTAAGTAAGGCGCAACTTGGCACATGGTTTACGCTGCCGCTGCTTCACAGAAGTGATGCAACAGTGGCGCATATGTGGCGCACAAGGCTCGTAAATCTGCCCCAAAATCCTTACTTAAGTTAAACTTAAGTTAAACTTAAGTTAAACTTAAGTTAGGATTTTGTCTTAAGACCAAAACTTAAGACAACTTAAGACAAAATCATATCTTAAGTTAAACTTAAGTTAGGATTTTGTCTTAAGACCAAAACTTAAGACAACTTAAGACAAAATCCTACCTTAAGTTTAACTTAAATAAGGATTTTGTCTTAAGACTAAAACTTAAGACAAACTTAAGACAAAATCCTAACTTTTCTACTCAATAAATTTACACTGTTTCTGATGGTTGTGTGATATGGAATGGAGTAGTAGATTTTGCTCCAGCCAATATCAGAGAAAGATTTTTGCACCAGAGCAAATATAGAGAAAGCGGAGGAAACTGATTCAGAGACCTTTCTTAGACATGTATATCAAATGTAGTGATTGCAAATTATTTAGTCCATGTAATGAAGGTTTTAGAAATTAAAACCTAGTTCCTGAATAACCTTGTATTAAAAAAAGAGAAAACTGATTATGAATAACTTATGCTGCCTGAATATTGAGTAATGGAACAGACTGACCTAACAGAAGTCCTTATCTCTTCAAACCAAACCCAAAACACGATTCAGTTTTCCCTAATATACTTCCTGCAAAATGGTACGTTTGTTGCAAAACAGTGTTTAGAGGGCTCAGAAACTATCCAAACTTACAATGTAGACTTAGGGCCTGATTACAATATTGGGGTCTGACTGCTAGACTACCGTTGCGGCGGTGGGGAAACGGCCGTCAAGCCTGAGGCTTACCGACTACCGTATTCCGAGTTGATGGCTGGGACAGTGTGCCGGTGGCATGCTTCGGCTCACAGAGTGAGCCTGAGCGCAACGCTGTTACACCTCAGCGCCTGCACTGCAGTGCATGCATTTTTAACATGTACCATGTTGTGCATGGCACACAGTGCACACATGACAGTGCAGGCATAGGAGGGCACAATATGTGCCCCCAGCCACAATGATCAGTAGGCAAAAATTCAAGGAGCCTGGTTTCGGGCCCTTTCTTTGCCTTTCCGCCAACATTTTCACAGCAGGATCCACACCATGAAAAGGCTTTTGGAAAGGTAACTCAAAATATTTTTAATCAAACCCTTACTATGTTTGATCTGGCCCTGACTCAATGCAAACTCTCAATCAGTTGTCAATCTCTGTGCTCCAACTAACTGCTCGATAAAGTGCTTAGACCAAGAGAATGGCTTGGCATCCAACAAAAAGATTTTATTTAGCTCAAATGTTTACAAGATGTAAATTACCCCATGTTCCACTAGCTGCAAGTAGAGCTGAACATAACAAACATTACCCTCATTAAAATAAACATTATCCATCAACAACAGTACAATATTGTCCTCTAAAATCATCATTTTGGGTGATTTTAATTTACACTGCGAAATTTCAAATGACAATTCTATCTTTCAGCTGAGCAGCTTTGTAAACAACAAAGACCTTTCACAATTCTGTATGGTGCCCAAACATGTAAAGGGGTTCCCTAATACTGTGGCAAAAAGGACCTCTAAAGACAGCAGCCCTGATACTTAAGGATAGTCAGATATCACTTTATTTAATTTTAATTTTATTTTATTTATTGAAGTTTTGTATAGCGCTGGCTTCAGCCAAGGGTATCAGAGCGCTTAACATTGTAAGTCTGATAGTCATGAGAATAACAGGACAAGTGTCTCAAAAAAAAAAAAATCATCGGAAATACACAGAGATAGCATAATGAACATAAAAGTTATTAGAGAGATCTGTTAAGGGATGATCATCAGGAAGATATAACATTAAGAAGATGTTGTAACATAATATTATACTGTAAGCATTCAACTAGGTTAGTTTAAACAGGCTAAGGTTGGTAGGTACGGTTCATGAATAAGGTGAGATGAGAATTGAATGGAGTTGCAAAGATAAGGGAAGAGGGTTATGAGGGGGGTATTTGAAGGTTGAAGAGTGGTTGAGGTGTGGAGAGTGGTTGAGTTTGGAGGGGTTCTCTCATAAATGTATTGAGCCGGGCATATATGGTTTGGGGAGAGGTTTAAGGTTGGAGAAGGAGGGGGGATGTAGTGAGTGGGGGATAGAAAGATTGGGGAGAGGGAGGGTGTAGAAAGTGTATTACATAGGGGCTACCCCAGTATTTGTTAAGCATGTGTGTTTTAAGGTCTTTTTTTAAATTGCGATAGGAGGGGTTTTCTCGTAGATTTTTAGGCAGGACATGCTGGGGGCCTTTCCAGAGAAGGAGCAGGATTTTGAGGTTTGTTTTTTTAAAAGCGGGGGGATGAGGAGAAGAGAGTTTGTGCCTCTCAGCTGTCGGTGGCAACCTGCTTTCTTGAGTTTATTTGAGAGGTAAGGTGGGGTTTTTTGGTAGAAGGCTTTATGTGTAATGCAGGCTATTTTATAGGAGGAACAATAGGGAGACATTTAAGGGTCTTGAGGGCCGGTGATATGTGATTGAAGCGTTTGCAGTCTGTTGTGACCCTAGCCGCTAAGTTGAGGACGAATTTGAGTAGGGGTAAGGTGAATTTGGGGAGTTCCGGCGATTAAAGCATTTCCGTTTTCAATTTTCGAGAGGACTAAAGATTGGACAATCAATTCGAAATCTTCCGCGGGGATAAACTGTTTGATTTTTTTAAGATGTCGGAGTGTGAGAAGTGCTCCCTTTGCCGAGTTTTTTATATGGGAGTTGAGCGTTAGCTCTCTTTTAATGGTGATGCCAAGATATTTAACTGATTCAGCTAGGGAAAGAGAGCAGTTGAGGGCATTAAGGTCAGAGATCCAAGACTGAATGGGGAGAGGATTGTTTTTAGGAGTGAAGAGGATTATTTTAGTCTTGCTGGGGTTGAGCTTAAGGTGATAGGGGTAGAACCAAGCTTGAATCTTAATTAGGGCAGAGTTGCGGTGGAGAATATCAGTGTGTGATTTAATTTTATAGTTCAGTTTGGTGTCATCCGCATATAGGTGGTAATTTATTCCGGCTTGTTTGAGTATGAGGTTCAGGGGTTCCATAAAGAGGTTGAAAAGTTCGGGAAAGAGAATTGATCCTTGGGGGACACCAAGGGAGACAGGTGTTGGGCAGGAGAGGTGGTTTTGTATTTTAACTTGTTGGGTTCTGTGTTGGAATTGGGAGGTAAACCAATTAAGTCAGCACCATTGAAGCCGAAATGGTCCTGAAGTACCTAAAGTAGGGTTGAGTGGTATACTGTGTCAAATGCAGCAATAAGATCAAGAAGAATGAGTATGCAGGACTCTCCCTTATCTACTATATTAAGCAATGCTGTTTCTATGCTGCACCCTTTGAGGAAACCAGATTGAAGAGTGTCGAGTAGGTTGAAGGAGTCAATGTGTATATCTAATTGGAGAAGGGCACATTTTTCGAGGGCTTTGGAGAGAAAGGGGATGTTAGAGAGGGGGCGGAGGTTATTCGGGTCATTAGGGTCGGCTTTGGGGGTTTTAGGAATGGGTGTGATTTGGCCAAGTTGGAGGGAAACTGTGACGCAACCTGTGGAAAGTGAGGAATTGATGATCTTGGTCCAGTAAGGGGCGATGATGTGCTTAAGTTCATGGACGAGGGTGGATGGTAGTGGGTCTTTTGTATTGGAAGATGGTTTAAGTTTGGATATGATGTTAAACACTTCTAGTTCTGATACGTGTTTGATTTCATGCCAGGAGGCATTGTTTTTAAGCCGAGGTTCAGTGGGGCTAGTTTCCGGTAGGGAAGGTGAGGGGAGGGGAATGAACGGTGTAGGGGGTAGGAGGGAAAGTGAAAATTTGTTCGGATCAGGAGGACATTGGGGTGTTGGGGGGCTGTGTGCTCAGGAAGGATTTATCAATTTTAGCAATTTTTTCGCTAAAGAAGTTTGCAATTTCAAGGCATTTGTTGGTGGAGGCCAGAAGGCTTGGGGGGTGCGTGGAAGTTTGGTTTCTAACAATGTTGAATAATTCTCTGGGATGGTTCTTAGCCTGGGAGAGTTGTGTTCGGAAGAAAGAAGCCTTTTCAAAGAAGATGTGTTTTATGTAGGTGGTTCTAGGGTTTCTAAGGAGGGTTAGATGGGCAGGGGAGGGGTGATGTCTCCACGTTCTTTCAGCGAGTCTGAGTGAGCGTCTTTAATTTTTGAGGTCAGAGGTAAACCAGGATTTGGAGGGAATATTTTTCAGTTTTTCTGTTGTGAGAGGGGCGAGTTGGTCTAAGACCTCAGCGGATAATCTGTTGTAGTGCTCTGTGAGTTCATTTGCATTGAGAGAGGGTGGGGTGAGACAGAGTTGTGCTTGGAGTTTAGATTCAAGTGTACCTGGAGGGATTTTCTTAAGATTTCTAGTTGTGATCTTGGTTTTGTTGATTCTACTCGGGGTGGGTGGGGTAGGTAAGGAAATTTTGAACAGTATGAGGTGGTGGTCAGACCAATCACTGGGGATGATGTTGGATAGGGAGGCTACGTCTTCATTTGTGATGATAGCGTCAAGAGTAGCCCCTTTGTTGTGCGTCAGGGAGTGGCAGAGTTGTTTGAGGTCACTAATCTCCAGAATATTAGAGAGAAGGTTGATTGTGGGATCACCAGGTTCATTCCAATGAAGGTTAAAGACACCAAGAAATAGATTTTTTGAGTTAGAAAGTAGTGATTGCGTAAGGAGGTCACATAGTTCGTCAGCAAAGGGCAGAGGTTCACCAGGAGGGGGTATATATTGTGTAGTCGTATTGGAAGTGAGCCCTTTAAATTAAGTTCTGCTCCGAGATATTCAAAGGTTGTGTAGTCCGTAGTCTTGGATTGGGAGATTTGGAGTTCTTTTTTGAAAATGATTTCTAGACCACCTCCTATTTGCTCAGGTCTGTCTTTCCTAATAATGGAGTAACCAGGGGGGGGGTTAGTAAGTCAAGGAAGGGGGTTGAGTGGTCTTTGAGCCAAGTTTCTGTGAGGAAGGCGATGTCGATATCTTCACAAAGGATGGTTTTGGATATTTCCGTCGCATGTCTAACAGCTGAACGGCAGTTTATCAGCATGCAGGCCAGGGGATTAGGGTTTGAGTTGGGGGGAGAGCATGGAGGGATGATGGTGAGTTGGGGGGTGGTCTAGGAGATTCGGGGGCATTGGGTTCTGCTGATCCCCATAATAACAGGGATGTTAGATTGAGGGACGGTAGGATCCTTGCGGGATGGCTTATTAGGGTAAGGGATACAGATGTCAGCTAGGTTTGATTCGGGAGTAGAGTGGATCCTGCTGATCCCTATAATAACAGGTTGAGGGAAGGAAGAATCCTTATGGGTGGACTTATTGTGGTATGAGTCACTGAGGTCAGCTAGGTTGGAGGTGGAGTAGTCATTTGAGTTGGGAACAGGTCTGTGAGAGCTGTTGAGAAGGGGGGTGGATTTCTATTGTTTGGGATATATGTATTTGCTAGGTCCATAGAAGAAAAGAGGCCCATGAGGGGGTTCTATGTTTATGGGACTTGAAGTTTTTGAAGTCTTCCCTAAGCCTGATAAATTCATTAGTCAAGGCAGAGATGTTGCGCTCAATGTTAGAAAGAGTATGAGTTAAAAAAGAGAGGTGGGAAAAGGTAGGGGCCGGGGGAGGGCAGGGAGTATGACTGTAATTAGCTGGGGCGGTAGGTTTGGGGTCAGGGGAGGGTGAGTGGACAGGTGGGGATGGTGTAGGGGCAAGAGAAGGGGAAGGGGTGGGGTGAGAGATATCTGAGGGAGGTGTAATGGAGGACAGCGAGGTCGAAGGGTGGGGGTGGGGGATAGGGGTGATACTGGGGTTGAGGAGGTGGGGGTCTGCCGAGGGGGAGTGGAGGGCGGTGAGTGGGGAGAAATAAAAAGAGGGTTGGGGTCAGGCGTGGGATTCGGTGGGGAAGGAGAAAGGGAAGGAGGGGGTGTAGTAGCTAGGGGGAGAGTGCGAGAAGGTGTATGTTGGAGTGGAGGAAGGACTGAGATGGGGATCACGGTTGGGGCTACGGGGTGGAGTAGGGGGGAGAGTGAGAGATCGTGTGTGTTGAGGTGGAGGAAGGGTTGAGGTGGGGGACAAGGTTGAAGATATTGGGCAGCGCTGGGGGGAGGGGGGAAGGCTGGGATATGAAAAGGGGTTAGGGAGATACAAGCATTAGTGGATAGGGTGATATGATGTGTGGTGTCTGATTAAGGTAAGAAGTGGGGGGGTGAGGGCAGGAGAGTGTGGTAGTCTGGTGCTCATGCGAAGGGGAATGTTATTGAGGCTTGGAGTAATCGTGATGTGGGGGGTTGGCATTGGGGAGTCAAAGGAGAGCCATGAGGGGTCTTGGGGTTGCGCAGGTGTGGGGAGAGGAGTTGGTATGGACATCTGGTGAGAGAGGGTGTTGAAATGATGTTCAAAGATAGTGAGGTGGTGTTCAGAGGCTTGTTTCAAGATGCTACCTGGTTTGAAAATCGAAATGTCAATTTCACCAGGGAAAAGAGGAGAAGGGGTGGTGAAAAGTTCAAAACCATAAGGAATTTTGCATGATTTAGATATAGGGAGGTGGTGTAGGAAGGTGTTTTTCCACTTTGAGGGGCCTTTGGAGTAGAAGATATTTCTTCTACCTAATTTCATTTGTGGTTGTGATAAATGGCCAGAATCCAAGCAAAAGGTCAGGGACACAAAGCATATTGATATCTCTACTCTAACACTGAGTATATCATCTTAATTGCAGCTGACTGATGAGGAGTTAATAGTGACTGCCACGACAGCCAACTCTGATGAAACCACGAAGGACATTGTGGAAGAAATAGCCCCTATGATATTAAAAAGGCAGAAAACAAAGACATGGGGTAAGTGGTACTCTAAAGTACATATATGGCAAGAAGATCAGTCAACCATTATTTTCACCACTCTTGAATGAGAGAAAATTTTTGAAATATAGGGGTCTATTAGGATGGCGGTCGGAAAATCACTCCGACTGCCATGGTAGCGGGAAAACACCACCCACTAGAACCGCAGGAAAACTGCTGATCCAATTAGTATGCTCCGTAGTTGAAATCCGACCGCGGTGGTCGGGTCGCGGCAATTAACATTCTGGCTGTTGCTGCTGCCAGCAGCACCGCTGCAATGTCCAAAAAAGCATGTCCCTGCACTGTGTGGCAGACACTGCACAGTGCCTGCCTCTTGGTACAGGGACATGTAGATGGGTACCCCCCAGTGCACCCACACACCCCCCAACACATTGGGGGCCCACAATGGACCCCTGGAGACATTCTCTGCATGCCTTTCCATGGCAGTCCCACCTCTGCGGAAAGGCTGGCTACCGCCGGCATCATAATCATGCCGGAGGTGCTTGGCCCTGATCTGCCACAATTGTAGCGGTCCAGCTCCGCCCGCCAGGCAAGCGGGCGGACTGCAACCGGCGGAAAAGTGGCGGATGGAAAATCATGACGGCCATGCTAATCAAACCAGCAGTTTTCAGGCTTTCGATCGTGGGCAGATGTCCGCCGCCTATCCGGCGGTTACTACCGCCGGGTTGGCGGGGGACATCCGTCCGCCATCCTAATAGACCCCATAATGTCTTCCAATCTCAATTGGACAAAGCCATAAAACCATTTTTATACACGAATTTCCCACTATAGATGCCAAAAATATAACAGAAAATAATGATAAATTCATAGAATTCATTGAAGAAATGCACTTTACACTTCTGACTCAATTAATGATGTGGTAAGGAATACATTCAGAATAATTACTGTTAATAAAGTAATTAGGGCTGCAATGAATATTAGAATGTTAGAATTTCAGAGTAATTACTGAATGGGAAATCATTATTATAATGAATATTAAAACCATCTTCTCATTTTACTGATCCAGTACCAGCCATGATACTAAAAGATTTCAGTCTATCTATCACTTTGTACTGGACAAATGTAACAAACTTGTCATTGATTCAGGTTGAGGTCCTAGACTGTCTCGAAATAGGACAGGTCACTTATGTGCTAAAAATGCAGGATCTATTGGTAAAGATCTAAATATTTTCATTTTGTTGCCAATGTTCCATTTTTAGAGAAATTGGTGAAGAGTGCAGACTACTTTAGGAACAGTATCTTGATATAAACTTGATGGTAGCACGTAAACAGTAATCCTTCAAATTGTTTGCGATGCACTATGCATGGTGGATAATGCTAACTTGTGTGTATATACTCCCGAATTTAGAAGCTTTTGATAGAGTGTAACACAAAATCCTACTTGATACTCAGAAGCAAAGAATGTGTATAAGTGGTACAATACTACAAACTCTACCATTCTACCTGGAAAAACCCTTTCAATAAATACAATTGAACAATTATCTCTTGGACCCCTAGACTCTAGGCTAGGGAGAGTAACAACACTCAATTATATTTCCAACTCTTTCTAATTTAGATTTGGAACCTCTGACCTTTTTTCTGAAACATCAAAATATATTTTATCATGTCTTTTCAGGTGATACACTGTCATACCTAAATGTTTCCTCCCTGGAGGTCATGTTCCATCTACAGAAGACATCAGGTGTGACGAAATCATGGTTCGCTTTTCCTACTTGAAATTAAACCTTCTAATAACCCAATCCCTTCCCATTATCCCATCTCAGCGCTTAAATCCAGTCAATCATGACTGGACTCACTTAAGATACAGGACTGCAAACCCCATTTCATTGAACCGGTGGTCTTCATGCTACTTAAAAATCCGACCCTACAAGCACAATTCCATTCCATGGTAAAGAATTGTCCGTAGCAACTCATATTTCTTCAAGGAGTCAAATCCACTACACCAGAATTGCACTTTAACATGGCAGTACATACACTGGTCATATAGAGGCTTAGCTTATTCAATGGGACTTGCATCACCATATGAAGAAGCTGCTGCCTATGGAGCTGTGAATACATGCTCTTGAACTCCCTCCATTCAAGAAATGAAGAACATAACTTAGTTTATTTTCAAAACCATCCCTAAATTTTTCATCTACAAGACTCCTCTTTCACAACATTAAAAAAAGACCACATCTTGCTGTGTGAATATCTTCTGACATTGAATTTGTGTCCTAAATATCATCCGCAAAAATGTTCCCTTATTGCAGTTAATAAAGGAAAATCTGCACACATTGGAACAACCTTTTCAAAGTAATATTTAGGACACAGTATTGTCTAACATGCAGCTGATTGAAGCGCCTTCTACTTAAATGGTGACTGCGTACTACAAATAAAGGATGTTCTGTCTTGTCTACTATAAGTAGTATCTGTACATATATAACCAAGAGTAGACAATTCAGTTTTAGCTTGTTTCAAATAAGAAATCGCTTTTCCTGCTGCACCATCTTTTAATTTGCAGACGTTATTTTCCTTCTTCCGAGTGTTCAGACTCCCCAAGGTCCATTACATACTATTTAAAACTGCAAATAAATAAAAACGTTTTGAATGTATTTTTCTCTCACCTTTTTTTTTTAGGTCTCAGCTTGTCTAATCGATGATCCTTATGATAAGTAGAAGGGGCTATATAGACTGGAGGGTACAAGAAAGACAAATAACAACGGCCTACCCAGCCGCGAGGGAGCCAAGTATAAGCATTTTCTCCACAGACAAAATATACATTAGGGGGAGTCAACAATGGGGGGCTACTAAAAGTATGTAACCGATAGGTGCAATTGCACCGACTATCTCCTACCGATATGTACCCTGCTCCCTGAACACAAAATGCAGAGGTACTGTTTAATGTAGGCACTGGAATTGCTCTATCATCTGTGACGTTTCTTTCCTTAAATTGTTGGAAATATTGGGTGAAATTGAATTCTACAAAATCCAGGATTTCCTTTTTTAACCAGGTGATGTTTTCATGTTCAGTGTATAAATTCACACATGCATTCGGATCTATGGACCCCTCCCTATCATTTCCCTTTGGGTCAAATCCTTGGTGTACCTCTATATATGCTAAAATCATCTCGTAGTCCTTCTCCGAATATCTTTGAGTATCTACTGTATAATGCATATAGATCATAGAGAGTAACTTAAACCATGCTTCACAACTTCCTAAATAAGACAGGGGTAAAGAGATAAATACATCATGTTTGTCCATGACAGAGGGCAGAAGGCCACAAACCCAACACTTTGTAGTATTCATAGCAGTGTGTGTTTGATGAAGCATTTCAACAAATACATTCTTCGTATAAGTCTGACGGTGTCTCCTTATCTCCTACCATCTTCATCTGGGGTACCGTGTCGTTTTCTGGGCCGCAGATTGTATCGAACATGGCCAGGCATTCCTGATCCGGGAACAAAACAGAGGTTAGTGAATCCGTTGCAACAGCAATATCACAAGACTTTCGTTCAACTGCAGGGGCAAAGGAATCCCGGGCAATCACTTGTGCAGATGACAAAACACCTTCCAAACCCGGTGCTCCTTCTCCTAGCCCTTCTTCGGCTTCTAGGGCATCAGAGAAAGGGACAAAGCGAGGGGCTTGTTCACATTCCTGGGTCAAAACTCCTTCTTGGTTTTGCTGATCATAAGGAAGCGGGAGGGGCAGCTTCTTGACATCTGACATGTGGATCCAATGTCTCTTGCCGGTCACTTTCTCTGGCATCCGCATGGCCAGTAGAATCTGATAGGGCTCGGACCAAGGAGGGTCCAAGCTGGATTTCCGCTGATAGTTGCGGACCAGGACCCACTGTCTTGGCTCCAAAAGATGTCCGAACCCTCTGGCAGGTGCTGCAATACTGTTGAAACCTGTTGTTGAATGGAACGAAGATCTTTAGTCAAAGCATACAGATAATCTGTCATCATAGGATATTCAATATCACGAAACGTTCTGGGCCTTGGGACACCCCAAACATTGGCAGGGCACCCAAAGACTACCTCCTAGGGGGACAGGCCAGATCGAGAATGCAGGGTAACTCGTATTGACATTAATGCTAATGGTAAGGCATCTGGCCACCTCAACCCAGTACTCTCTTGAATCTTTGCCAGTTTGAGCTTCAGTATTCCATTATACTTCTCGACCAGTCCAGCAGACTGAGGGTGTCGAGCCGCATGGAATTTCTGCTTAATTTGCAACCCATTACAAACATGACTGATAAGATCTGCATTAAAGTGCCCCCGTAATCACTCCAGATCACCTGAGGCAATCCGTAGCGTGGGAAGTATTCCTTTATCAGAGCCTTTGCTGTTGCCAGAGCAGTGTTCTCTGTAGTCGGGTAGACCTCCACCGATTTACACACCACGACCAGGACATACTTCAAATTGTTCACACGATCCAGCTGGATATAATCCATTTGGAGCACCTCAAAAGGTAAAGATGGTGGTGCAAAATTCCCACTCAGAACAGGTTCCCTTCCTCCAGGATTATGTTGTAAACAAAACATGCAATATTGCACCAAATGAGCAGCAGTTCTTGGGATATTAGGGTTATTCCATACAGGGTCTAAAAGTGTACAAATACCCTTTGCCCCAATGTGTGCTGAGCCATGTGCCATGGTCACTACGGCATTCACTAATGCATTAGGCAACAACCATCGCTGTTTTCCAGTTAAATCAACCCAGCAATCATTTGCATCTAATCTCCCCACTTCCTTTTCCCAGTGAACCAGTTCAGCGGGAGTAGCTTCTTTCTGTATCTCTCGGACACTCTCCATGGTGTTGTCAAACATTTCCGTCTCCACCACCCACCTAGCAGAAGAAGTCACGACCATTGAGGACTTTTTCGATTTTGCAGTTTCTTTAGCTATCTGATAGGAAAAAGCATTACCCTCACCTACTGCATCCACCACTGCCTTATGTGCACTGCATTTAACAACAGCCACCTTTTCTGGTAATGTCAATGCGATCAGTAATCGTAATATCAAAGGGCCATGTTGTATTCTCTGACCATGGGAAGTAAAAACAAAACTCTCCACCCACAGTCGGCCAAAGCAATGAGCCACGCCGAAGGCGTATTTGCTATCTGTGTAAATATTTACGCTCAATCCTTCACTTAACTCACAGGCCCAGAGCAATGCCACTAACTCAGCTGCCTGTGCTGACTGATAGGGTACTCAAGAAGCCTCAACTACAGTGTGAAGGGTCGTGATCACATATGCAGCTGTTGTCATGCCTTCTGGTAACTTGAAACAAGAGCCATCCACATACAACTTCCCTCGGGGGTCAGATAGAGGAATTTCTGTGAGGTCTTCCCATCCCTTCGTCTCTTCCTCCGTCCGAAATATACAATCATGTACATCATTGTTTTTCTCATCCGAAGGAAGGGGTAGTAAAGTAGCAGGATTCAGAGTGGCACACTGTTTAATGCTAATAGGTGGAGCAAACAAAGTTAATTCGTATCCAGTAAGACGCGCACTCGTAAGGTGCTGGGTCTTCGTTTTGTTCAATAATGTATCCACAGCGTGGGGTACCATCACTGTGAGGTCAGTATTCAGAACGAGCCCTTTCGACTGTCGAATGGCCACCATGACTGCAGTAGTTGCCCTTAAACAGCTAGGAAGCGCTCTAGCGACGTTATCCAACACTGCTGAAAAATAGGCACAAGGTCTTTGCTTACCACCAAATCCGTGTGTTAACACAGAAAGCCAGCAACCGTCTACCGCGTGTGCATAAAGCACAAAAGATTTTCGGTAATCGGGAGTACCCAAGACGGGTGCAGAGCAAAGCGCAGATTTTAAAGAATCAAAAGCTTTCTGACACTCATCAGTCCAAGGTAGGAGTTCATGCACATCTTTAGTGGTTAAGTACAGAAGAGGTTTAGTAAGAAGAGAGAAATTAGGAATCCATTGGCGACAGTAAGAAGTTATGCCAAGAAATACGAGGTACAGACATGTTAGAAATGGTAGTCACACGCTCAGGGGTTAGTCTCCTCCCCTCTTTCGACAGTAGATGACCAAGGTAGGTCACTTCCTGTCGACAATATTGGAATTTCGAAAGAGACACCTTATTACCATTAGCCGCCAAATGTGACAATAATTTAACAGTGGCATCCTTACAACCCTCTTCAGTATCAGAAGCCACCAACAGATCGTCAACATACTGTAAGAGCACATTACCAGGGGGCAAGGTCAAATCATCCAATAATGCTTTCAGGGCCTGACTATAAATGCTAGGATTCTTGGTGTACCCCTGGGGAGCGCAACAAAACCGGAAGCTGCGACCAGATAAGGAGAAGCCGAAAATATAACGGCTATCAGGGTGAATCGGAATGCTAAAGAAAGCATTCTTTAAATCAATAACGGAAAAATACTTAGCAGTGGGAGGGATCATAGTGAGAATATTAGTGATGTAAGAGAACACAGGGTATTGCGGCACCACTATCTTATTCATTTCTCGCAGGTCAATTACAAAACGGTAAGTGTCAACATGGTCGGGGTCGCTTCCAACAGTGGCCTTTTTCAAAATCGGCAGAATGGGACTGTTGCATACATTGGCAGCCGTTTCTTCCACCACACCCTTGTCGATCAAATCTTGTATAATAGAGAGTAAAGCCTTCTCACCTTGAGGTGAAATTTTGTATTGAGGTACACGTGGTAAACAAGCATTTTGTTTCAGAGTAATAGAAACAGGAAAAATCTTAAGTAATCCTACATCTGTATCTCCGGTGGCCGACAGTGTCGCTGGGATGGCAGCAAGCTCAGGGGGGAGGGTTTCATTTTTAGCAAAACACTGCAAGGTATGTGTACCAGGAGATTGTATAGTAAGATAAACACCGTCAGGAGAACAATGAATCTTCGCATGCAACTTTTTAAACAAATCCAACCCTAATAAATTTTCCCCGCAAAGTGAAGTCAACAAAAACGGAGAGTCCACTGTGACCGGACCAATTGTAAATGGCATAGGTTTAGAAATGGGGCTCTCCACCAGAATTCCAGAAAATCCTACTGAAACATTATTCTGCCCGGATAGAGCAGCCCCTGGGACCAGTGACCGAGAAATAGAACTATTCATCGCACCTGTATAAACTAAAAAGATTTCAGATGTCCCCATCAACCGCCTTCGCACATAAGGACCCTGCTGATCAACGGGCACTGACACCTGACCCCCACTCTGTCCTTGGCTGTCCTATGTGTAAGCATACCCTTCGGTCCCATCAATTACAAAGTCTTTATTATAGTACAGCCTACCTCTTGGATGATCAAAATAATTCTTCTCAGATTCACCATGTGATGCTTCCTCTCTCCGCATATCACTTTGATCCACACCACCTCGACCTCTTCCTCTCCCTCTTACTGCCCCATTCTGAGCCAGCAACAATGGACACTGAGCTCGCCAATGACCTTCCTGTTTACAATAAATGCATTGGTTAATTCCCAAAACAACAGCTGGTCTTCTGCCTCGTCCTGTTCCAGCCTCCCTCGGGACGAACCCTCTACCGTCTCTTTCTCTGCCTCGTCCCCTGATGACTTGCTGTAATAACACTCGTGTCCTAATGTCCTTTGCTTTCTTTTCCGCTCTTATCCTTACTCTAATTTTCCCTATGTTCATAATACTGAGCCATAATCAGTATGACCGAAGGTGTAGTAGTAGCCCTAGTACTCTCAGCGGCTTGTAGCCGCGCGGAGACTTCCGGTAACAGATTTGTTACGAAACGATTAACAAATAATCGTATACCACCCTCCACTGACTAATCTTGCCCACTAAAGTCAATGAATGCACCCTCAAATCTAGTGAAGAAATCCGAAACACTTTTGTCCTTCTTCTGCTTACACGCTGTGAATTTGTCCCAATCTACCTTAAGGGGTGGAATGAAGGAATGCATGTAGGTAATAATCTGACCCGGTAAAGCCAATATTTCGGATTTCGGCTTATCACCAGGTTCCTTGTCCCAATCTTTAATCTGATCCCAAGTCCCTCCCAACTCTGCGGCATGGTCCTGGTCATGCACCTGATGCCACATGTCAACCGGGACCAGTAACCCAAAAAATAGCTCTATGTCAGCTAAGGTCATAGCATCTGAGGAAGCTCCTTATAGTAAGCTGTCGGGCAGTTGTGATTTTAGTGAAAGGACTTCACTCCTATTCCAAGGGGTATAAACCCATTGCTCTTGTAATCGTGCCTCTACACGAGGTCTAGTTACTTGATTTTGATCGTCTCTTAATTCTGATATTTCAGGATGGTAAATAGGATGGACTTCCCGCATAGGGTGCTGGGAGTCCCAGTTGGACATTTCGAGTGCATCCGTCCTCGATAACTTAATGAAACCTCGACATTCCTGTACACTTCCTCTAGTCCTAATTCAGAGTTATGAGCCCTGTCCTGTATATCATACATCACTTGTGGGGCCTTCCCTCCCGGGAAAAACACTGCTCCCACAGAGAAATAAGACGTATGGCCATGTGCTCAAGGGCATGCTGCTGCATGACAGGCTCATAATCTTGAAGTGTACTTCATACATCAGCTAAAGTATAGATAGGATTGCGCATCCACTGGGATGACTAATTCGCAGTCATCAGTTTTTCTTCTAGTTCTACCATTGAACGAGTAAACAATTTTCCAGCGCCAAGATCCCCCAGAGCAGGAGAGGGAGTAGGGTCAGCTAGAGTTGGGGTCGTGCTCGAAGACTGGGAAGCCCAAGCGGAAGTTGGGAGAGACAAAACAACCGTGGACACAGTAGGATTTGGCAACACATCAGGCCATAAAGTGTCTGTTCCAAATGCTGAGGGAGATAAAACAGAGGACGCTCCCAGAGGGGCGGGGGAAGAGGAAACAACATGCGCAGAAGACGTTGGAGCCGGAGCTGGAGTTAAAGGGACCGCAGGATATATGTGTTGTGAAGCATAAGGGGAGGTAGACGCGCATCGAATAAATCCTCTATGTCATCCTCTGGGTTACGTAGTTACCTAGCAACGTAGCTTTTATTCACCTGTAATTTGAATTGTCTATCTGTACAATCAATTCCTTTTTCAGTTTGAGCTTTATCGTAAGCTATTGCTTTCTGTGTAATCATCTGACCTCCTTTCATTTTACATAATTTTTCCTCTCTGATACGTCTAAGCTTCGCTTCCTTCTGCCACATGTTTAAAGAATCAAACATTGCCTGCCGACTTCATTAAGAAAATAATCGATCTTGTAAGAAATGTATCTTTTTCTCATCAAAGGACCCGGTTAAGGGCCATTGTAGTTCCACATTGTCTTTAGTATATTTATGCCATAGCGCATTAAACAGAATGGGCGAACTACCATGTTTAACATACATATCATAACTTGGACTGCCCTCAGGCGGGGCAGGCTGACTTTCATCCAAACGTGTGCCCTTTCAGCGACAACAACATCCAAAACATAATTTACTAAAACATGACATGATTATTCTTAACAGTGAAGTCTCATTCAGGAAAGCAGTCTTTCAAACATGGCCATGTTCATACATTCTCAACATTTTCAGTCACTCTCAGAATCAAACGCGGGCAGAAAAATACATACATAGATACACCAAGAGAGAGTTTTCAAAACAACATGTCTTTTTCCAAACAAAGGAACGGAGCCCGTCGACTCCCGTTTGTGGAGAACTAATCAATTCAGATTCCAGACCAACAGATACCAAAATCAAGCAGTCCAAAGACTACCAAGAGACTGTCAGACAGGTATAACCACAGACTGTCCTACAGACCATCCTGCAGTCTTCCTCGTTCACCCTTGGGACTATTCTGACTAAGCCTGATTCCTTAGCATCACTTCAGATGTGTCCCCAAGGATACCCAGGTACAACCACAGGCCTGTCCGGGAGCAGTCCGGCCGGGTACGCACCTCAAGTGCCACACCAAGGCGTCCGATCAGAGTCTCTATTATTCACCAAACAAGTACACCGACCACCAAATCCAATACAGTTAACTGTTTCAAAAGCACTGCTCAACAGAGCGTTCCACAGAAAAACAATTCACTCACCTGGTGCACGCAGATAGAATAGCGTATTCTCCACTGTCAACTCCTGAAGACCAACACGGTCAGCTCCTGGGTTACGCCCGTAGGACTCTGGCGAAGGGTCACTAGCAGCTGGGGCTCCTTGATTGCGAGAGCGGAGTAAGTCAGAATTTTCGGTTAGTCCACCCACTCGACCAGAGCTCCCCTTTCTTTGTCCTTTCTACCCGGTTACGGGAGGAAGACCCTATCGCGGAGTCCCACCAGAGTCACCAACTGAAGTACCATAAAAATAACATAAAGAGCTATACCTACCAATAGCCCCAATGCCATTACCAAATAAACCAGTCAGTTGGCAGTGAAAAAAGTTCAATCGTTTATTAAGCAAAATACTCTATAGAGGAGCCTCTCCAAACTTCACCCATCAGGTGCGCGGAGAAGACTGCTGGCTTAGATTCAAAACTACACATATATACTTTCAGTTCAACACATGCAGTCACCGTAAATGGAAAAACACCACTTGGCTCTTGGCCCCCGAGGAAGGACCATATATGGCACACATGATTAGTTCAAAGCCTTGCTAAGTTATTACTGGGGAGGTCAGGAGGGGTGACTCCCTTCCGTCCTGGTGCCCGGGAGTGTAGGCACGGCGCCTCCAGGAATGCGCGAATCGCCCCCAAAACCAGATGTGACCTTGATTCCCAGGACAGAGGGAGAACAGTTTACTTTCATCTGCTCTCAGTAACTCAAATGAATTGGTACCGGTCAACTCCTGGAGAGTAACACGTGATCACAGCTCGTGTTTGACACAGGCAGAGAAAAGATGGCATCTGTATGATTCTCGGACTACTCTATTAGGATAGAACAAACTGACAGAATAAACCTTTTCCTACTAGCTAAAGCAGATAGAGGTTATGCAATGTGCATATTAAGCATTAGAGGATATATAGATACATCATGCTAACACAATATATATGTCTGATACTCCTTGTGTAGGGTAAATCTAACTTTTATCCCTCACTGCATATCTCCTTTGATCTTCTGTTGTGGCAAAGGCCCAGTCTGCACTAACCCCTCAAAACACTCTGTGACAAACATAAACAAGCATTGGAAATGCAATAGGTCTTGCCTTTGATTAAGTTAAAGCCATTTGCTTTGCTATACAATACCATTAGCAAAGCAAATGGCTTTAACTTAATCAAAGGCGAGACCTATTGCATTTTCAATGCTTGTTTATATTGTGCTCCAAAGTCTTGTGTGGTTGCCTGCAGTCCCAAGTACCGCAAATCATTATAATTTCTAGAATTTCACATATGATTCTTTTGGAATTCTGATCCTCCATTTCTTTGAATTGTCATGGACCACCTACATATTATCATACCCCTATGTCCCTACGTTCTCGTCAATTATCATACTTTTACATTTGAAACTATTGTATTTCTCCCCTCTCCATCGAGGTGACCTACAGAACGTTGATTTTTAATCGGTTGAAAAACAGATTCAAAATTAAATCCACTGAAAGTACAAACCCTTCTGCAGTAAATTAAATCCAAACCTTTGAAAAAGTCGGCTTTCAACTTATTATAAGATGTATTTTCAAAGATGATATGCCTTACTTGACATGCACAGTCGAAGCATTCATTCTAATCGCACAGCAGTCAGTTCGAGTTCTTATTATAGTCAGATTACTCTTTGTAATAGCGCCACTTTACTGCCATGCTTGGGGGATGTAATTCTGAATAAGCAGCAAAGAAAGAAATCGGTACTATTTCTGCCATGAGATGATATTTTAGCAATCAACAAAGTCAATCATTTCTGTGATTTTATCCATTAGTTTGCTCGTTGGAAAAACTGGTATTGGCTCTAGTTAAAAAACAATATCCTCTTTCCTTTGCGGAGTGACCCTTATACACAGGGTTGTACCTAATTTAACACAGTGAATATATCTATGACAGACTGTATCACTGTGGGTCTAAGACTGTATTACTGTTATGATTATCTGGATCTGAAGTTGTGACTTTTTTTATTACAAAGCCTCTTCAATGTATATTTTAACACAAGTAACTTTCAGCATCAAAGCACCAAACTATTTTTTACAGCGGTTAAACATGATATGTTAATATTAAAATGATGACTATGAGCATGGTTTTCTTTCAAATAACTGTTGGCCGAATGGGTAAAGGAGTTCTGGGCCAATTTTAAGTAGAAGTTTTGATTTTATTCCAACTGCAACTTCACAGCCCTTTACTCAGTCCAGGGAGTGATCAGTCTTTTATTACGTTTCAGGTGCCAAATTAGTTGAAAAAATCGTCAAGACAGAAATACTGTTCAAACCCCGACACCTTTCTGGTTCCAACCCACCTTCTGGCCACCTCAACCCATGCTCTGTGTCTATCTGTATGTGGGCTCTTTCCTCTCTGTCCTCCAGGTCTAGTTGTCATCTCTTTTCGACCCTATTGTGGCCAAATGAATATAGCTGTCATACCATGCTCGCCTGTGGTGCGCTTGAGCATGTGAGGTCCTCAATTGGCCTTAGCATTTTGAGGTACCTTTTACATGGTGGAGGTATGGAATATAAAAGAAAGAAATATCAAGTTATCAGAATGTCATAGCCAAAACAGTGAGGACCAATATATCAACAGGGAAGTATTGTTGGAATGAAAATGTTTTCGTTATTCTGCCTGTGTATTATTCTATGTAAGTTAGCATTCGCTGCACCATTTTATGTTTGGCCGCCATTATGAACCATGATCGAAATTAATCCTTGCTTTTTCTAAAAACGGCCCGTGGTAAGTTTTGTTTCTCCAAGGTTGGGCCTTGCTTTGCTAATGAATACACTGTTCTTATTAGTGCATACCTTTTCCACTAGATAGAGGCATTTTCCCACTAGTCTAGTGGCGGGCACAGACAGAGTGACCTTGGGTAGGAAAAAATGTGTGCCTGGCCTCAGAATTGAAACATATCCTTCTGTACTTCTTTGTTCAGCTGCCTCTGCCTGGAAAATTCCACAATTATGGGGGTGCCTTCATTGGTTCTGAATTGTACATAATGTATCTCCATGTTTGCTGATGGCAGTCCCTCTGCAAAACTCCTAAGAGACTGGGCAGACCAGGCTAAGCTCGAGTGTAACTGAATAAACTTATATTGGTTTGTATTCTCTACTCTGTGACCGACTCTTCATTTAGTATGGAAGGCTGAGAGGTGGTCGTGAGAGTCCTGGGTGACCCTAAACAGGCCACTTCCTTCAGTATGTATAGTTAAATTTAGGTTTATCATACCTATCTCTACATATGTACCTTTACAAAAAATACATCTTGAAGGTATGTAGATGTAGAGTTAATAATAGTAAATCTAAACTTACCTTTTTATACCTCCGTGATATTCTGGTCCTCAATATTTGGCCACAATATTCTTGCAACTAGACAGTCTATACTCAATATTCCGGAGTGTGACCCTTGTATAAGATTCATATATGCATGACTCTTCAACCAATATGAAATGTGATATGAATGTTTGATTGAATGTGTGAATTACAGAGAGAGACCCTTCTGACCAAAGTGATGAGGCACTCTTCACAAGTTTAAAACAGATTCCCTTTGGAATGAACTAAAGGAACATATACACTATATCACCCGAACAAATATCACAAAATTAAATAGAATTTCAAGATTCAATATGATTGCACATCTGCCACATCAAATCGAGTTGTACAAATTATTTCTTTAATTAAAATCACATTAAAAAATCACTGAATTAATTCAGAAATTACATTAATACGTTGCATCTTATAGATAAAATCACTTCCACAAATATTGCACCATTATAAAAAACATAAAAATACAAACACATAAACACGAGAAAACACAATTTTAGACTCCAAAGTAAGTCATTTACAGAGATATATTATCTTAATTGGTAAAAAGATGGCCTGGTTGAACTTTTATTTGTACAATACCAAGGCCATATTCCCTTAGTGACATCAACGCGTTTCGATGGTTTTAATCAAAATCCTCCCATCTTTATCAAGAAAAACATACTATAAGAGGTTTTCTCTATTTCTTATTTCCTCAATTTGATAATCCTGAAAACAATTAGAATTCATTTGTAGTGTCCTTGCATCCCAACCACTTGGGGCTTATGTAAAGTCAGCCAAAGAATTTCCAGGATTACTTTGAACTGTGTTGGAACTTAATTCAAACCACATCACAAAGGAGTAGGGGAGGTGTAGCCACGAAAGACGAACGGTGTATCCAAACCAAACGAAATGGGGATCGAGAAGAAACCACAGGAATTCATATAGAGCTAGAGTAAATGCGAACCTCTAGGAACATTAAAGTACAATGTTTGATTTAAGGCAAAAAAGATCAGCTATTCTGCAGCACCAACAAAGTCAATACATTACGCATCTACAACTTCACACAGTATGCATAACAATTGTGTTCTTCTTTTACACCAGTAATTACAAAGTCAACAATTTCACACAGCACACCAATGTACCTTATGCTCAGCCGCGGCCCGTGGAGGGTGTTTTGGTGGGGGAGGGGCAGGGTGGGGGTGCTAAAAACCGGAGTATGGAAAACTGAAGGTAAGTAAACAATTTAATTAATAAAATGAATTTCGTAGCGCACCCTGCATCACATTTTGCGATGCAGGGCGCGCTACGAAATTCGTTTTATTAATTAAATTGTTCACTTACCTTCAATTATCCATACTCCGGTTTTTAGCACCCCCCACCCTGCCCCTCACCCGCCCCTCCTCTCCACCCCACTGAAACACCCTCCTCGTGGCTGCTTATGCTTATTGTGCGAAACGTTTTGGCATGGATGCTTGAAGTAGCATGCATTAAGTCAAGCGGAAGTGGGCTATAGTTATTGGTAATGTAGCAAAGACATCAGATGTTCTTTTTGGATTTGCTTTTCATGCTTCCTTTCAGAAATACAAGTATAAATTGCACCTAAGTGTATGTGTAGTCAGCAATATTTTGTGGGATCAACTGCTGGTAAAATGTAGCTTACAGTCCAGCTTTATTGTTGTATAAACTGTGCAGGATCAATAATGTTTTTACTTATTTCCTTCTCATTTTTTATTAGTACCTTTGCCGATAATGGTACAACACCCTTAGAGTTGCTTCTTGAGCAGAGCTGGGCCTGTGTAATACTACATGGAAAAATTCTGTCTAGTGTTCACAATGAAGAACTTGCATTTCAAAAATCTGAAATTCACATACTTATTTTAGATATTGTGAAAACTTTAGTGGTATTTTACAAAAATACGGGTGCATTTGGCCAGTTTTAAACAAACGTTCTCAGTGTATCGCTTTTAATTTGTGCACAAGATCCATGGCCCTTGCTATTAGCAGATCATCCGAAACCCCATTACATTGTGCAAAGCATATCATGAAGTTCATCCAGAATACTAAAGGTAACACGCTGCATGATAACAGGTACACCGAAATGTACTATTCTTAAATGGCGGATGTGTTTTCTGTTGTTGCAACAATCGTTTTTATTGGACAGAAAAGTGTAATCAGTTATTACCTCTACGTCCCTCGTCCTCGACCCAGTCATAACACATGAGGTATTCTACACGACAGGAAACAAAACAGGAAACGTTTTATTACTCCACCCACCCTCCTGTCAGGTGCTATAACACACCTCACCACCAGAAGCAAATTCTGTTTTGTTTCCGGTCGGTTGGAATTCTGATGGGTGACGCTTGGGTGAGTGCCGGGCACTTACCTGCTACGATTGTCCTGTGGTTTCCTCCTTTGCTGGGCCTTGGGGGTGCTCGTGGACCTCAGTGGGATTTTGAAAGTCGGGCACGGCGTCAGGTATAAAAGCCCCTGCCATAGAAGTATAAACAAAGTAGTTTATCAAACGTTCTCTCTTTAGAAAAAAAAACAAAACAACCCTCACGGGTCAACAAGGCTTGGCGAAAAAATAATAGAGAAATGCAATTGTAAAAAGTGGATATATTTTTTTATCTCTATCCTTACCTCGTTATAAGAATCACTGTAATGACCTGGCCCATAGAAAACTCACAAACCACTTGTCCCGGAAATGCATTAATTTGGTTTTCCAAAAGTCAAGTTTGCATGCTACATCAAAGCAGGAGATAGTCTGCTTTCCTGCTTTTCTCAGTCTCCTGACAGGTAGGCTGAAAATATTACCTGTCTTGCGACAGACCAATAGGAAGCAAGTTTTGAAGAAAAATAATTGTGTTTATTTGTAGATACTCATACAAGAAATACCCTTTGGAAAAGATTTGACAGTAATTTATACATTTTTAAATCTTTTTGTAAACCGCTGTGCGTCTCCTTTCATGTACTTTAGCGTATTAAAGTGAGGTTTGCCTCTGGAATTTCAATTTGTGGAATTGTCTGACATTAAAGCCTTAACAGCGGTGGTCATGATGTTTGCCGTTTTTGGACAGGCTACGTTCATTGAAATGAAAGTGTTATGAGATGAAAACAAGTGTGCTGGGTGAGCCTTTTTTTGTTGAACGTCATCGCAAAATGCTAGTACCCTTTGAAGAGAACAGAATTAGTACTTATTCGTTTAGGGTTACATTTGGTTTCTGTTGCCTAGAGCGATGGAGTCGCATTTTAATTTAAAACTATTTGCGCTTAGTAATAGCACTTTAAATACTTGTTAAGTGTGGCATGGCTAAGAGTTCCTTTCTAATGGCAAATCCACATTATTAGTTATTTTAGTCACTGTAAAATTGTAAAGGATTTCTAGCTCATATAACTACAAGATTAGGTATTTTAGTCACTGAAACCAAAAATTGTTTGCCTCGGAAAAAATTACATTCAGGCTGTCGCCTGCAGTTGTACAGCAAATAGAACGTAACCATATACCCACTCTTGTTTCAAAGAGAACAAAAAGAAAACAAAAGGAAACATTTGTATCAGCCGACAACTTAAGCCCTCTTGTTGCCTAACATTTCAGGCTTAAGCCAACCAGTTGCCATCCCCGATATTTCACTGAGAGCATTGTGCATTCACTTCAGGTAATCCCGTATGCATGTAAATGGGAGCAGTGTTTACATAAATATCAGCAAACACCATGCATCATTTGTCGTGTTCGGTGTGCAGCGCCCCATTCCAGCTCTTTTGTTCGCAAATGACAAAACATGCATCCCAATCAAGTGCCTCTTTTCAAATCTTCCTGTCTCAGACTAATACATTTTTTTGTTCGATGGGCAAACTTGGTTCACCCTTTCCTCATTGTTTGAAACATCTGTGTTTCTTTATGACAACAACCAAAACGGTCTCAACTTTAACCTCAATTTGAATGGTTTGCATCAAGCAACAACACAATTCACAAAGCTCTAATTGCACTGAATATTTAAATTTTTTCCTTCTTTTAGCATTTGGTTGAGCTAAATGCAAAATTAGTAAATGCAATTCCATGGCTAAATCTACTTGATTTGTATGAATTATTTGGTTTCCCACTGCAAGCAATATTTGGAGAAAAGGATAAAAACCTCTGAGGCATACATGTGATTGTTATTAACATATAGAATGGCTTCCTTTTTTTATGATTCGGTGAACGATAATGTTCATAGGTAATTTTTCCACCTGTGAAAAAGGCATATGCTCTCAGAGAGTACAACCCTTGTTCTTAAATCTCCTTTTTCTCTTATCACCACATAAAAAATAATAAATGCACAAGAATGTAAGGGCCACTGGTAGAAATTGGTAAAGTGGAATCGGATAAGAAAGAAAACAGAGATACTGGACGCCACCACTCTGACTGGTCACCACTGCTGGGCACTGGGGTCTGCAAAAGATTGTGTATTGTCTGAAGGCAGCAAGAGATATAATTAGTAATTGGCCATGAAAGTCCTGCTCTAAATTGTGACAATGAATAGATAAGCGGTGGTCGGCACAGTTAAACTTGGAGGGGTGAGACGGGAACAAGGGGAAGTCGACAGACGATGGAATAGGTATAATTGAATAAATAAATAACACCTATTCTGTGTCTGTCGCTACGCCCCACTGCGCTAACCTGTGCCAACCATTGCTGGAATATATATGCCTTTACGGGATCTCTCTGTAACGACTCCATACTCTAGTCCCTGTACTTGTAATTCCTCAAACTAAATATACAAAAAATGAGTATCTTGAATCAGCATCATCAGCACTCATCTCTGTACAAAGGAGTACAATTACGAAATCATAAAGAATTTATTAATAATATCAAAAAGACGTACATGCAAAGTGTCTGCTGTATACATCATAGAATCAATCTATTACACACAAAAAAATAGAAGTGTCACATGAGTCCTTTTAATCAAATCTTTTTTTTTTAAAGTAAATAAATCAATAAGCCATTGGGGGTTAAGGAATTAACTAGTGGCCTGTCCCATTTTAATTTTATCGTGATCAAACTGTACTTGTCTGAATGTGCCCTCTACCAATGTGGGACTGGCCTCCTTTAACCCACTTGTTTACACTAACACGTTTCAATGGCCACTTTTTTGATGAAGGATGTTTCCCTCAGGGCTAAGAATTTTGATGTGTGACACTCTTTTCAATTCTTTTTAGTTCCAAAGTATGTGCCTGAGCAAAGAAACGTGGGGCCACAATGAAGTCATACCTTCATTTGGAAATGCTTAAAGTAGTGTCTTATGATTGTTGCCTGCTTACTTGCATAATTGGGCTTTTCCAGACACTGTTGGTGCAGGGCCTTCTTGTTTGAATCTGCTGTCAACCCTTCCATTGATGTCTCCAAGCGTGGAGCGTTAATTCACATGGCAAGCATGGATGGATTCTATGCTCCCCCTTTGGGCCGGAGACTACTTCCCCATTCTCATCAGTTTCAGACTGCGCTGGATTAAGGGTTGACACAGGAATAGAACATAGGCAATTGGCAACATGTGCAGGTAGGGGCATTGCAGGAGTTGTGTATATATTTTCGTATAAGCAAGTGACCAACTCTGTCACCCTCACCATGGTGACATGTCTAAGTCGTTCTTTCAGGGTCCCCATAGATGCATCGAGGCGGTGATCACAAGGTAAGTGGTTTTATTTATTTAATTTTACAGATCCCGTCATCTGTCAACTCCCCCCACCCCACCCCACTGCTCTTGCGGTGCCGGCTGCAACTGGTTAAATTACTCATCCCACTCCAGTTTGTACAACATTAGGGAAAGCGTTGGACTCCGAAGGGGTAACATTTACTATTCCCACTCCAGTCTGAGCAATAGTAGGGAAATCAATGGACTCTGGAGGGGTAAAATTCACTATTCCCGCTCCCGTCTGTGCAACAGTATGGAAAGTGTTGGACTCCGGAGGGGTAACATTTACTATACCCACACCAGTGATGCTGGAGCAAGATCACCACCGACCAACTCACCACCTCCTTGCGCCTAAACCCACCCTCCCACCAACACCACGGACCCCAACGAAGGAGCCCGCAACCTCACACAGTGGATCACCGACTGCGCCAACACCCTTGCTCCACTGAAAAACCCTCCCAGCAACCTTAACAGCAAGAAAGCTGCGTGGTTCACCAACGATCTCAAAGACTCCAAGAAATCCTGCCGTGACCTTGAGAAAGCCTGGCGCCACAACCAGTCAACGGATAACATGACAGCCCTCAAGAATGCCACCCGCAAACACCACCAACTGATCCGCACCACCAAAAGCTCATCCTTCAGAGAACGACTGGACAACAATACCCACAACAGCAAGGAACTCTTCAACGTCGTGAAAGAGCTCTCCAACCCCAATGCTAGCTACAACAACATCACGCCTTCTCAAGACCTCTGCAACTCTCTGGCCACCATTTTCCACCGTAAGATCGTTGACATACACGACAGCTTCGGCGCTCAGAACACATACCCCACCACCGAACCTACACACCCCACCACCAACATGTGTGCCTGGACTCAGGTCAGCACGGAAGATACCACCCACACGATGAACACCATCCACTCGGGCTCCCCAGCCGATCCCTGCCCACACCACATCTTCAACAAAGCCAACTCCATCATTGCACCCATACTTCGGGACATCATCAACAACTCCTTCATATCCGCCACCTTCCCGGAGAGCTGGAAGCACGCAGAGATTAGCGCCCTCCTGAAGAAACCCACCGCAGACCCCTCAGACCTCAAGAACTTCCGCTCCATTTTGCTCCTCCCCTTCCCTACAAAAGTCATCGAGAAAACCGTCAACAAACAGCTGACAGCCTTCCTGGAGACGAACGGCTCCCTCGACCCATCGCAGTCTGTATTCTGAGCAAACCACAGCACCGAGTCCGCCCTCATCGCGGCCACTGACGACATCCGGACCCTGCTGGACAACGGAGAAACCGCCGCCCTCATCCTGCTCGACCTTTCGGCTGCGTTCGACACTGTCTGCCACTGCACCCTGACAACCCGCCTCCACCACGCCAGGATCCAAGGACAGGCCCTGGAATGGATCACCTCCTTCCTCTCCGATAGAACCCAAAGAGTCCGTCTCCCACCCATCCTCGCAAAAGCCACCAAGATCATCTGTGGCGTACCTCAAGGCTCCTCGCTCAGCCCCACCCTCTTCAACGTCTACATGTGCCCCCTCGCAGCCATCGCACGCAAGCACAACCTCAAAATCATCTCCTACACCGACGATACCCAACTGATCCTCTCCCTCACCAACGACCCCACCTCCACCAGAGCCAGATTCCAGGACGGAATGAAAGACATCGCAGACTGGATGAAGCTCAACCGCCTGAAACTGAACTCAGACAAGAGGGAAGTCCTCATCCTCGGCGCATCCATCTCCGCCTGGGACGACTCCTGCTCTGGGCCCCCCACCCAAGCCCATGGACCACGCACGCAACCTGGGGATCATCATTGACTCCTCCCTCACGATGGCCAGGCAAGTTAACGCTGTTACCACCTCCTGCTTCAACACACTCCGCATGCTCCGTAAGATCTTCCGCTGGATCCCCACTGGAACCAAGAAAACGTTCACCCAGGCCCTCGTCACCAGCCGTCTGGACTACGGGAATGCCCTCTACGCTGGGACCACCGCCAAACTACAGAAAAAACTCTAGCGCATCCAGAACGCCTCAGCACAACTCGTCTTGGACATCCCCCGACACAGCCACATCTCCGCCCACCTGAGGGACCTGCACTGGCTCCCCGTCATCAAAAGGATCACGTTCAGACTCCTCACCCACGCACACAAGGCTCTCCATGATTTGGGCCCCGAATACCTCAACAACCGCCTCACGTTCTACATGCCAACCCGCCAGCTCCGCTCCGCCAGCCTCGCCCTCGCCACCGTCCCACGGATCCGCAGAAACACCACTGGAGGGAAGATCCTTCACCTACCTAGCGGCCAAGACCTAGAACACCCTCCACACCCACCTACGACTCACCCAGGACCATCTCTCCTTCAGGAAGCAACTCAAGACCTGGCTTTTCAAGAAGTAGCAGCCCCCCCCCAGCGCCTTGAGACCCTAGCGGGTGAGTAGCGCGCTTTACAAATACTCTTGATTGATTGATTGATTGAGTGTGTGCAACAGTAGGGAAATCATTAGGCGTCGGAGGGGTAAAATGTACTATTCCCACTCCAGCCTGTGCAACAGTAGGGTAAGCGTTGGACTCCAGAATGGTAAGATTTACTATTCCCACTCCAGTCTGTGCAATAGTAGAAAAAATGTTGGACTTCGGAAAGGTAACATTTACTGTTCTAACTCCAGTCTCTGTAACAGTAGGAAAAGTGTTGGACTTCAGAGAGGTAACAATTACTATTCCCACTCCAGTCTCTGCACCAGTAGGGAAAGTACTTCTCTTCAAACAGATAACATATATGAAGCATAACCCTATTAATTGATCACAAATATAAAAATATTAATCTATATTTTATTAATTAAACAAAAACAAATATATGGCAGTCGTCAGTAGGTAGCTTTAGTTAGGACCTGATTTCTATTAGAAAGCTCTTTTTGATTTGCCTATAACTTTGGTGTAGTTTGATGAATCTTTGCGAAACATTCAAAACCATTGGTGCAGTCACTTCAGCTGCTGTTTTGAAAATATCAGGTTAATCTGTCAAGTGAGGGCTGAGAAAAAGGGGGGGTCTCAAAATGATTTTTCTCCATGTCAATTTCCATAGGAAACTTCAGGCACGGCTACAGCCCGAACTGCTGAACGGAATGCAACCAAATTAGGCAAAAAGGTAGCTATAGGCCCGGAAGCACACTTTTGTTATTTGGTGTAAATTGGTTCAGTAGTTCCTGAGAAATGTAAAAATTGTTCAGTTATACAAGTGTGGCTGTGGTGCATCTGCAAACCCTGCCAATCTCGTTTCTGAGATCTGATTGGCTGCCTACAGTTCTAACCAGGAAGTGCTGGCAGCCATCTTGTGACTTGGTTGAACTGAGGCACAAGCAAAAATTTGAAAAAAAAGAAAAGTGGGCGTGGTAGAAACACCATGACCCACTAGGCCTGTTCAGGGGGTCCCAAAAAGCATTTTTTTAATATTGTCAGCAGGAGTCACGTTGGATCAGTGAATCCTGATGAAACTTTAAAAAAAATCAAATGTGGCCTCCTGCAATTCGTTTAATTTAGGCCCCCATGTGGGCCAGGTCCTAGGTGCAATAAAAAATAAAATAGCTGGAGCCGCACAGGAGCCCGCAGCCCTGTTAACTGCCACCTCCCCAGGGTATATTTAAATAGGGTATGTGGGGGGGTCCGGTCCCCCTGCTGCCCCGTGGATCACTAACTCCCTGGGGATATTTTCAAGCCCACTGTGGGCCGGAAATTAAATAAATAATGCCGAAAACGAATGGTGAGCTGTTGGTGCGTCATTTTAGCAGCCCAAGAAGAAGGGGACTTGAGCCCTGAAACGCGTCGGCGAAATATGCTAATTTTGAAAGATTGAGGCGAGTTGCATTTCAATGCCAGATGGTGTGAGCGCTGGGAGTGCCTTCTCAATGCTTCGGGCACTTTGGTATATATATATATGCCTGCACTAATCTCTGATAATCCCCGCCTCAGTGGGCGTGGCCATGACTATGGCCCCATGGTTCTTGTAGTGCAGGAGTTTTTGCATGTTTCATTCTCGGTGCAAAATTGAAATAAAATCCCCAGTGGGTTGTGGGGTCAGTGTCACAGTTCAAACACCTCCATTGATCACATCACCGGCTTTTCCCTGCTCCTCTCACTGACTCATCGCTTGATGCTTGATGACATCTAGTGAATCATCACTACCCACACCTGTGTCACAAGACAGTGACGAATATATTTGTATGGTCTCAGATCCGGACCGACTAAAAAAATACCCAAAACTAGATATCAAGATAGGAGATCATCCTGCAAAATTCGTATTGGACTCAGGAGCCTCTTTAAACTACATC
Organism: Lissotriton vulgaris; assembly: GCF_964263255.1. NCBI lineage: Eukaryota > Metazoa > Chordata > Amphibia > Caudata > Salamandridae > Lissotriton > Lissotriton vulgaris. The sequence continues at coordinate 444,050,487 of NC_141697.1, read as the reverse complement.
TCTGCTCTTGAATATCAGAGCATGAAGCCACGACCGAAGCTAGAGCCTGCGGCTGTACGGATATATACCTGGATGTCCAGGAAACCATTACCCTTCCTAGGTCGCTTCAGCACGACTCTGTCCTACAAGGACCGACAGATTCCCGCCTACGTTCACATTGTGGAAGGCCCGGATCTGGCCGACTGTCTACTCAGTTTGACGACGGCGGAACGCCTGAAACTTGTGGACCTCCTTTACATGACCGAAGATGCCCCAGACATCGTCTCAAAATTCCCAAACCTATTCAAGGGACTGGGAAAACTCAATCAATTTAAAGTGAAACCACATATTGACGAACGAGTGACCCCAGTGGCACAACACCACAGGAAGGTGTCATTAAACCTACAGCAAGCAGTAGATGATGAACTCCAGGACCTCCTAAAAACAGACATCATTGAACGCACATCAGGACAAACCCCATGGGTGTCACCAGTGGTGGTGGTGCCCAAGAAAGGACAGGACAACAAAGTGCGCCTGTGCGTGGACATGCGCGCACCCAATACAGCTATCAAGAGGGAACGTCATCCCGGACCACACATTAGCGACATGATCGCCCGCCTCAACGGAGCCACGGTGTTCTCAAAACTCGACCTCAATAAAGGTTACCATCAATTGGAACTACACAAGTAGTCTCGGTATATCACGACTTTTACAACCCACCAAGGACAATTCCGTTGCAAACGCCTAAACTTCGGCATATCCTCGACTGCCGGGATCTTCCAAGAGGCAATCCGGCGAGTAATTCAAGGGATCCCAAACGCTTTCAACTATAGCGATGATCTCCTAGTATTCGGAAAGGATCAAAATGAACATGACACCGCGTTGGATCGAGTGTGCCACGCGCTACTAAACGCCAACTTGACCCTGAACTCAGACAAGTGCGAGTTCCACAGATCGACCCTGAAATTTTATCGTCACATATTCTCCAAAGATGGCATGAAACCTGACCCAGAAAAGGTGTCCGCACTTGCAGACACCCCAACACCACGTGATGTCAGTGACCTTCGGTCGTTCATAGGGATGGTAAGCTACTGTGCACGTTACATTAGGGACTACGCTACCATCAGCTACCCCCTCAGGGAGCTCACCCGTCAAGGCCAGCAATTCCTATGGACAGATGCCTGTGAGCACTCCTTCAACAAAATAAAAAATACTGTCAGCGCTGCCATCAACCTTACCTATTTTGACGCCAAAAAAAAGACTGAAATCACTGTCGATGCCAGTCCAGTGGGTCTGGGTGCCATCTTGGCGCAATATCAGGAAGACTCTGATCAATGCCACATCCTCGCCTACGCCAGCCGCAGCCTCACCGACACCGAGAAGGCATATTCCCAACCTGAGAAGGAGAGTCTTGCGGTGGTATGGGCCTGCGAGCAATTCCACCTCTCCGTATATGGTAAACATTTCACCATCATCACGGAGCACCAAGCTCTCATCACCATCTTTGGCAATCCAAAAGCCAAAATGCCCTCGCGCTTTGAACGGTGGGGACTACGACTCCAGGACTATGTGTACACAATCATCCACAAACCAGGAAAAGCGGAAAATCCAGCGGACTACATGTCCCGGCACCCTCAGACACACACCAGTGAGGAGTCCTCGTTAGCAGAGGAGTACATCCATTTCGTCATTGACTCTGTGTGTCCGCCTACAGTACCCCTGGAAGCAATCCGTGAAGCATCCAGCCAAGACCCCGTCTTCCAAGAGGTCATAACTCGCATATGCAACTGTTCATGGAGACATGTGAAAGACACAGCCCAGATCTCGGATCAGGGTGTCCAGGAACTTGCAGCATTCAAGCACATCCAGGAAGAACTATCTATCAGCGAGGATGGTCTGCTGCCAAGAGGGGGGAGGATAGTAATCCCACAAAGACTACGGCAAGGAGTGATTAACTTGGCTCACGAGGGCCACAGAGGAATAAGCGCTACCAAAAAGGCCCTACGAGAACTAGTCTGGTTTCCGTCACTGGATCAGATGGCGGAGGCCACTCTCAAGGATTGCACCTCCTGTCAACTAGTGAGCCGTGATGAACCGCCAGCCCCTTTGCAAATCTCAGAGTTACCAGATGGGGTCTGGCAACAAATCGCCATTGACTTCTTTGGGCCGTTGAAATCAGGCCAATATATCGTCGTCATTATGGACGAATATTCTCGATTCCCGATTGCGCACCTAATGTCATCCACCAAAGCAACAGCAGTAATACTAGTTCTTGATGAGACTTTTGCGGCGTGGGGTATTCCGCTGGGAGTCAAATCCGACAATGGGCCACCATTCAATGGTCATGAATTCGCCGGATTCGCAAAACACCTCCATTTCAAACACAAGAAGATAACACCCCTATGGCCTCAAGCCAATGGCATGGTGGAGTGCTTTATGGGAACTCTGAAGAAAGCAGTCCAGCAAGCAGAACTGGCCCGCCGAGATATCCAGCAAGCTCTAAATGAAGTACTGCAAGCTTATCACACCACACCCCACAACACCACAAACCAATGTCCAGCCACCCTGATGCTGGGTAGGATCCCGCGCACCCGGCTACCCACACTAGACAATGCGATACCATCTCAAACTGTGACCATCGATCCTGGTTAAAATAGACCATGAAAAGAAACTGAAAATGAAGACCTACGCAGACCATCGCAGACATGCGAAACACACAGACATCCGAGAAGGAGACTGGGTGATGGTTAGGCGTGACCGAAGAACGAAAGCAGACAGTCGTTATCTCGCTCATGCGTTGAGAGTTTGCAGCCAGAAAGGGACTATGATTACAGCAGAGGCTGATCACAAGCGGATAACCCGAAATATCTCACACTTCAAGAAATGCAACTCCAGCAGCCACAATGAGATCCGAAGACGTGAATCATCCACTGACTCGGTGAGTCAAAGTGAGAACAGTGACCGAGAGCATCCCAGTCCAGCAAGACATGAAGAATCTGCGAGCCCCCGAAGCAGGACTTCAGAACGGCTCAGTCGCTCCCGACGACATGCCAAGCGACCAGCGTGTCTGATTGAAGAAATCTGAGAGACAGTAAGACTTTTGTACAAAGGGGGGAGGTGTCATATCGTTATGCCTGATCACAGTTAGGGACAGAGCAGGCATAGCAGGAAAGGGCGGGGACCCAGACAGGAAAGGGAAAGTTAGTTTTCAGTTCGAGGAGCAACACGATCGAATAGAGGTGTGTTGAGAAATGCTCCTGGCTCCTGTGGTTCTTTGGGGGAAGGCGACACGGGCCTCCCAGACCAAGGTTTATCGATATGCTGAAATTCCCAAAGTAAATACGTACAATAGCACAAGGCATACAAGTACTAGTTACAGCTACAACTCGTGACGTGTGAATGGATGGGCAGTGGCTCGGAAGCAGCCTTCCAAAAGATTATTTCACATTAAAGGCCGTGGGTGTGTGCGATGACGTGGTGCAGCAAAACGAGTGATGGTACAGACAGAAGGAAAGGCAAGTTGTAAGTAAAACCAAACCATTGTAATGAGGTAGAAGGGAATAGGCTATAAAATGCTGGTGGTCATTATGTCTATGGTTTTTAAAAATAACACCATAGAACTTCCAGTTGACAGGAGACATTCATAGATCACTCCTCTCAACCCATGCACACTTCTTAAACTTCTTAATTGTAAATCTTGCTGGAATGAGAGTTATTTTCTTCTTATAACACAATAGACAGAGTGAATAATGCATCTGTTACTTTCAATCGGTATGTGTTCCTTTAAAATGAGTTTCAATTATTTGAGCTGAAACCCACAACCTTAGACAAGGTTTTTAATGTCTTCTTGCTTGAATAAAACACAGATCCGTTAGAAAATCGCACTTAAACGAATGCCAATACTTGAACAGTTTCAAAACAGCAACGTGTAGTACCATTAAGATTCTGTTTAAAATGCCCTGGAGAGTGCAGCCTTACCTTCATTATCTGCATAAGACGGGCTGAGAAGTGTCTGACACCCTGTCTCATTCATGCCAACCTTCAGAATTTGAATGTGGAGTATTTTAGAGATAAAAAATACAGCTTTAATATATTCATCCGCTCATTCTCACACAGTGCTTTTTTATTAAAATTCAGAATCCCAGTGGGCGCCATTGATATGCTGAAAAGTAATTTGCAGTACTCAACCCTGAGCCAGAAATACCTGCATAACACCTGACTGCTCTGTGATAAAAAAAAGTCTAATTTGGCAGTATTCTCTTTGATTTGTAAATTAAATAGTGATAAAAAAATAAGATCATTCAAGCATTAGTACTAGTGATATCTTAATATTGCTTTCAGATAGAAGAAACTACGAATCACTGTTACTAAAAGAAAATAACTTATCAGAAACAGAATCCCTTTTAGTATGCATGAATTCCTGCAGATAACTGCAAAACTCACTCACATTTGTGAAAATCGCTGAGATCTGCTGTGAATCCATCAGGAACTGAGCCCATCAGAGTGGTGCTTGACAGAGTTACAATGATCCAAATGATAAAGCATTTGATCAAAAACATGTACAACTTCATGCATGTAATAGCAGTCCCTCAAATCACAGCCATACAGCTGCCCATTGAACCATGACGTGACGTGCCAACTTGACTCACCATCATCATACTTAAATACATATATTTCAATTAATTTCTGCTCGAGGAATTATGACTTATCCACCTCCTCCCTCCACCCCCAAAACACAATTGATTGGAGTCCGTGTACAAACACACAAAATCTTGTTTACTCATCGATAAGAGTACAAGCCGTTAACTCTGCAGCAGCTCTTCAGTCTGTGCGACTGACTGTGTGAAAAGGGGGCGGAGAGTGAAAACCGTAGTTCTAGTTAAAACACGGACTCCATTTCCCATGTGCCCGAAAGCTATGTCCCTCAGCTTCCCTTCTTCCTGTTGTGTTCATGTGATCTGCTGTCAGCTGCAGCATGGCGGAAATACAAGAGCAGGTAAAGCTTGGGCTGTACCGGTATGGGGAGAAGAGTTGCTGTGATCCTTAGTTGCTCTCCTACGGTTGCCTGTATGAGCTGCCTCTCGCAATATTTTTATTTTCATTTCCCTTAAATTTGTATGGTTAAGCGCAGTGCTTTAAATGGGCCGGTACTCACCGGTACTGAGTACCGGTACCTTTTAATTTTCTCCCTTTGAGTACCGGAACTTTTCCTTTGCCAAAGAGAGTACCGGTACTCTTAGGGGAAAGACAGGCAGTCAGGATGGGCAGGCATGATCTCACGGGAGACAGTTGAGCTGCACAGAAAGTGCTCTGCACAAATGCTGCCAAAAAAGAGAAGGCAGAATGGAGGGAGGGGCCAGTGTACACCTCTGAATGGAGCCGCTGCTGAGCAAACCTGCCGCGGCTCATTTGCATCACTTAAGGGCTGTTTGGGGTTTTCGATTCCCTGCGGCCATCTGTGAATGAAAGTGCAGGGTCCAATCAGACCCTGCCCAGTCGGTGTAGGTGTGTGAGACGCTGGGTCTACCCCCTACCATGTTTTAGGGAAAATTAAATCTATATAATTTACAGCGTGACACCCGAGATTAGACTGCACCTCGCAACTGCAGTCTGCTGGCAGCCGAAGCGGAGGGAGGGGTTGGGAAGGGTGGGGGCAGTGTATCACCCACCGGCTATCATACATTGGCTAATTATCATTCAGCTGGGCAGTCGACTGTAGGGCAGGTAGTCCAGTACAAACTTGGTTGCATGAGTTCCCACACATATGTCCAATGTGGGGTATTTCTTCAATTGATCTGGATCAGCTACCATATTGACATATTTGCCAGTGTACTGAAGATGCTGACCTGGATTCTCTGGATGGAGATCTTCTCATCCATTGTGACTTGCGAGACTCTCTGCTAGAGTGTGAGGAGGCAGAGGATAACTCTGGCCGATCTAGAACTGCCTTTGCATGATGTTGCTTTGTGACGGGCGAGAGGATCTCGTTTTCTCTTTCATTCTGTCTTTACGATACTCCCCACAGACAATCTCAAAGTGATTTTCTCTTCCGCACTTTCGACACTGCTGTCGAAGTGCTGGACAAGCATCTGTGTGTGGAAAGTCATATCCGAACCTGTAACACCTCAGGGGGCAGTCTCGTTTCTTGTCTCCACGACCAGACTCATGGCGTCTGCGCCCTGCATCGTGATGGTGGGAAGAAGGTCTGGATGTCCGCCTTTGATCTCGAGAGTATCTGCGAGTGGTACTGGCTTGTAAGCGGTACGCTTGTTCCCGCCTTAGTTCAGCAAGACTCTGGAAGTCTTTAATGAGGGACCGAATAGCATAACGTGAATATGCTGCTGGTCTGGTGGCAAAATTAGAGGCTTGACAAACCAGCTTTAGTGCCAGGACCACTGTCTTTTTGATCGAACTCCCAGGAAAGAATGTTTATCTATTTCCTACTATTCTATCTCCATAACCTTCTTAATTGCAACATGTAATTGGGGAGTCTCAGGTTCCTTTTTTCTGGTATTGATAACAGAAATTCTCATTTTCATGAACTTGAAACCTCAGGGAAACCCTGTTGTCCCTAATATACTGCAAACCCTTTTTTTTGTTCAGTTATCTGAATAAACCACCCTCTAATGTCCACCTCCTCACCCTCCTGATTTTCAGTCACAGGAACCTTTATTTGTGGCTTCTTTAGAAAGGCCGGGTTAGTTTTCACTTTAAATGCTGTTGCCACAGTCATTTGAATCATGTCTTGTATAGCTACCAAGGAAGGGATTCTGGGGACTCCACCCCTTTGAGATTGTCCTCTACTTTGTGCTACTTCTGCATACATTTCTTAGGCTGTGCCATATTTGCTGAACCACACTCTATGTCCAAAAGCGATCTGCTGCAGCAAGAACTTCCAGCCTCTTATGCTTGCTAGGTAACTCACCATAACACACAGGCCCGGTCCTAGAACTTTTACGGCCCTGGGCGGAAAGGGAATGTATAAGTCCCCCCCTAATTTGCAGACAACATGAAATCACAGAAATTGAGATCATATTCAGTACCATCAATTGACCATTGTTGAATGACTTTTCAAGAAGCAACTTTCTTGGTGCGGATATCAGTAAAACAAAAACATAAATACTAACACTAATAAAATGAGCATATATATTTTCTATTTCAGTTAACTGGAAATACACGATATTAGTCACACTGCATGTAAATGTTTGGCCTAGGTCTCGCCAAAACGTTTAAGTTCAATCAAATGTTAAACAATTTGCTTCCAGATTAGTACGTTAGGTACATATATGTGTATGTGGTATTTATATAGTGCAAACCAAGCCACAAGGCTGCTAAGCACTGTACATGTTCAAAGACGCCGTTAACATGTGATAGGAGGAGTAGATGGTTTGTGGATTGTGACTGCATCATGATTTTGTTTTTTTTTAAAGTTGAGTATTCACTGTTTCATACATTGGAGCTGACTCTTGGCTATCCAGATGGATATGGGAATAAAATTCCAGGTCTTTGGGGTATAGATGTGTAGCGTCATGCTACGAATCACGACAGAGTCTATATGTATTTCTCACAGAGCCTTTATTCCATGCTGCTATTCACAACCCCGTCCTTATCCTAACTGCCCCTTTCCTGTCCCCCCTCCTCCTCTTCCTGTAGCCCCCTTAACTCCACCCACCAAAGACTAGACTGCATACACCTTATTACATCTCCCCCCTGTTAACGAAATGAAAAATAACAAAGTCTGACTTGATTATAGTTCTTCAATTAGCCGTGTAGGTCGGCTAATAGTTCGTTTGGGCTGCAGGAGCAAATCTCCATTGCTAGATCCAGCTTCCGTCTGACTCTCAGGTATCTGTGCTGCAGAGACAGTTTTGGGCCTCTCTGTAGTCAGCCGTTCAGTCACTTTGTTGTGTGGTTCTTCTGTTGCCTTGACAAGACCATCCTTTACTGCAGAAGCGCACCTTTGAAAATGTGAGATATCGCATGTAATCTTCTTGTTCTCAGATTCATTGCGGTTCCCAACAAGCTTCTGGTTTCTCCATTAATTTTCAGATTCTGAGGCGATTGTAATTGTCTCTTGTGATGTGACTGTTAATGACGCAGCTCGATTGCGACAGTCTGTCTTCCTTTGTGACTCGTGTTCGATTGACGCTCAATCTCCTCCATGAGTGGAAGTTGTTCTGGATCTCTTCCGATCACCCATGTATAGTTCCACTTCCTTTTGTCTTATCCGGTCGAGGGCAACACTGTCCTTCTGCTCAAGATCATGCGTCCCAGACGGTAAGGCACTATCTGAAATGGGTGTCCTGATTTGGTTCTGGGACTCATTTGCTGACTCTGTTTGTCTCGCCCACTCCCACTCGCGTTTGGGACTAGTGAACCCTTTGACCATCCAGACATGTGCATGTTTCTCTCTCATCCAAAGGCGATCTATCTCTGTCACCACGTTTTGCCTTTCTTGCAGGGTGACAGGATAGTCCTTTTCCACTCGGTGGGTAATGACCCACATATTTGTTTTCCTTCTGTAAGCCCTTTGAGTCAGTCTCGCTGACCTCATCAGGGGTGACGGTACATTGTTCACCTCTCGGTGTAACTGTGGCTGACATGACATGTTGTCTGGTGGGGTGATCGAATATTCTGAGTCATTGGCATGAGGTATGTTGCTCTGGACAGGGAGGACGTCCTTTGATTCCATTGTGCATTCGGATGATTGTCGGGACCATGATTCCATTGACCCGAGTAATCGGGCAGACATGCTTTCTGAATCAGCTGAGTCTTCTATTGGTTTCCTTTGAGAATGGTACTTTGGGAGTGTCTCGACTGATAAACTTCTTGAGCTGGTAGTCTGTGATGACCTGCTTCTGGAGTCGGAGCTATCGGTAGGACATTTCTCTGGGTACATCTCTTGATGTGTTTTCTGTGTTATTGCTGTGAAGAGGTTGTTTGCCACCCACGCGTTTACTTCTTTAGTTTGATCCTGGAGCATTTGGTCCCTGCCCCTCTCATGTGGTATTAATCATCTCTTCTCAGTTGTTTCTCCAGAATGGTTTGTGTTGAGTGACCTCTCCACGTTATGTTAGTCAGGCTGTCGCAGTTCCGGACTGTCCCAGTCTTTCGTTTGCCATCATCCACTGCCCTTTGTATTGCAGACACGGGGAATTTCATGTCACTTTGCCTCTCAAGGTGTCTTGTCTCTGGTCTGCCTTTGTCCCCCTTCTTTCTGGCGTTTTTGACTTCTTGGGCTTTATTCACTAGTACAAGAGATGTCTCCTTTCTCTTGTCTTCCTTTCTTGTCTTAAGGATGATGTCAGGATCATCACTCACCCGATACAGAATTTCAACCAGCCGAAGACGCTCAGCAGTGGGTAAGCTGAGGAGACAGTCAGTTCCGGTCCTTCAATGACATGTATGTAGGCCGGCACAGATGTGGTTTTGTGCTTGAGCGTGGTTGCAAATATTTCCCAAGCATGGGAGAGGTTTCTTCGACATCCACGTGTACACTTTGACATGTGCCGGGCTCAGGGTGGGTGGCGGCTGCATTTTGTTATACTCGGTTACGGGAATATAGTTCAGTGATGCCCCACTGTCCAGTACAAACTTGGTTGCATGAGTTCCCACACATATGTCCAATGTGGGGTATTTCTTCAATTGATCTGGATCAGCTACCATATTGACATATTTGCCAGTGTACAGCGATGCTGAAGATGCTGACCTGGATTCTCTGGATGGAGATCTTCTCATCCATTGTGACTTGCGAGACTCTCTGCTAGAGTGTGAGGAGGCAGAGGATGGATCTGTCCGATCTTGAACTGCCTTTGCATGATGTCGCTTTGTGACGGGCGAGAGGATCTCGTTTTCTCTTTCATTCTGTCTTTACGATACTCCCCATAGACAATCTCAAAGTGATTTTCTCTTCCGCACTTTCGACACTGCTGTCCAAGTGCTGGACAAGCATCTGCATGTGGAAAGTCATATCCGCACCTGTAACACCTCAGGGGGCAGTCTTGTTTCTTGTCTCCACGACCAGACTCATGGCGTCTGCGCCCTGCATCGTGATGGTGGGAAGAAGGTCTGGATGTCCGCCTTTGATCTTGAGAGTATCTGTGAGTGGTACTGGCTTGTAAGCGGTACGCTTGTTCCCGCCTCTCAACCCGCCCGCCTCCTTTTTTCTGGCATGTTCCTCTGCTTGGTCATGGACTCGAGTCATTTCTTCGATTTCGTCTAAAGTATGACTCTTCCGTAAGAACCGCCTTCTGAGGGTCTCTCACTGGCATCCTTCCATGATTCGCAGTCTAATTGCATCCTCCGTGGAAAAAGTATCAAATTCACAATAACGGGACAGTCGTCGAAGCATATGATCCTGTTTCCGCAGTCGCAGTTCCTTGATTAGCTTGCCAACTTCTTTCCCAACCAGATTGCGCAACGCAATTATTTTTCATCTTCATCCGTGACTTTTGATCCTGTCATAAAATCTTCAAAGTCCGAACCACTCTTGCCACCTGAGGCCCATGCCAACTCCAGCTATCAGGGCTAGGGGTTCTGGGGCGCGCAAATATGAGACGCCTGCTCTATTTGGTGTGGTCGCCGCTGTACCTGCGACATTTCGGTGTGGTGACGTCGTCATTTTGATTTATTTCTTCAACCCTTCTGTCTTTGCTCGTGTTTCTTTGTCTTGCTTTTATCACTGTCTTTGCCTTTTCTTGTGCTTGTTTTCTTATTTCACCTCTTGCATTTGCTTGTACTTGTTTATTTGATTCACCTCTTGTATTGGCTCGTGCTTGCTTGTGTCGACTCTTGTGTCTGCTGGTGCTTGTTTTCTCATTTCACCTCTTGCATTTGCATGCGCTTGTTTGTCTTTACTGTTGACTTTGTCTATCTCTTGCCTTTGCTTGTGCTTGCTTTCTTATTTCACCTCTTGCATTTATTCGTGCTTGTTTCATTTACTGTTGTCTTTGCTTGTGCTTGCTGCTCAATGTCTGGTTGCCTGACTTCGAAATGGCCGCCCTATGCTTTCAAGAGGGATTGGAGCTCACCGCCTGACTTCAAAATGGCCGCTGCTATGGAAATCTCGTTTCCCACAAGATTTGGGCTCATTCAATCTTCAGGCTCACGTTTCATCAACCGGCACTCACCGGCAGCAGGTCCTTGCAGCAAGCATCACACCTCCACACGCTTCCTGGGCACCAGAGCAGCAGGTAGGATCGAGGTGGGCTCCTGATCTTCGTTTATTCCACCGCACACTCAACCTCATGCATCTGGGGTGGGAACCCGATTCCAGCGCTCGACAGCGCGTTCCCAACTGGGCAATTCCAACGCTCGACAGCACTTTCCCGACTGGGCTCCACACGACCAGCTGGTCATAGAGCGGCGAGCATCTACCGCTGGCCACTTCACTTTCAGTGGCGGTTTCTTCCGGGCACACGTGTCGCAAGAGCGACTTTTCTTTTTAGCGTGCCTCACGGGACGGGTCACTCGTCGTCAGGGATTCAGGTGGTGGCAGGCTGCGCCATCCCACTCTCGTTGCCAGCTGTAGCGTCGTGCTACGAATCACGACAGACTCTATATGTATTTCCCACAGAGCCTTTATTTCATGCTGCTATTCACTACCCCGTCATTATCCTAACTGCCCCTTTCCTGTCCCTGCTCCTCCTCTTCCTATAGCCCCCTTAACTCCACCCACCAAAGACTAGACTGCATACACCTTATTACATCATGGAAAAGGCCTTTTTCTTGCTTATTCTCTTTAGCACCTCTTCTTCTTCTCTCTGAAGGTGTCTTTTCTGTGGGTGTGGAGAGGTACTGGAGGTGGTAAGCTTGCCGTCCAAGAAGGCAGGGGTGTCAGTCATATAGTGCAAACCTAGCCAAAGGCAGCCAAGCACTGTACAGGGTCAAAAACCAGCATAAAGTCAAGGAGTGATGGGAAAGGTACCTGGTTTTTGATCTGTTATCACATTGTGATAGTTCTGCATATAATGAAGCTGAGCTTCAAGATGGTGCAGGAGGCAAGGGAGACCTGTGGAGTTCCATCACGATGTTATGATGTGGTCATATTTCTTCATGCTGTAGTGAGGTGTGCTACAGCATGTAGAATGTAAATGTAGATTATAATTCCAATATGGTTTTCCTGGATACCCAATGCAAGATAGGGTGTGTGCAAAAAAGACATAAAAGCAAATAAATCTGTTGAAAATAGCTTGGCTTGTATTAAAGGCATCACCCTACTCACTAAAAACATCAGAAACTACCAGAATATAATCATGTGTAGGGTAAACGGGTTTAATGTCATGGCTACAACACCCAATATCTAAATCCTCTGAAGCCTTTCAATGTTTTGATACTAATAATTAGCATTTCATTTTGCAAATTAGCATGATGCAATTCAGTTAACAGATTTTACATGCATTTCCTCTCATTTCAATTTTTCTTAATTTTGAATAAAACTTGGAAAGCACACATTTTAATGCAATTAAATAGTGCTGCAAGCCAGGCCCACTCACCGGTCCTTTTCCTAGACTCTCATAGTGCTGGACTATGGCTGCAAAGCCCATGGTTGAGAGGCTACATGTCTATGGTTCTGTCTGGTTAGTATTTCAGCATCATGGATAGTGTTTTAATGTCTAAAACAGAGCAAAAAAGCAAAGAAATCTCAATAAAACTTCTAGGGATTTACCATTATATAACACAATATTCGTGGCTCATCAGCTAAGAAAATTCTCTCAAACTGTAAGTGCACAAAATATAAAGACAAATGGTGTAAGTAGAGGTGTTCAAATTGGGACTAGGGTCCCCTGTTGGACCTTAGTCTATCATACGAGCATCAGCCTCAACAGTAGTTGAGATTAAGTCAAGCATTCCATCCTTCACTTTTTTGTATACTTTAGTGAGTCGCCCTAAGTGGGACAGGTATGCCCAGACGTGGATCACATGCAAAGTGTGCCAGTGGAACAAATCTATATCTGGATAATGATCTCTAATTCGGACAATACCTGTCCTGGGTTGCTTGTGTTATGGGTCAGGGAGAGCTTGGCCAAGTAGTTCAGTCTGGACTGTTCCCATTTGAGCAGGGTTAAGACTGATTTCCATATGGCTGGGTCCAATCTGAGATTGCATGTTATGCAAAATAACGATGGAGTGGATGCAGGCAAAGCAATTACCAGTTGCTGTGATAAATTCAAGCAATCCATCACTTTTTGTATACTTTTTTTGCAGACAGCAAAATACAGCCATAATTGGGCACATTGGACCCATAACCCACGAGGCTACAGTCCCACTGCACTATTGATAGCTCTTCCCTTCAGAGGGGCTTCTTGACCTGGGCTTTGCAGCCATGGATCAGTACACAAGGCCCAGAACAGCAAGCTTCCTCCCCTTGGCCTTCAACACTAGACCATGTCTGGTAGGGCTAGGTAAGGATGGACCGTTCCTGACCTTTGCATCTCTGGATCATGGCTGTGCTGTGCATAAGAGAAGGGACCAGTGTCATAGTAATGTAGCCATGGCCCTGATGCAAGGAAATTATGCCGGACAGTAAAACACAGCCATAATCTGAATACATTGGGTCCAGAACATCCATGAGCCCTGGTACCACAGCACTTTCCGCACTACTGATAGCTACACTTATGAAAAAGACCCCAATGAGGCTCACAGCCATACTCCTGCTAGTAAGCTCATGGACTGGCGCTTCCTCCACTGAGTGTCCAACCATAGCCGGCTGCAATGCCCAGTGGAGGAAGGGCCTCTTCCAGGTTTTAGAGCTTTGGAACATGGTTGCAATGCCCATGGAGGAGAAGCAAGTAGCACATCAATGGTGCCATGAGTGCTGATGCAAAGTAAAATGCCTCCTCACTCTTGTCCACTGGCTGCACAGTAAAATAAAGCCATCATTTTGGAACATTTGGCACTTAATACCCCTGGGCCCAGTGTTACTGCACCTGCAGCACTACTAATGGATGTGGCCCTGACTGATGGCTATGCCTGGGGAGAAAGGGAACATGTTAGGTCCCTTTAATTTCCATGCAATGTGAAATAACAGGAAATGACATCAGAGGACATGGACCTTGACAATGGCCTGTGCACAGTGCAATGGTTCAGAGGTCTGAGACAGTTTCAAAGGGGTCCATGGAAGGCTTCCTCCCCCACCTTCTGGACCGCTCAGACATGGTGGAGCGCTGAAAGGATTAGGGGAGGGAACCCACTAGCCCAATGGCCTCTCAGCGCATAAGAATAGCTGAAAGGCCCATGGGAGAGAGGCCGTCTCCATGGCTAGCAATGCTACACCATGTCTACGAGGCATGGGGTAGGGCCCTCCACCCCCCTAGCCCTTCCAACCATGTTCTAGGGCTGCACAGTCCAGGAAAGGGGACCCAGAATAGGGGAGATCTCTGCCACTGGCCTCACAACAATTGCGTAGCACTGCAAACCCTGGGGAAGTGTATTCCCTCCCATGGACCACCCTCACCATGATCCACAGCTTAGATGCCCATGTTAGGCTTTAATGTAGTGCTGCAAGGCCAATGTGATGTGGTCCCACTGCCCTGGGATTCACATCCATGATCTGGTGGTGCAAGAGCCAGGGAAGGAGAATCCCCTTCCCTGGGCCTCTCAGCCATGGTCCCCAGCCATCACTGCAAGAGCAAAGTAGGGTGACCAATTTTCAATTAACCCACCACACAACAATTTATGCCTTGGAGAAACACTGCACGTGTAGAGACTTCAGATGTTTTTTGGGGAGCAGGGTAACTAAGAGTCACAGGTCAGATTTGTGGGGTTTCATTCTAAATCTCCCCTCTAAAATAGGTCATGTTAAAAGATAACTCAGCTGCAGATTGAGTTTATCGAGCATGATTACTTCATACTATATTTGAGATATAATTCCTTTACCACCTCTTGGAGTAAGCTTTGACTGCTCACAAATGTGTGACAAGTTTAGAATATGAACTCTGTTATTCAAACAAAATGAAATCATCTTAAACTTTGGAACACCATTGGTAAATATCAGTATCTACCTTGCATACTGTTCAGTAAGTACCCACTGCGACAGGACCTGGTCCAATTGGTACATTTTAACCATTGGACTAGGATATTTGACGTCTAATCTCAGTTTTAGGATGGAAATAATCACCATTTCTAAAGCTGAGCTTGGAGGATAACAGAGTGGTGGTTCCCTCGGAGGAGCAGCCCCTCCGCTTTGCCATCTTAATCACAAACAACACAGTTGTTGTCCAATGGACTAGTTGGAGGTATGAAACCGGGAGACAAGTTTTTTAATCCTGGTATCCCATTTGGCCAAAGTGTGTGCTCTTGGGCAATCCCTTTAATGAATTTATTGCCAGGGCCATTGGAATTATGTGAAAGAGAGTCCGCTGCATTTTTCTCGCATAATTAGAGATTTGTGACATTCGCCACATAATCATCTGTTGGATGAGCTCCAGGTTTTAACACAAATTTTTATGTTTCTAGATCAATTGGTTCAAAAGTTCCTAATAACACATCGAACATGTGTTGCTGCAGAACCAAAGATCCTTTGCAAAGCTAGACTGGTTAACTTTCGGTAGCTTACTGCTACATTTGGATGTTAAACTGGTATTAATACCCAGGCAGTGTTAACAAGTGCAACAAGCATTGGCATAGCCAATAGGTCTCGCTTTTGGGACCTTATAAGTGTTGAGCCATGCAACAGGTAGTGTTGTTGCACTAAGGATATTGTGCTGCATACCTAAAAACGTATAAGGTCCCAAAAGCGAGACCCATTGGCTATTTCGGGAGCACCTACACGAACAAATACACAGCTTCCAATAAATATAATTATTTTTTATATTTTAAATCTCTGAAAATTTTTCTAAAGGGAAAGTAATCCTGTCTCTAAGAGTTGATGTAAACGCTGCAGTCTCTGAAATCAACAAACATAAATATGGGTTTTTAAATTCCATGTTTAAATGTCAAATATTCTTTTGATCTATAGAGAGCTGTTAAGACAATGGCATGAAGAACGTTCTTGTCCCCGTAGCCTTATATATCATGCTAGAATGTCTAAAAGTGACCTTGTCGTCTGAAATCATTCCGTACAACCTGAGTTCAGACTCCTGTAAAGTTCAGAGATTGAGGCCTCGCTCTTTCTGAATCTGATCTATAAAAGTCTCTGATGCAAACTCGTGGGTTAGGGGGAAGAGTTCTTTTTCAGAGGAGGGTGGAGTGTTAGCCTTCGGTTGATACCAACAGTGGGACTTAGTGTGAAGGAGCTATCATGCACTCATCCCTTCAGGCCTTCTCCTGAGAGGCCTTGGGTAGGAGTGCAGCCGTATATCTCTTATTGTTCAGCCCACTCACTCGTGCCTCGAGGATGCCGTGGCCTCCACAATAAGCCCGGGGAAGCGCTCTCTTTCAAGTCTCTGACACGCTAACCACATACATTAACAACAGAGCCTCCAGTGGAACAAAGCACCATATATTTTAGATGCCTTGAGCACTAACCCTCTTTTGACTTTGCCCAGGAGCCTGTTCGCATTTCATATAAGTAGCTTGACTAGATGCTGTGTTTCTCCTGTCTGTCTGAAACTATTTTGTGTGATTGCCTATCCCCTCTTCTTAATAATAATAATAATAAAGAGCTTATAGAGCGCCCAGTAACGCCATCTCGGCGTGTCCCCGCGCTAAGAGCTACTAACGAGCACCATAACAGAGCCTCTATCCCTACACAGTGTAGAGTAGTGTTTTGAGCTTAGCCTTGAACAACGCTTCACTGCTCTCCAATCTCAGGGCAGGAGGAAGTTTGTTCCAGTGTTGGGCTGCTTGGAACGCAAAAGATCGTCCACCCATTCTGGCCTTCCTTACCCTGGGCACTGTCAGCAGCCCAGTGCCCTCCGACCGGAGGGTCCTTGTTGGTTCGTAGCGGCTGACTAAGTCCCTAAGGTAGGCGGGCGACCTGCCCCAGACGATTCGGTGACAGAAGAGGAGGCATTTGAACAGCACACGTTTCTTCACTGGCAACCAGTGAAGCGCATCCAAAGCCTTCTGAGAATTAGCTCTCCTGGGTCTTCTTAGCACCAGTCTAGCGGCGGAATTCTGGATAACTTGCAGGCGACCAAGGCTGCCCTCGTTGGACCCTAGGAACAGGATGTTTCCATAGTCCAACCGAGAGGTCACCAATGCCTGCGTCAGTGTCCTTCTGGCCGCTAGGGGTAGTAGGTCTAAAGTTTTATTTAGAGTCTTCAGTACCCCAAAACACTTGCCCACAAGACGCCTTATATGGCCTTCACAGGAGAGGGTGGGGTTGATCCAGACTCCTAGATTCTTAGCCTCCTCACAAGGTATGGGAGTAGGGCCAAGGCACGAAGGCCACCACTCGGCTGACCAGCTTTTGCTTTTTCCCCCCACTACCAAAACCTCTGTCTTGGAGCCGTTGAGTTTTAGGCAGTGGGAGTCCATCCACTCAGCTAGCGCCTGCATACAGGACCTAAAGTTAGTGGCGGTATTGGTGGTGTTCTGCGATAGAGAGATCAGCAGCTGGGTGTCGTCGGCGTATGATACCAGTTCCACCCCGAAAGACTGTACCACCTTCGCCAGGGAGGCCATGTACAGATTAAAAAGAGTAGGGCTCAAAGCTGAGCCCTGAGGCACTCCCTGGTCTAGTGGCATCTCTACCGAACGACATGCCCCTTGTTGTACCTGGAAGCATCTTCCTGTGAGAAACAACTGCAACCAGTACAGCGCGGGACCAACGACCCCAGCTTCATTAAGACACTGTAGCAGGATGGAATGCGCTACAGTGTCAAAAGCTGCGCTGAGGTCGAGCATGATCAGGGCCATTGTATGTCCCGGATCTGCCCCTGCTCTTAAAGTCTCAGTGGCACATAGGAGAGCTGTCTCAGTCGAGTAGCCCGCCCTAAATCCTGATTGTGAGGGATGAAGTAGGTTCCCTCTCTCCAGGTGCTCAGTGAGCTGAGCATTGAGCACCTTCTCAGCCACTTTCGCCACATATGGCAGTAGGGAAATGGGTCTGAGGTTTTCCAGCACCTCAATACTTACATTCGGTTTTTTCCTTATTGGCAGTACTATGGCCTTCTTCCACTCCTCCGGAACTTGTTGAGTGGAAAAAGAGGTCTGTAAGACATGTCTTATATGTGGTTCCAGGGCAACAAGACCCTCCGAGATGACCCAGGTCGTTGGGGGAACCGGACTTCACGCTATGACAGATCTTTATTAGCCTATCAGCGGAAGGGACCTCGAAGGTTTGCAAAAAAGAGTCAGGAGCCAAAGGCGAACCGCCTGCTCTAAAGTCTATGCCCTTTCCCGGTTGTTGAGTGAAGGAGGCATAAATGGCTTTGACTTTATTGGAAAAAAAGTTAGCGACTCTATTGCATCCCTCCACGGTGGCACTTAGGGGGATATTTGAGCTGGAGACTAATGATATTTCCTTGTATATTTTAAACAGTTCGCGTGAGGAGCTCTCGGCTGCCTCAATGCGTGTCTGGAAATATTTAGCTTTAGCTCTACGTACCGTGTACTGATAGCTTCTATGTGCTAAGCTATAGCTGTTTTTTCCCTGTTCGCTAGGGTTCCTTCTCCAGCTCCTTTCAAGTTTTTTACAATTAGACTTGATTTGCTGGAGTTCCTGAGTGAACCAAGGGGCAGTGCGTTGTCTACCTTCTCTGGCTTTACCCTTACTCATGGGAACTAGCTCATCCAAGGTGGCAGCCACAAGCTGATTAAATTCATTGTTGGCATGATCACTATCCGTGGCAAGCGGTGGTTGCGCTTTCTGAATGGCTCTAATGAAGTTCTCTTGAGAATATTGTCTCCATTTACGTCTCATAACATTCTTAAGCCCAGTCTCAGTGGCCCTCTGTGGCTGGTAAGAACATTGGAAAGGGACCAAGAAGTGGTCGGACCAAGGGAGCTGACAGGGGGTAAGTGCCTTTATCATATCCCAACTGGCGAAAATAGGGTCTAAACAATGACCCCTCTCATGTGTGGCAGCAACACTTAGCAAGTCCAGTTGTAATTCTTTTAGGACTAGACGAACATCCTCTGCCTCCTTCTGTAGAGGATCCTCTAGATGTAAATTCAGATCCCCCAACACCAGTACTTTGTTGTGTTTGATCGCAGTCTGAGTGATGACATTGGCTATTGGATGACATGATTGGGCCTTTTCAGCCAAAATATAGGGCAAATTATAACAAAATGAATTATGGTCTTTCAATCATCAGCAGTATTTCGTATATCATTGATGTGCATCCGACAACATCAGATATCGCAGTACCCCTTGCTCCATGGCCATCGGCCCAGTTCACTCCATGGCAAGGAAGACTTTGGAGCTTCATGTGACAACACGTTTTCTGCATTCTTAAATATTCTTCCCGAGCCCTGGTCCCGTATCACTGAATGAGGGCTCTATTATGCTGGTTTCCACTGACAATCGGGTGAAGCCGCCACTGTCAGACATTTTTTTTTGTGAGTGGTTAATGTATCTTCCTTCGGAGATGAAGTAGATTAAGAGTTTGTGGAACAATTATGCAGCAAGTGTGCACTCTAGAACCCCTCTCTTTATTCCAACAGATGTAGTCCAGCGTGAGTCCACTTTCTGTTCTTCTTTTGCATGCCCTGGGGGAGCTCCACTGCTCTGGCACATCTGCCCTTTTCCTTATGTTAGGGCAGGCATCTACAACCAGTAGCTCAGAAGCTACTGGTAGCTCACCAGCACCCTCAAAGTAGCTCTCAGAGGTGAAGCCAATCCAATCTGATCTCAGGGATTCTGTGTATATTAAGGAAGGCAGCACTGCTGGTTTCATTGCCCGTAAGAGTTACAGAAAGCCAAACCAATGGCAGGACCTCTTGATAACACTTAAACACACACTGGCCTATCAATCAATCAATCAGGCTTGCTTTTAGCCATTCCTGACAGAGTGGCAACCGCTTCTCCCATAATAATGTCCATAACTGATATATGTTGGGCATCGAGCTGTGGCACAGTGGTAGCCCCGGTTTAATGGTGGGCATTATTAGCATAACAGATGCATTAATAGTGTTATGGTGAGCAAGCATGGCCTATGATTCCAATTCCTGGGTATTTGAAGCAGAATTTTTCCATCAGAGGCATTTCCACTTGGCGGTACTCAATGAAAATGAAAAGCTGATGTTAAGGGACTGTGTATTTTCTAACAATGAAAACTGATTCGATTTTTAAAGAAAAAAGTTATGCAAAATTATGGAAAATTGAGTTTGATTGCTCAAATTAGAAAGTGGTTTTGATAGAAAAATATGTTTATTTTTTAAAAACTAATATGCTAATGAAGACAAAATATTACAATTCTAAAACACATTTAAAGTTGTTAGCTGAGTGATAATTCAATTTGAGTTGGGGAGACTTGCTGCTGTGGTAGTACCCTTTGTGGCACACTGCGTGTGATGTTTTGAATTTTAGTTGATTGCAAGCATTTAATATTGTAAAATGTTTTCCTAGCATTCTGCTGATAACTTCATCTTGAATGTGTGGGTGGTGACTACTGATAAATCGTTCTTAGGGTGGTCATAGTGTAATGTTAATACATATCATCAGCATTTTACAGTGATAAAATAGGCTAGTAGCTCGGCAGGACTTTCCTTGAGCAGAATTAGCTCTCACTACAGAAAAGGTTGGAGACCACTGTGTTAGGGCCAGGGTTTTTCTCTCTTCTGTCCACCCCCATGCCTCATCATAGGTGTCAAAACCTTTGGAAAATGACCTTCAGTTTTGCTGAATCTAACTTCATTTATCGGGTTTATAGGACACCGTTTTTATTTAACCCATTCAAAGGATTTGTGCATCTGCTTGGTGTAGTCACAAATAAACATTATTTGAATTAGATTCAAAGCACATAAGCTCCACTGCTCTTGTGAGCTTTAAGATTTCGTCCCTTTCTTTATAATTCAGCAGTCTGGTTTCCAGTGCCCTGGGTGGGGCTCCAGGGGGTGGTCTCTGTGCCATTTCACGATGAGCTCTCTCAACTACAAAGCCCTTTGAGAACTTCTCTGCTGAGACAATCTCGCTTAGCCTTTGTTACAAAAACTCTCAGACTGCACAATGTATTTGTATCAGTTTAGCCCAAATAATGAAGCTGGAGAAATATACCAACTTCTACCAATTTTTCAAACTCCAATCCTTACTTCCTTGACTTGCATCTTAAAAAACATCAGATTTCTATGTGTCCTTGATTAAAATATGTAAAGTTTATAACTCAGTAACATTCTGTGATCCAAGAAGGAAAAACAAAATTACAACCGTGTAAATTGTTGCTAATGTGTTTTCTTTAACAAAAGTGATATCTACAAATATCTACAGTAGTCAGAGGAAAGCAGAGCCCTCCAGTAATACTAGGCCAGAAGGCAGCCTCTGCATACCCAGTTATACCTTAGTCAATGTTTAAAGTGATCTTTGAGTAAGATAGTCTGGGCTCATCAGTTGTTTATCTAGTTTCTTGTCTCATATACAATAAGTAGTGAGATGGCTGCTATCAGTACAAGCATTGGCATAGCCAATAGGTCTCTCCTTTGGGACCTTATAAGTATTTATTTATGCAGCAGGACCCAAAGGCGAGACCTATTGGCTATGCAAACGCTTGTTCAAACTTACCCTGAGGGCAAGGAGAAGTACTCCCACATCTGGGCATTGGAAGCGGAAATCGTGGTAAGCTTAGGTTAGCTGTCAGAAGTCTTGTTGCTGCCTCGAGTAATAGGTTACTAATGAACCTTTGCTCCATTATTACGAATACATCTGCCTTCTCTGACCATAGTTTATTGTGAAACCTTGGCTTACTCACCATGAACAATTGTGCCAACCGAGAGAGCCTCTAAGGCCCACACCATTACATCCCCGCCCGAAGATTTCTCGCTGTCACCGGTGCCTTCTCCCCCTTTTTTGTCCTGATGAAGACTCCACTTCCAAGACATTAAATCTTCTGGTTCCCATAGGGGTCAAAATGTCGACATTGTCCTTTTGCGTATATCAAACTTTGATGACAGAGATTTGACATCTGCATCTTTTTTTTATGATGTCGCATTTTTGTGTTTGCCAGAAATCTGGCAGGATAGGTTATTACCACTGATTATTGATGTATATATATGCACTACCTTCCCAGTGCACACCACCTGCATTATCTCAACTTCACACCCGTCACTTCACATTGTATGCACCTGGCTTTATTAAATGCCAAATGTGATATATATTGTATCTTTATAGGATTTGATCTACTGACAATCCATGTGATATTTATTAAATCACAATCATTTATTGTATGAGCTTTCTGGTGTTGTCATATTTCATAGATTATGTTTTGTTCATTGATGCAGTGTGAATATTTTCCACTGTGACTATCTCTTTTGTACCACTATTTACCCGAGTACAGTCGTCTATCGGGTCACCCCGTTGATACATAATGCTTTAATAGCATCTCAAGTTATTTCTCAACAGCCTCTTGTAAATGAAATGCAATTTGACAATGCCTTGGAACGATAGGATGAATGTCCTTATTTATGTGACATTGCACTTTCTTGGCCTTAAGTCTTCCCAACACAGGAAACAAGGATGGAAAGTGATTTACTACCTAATGATAGGCATTCACATTGGAGTTTAAAGAAATCAGCCCCATATCAACAGCAGTACTGAAACCGAGTAAACATGCTCTTGATGAAGTACCTGGCAAGACATGAATTGGAGTTTGTGTCTTTTTATGCTTCCAAGTTGCTATGAATGAACCTTCACTTTGCAGTGGTGCCAATGCAGCCCACACTTTGGTTTTTGATGGGGTTAAAGTGGCACTGGAGATAGTTTATTATACTTTTCCTCCGGCATAATGTTTATCGACTCGCTACTGTCTATGATAAAAGGTATGGAGCACTCATTTACTTTAAGTGTGATCTTGGGACATTGTCCAAATGAATTGCACACTTTCACTTTTCAACCTAGTTTCGACCAGCATTCTTTTTTGGAAGAAGTTAATCCTACATGTGCATGTTGTCCAGCAGTCAACATTGACATCGTACACCCACCTTCTGCACTGTCACTTGACAATGACAGTGACAAACTCTTAGATGAAAAATGTGACCACAGTCAATGTCATTAAGTTTCTACTTGCCTCAACTGATATTGCCGCTTGGCCTTGTGGGAGTGCAT
The DNA here is from genome assembly GCF_964263255.1 of Lissotriton vulgaris. Taxonomy (NCBI): domain Eukaryota; kingdom Metazoa; phylum Chordata; class Amphibia; order Caudata; family Salamandridae; genus Lissotriton; species Lissotriton vulgaris. The sequence goes on along the minus strand of NC_141697.1, from coordinate 444,027,365 downwards.
AGCGTGTCACGTCTGGAACTTTCCAGCATCCATTTCTTTTCTCAACGTAACACACTTGATCTTGTCTCTATTTTGTTTTCTAGAAATGACACACTTGGGGGCATATTATCAAGAACTGCAATAAAATTATTGCCGTTTTAGCGGCCGGAAACTGCTGCTAAAACAGCGATAATGGGCTTGATAATATGCCCTTGTGAATTCTCATAGCAGCCCAGGTTAACACCAGAACCTGGGCTGCTATGGGAATTCACAAGGACGCATTATCAAGCCCATTATTGCCGTTCTTGATAATATGCCCCTAGATCTTTCCCTCACTTTGCAGACTGTTATAAAATGGGCCTGTTTACTGCAGCCTTTGCATACCAGAACAATGACGAGACATTTACCCTCATGTGGAAAGGAAAATCCCCATCAAAAACACACCCTCATTTTCTTTGGAGACATTACTTTATGGCCTTCAGCCTTGTTTTTCGACTTATTTTTCACACTCAGTGCGGATTCACTTTGGGCTGTTCCTGCCTCCATGTTAGCTGCTTGTCTGTCAGTTCTTTCTTCTGCTCTGGCAGAAATGAGTACTCACTCCAAGCTGAGTGTCTCTTTCAGCATTCATCGTCTGAAGGAATCAGAGAGGCAACCATCTATGGCTCTGAGACGTATGGCCTCTTCATCAATGAACTCATTGAACTTGCAATATTTTGTGAGTGAAGCAAGTCTTTCTACAAACATATCCATCGTTTCATCAGCTTTTTGTCTTTCCTGACTGAAGATGAACCTTTCATAGTCGGCATTGGATTGAACTTGGTATTTAATGCCTCTTTGATTTGACTGTACATCACCTCATCACATTGTGGTATTTCTTTATCACTTCTTTAACTCCTTCACCTGCGAAATTCTTTATATATTTAATGATCTAATTGTCATTAGCTTCTTCCAGCGCATCAATGAAATCATCAAAAGTTTTGATCCAGGCAGTCCATCTGGCACCAATATTTTGCTTTTTGGAGTGTTGAAGTGAAGCAGTGGTTTTATGAAGTGGCTACATGATAACCTGTGAAACTTTGTCCTACCAGGAGCGGAGCTTGCTCCAGCAGCATCAACTGCCCGCTTGGACCAGCACCTTCATAATGCACTAGTCTCATGCTAACACTTGGGTCGTCAAGCCCGCTCTCCGGTCTTCTTCTTTGGTGGTGAGTAGAGGCAAAATGTAGCACCTATTGCTGGAGACTACATTGATTCTCCCATCGAGACGACGGCCACATCGGGAAAATTGTTGGTCTCCAAAATCTTAAAAAACATCAGACAAAACGCCGCACCGGGCCCCAATGGGCTTCCCGGGCACCTATTCAAGGCAAACATTGACTTTTGGACCAAAAATTTGACCCACCTGTACTCCGAATGCTGGCTCCAGGGGGATGTTCCAGACTCATGGGGAGGCTCGCTTTTACAGCCAATTCTAAAAAAAGGCCCAACATCGGAACCCGCCAATTACCACATGATTGCCTTGTTATATATTGAGGGAAAAGCCTACGCTAGCGCCATCTTGAGGGACCTCGCAGACTGGTCAAGTGCAGTAGGCATCCTTCCATTCTGTCAAACCGGATTCAGACCTGGGTCAGCCACAGTCGATAACATCATTCTTTTCTGGCGCACCGCGCATGGACAGGCAAAAGTCTTCCCCTCTTCGCCTGCTTTATTGACTACTCGGCGGCATTTGATGGGGTCGACCGCGCAATTCTGTGGCATAAGCTGGTCCAATGGAACATCAATCCGGGGCTGCTAAGAGCGATACAGTCCCTGTATCAAAAAACTTGGGTGCGCATCAAACTCTCAAGGGACCATGCTTCTGCTAAGATCAACACAGATAGAGGCTTAAAACAAGGTTGTGTGCTATCCCCATTATTATTCGACTTATATACTGCAGACATGGAGAGGGCCTTGACCGGGGCTGCCCTGGCCACCCCAAAGATTGGTGGACTGCAGACATGGAGAGGGCCTTGACCGGGGCTGCCCTGGCCACCCCAAAGATTGGTGGGCGCAAAATACATTTTATGCAATATGCTGATGACTTGGTCCTCTTGGACCACACGAGAATAGGGCTGCAAAAGGTGCTGACGGCACTTGCTGTATATAACGACAAAAACGGGCTTGTAGCTAATCAAACTAAATCAAAGGTAATTATATTTGGGCACTACCCAAGGAAAAAATCTTTTAAATGGAGGCTAGGCAACCTTTTGCTGGAAAGTACACAGCGGTACATCTATTTGGGCATCTGTTTTCAGGAATTGGGGCTCTCAAGTGCCCATCTTAAGTCAATCCAGGGCAAAGGTAAATCCATCACCTAAGCCATTTGCAAGCAGCAAGCCTCCTTATACAGCCCGTCTACCACGGCCATCAATAGAGTACTTAAAGCTAAGCTTATGCCGGCACTCAACTATGCCCTCCAGGCTTTCCCGGGCAAACTGAGCAATGAATTAGAAAAAATTCATTGCAGGGCATACAAGAGACTTTTCCACCTCCCAAGCTGCACCAGAAACACCCTCGTTTGCCTGGAGTTCTCACTCAACCAGCAAAACCTGGAAGAGTTGGCCGCCTTAAGTAAATATTATTTTTTAACAACGGCGGCACAGGAGAACACACTGAAGTCTTGAAATGTATCTTCAGAGAGCCAGGAAACCCCTGGTCGGCCACCCTCAAAGCAGCTAAGGTTCATCTAAACCTTGCCATGGACTCCTGGAACCCAGAATATGTTACATACTCTGCCGTCAAAAACGTGATTACAAAACAAGTGCGTGTGCGATCACGGGAACTGGATCTGGGGTCCCTCAGGAGAAGAAAAGACTTGCATGAGACCCTGTGTTTCCCGCACATTCAGCACACTCCTAAACAGCATCTCACGCAGGCAGTGGGCAGTGCAGCCCTTCATAAGATCTTGGCTTACAGATTACACCCGTTGCCCCTCAAAGAATTATACCAGTGCGGCAAGGAAAGCCCAGGAGCGCAGGAATGCAGGCTGTGCAGCGAGTCATTGGCCCATCTTCTCTTCTGTTGCCCGGCCCTGCGTTTGCCCCGCAGTCTTTACCTTAGGCCATTATTAAGACATTCAGGGTTACGCTCTGCAAAGGATGGGATCTTTCATCTCTATACCTTGTCCACGGTAAAGCACATGGCCGCCTTTGGGAAGTTTATCTTTCAAGCACGGACAATGCCGAAGACTTCCACTGGTCGGATCATAGAGCCCATTGCCGGCCCATGAACCTATTCCTTGGCATTTCAGTGCTCTCGGGGCAACTAGATAACTTGATCTGTTTGAAACTCTCATGTTTTTAAATTTTGTAATGTTGTGACTTTTGTATCTTTGGTTTTATGTAATGGTGTTTAGTAACCAACAATAAAAAAATCATTCAATTCATTCATTCATTCATTCATTGAGTAGAGGTTTTGCTTTTTGTGCGAGTTCTTCCCCATTCTCATACTTTACATTTTACCTGGTTTCTACTGTCTTTTGTGTTTCTTGATGTTAGAAATGGTCTGCTTTTAGCCCTTCCTTTAGCCTCTGCCATTAGCACTGCCGTACTGTATGAATGACGGCTGTTGCACATTGTGGAGTTGTACCTCTTGTCTTGAATTTATCCACAAATTTCTAACTAATGGCAGACAAACTTTCTGTAAGGTCTTCACTTTCTTCACAGGCCTGACAATGGCTGGAGTGGCACTCAGACACAACATATGGCAACCATTGATTTTCACTTCAGCAGAGGCAAATGTGGCATGCACGAGCAGTTTGCTGGACCACAGCAAATTATCCAGGAGAGCACTCTCGGTTCTTCAGGTCACTGGGTTTACGTAAAAGATGATCTCATCACAAGTTGTTGTTTTCCACCCCAACCTGGGTATGCCACACACATAGATTGGTTTTATACATCTTTATTCCGTAGCATGTAACTCTTAACTGAACATTTTGCATCCTGAAATCTATCACCTACACACTTAAGTCAATGTTCTATAGAGTATGTCAAGAACCAAAAGGTTCAGGTAATTTCTAACTCACAAGAAAGTACATTTCTTCTTGGTTCGCCTTTTTCTTCAGATGGAGACTTCATCTGACCAATGTTAATGTTAATGTTAATGTTAATGTTAATTTATTTCTTCTATAGCGCTCGGCTACTCCAGGGAGCATCCCGCGCTTTGACGAAGAATATCAGCAAGTAAGACAACAACATAACAACTAAAATGCAGACAGAAGAGAGGGGAAAGAAATTATTTAGTAAAAAGCCACGTTTTCAGATCTTTTCTAAAAGCAAGGAGACTGGGAGCCTGTCTAAGGGAGAGTGGTAGTTCATTCCAAACCAAGAACATCCTCTGTGTGTTCGAAGGAGTTGGTGGTTGAGGTGTCAGCTTTATCCAGTACACTAGCACTGATAAGAGAAATTCTACCACCCTATCATACCTTTTATCTCATGGACACTCTACCTGTTTTTGCAGCTCTTCCTGTTTGCCTTATTGTACTGCACTTGTTGCACCAGTGATAGCTATGCTCCTGCTCAGCATTTCCAACTCAAAAGAGATGGTCCTAAAGTTGCCCTTTATTCTGTCAACTGTTCCTTTCCACTCTTAGATTGTGAAACCCTGCTAAGTAGTCAGCACGTATCAACCATTTTTTCTATCTATGCTCAAAGGCAGACAATTGGTCTCTGAGCCAGTGTTGTTAACTATCCCAGCCAAGGATGTTTATTCCAGCAATGGAGTTGCACTGAGTGGCAGAACTGGTTTTAGGCCAGTTCTGGCCCAGGAAGCCTAAAGTACATTTTACAAAGATAGTTTCCCACTTAAGTTATCAAATATCTATCTTCACCAATAAATCAGATTTACAAAATTAAGAATGAAATAACTTTGAAGCATATTTCTAACATTTAACAAAGCGGAAATAAAGATTTTAGTACCACCTAGGCCAGCTCAGTGAAAACTCTAGAAAGGACTTCACAGTTAAATAGCTGTTGGGCTTTATTTCACTGTAAGAGTACACTAATCCCAAATTTGTAGTGTGCTCTATTTGTATATGCATTAGTATTCTTATTATGTATGAGTAGCACAAACCCTGTCAGAGCTGATTAGCGCTGGCATATCACTGCCTTTACATATGTAGGGAAGACCCCATATTTACCCTGGTATAAAACCATCAACCATTTGACCATGTTTGTTGATGCATAATTGCTGAAATACTTGAATAGAGAAATAACAATTTTACAAGTTTACAACTGAACTGATGCAAGACTGAAATCCTGCTGTTTGGTAAAGTGTAGGCCCTTTGGTCTGAGGACTGGTGGCCATCTGAATTTGGTCAAAACCCATGCCCCAAAATGGAAGTTAAAAATCTTGCCTTTTTCATGGACGATAAATTGTCCATGAAAGAACAGGTTACCTTTATTTATTGCACCTGTTTTAGTACTATGTGGCTGCTAAAAAATTACTCTAGTGGCTTCCAAAGAGATCAAGGAGAACTTTGATCCAATCCCTAATTAAGAGATACTTGGATTACGCTAATGCTCTTCTGGTACCAAATGAGACTCTTCTTTCTAAATTACAGGTGGTCCAAAATGACTGTGGCTCGACTTGTCTGTAAACTTCCTCTGGGCTCCCCTTCGGTACCCACCTTAAGAACTTTCAGCTGGTTACCAGTCAGAAAGCAAAACCTGTTCAATCTTTTATGTCTCACACATAAATCTTTGTTGGGGAGCGGCCCTACCTACCTTTGCGATCGGCTTAGTCAGTACTGTCCAGGTTGGAATCTAATGTCTAAAGATAACGCCGTGCTAAGCCCTTGCCGTATTCACAACTCCAGGCTTAGCAGTCGGTCGTTTTCTTACCTTGCCCTCATCATTGGAATAGTCACCCTCACCACATTCAATCTTGTGCCAACTTTGGTAGGTTTAGAAAATAACGAAAAACTTGGCTCTTCTGAATTGTTGTCCTGCCTTTATTTTGTGGCGTGCTGATATAATCCTCTAGGAGTGAGTTGTTTGCGCTGTATAAATCATTTTAGCATAACAATATATATTGTATTTATTGATTTACTACATATGGTGCTTGATCAGCACATGTGACTTATTTGGCAATATCTGTTTTGTAAAAATAAAGGAAATTTACAGTCACCCACAGATCTTACGCTGGAAAAAAATTGTTTTAATTGTTTCCTTGAGGATATTTGTGTGGTCATCTTCAGTCATTCTCTATATTTTGGGGAGAATGCATTCAATAACTGTACTTCCTGAAAAGAGAATGTTTCACTGCCCAGTTTCATATAGTTGTGCTAATGCAAAAATGAGGCCATTCATTTTTCATAAAGATCCCAGCTACAAAGCCTTTGAGCGCTGATCAAACAGTAAGCTGAATTCAGAAGTGAACCAGAAGCCAGTGCAATTTCTTAAAGGCTGTGGTGAGTTGCTCTCTAAGATAGAGTAATGGTGTCCAAACATTATGTCCTGATTGGAATCATTTGAAGACAGGTCATTTGGAATTTAGGGAACCGGAAATTACAAAGTAATCGAAGAAGCAGTGATAAGTGGATAATTTTTTCCCAAGTATGGATGATCTAACTCTTTTTGGAATATTAAGTTGGTAGTGACTACATATAACTTGTGAATTAACAGCATGGTTATCAATCAGGAAATCTAGATGTTTGTCAGAATACCTTTGTCAGAAATATCTGACATCTCCGTCTTTGGAATGTAGATTTTCTAAAATTGAGTCACACAAGACTATATTTTTGTAAAACATATTTAGGACATATGCGTTTTCAGACAATACTCAACCAATGATATTCTGGTACCTTACAGCTGCATTCATATTTTGCTGGTATGGTCCTTAGTAATTCCTAGAGTACAGATCCACATAGATGCAGATTTCTCCATACAAGGAAAGATTTCTTTTTTCCCCATCCATATGTGTCAGTACTGGTGGTTGCAGGTGGTGAAAACTGGCACTCATTTTCTCGGACAGGGATTTACTTTTCATTATTAGACTTTGATCAAGAACAAGCGAAACACAGTAAAGGGAAAAGGCAGTGTGAAAAAGAGTAAATATGTCACAGTTACAGAACGCAAGGATACAAAAGAACCTGTAAGAGTAAAATGAACAGATGGAAGTGTAGGGTGGTGGAAGAAAGAGGTATGAGGTGAGATCAAGACTAGATAGATTTGGCATTGTCAACCTGTGCATTCAACAGATCCAGCAGCTTGTTCTGACAATACCTTTCTTTTATATAGCCCTTTTCCCACTTGTAATACCAAATGTCACTATCACCCAATTACCCACTTCGAGAGCATACAGCATACCAGCCCCAGAAAGATGAAAAGCAGAGTTGAATGTGCAGATGTCAATAGAGAAAAGGAGCAATTACGTCAGACTGGCCGTTCTGCTAGACTAGGGTGCTTCTTTCATAGCTGGATGAGTCGTCAAGACCCATCCTGAAAGCCCATTTGGCTCATTTTACTCACGGCCTTCCGCAGGGTATGTGAAAAAAGGAAGACTCGGGGTAAAGGTAAGAGCTCCATTAATGACATTGGTCCAACAGCGATCGGCAGGAACTGCCATCCTCCCCGCTCCCGAGTTCCACGCAGGGATTATCCATGAGGCCCCACATTCTATATTCCACATAATCCAACACACACCCCATCCTTCACAAAACAAAAGAGGAAAACAAGTTAAAACACTGAAAAGAGAAATAACAGAAGACTGAGCATGAGTAGCAACAAGAGGAATGCTGAATAACAATAAATAAATAAGTATACAATTAGCACTTAAATAATCCTTGAATCTAGCGGGAGTTGTCTTGATCTATACTGCCACTGGCAATTCGTGGGATATCTCTACCATCACCTTTAGTGGTGAAAAGGTCCAGAAGTGGCTTGTGGTCAGTTCTGAGGATGAAAATGTTACCACAAAGGAAATTCCTGAAATTTTGCACGCCACAAAGCAAGAGCCTCTCTTTCGATGGTGGAGTAAGTGCTTTCTGCCCTTGCAATGCGCGTGCGGTGAACACAATGGTCTCCTCAGAGACGTCTTGCCTTCTCTGCATAAGGACAGCATCAAGCCCCACACTACTAGCATCAGCAGACAAAATGGTTACATCATTTATGTCAAATGGTTTTAGAGGTTGGGCCAACACATTCTCCTTTTTAATGCATTCAAAACTATTTTCACATTCTACACTCCACACAAACCTGTTGTTTTTCTTCAATAACTCGTGCAATCACACAATTTTGTCAGAGAAATTCCCAACAAATTTGGTGTAATATTCTATCAACCCAAGAAAAGAATGCACTTGATCCTTATCAACAGGTCTAGGAGCATTTGTATGGCTTCTAAAATTTTCATTTTAGTTTCCACACCCTTGGCAAAAATGTGATGACCCAAATAATCAACACCTTCTTGGAAAAATGTGCATCGATCCCTCCTTATAGTTAGACCACTCGACTTCACAATATCCAGAACCAATCTCATTCTGGCATTGTATTCAACTCCCGTCTTACCATAAATCAGAATGTCGTCCTGAAAGAATACCACCCCCAAGATGAACAACCCATAAGGTATTCAAAAACCACAGATGCTGATGCTAAACCAAAAGGCATTCGTATATAGCGGTAGGAACCTTCGGGCGTGATAAAAGACGTGAGATCTCTGGAATCCTTACTCAACTCAATTTGATGGTACACTGATGAAACATCTAAGGAGGTGAAAAAATGTTGCACCATCCAATGTTGGCAAGTTTTCGGCAATGTTCAGCAGGGTTTGGCGATCAATCCAAATGCGAGAATTGAGTTTACTTAAGTCCACACATAGTCTCATGGACTTGTTAGCCTTGCGCACCAAAACTATAGGCACCAACCACTCAGACCCCTCAATCAGCTCAATTATCCCCATTTCAAACAACCTTTTTACCTCCAATTTCAACTCATTATGCAAACTTAGAGGCACTTTCCGCACTCTATGGGGGATCGCACGGGCAGAATCTTTGGGAATGATTCTCTGTTGGAAGCCCTTAAACTTTCCCAAGTGTTCGCTAAACACTTCTGGATAGTTACGGACCCAATCATCAGCCATCAAATGTCCAACTATCTGCATACAGGATGAAGAAGTTGGCACGGATACACCACAGGATTCTATCTCTGCTTTGATAATACCATGCCAGGATGGTTAGGGTACAGAATTATTCCTAACTCCCCTTGTTCGTGCCACCCCAACTTGCACCTTCTTTCACTACATAGATGGATCCAGTCGTATAGTTCCCTTCAAACACAAAACTTCCCTCAAATTTCCCTAAAACATCCACACTCCTGCCCCCATAATAGAAGATCTTTATACTAGAATAATGTAACTGTATGTCCTCCAACTCCTTAAAATTGCTCTGGTTTATCAGTGTAAAAGGAGAACCAGAATCAGCAAAAAAGTTGATTTTCCTATTGTTCACATCGACCACACACATTGGAGGTTTTCTCCTGCGAGATTCCAGCAAAGCAGGTACTTCTAGTTTCACCTCAGTGTCCACTGATGAAGAAGATAGCATTAGTAACTCATATTTCTCCTCATCTGAACTGTCAAGACTGTTCTCAATGGTGTTGATGGTGAGTATGGAGGGGTTTGTGAGAAGATGTTGCTTTGCACATCCGTGCAAGATGTCCCGTTTTACCACATTTGAAACAAGTCTGATTGAGAGCAAAACAAAGTCTTGCATTCCCAAGATGAGATTTGCTACCGCATCTAAAACACACAAGTTAAGATCTGTTGGATTTGGCCTTACTAGATAGTGTATCGGGATTCTGTGCTTTATTGTGAGTCATTTCAGAATGTTGACTAGGGCATCGCTTGGCTGGTTTGGAAACACGTTTGGCACTTAAGAGTTTAACCTCATCGAACTTGGTCATATCGTTCATCTCTCGCAGGCACAATTGTAAATGTTCAATGCCCCTGACCAGTCTAAGGGCAGTTTCAAGATCGGGATCTTCAGTAGAGAGTACTTTTTCGTGGACTTTCTTATTAATTGTTCTTTAAATTAGTTGATCACGAATGATCTCATCTTTGAACTCCCTGTAATTACAAGTGACGGCCACATTCTTAAACTTCGACAAAATCATCAATTGATTCCCCAGGAATCTGCGCTCATTGCAAAAATGTGTGGCGTTCCAATACAACATTTTTCTTGGGATTGAATCTCTTGTCAAGTGTTTTGATGATCGATGTGTAATGATCAATTAACATGGAATCGCCGTCATTACCACCATGGGTGCTAACGGCCTCTAGTTGTAAAGTTTTCAAAATATTCCTACCTTCAGCACCCAAATAGTAGACTAAAAGTGCCTTCTTTTTTTTTAGAATCGAAGGTATCACAGTTAATGGCTTCTAAATAAGCCTCAAAAGTGTCCTTCCACAGTTGCCAGATCATAGTGGGAGTGCCAGCTGTTTGCAAAAAGGGTGAAGGTGCAGAAATTTGATCCATCGTGTGAATTTGCGTGGGTGAGTTGCTGCCACATAACAATATATAAAGTTTAAAGGAGGTTTAGTATAACAATGTGCCAAGGTTTGCCGAAATATAAGTTTGTGTAGTCCGGCAAAGAGCAAATATAGTACACAGTGCAGATATAGGTGTGCCTGTCACCAATGTTACACAAGTAAGGTGCAGGCTTGATAAAAATGGTGTGCCTGTCACCGGGTGGACTCTGTATGATACAACCTCTTCATCAAAATATATTAATTCTGTCCCAATCCAAGATAGCGTCCGTGTTGCACACAATACCTATATTCTGGCCCAATCCAAGATGGCGGGCGTGTAGCACACAGTGTGTGTATTCTTGAGGCAGTCGGGCACAGAGAAGGTGGTGACGCGCACGTGCCGACACAGGGAGAGATATGGCAGCGCACGTCACCTGACCTACAGCCAACAGTCAATTCATGGCCACAACGCAGTTAGCACAATCAGCCAACTCCCTACCAGGAAGCGCAAGTTCCACGGAGGCTTCGCTCAGTGTCAAGAGGGTAATGGCAGCACAAGAGGTGAAACTCTGAATGCGAGGCTAACCGGACCAAGTCAACAACATGCCGGTCGCCACAAGACAACGATGAGGGGCCAGCACAAGAAGGCAGAGAGGATGGACCAGCTTGTCGCCAGTGAAAAGAGAAAGACTAGGGGGTGAAGGTAAGAGCTTCTTTAATGACATTCGTCCATCAAGGCCGATTGGCAGCAACTGCCGTCCTCCCCGCTCCCGAGTTCCACGCAGGAAACACCCACGAGGCCCCGCATTCTATATTCCACATAATCCAACAGTATGGCTGGTATGAAGATTTTTGACAAGACTGATTTTGGTTTTCAGTCAGGCTCTAACATAACGTGTATTTGTAAAGCGCATGTTCAGCCCTAACCGGGTATCTTGCTGTTGAATAACAGATGTTTATTGTTACCCAACTCAATGGTACTCTTTTTATCAACCTCAGTTGGATAAAAGGCTGAGAGGACCCACTGGGATTGGAACCTGTGACCATGAAGTCAAACACAGGACCCTGCAATGGATGCATCAGTCCACTGAGCCACCAGACTCGGCTCTGGGATCATTTGGTTTGGACAGCCCAACCCAGACCAAAGGCTGCTTAATAACTAATACTAAACCATGCGACAGCCGAACAATTCATATGTTCCCTTTGGTCAGAGGCTTATGTGTAAAACGAAGTGTCTATAAAATTCCAAGCAACCCTTTTGCCCCAATAAAAAAATAAAATCATAAAAATGCTCTTAGTTTCATAGACGTTTTCACACGTTCTGTAGCTTTTTATTAATATGTTTGTGCAAGAATTGAGACACTCTCTTTGTCTTACTGTACAGTAAAAGCGTACTCCACAAGACACAAAAATCAATCATTTCATTATGCCAAAGTACCCGTTTGTGGGAGAAAGTCCCAGTTTAAACATTAAAAAGCATTTAAGAATTAACAGCACTGACAAGGAAAATATGACACAAATAATGCCTGGTTGTAAAAATAAGTGCGTTTTTATACTCTGTTTGCCCTTCTGTGAAAGCGCCGTTTCGTTCGCCTCCATTCTTTGTTGGTAAAGGCATTATTCACTTTTATTGCAACAAATGCGCTTTCTGGAAGGGGTGATCCATCACTCTGAGAATATGTGTTAAGTGTAAGGAATGTGTTTTGGAAAATAGAAACCATACATTTCCCAACCATGTCACTTAAGTATATAAATACAATGTTATTGATCTTAATTCCGAGCACAGGTTCCAGCAGGCGCGCTCAGACCAGGCTATACCTCATTTACACTTTTGGGACCCGCAGGAAAACAAAACCGAGTCCATTATGCAGGTGTAGATGCGGATTTGCTGGTTTCTAAGCATTTGAATGGTAAGGAATGATCTATGTTCATTCTGTAGCACTGGTTTCATTTCATGGGGAATTGGTTTCCAGAACAGTCAAAGGTAAATGTCATGTTGTAGTTTCCCATGCTTTTTTAAAGAGTTTTTCCGAAGACCTTTACTAAGAAAACTTTTATACAATTATTGCCCAATCAAATTGGTTCCCGGTATATTGACCTAAGAGGTATGAAAGGATATGGCCACCGAACCAGGATTCAAGCCTGCGACCTTCAGAACACATACCCATAAGCCCCCACTGTGTAAAAGGACTGAGAGCAGCCACACCTCCCAAGGAGACATTTTATTTTGGGGGGAAAATATAAGGCCGAATTTATTATATATTTAACCAGGGTGCGTCAAGAGCTATCATATTGATGTGCAATCACATTCATCACTTTTGTGTACTAAAATAAGTGAGATCATGATTTTTTTTATTTCAGAGTATTCCATTTCAAAGATTCTCTTAAATGACGGCGTTCCCTACACCCACTGAGCAATGGTCCGGGTCCACCAAGTTCCCGTCAGAAGACCGGGCATGCCCGCCCCACCCCACAGATCTACGGCATTTACGAAGATCACACGTGCCAGACTAGCCCTCCCAGCATCAACTGTCTACCTAAAATAACGGAGAAAAGTATAATAGTCCACAATTCTTTGCATGATTATTATAATTTTCTCATCATGGAAAAAGATAACCATGTAGTAAGAAAGTGTTCTAATAATGACAAGCCGTGGAAGCCAGTAGCAAGTGACATAGTAAGACGTGACTTTTAATTAACTGCATGACAAATAGCTACACTTAGCTAACACTACACACTAACATACAATTAGTCATGACTCTACTGACATTACATGCAAACATGCAATAATTAAATTAATGCGGCAGTAATACAATATTAAAACAACCTGAAGTGAACCACATTTTTAAAAAAGGGGCATGGCGAGTGGGATAACACCCCCAAAATATCTGAATCTGGATGTGTCAGTCGCACAAAAAGAGTCCTATGTCCCTCTGATGTCATCTCCAAATTGCGAGACCCCCTATGAGTGTGATGAAGGGGTAGCAAGCAGTTCAAATGAACTGATGTTACCTTTGACAGCCCCTTCTAAGTACAAATAATTACCTCCCTGTGAAGATCATTGATTTGAGGCCCGGAAAACAGCACCATGCTGCCCAATGTGCATTGCTCCCCATTTGGGGAGCACACTTTTTCATCAGTGAGCATATCATGTATCTAATATAAAACAAATCCTACACAGAATAATGAATTCATATACAACTTTAACAAAAATAAAAAAAATGTTTACAACTTTTCGTCTACATGAATAAGCATTAAACAAATGTGCAATGTCAAATAATTAAACTCCATTAACATAACAATTAAAACAAAAGAATAAATGAAACAAAGCTAACATTCCACTATCAACATAAAAATATGTCACAAAGTTTGACATTTCATCATTTTGTGACATATTTTTATCTTGGCTTACTTTTATTTATACTTTTGTTTTACTTTTTAAGTTAATGGAGTTTAATTATTTGTTTACTCATTTTGATGTAAAATTACACATATTTTTCCATTTGTATTAAAGATGTATATATTTTCATTATCTTGTGTAGGATTTGTTTGATATTAGTCTTTTTGAATTGTGGTTATGTTATTTAATTTAGATTTTTATGTTTTCAAGTTTTAGAGTTTTTGAGATTTGTTCTAAGTAATACCATTATAGTTTTTCCATATAATTTTTAATGATGTAATAACTATTGTTGAATTTTGCATATTTTATGATAATATATTATTTATGATATATAAATATATTTTCTTGTTTAAGTTTACTTTTTTATAACATATTTTTAATTATATGTTTTTACATTTTATTGCATATATATTATATAGAATCTAATATATATTCACTGAAAAAGCCAAAGGTTAAAGTATCATTATAGCTGAGTGAAATATTCAACTTCTAACAGTACTCAGGTCTCAATTGGAGTGCCTCAAGCATCTGCACTCTCACCCA